>NW_027253324.1:1220247-1830371 GCF_044704955.1 Pristiophorus japonicus
TGGCGTGCTGTGTCAGTGTGGGGTGATGATTCAGTTTGGGGTGATGGTTCAGTTTGGGGTGAAGTGTCAGTTTGGGGTGATGGGTCAGTTTGAGTGATGGACAGTTTGTGGTCATGGGTCAGTTGCGGTTGATGAGTCAATTTGGGTTGATGAGATGATGGGACTGTTTTTGGTGATGAGTCAGTTTTGGGTGCTGGGTCAGTGTGGGGTGATGCGTCAATTTGACGTATTGGGTCAGTTTAGGATGATGAGTCAGTTTGGGATGATGGGTCTGTTTTTTGTGATGTGTCAGTTTGGGTGATGCATCAGTTTGGGGTGATGAATCAGTTTGTGTTGATGAGTCATTTTGGGGTGAATGCATCAGTTATGGTGATGGGTCAGTTGGGGGTGATGGTTAGTTTGGAGTGATGAGTCAGTTTTTGGGTGATGCGTCAGTTTGGGCTGATAGGTAAGTTTTGGCTGATGAATTAATTTCGGGTGATGAATCAGTTTGGAGCGATGAGTCAGTTTGCGATCACTGGTCAGTTTCGGGTGATGATTCAATTTGGGGTGATGGGTCAGTTTGGTGTCATTGGTCAGTTTCGGGAGATGAGTCAGTTTGGGGTGATGAGTCAGTTTGGGATGATGGGTCAGTTTGGGGTGATGGGTTAGTTTGGGGTGATGCGTCAGTTTGGGCTGATGAATCAATTTGGGGTGATGAGTCAGTTTGGGGTGATGGTTCAATTTGGGGTGATTGTTCAGTTTAGGGTGAAGTATCAGTTATGGTGATGGGTCAGTTTGGGGTGATGGTCAGTTTGGAGTGATGAGTCAGTTTTTGGGTGATGCGTCAGTGTGGGGTGATCGGTAAGTATTGGCTGATGAATTAATTTCGGGTGACGAGTCAGTTTGGAGCGATAAGTCAGTTTGCGATCATTGCTCAGTTTCGGGTGATGAGTCAATTTGGGGTGATGGGTCAGTTTGGGGTCATTGGTCAGTTTCGGGTGATGTGTCAGTTTGGGGTGATGAGTCAGTTTGGGATGATGGTTCTGTATTTAGTGATGAGTCAATTTGGGCTGATGGTTCAGTTTGGGGTGATGGGTCAGTTTGGGATGATGAGTCAGTTTAGGGTGATGGTTCAGTTTGGGGTGATTGTTCAGGTTGGGATGAAGTGTCAGTTATGGCGATGGGTCTGTTTGGGGTGATGAATCAGTTTGGGGTGATGGTTCAGTTTGGGGTGATTGTTCAGTTTGGGGTGAAGTATCAGTTATGGCGATGGGTCGGTTTGGGGTGATGAGTCAGTTTGGGTTGATGATTCAGTTTGGGGTGAAGGTTCAGTTTCTGGTGAAGTGTCAGTTTGGGTTGATGGGTCATTTGGGTGATGGACAGTTTGGGGTCATGGGTACGTTACGGGTGATGAGTTAGTTTGGTTTGATGAGATGATGGGGCTGTTTTTGTTGATGAGTCAGTTTTGGGTGCTGGGTCAGTGTGGGATGATGGGTCAATTTGGGGTCTGGAGTCAGTTTCGGATGATGAGTCAGTTTGGGATGATGGGTCTGTTTTTGGTGTTGAGTCAGTTAGGGATGATGGTTCAGTTTGGGGTAATGGGTCAGTTTGGGGTGATGGGTTAGTTTGGGGTTACGCGTCATATTGGGGTGATGAATCAATTTGGACTGATGAGTCAGTTTGGGGTTATGTTCAGTTTGGGGTGATTGTTCAGTTTGGGGTGAAGTGTCACTTATGGTGATGGGTCAGTTTGGGGTGATGGTCAGTTTGGAGTGATGAGTCAGTTTTTGGGCGATGCTTCAGTTTGGGGTGATCGGTAAGTTTTGGCTGATGAATTAATTTCGGGTGATGAGTCAGTTTGGAGCGATGAGTCAGTTTGCGATCATTGGTCAGTTTCGTGTGATGAGTCAGTTTTGGGTGATGTGTCAGTTTGGGATGATGGTTCTGTTTTTGGTGATGAGTCAATTTGGGGTGATGGTTCAGTTTGGGGTGATGGGTCAGTTTGGCGTGATGGATAAGTTAGGGGTGATGCATCAGTTTGGGTTGAATGAATCAATTTGGGATGATGAGTCAGTTTGGGGTGATGAGCAAGTTTTTGGTGCTGAGTCAGTTTGTGGGTAATCGGTCAGTTTGGGGGATAGGTCAGTTTGGGATGATGGGTCAGTTTGGGATGATGGGTCAGTTTGGGGTGATGAGCGAGTTTGTGGTGATGAGTCAGTTTGTGGGGGATGGGTCAGTTTGGGGTGATGGGTCAGTTTGGGGGTGATGGGTCAGTTTGTGTGTGATGGATCAGCTTGCAGTGATGCTTCAGTTTGGGCTGATGGGTTAGTTTGGGGTGATGAGTGAGTTTTTGCGTGAATGTTCAGTTTGGGGTGGATGGGTCAGTTTGGGGTGATGAAACAGTTTTTGGTGATGGGTCAGTTTGGGGGTGATGTGTCAGTTTGGGGTGATATTTCAGTTGTGGTTGATGGGTCAGTTTGGGTTGATGGGTCATTTTGGAGTGATGCATCAATTTGGGGTCATGGGTCAGTTTGTGGTGATGGGTCAAATTGTGGTGATAATTCAATTTGGGTAGATGGGTCAGTTTCGGGTGATATTTTTGTGTGGGATGATGGCAGTTTGAGGTGATGGGTCAGTTTGGGGGATGGGTCTGTTTGGGGTGATATTTCAGTTTGGGTAATGGGTCGCGAGTAATCAGTTTGGGGGATAGGTCCGTTTGTGGTTGATGGCTTAGTTGTGGATGACGCGTCAGTTTGGGGTGATGATTTGGTTTGGGATGATGGGTCAGTTTGGGGTGATGGATTACTTTTGCTGCTGGTCAGTTTGTGGTGATGGTTCACTTGGCGGGTGCGGTGTCGATTTTGGGGTGATGGGACAGTTTGGTATGATGGATCAGTTTGGGAGTGAGGAGAAAGTTTTGGGTGATGGATTACTTTGGCGGTGATGGGTCAGTTTGCGTAAGTTGGGTCGGTTTGCAGGTGAGTGGTAGATTTGACTGCGATGGGTCTGTTTTGGGTGTAATGGTTCAGTTTGGCGGTGAGTGTTCCATTTCGGGGTGAGTGTTCAGTTTGGGGATGAGGGTTCAGTTTGGGGTTGAGCTGTCAGCTTGGGGGTGAGGGTTAAGTTTGTTGGTGAAGTCAGACTAAGACACGGATAGAAGTTGACAACTTGACTTGTAGGCTCAGTGCCTTTGACTCCAGCGCGCAGACATGATCTCAAACCTGGTCGCAGGTGACGTGACTTGTGCCCAGAAAGGAAGGTGCAACATCAACCTGCCTGTCCGTGGTCAGGTGACACCATCTCCCAGAGTGCAGTGCAGCCAGATCTGTCCATCTTTGGAGCATTTTCCCCGCCGCACTGCATTGTGGGAACTTGGGCCGCCATCGCCGCCTCCTTTTTTCCGCAAATTTTTGCAATTCCTTCACAACTGGACAAAGTTTACCTGTATGTTGTAGAAGGATGGAAAGAGGGAGAAAGTCGAGCAAATGCTGTAATATTATTCAAGGTCAATCACCCAGAAATTATGTGCGACCTTAATTATTCATTAAACAATGTAAATATCTCTTAACTTTCAAATGTTCCTTTGGAAGATAATTGAACCGGGACGATCATTCATGCCAGATTCATTATTTTGATAGTTGACAGGAATCAGTGAGCTAGTTTGTGAAATGTTTAAGGATTCCAATAAATACCAAGAGGATTGTTACTCTGAGGTATGAGTCTCTACATTGGTATCAAGAGGTGGAAATTCACATAGCTGGTTAAATAGCGATATCAATAATTTCACCTCCTCTACTCCGTTACTGTGAACACAGATTTAGTCTCCAAAATTTAAAAACGTGTATAGAGGCACTGGAGTAGGTACAAAAATGATTCACAAGCATTAAAGCAGAACTGTAAGATTATATGATTCAGGAAAAGCTGAACCGTTTGTGTATCATTGCTCTAGAAAAGATAAGGCTGAGGTATGATCTGATGGAGGTACTTCAAATTATGAAATACTTGTATGGTAGATGGAGAGCAGATGTCTTTACTTATAGCGCTGACCAAAACTACGAGCCATAAAAATTAGACATTCATAAATAAATCCAATAGGGAATTCAGGAGAAACTTATTTTTACCTAATGAGGTTTTAAAATGCGGAACCTGCAATATGGAGTAATTGACGTGATTAGCATAGATACAGTTTCGGGGAAGTTAGAAATGCATATGCAGCACAAAGCAACATAAGGTTATGCTGATGGGTTGGATGAAGAATGCTGGGAAGAGGCTCATGTTGAGCACAGATCAGTTGTGCCGAATGATCTGTTTCTGGGCTTTCGACTCGATGTAACTTAATATAAAATTAAAGTGAAATAATGATTTTAAATGGGGTGCAGGAACAGACAGACATGAGGTTGGTTGGATACAAATCTTTGACGGTGGCAGGAAAAGCATAGAATGTATCTTCAAAAAGCATACATGAAATTAAACTTTAGAAATAGAGAAACAGGGGCCGAAATTGTCCCCACGCCGGAACGCAGTGCACTTACCATGATGGAGCTGTTTTCATCGCCACGGTGGCCTCTTGCACGAAATTCCATTCTTAGGCATTTTTTTCGAGTGGCCTGGAATTCAGTGACAATGGGGGCAGCGGTGAGTGGAAGTTCGCTAAGTAGAGCGGCGGAAGTAGGGGGGCAGTCGAGGTGTCCGCACATATGACATCATCACGCTGGACTTTCGCTATTCCTCTCCCCTTCACTTAAAAGGGACCGCTACTGGGAGCTCTGCGATTCATTAATTTACGCATATCGCCCGTCCACTGCCGACGGCGGGCGCTTCCCGTGGCTCTCCCCTGCCGCCCGCTCCAGGCCACAACGCAAGTGGCACTGGGATGTTCGACCAGGTAAATGTTGGCGGCATTGGGCGGTAAAGCCATCAATTTCAGCTGCTGTGATTTCACACATCCAAAGGTTTATTATTCCTTCTCGCGATGTGGGCACACCTTGCAAGGCAAACATTTATTGTCCATCCCTAGTTGTCCTGAGCAGGTGGTGCTGGACCTTCTCATGGAAGTGCTGTTCTCCGGGGTGTGCAGCATTTCTTCGTTTATGCAACTGAGTTGCTTCACGAGTCAAGCGTCCACCTTGTTAATCAATCAGGTGACAAGTGAAACCAAATGGCTTAAAAGGAACAATTCAGAAAATTAATATTCCGAGATAAAAACACCACCTGTTAGCCACTGGAAGCCTTACCAGGCCCCTTACCTATACATTTCAAGGCTGGGTTTCAGTGGAGCACCAAACCTTGGCCAGGGTGGTCCCAGGTCCAACAACATTCCAGAAACTCAGGCCCCAGTCTGGCTAAATCAGCTCATTAGATCGCAGCCCACTGCTGCTGCATCGAATTCCAGCCCATCCATCGACTCAAGCATTAAGTTGCACAGATCCACCGTACACTGGCAGGATTCTGTTTGCTGCGGTTTGCAGTTTTGATATTTATGAAGATGACTAACTTCCCACTGGCATCGCTGGATGTCCCATCTGGTCCCATCAGCAGATAACGTTTACCTTCTTCAGTTGAGACTGGCAGGGTTTCTGGTTTATGAAATGGCAGACGTCACTTACTTGAACATGGTCGTCCTTATGTATTTTTCAGACCATGGAAGGGAAACATGGTGCATTATTTTCACTGCAGGAAGCCTTGAGCCTGAGTCACTACATTATGTTTATTGTTAACCACGCTAATCAGACTGGAAGCCACAACATTGCCCTATGAGCATGTCAGTACACTGTTGGCCAGTCGGAGCTGATGGAAAGTCAAACTAATGCAGATAACTCTTTCTCTTAAAGGTAAGTAAAGGAGACACGGAGCAGATGAACCAATGCAACATGTAAATAAATAAACACTCTGCACCACATTTCACTAATGATTCTGAAAACAAGAACTGCGGTGTTCTGGAGGAGGATATGGAAGAACTGATAGCGTAAACCACAGAAATTTATTTTTTTTCTGCAAAAAAGACTCGCAGATCTCAATGTTTAGCGAAGACAACAGGTGCGATTTTAAATTTGGCCTGTGGTGTAAAATGGGTGACATCGAATTATTTGCCCCTTTAAACCCCGCCTGATTTCCCTTTCCATTAATTTCAATTGATGGGCAAATTTGTCCGTGGAGCATAAAGCACGACTAATTTAACAACTCCCATTTCACAACATCGCCCGATGGTAAAATGAGCCCAACGAATGATGTTATTCTAATTGGTCTATAGTTACCTCACTTACAATTCTCTCCTTTTACAAACCAGGGTCTTCTATGGGCGATTGCCACTCACAATTTAAGATTTACATATTTATGGCAGATTGAAAACTTGTTGCCAGAATCTCGGCACTCTTCATGTGACATCCACCAGCACCTTAGATGACTACCACTGTGGGTTTGTGCTCATTTAAAAATCAAATACATAGGATGTAAATGAAATTCTTGTGGGATGAAAAGTAGTTGAAAGTGGGCGAAATTTACGGAGTGAATTTTAAACTGGAGGACCAGGGCAGCTGAACGCAGTTCCCGCAATAATGGGTTGATGGGACAGGAAATACAGACGAGGCTGCAATCAACGGGACGGTAGATATGGAGGGACATTTGTACAAGTGCAGAAGCCTCGAGAGATTGCGAGGAACACCACAATGGAATGGGAAATGGTGAGGGGAGGATTTGAGGGAGATTATGAGGGGGGAATTGGAGTGAGAGTGTGAGGACGGATTTGGAGGGAGATTGTGAATGGGAATTGGAGGGAGAGTGTGAGGAAGGAATTGGAGGGAGTTTGTGAGGAGGGAATTGGTGGGAATTGTGAGCGGTGAATTGGAGGGAGATTGTGAGGGGGGAATTGGAGGTAGATTTTGAACGGTGAATTGGAGGGAGTTTGTGAGGAGGGGATGGAGGGAGATTGTGAGGAGGGAATTGGAGAGAAATGGTAAGGGGTAATTGGAGGGCGATTTTGAGCAGGGAATTGGAGAGATATTGCGAATACAGGATTCGAGGGAGATGGTGAGCAGTGAATTGGAGGGAGATTGTGAGTAGGGAATTGGAGGGACAGTGTGAGGAGGGAATTGGAGGGTCATTGTGAGTAGGGAATTGGAGGAAGATGGCGAGGAGGGAATTGCAGGGTGATTGTGAGCAAGGAATTGGAGGAAGATTGTGAGGAGGTAATTGGAGGGTGATTGTGAGGAGGGAATTGGACGGAGATTGAGGGAAGGGAATGGTGGGAGATTGTAAGGAGGTAATTGGAGGAAGATTGTGAGCAGTGAATTGGTGGGAGATTGTGAGAAGGGAATTGGAAGGAGATTGTTTGGAAGGAATTATCTTAGTGATGGAGACATTAGTGGTCAGATTTGATACGAGTTCGAGAGGTTTTGATTTCAGAGAGTATATGGATTTGGAGAGGATATTGGCTTGAAGAGCCTATGGCATCTGAGAGGATATGGGGTCGTGGAGGATGCTGGGTCAGAGAGAATGTGGGCCCAGAGAGTATATGGTGTCAGGCAGGATATGGGGTCAGGGAGGATATGTGGTCAGGGAGTTATGGAGTCAGGGAGGATATGGGATCAGAGACAATAAGGGTTCAGGGAATTTATGGGATCAGTGAGAGTATGGGTTCATGGAGGGTATGGTACCATGCAGGGTATGGGATCGGGGAGGATGTGGGATCAGGGAGGATATGAGGTCAGAAGATCAGATTTGGGATGAACGCTGGGAAAATCTTCATCAATTTGGATACAGTGAGAAGGGGTGAAGATTAGAAAAACGAGCCAGCATCTTTGGATTATCAGGACGTTGGTTGAAGCATGATCTTAGGAACAACCCTGTCGAAAAATATTATCCAACTTCAGTCAAAATGTCCTTTTCCTCACGCCCCCATAAGCCGCAATGCTGGTCGTGGGAGAGAGTGATGGGAGGAAAAGTACATTTCTGCAAATTGTACCTGCAATTTTCATAAATAAGATTTGTTAACTGAATTAAGGTGAAATAAATTTCATGATTGCATAAGGTGGTGAATATTTCCACAGTGACCTTGTTAGTGTTCAAGTATATTCAGCAAAGGATGACCAACAAATGTATGAAAAATGAGAAAATAGAATATGAAACAATTATGTGTCTGTCTTCACAGTAGAATATACAAAAAGCATAAAAAAAAGTAATGGGGAACCGAAGGGCGAATAAGAGTGATCAACTTAAAGTAACACAGATCAGTTGTCAAAAAGTACTTGAGAAAGTAATGGGACTAAAAACAGACAAATCCCCTGGACTTGATGATCCACATCCTTGGGCGCTAAAAGGTATGGCTGCAGAGAAAGTGGATGCATTGGTTGTGATATTCCAACATTCCTTAGATCCGAGAACAGACCCAACGGATTGGAAGTTAGCAAATGTAAAACTGCTATTCAAGAAAGAAGGGAGAGAGAAAACGTAACGATAGGCCAGTTAGCCTCACATGTTCGAATCCATTCTTAAGGAAGCATTAACAGAATACATTCTTAAGGCAGCATTTACAGAAATCATAATATGATTAGGGAGGGTCAACATGTTTTATTAAAGGAAAATCATGTTTATCAAATTTATTAGAGTTTTTTGAGGAAGTATCTAGCAGGGTCGATAAAGCGGAAATAGAAGATGTAGTATATTTGGATTTTCAAAAGGCATTCTATCAGGTGCCACACAAAATGTTGTTACCCTAGTTAAGGGCTCTTGGATTTCGGATATATAGTAGCATGGATAGACGATTGGATAATGGACAGAAAACAGAGAGTCGGGATAAACAGGTCATTTTCCGGTTGGCAGGCTGTAAATAGTGGGATGACTGAATGATAAGTGTTGGGCCTCAGTTATTTACAATTATTATACATGACTTAGATCAAGGGACCGACTCGAATGTATCTATGTGTGCTGATGATATAAAGCCAATTTGCGCACAAGCAGCAATGTGATAATGACTAGATCATCTGGATTTTTTGTTCTGATGATTGAGGGATAAATATTGGCGCCAAGACATCGGAGATAACTCCTCTGCTCTGCTGCAGAATAGTGCCATGGAATTTTTTTATGTCCACTTGAGAGAGCAAATAGAGCGTGAGTTTAATGTCTCGTCTGAAAGACAGCACCTCCAACAGTGCATTGCTCCCTCAGTGTTCACCAATATTTGTTAGTGCTCAAGTAGAATTTGAACGCACTGATATTCTGATTGAGAGGTGCGTGCGCTACCCACTGAGCCACAGCTCGGGAACACAGGAGGAAGAAATTTATCCACCAACACCTTGATTAAAAATTTGCGTCTTCGGTAAAATCGTTCCATGGCGTCACCCATTCCTACCTGAACTCAGCAGTGTGAGTGCTGTGAGTGCTCCTTACTCGGGAGGGTGCGCCTCGATTGCTCTCTGAAACCAGTAGCGTTAGCACTGTGATCTCTGGAGCCTGGCTGTCAGGATGAATGGATCAAATTACAGATTGGCAAGACTCTGATTATTCTGCAGCAGGCAGGATCCAATTTCACATTTCAGACAAACTGTGGGGTGTGACTTTTCCGACACGGGACTAATCAGAAATCTGGTCTTGTCCAGAAATATCCTTTTGCAATAGGCACGGCCTTCATACATTAAAAAGTATTTCATTGAATGTAAATTGTTTTGCCACGTCCTGAGGTCATGACGGACGCGGTGTGAATTAAAATGTTGTTTCAATCTGGGTTTGCCGTATTGTTAAAGCTATTACATGTAACTGATGATGCGCTCGGTGCAGGATGAGAGCATTACATGGAGCTCTCTTATATTTAATTGTTGTGAATGGAGGTATTAGATGCACCGTTTCTTACAGCGCCCCAGAACAGAAGGCTATGACCTCGAGGCTCTGCGACATTGAAGTTGGTACTTGTGCTGAAGGTACTTTTTCTGTAGGCCAATAACTCAAAATGAATTCCTTGCTCAGGTAGCTGCTCCTGTCTTTCCCCTTGACGTTGATGTCTCAGGGCAGACTTTTAAAGTGGGGCTGTTAAGGCAGTTTGCAAACAGCAAATGACGCCTTTAGAAAGCAAAAGATTAACCCTTGCAGCGACATTGGAGGACAGGGTTTAAAAGGGTCAGGAGCTCGATCGAGCAGCAGGCCAGAGAGGGCGGCGATTCATATGAAGGAGATGAGCTGGGATGAAATTACAAACTACAAATGTTCTGGGTCCCAGACGGCAGTTGGGGTGAGTCAGTGGGAGTCGGGTGTGAGACCATCCATGATATTTGTCTGAACTCTAAACAGTATAATGGAACTCCAAGCTGAATATATCGTTAAATAAGAAATCGCCCGTTTGTTTCGACTGAACACATGTCCTAAATTACCGCAGGTACAAAAGTGTGCTTCAATCAAGAATTCAGATAATATAGGTTGTATTAATATAATATAATTTTGGGGACAATATCTAAAACCACTCTTGTACTAAAGTCATTAGCCCAGTAGAAATGCACGAACTAGTATTAAAAAATGGATAAGGTCATTTAACAGTTTAAGGGTTCTGACACTAATATGACGCAGCATAGTAGAGAGGGCAAAACGGTTATCCATCTGTCTGTCTGTCTGCTATCTAACTATCGAACTATATATTTCCCTGTCTGTCTGCTTATCTACCTATTGATCTATGTCTGTCAGTCTGTCTATCTATCTTTTTATCTATCTATTTATTTCTCTCTCTTATATTATTGGATTTTTCCACCGAAATCAATTTGCTTTATGTGACCACATATTTTGTCATTATTCATAATCTTCCTCTAATCGTTTTGCAATTTATTCAATGCTTTTAAATGAGAAAAATGTTTCAACTGTTTGTTTGTTAAACACGTCACACCACCTCCCTGGCTTCGAATGAAACACGTTTTCTCCACGGGAATGAAACACGTTTTCTCCACGGAAATGAATGGGTCGGCTCACATTGATTGTTTCCTGCTTGAGTTCGGTTATCGATTATGGTATGTGCAGCACCTGGGATATCTCCAATCTATCTGTTCAATGAATCATCGATCTTAGCAAACATTTCCTTCTTGTCGCCCTTTGCATTGAGATAGCGCTACTTAATTTTTGTTTCGTTTTGGTCCGTTGAGTGCAGGCAGCTCTGTCCTCAATGGTAAGTGTGAAGATGCTGCGAAAAAGGTTAGTGAAGTTATTTTAAATTATTTCTGGATGGATCCCCTAAAGTTCGCCAGATGTATTCTTTTTGTTTTTGATGCATTTTATTTTTACTTCTTCGTCCCTCCGTGGGCCCGATTCCTTGATTGCTTGCACTTGGGTGGCAAGCGCGATTCCCACCAACAATGAGAGCTCCCGCCCGCCGCCGCTCAGATTGGCAGCGTACGTCGCAGATTTGTCACCCGCCGACGTTTGTGGGACCTCAGCGGCCATTGAAGGTCCTTTGGAAGCACTTGGGTGGGCGGATGACTTCGTGAAATTCGGTCCATATAACAAATTTACCATCAGAGGACAGTTATATAAAGAGCGAGAGCTTCATTTCAGAGTCTTGTCTTAGTTGGAAGTTTTTGTTACCTCACAGTTTAGTTCATTCTTCAATGGGGCTGGTGATGCCCCACTAAAGATTCTCCTATATTTTTTATCAGCAAAATAATTCCCGTTTTTTGGCGAGGGATTGGAACGTTTCAACAAAGATATTTTGGTGCTCATCTTTCAGCAGAATGGCCTGCTTCTCAGGTCAGTAGTCCGTTGATTGCGGTTGAAAATCTGATTCTTGCTTTTATCTGCAGGTTGCAGTATTTCTTTGATGCCAGGTCATGGATTGAAGCTATTGCGGGATTCAGAAGTGCAGAAATTCCTGAAAAGCTTGAGAGATTTCAGTAATGATCTTGGAATTGTGGTCTGGCAAATATTTATACTCAATCAAATTATTGTACTCACATATTGAATCTTTCGATGCTAAATCCAAACTCTATAATTGTTTTAACAAAAACATATTTAGAATGCGATAACAAAAATAAAATATATATTCAGTGGGCTTCCCTGCGAGATTTTGCTGCGGTTAGTCTGTGGTTCCCTGTAATCTTTCCTTTGCAATATTTATCCAGCTCCGTTTTGAAAGTTACTGTTGGATCCTCATCCACCGCCCGTTCATGCAGTGCATTCCAGATCATACCAACTTGTTTTGTAAAAAAAAATTGTTTCCACGGGATTTTATTGCGACTTATTTTATTTCTGTCACCTTTGGTTATCAACTCGTCTGCCAGTAGAAACATTCGTGAAAATATCCTGTGCACCCTCTCCAATACCTGGACATTCTTCCGAAGATGTAGCACCCAGAATTGGACATAGTACACCAGCTGGGTCCTAAACAACGATTTAGAAAGGTTTAGCATAACTTCCTTGATATTTGTAGTCCATGGCGTCGAAATTGCCCCTTCACTTTAGGCCAGTTACCGCCAGAAAACGATGGCCACACTGCGGAGTGGACTGGCCACCCATTTTTCGTAGAATGGCTGTCATGTTAAAATGTGCCCATCTACTGTATCCCGACGGTGCCCTGCTCCCGCCACTTCTGCCCCACTGCTACCGATCCATCCTAATTGCGTCATCAAAGAGCACAACGCCGATATTCCGCCCGAATGAGAGATTCCACCAATTAAATGTTGCTACCGCCGCGTGGTACCACCGAAAGCGTATTCTGTCAGTCCACTGTGCTTGCAGTGTGTTCAAAATCTCGGTGCGGTCACCATTACAGGGGAGGGTGTACTGCCCCGACCGCCATCTTACATATTTTTTGCTGGAAGACTAATAGGTCAGGCCGAAAATTATGCCCCGCAGGGTTCGGCCGGCAACAGGCACCTGCCACCCCTTGGGTGCCAGACCTCTGGCCAGGCCGAAACCCTGCCTGGTAAATAAAAGATTTGCAGAGCTCGCAGTGGTACTCCCTTTTTAGTAAAGGGGTGAGATATGGCGACATGACAGCACGATGACGTCATAAGTGCTACGCTGATGAGTGACAGCGGCGGACATTCCGATTGCCGCCCTACTTCCGCCACTCAACTTAGAAAACTTCCGCTCACGACCGCTCCCATTGTTACCGACGTCCCAACCACTAGAAAAAAAAGACTAAGAATGGAATTTCGCAAAAGAGGCCACCGTGGCAATGCAAACAGCTCAAACATGGTAAGTGCACCGCGTTCCGGCGGGGGCGGGGATTTCGGGCCCTGTGCCTCTATTTATCAAGCCAGAGATCTCGTGTGCTTTTTGAAGAGACGTTTTATCTTTTGCTGCCACCGTCAAAGTTTGTCTACATCCACCCTCAGGTCTCTCTGTTCCTGCACGCCATTTAAAATCAATAATCCACTTTAATTTTACATCAAGATCATCGAGTCTACAGCCTAGAAACAGACCATTCGGCACAACTGATCTGTGCTCCAGATGAGCCTCCTCCCATCCATCTTCATCCAACCCATCAGCATAACATTATATTCATTTCTCCTGCATATGTAATTCGAGCTTCCCCTAAACTGTACCTGTGCTAATCACCTCAGCTACTCCATGTAATAGCAGGTTCCACATTCTAAACACTCACTGGGTAAAAATAAGTATCTCCTGAATTCCTGATTGGATTATTTATGAATATTTAATATTTAAGACTCGTAGTTTTGTTCCCTACCAAAAGTAAAGACATCTACTCCACATCTACCCTATCAAAGCATTTCTTAATTTAAGTATCTCCATCAGATTACACCTCAGCCTTATCTTTTCTCGAAAAATGATCCCAACCTGTTCAGCATTTTCTGAATGGTATAACCTTTCAGTTCTGCTTTCATCCTTTTTGCACGTTTTCTAGTGTCTCTAGACATTTTTCATACTCTGGAGAAACAACTGTGCACACAGTAATGGAATAGGGAGGTGAAATTATTGTGATGGTAATTTTATCACCTGTTGATACCAAAATAGAGACTGATACCTCGGTACATCAATCCTCTTGGTATTTATTGGAGTCCTTAAACATTTCACAACTAGTTCACTGATTCCTGTCAAGTATTAAAAAACGAATCCGGCATGAATGATCATCCCGGTTCAATAACTTTCCATGTGATAATTTGCAAGTTAAAAAAATATATACATTATTCAAATAATCATTAATGTCGCACATGATAATTTCTGAGTTATTGACCTTTAATAATATTGCAGAATTTGCTCGACTTTCTCTCTCAATCCACAGTTTCGACAATACACAGATAAACATTGTCCAGTTTTGAAGGATTTACAATAAATTGCAGACCAACGGAGGCAGCGACGGTGGCCCCACGTTCGCACATTGCAGGGTGGCAGAGAAAAGGCTCCAGCGATTTATCGCTATGGCCGCACTGCACTCTGGGTGATGGAGTCACCTGACCACGGACTTACAGGGGTAGGGGCGGGGACATGTTGGCGCGGTACCTTCATTTCCGTGCACAAGTCGGGTCCCCTGCGATCAGGTTGGAGATTATGTCTGAGCGCTTGATCCTACATGTCAATTTACAAACTTCTTTCTGTGTCATAGTTGGACATTAACGACAAACTGATCCCTCACCCCAAACTGACCCCTGGCCTCCAAACTTATCCCTCACTCCCAAACTAACCCTTCACCCCAAAATTGAACCCTCACCCCCAAATGAGCCCTCACCCCCAAACTGACCAATCACCCCAAACCAGACCATCACCCCGAAACCGACCCAACATCCACAAAGTTAACCATCATACACAAATTGATCCATCACACCTAAACTGATCCATCACCCGAAACTTACCCCTCACTCCCAAACTGATCTATCTCCCCAAACCATCCCATCAGCCCAAAACGATCCCTCACCCTCAAACTGACCCATCATCCCAAACTTACCCATCAGCATAAAATGGCCTATCACACCAAACTGATCCATCACCCCCAAACAAACGCATTACTCCAAACTTACCCAATACCACCAAATCACCCCATTACCGGCAAACTGACTCATCAACTCAACCTGAACCATCATCCACAAACTTACACCTCACGGCCAAGCTCATGCATCTCCCCAACTTAACGCATTACCCCAAACTGCAACCTCACCCCAAATTGATTCATCTCCCCAAATGGACCCATCACCCCAAACTAACCAACCAGTTAAACTGATCTATCAGCCCGAACTGACACATCGCCCCAAACTGTCCCATCATCCAAAATTGACCCATCACCCCCAAACTGACACATCGCCGCAAACTGACACACCGTTCCAAACTGACCGATTACCCCCAAAATAATCCATCACCCTCAAACTGACCCATCACCCTCAAACTGACTCATCACCCTCAAACTGAACCATCACCCTCAAACTGACCCATCACCCCCAAACTGACTCATCACCCAAAACTGACCCATCACCTCCAAACTCACTCATCACCCAAACTGATCCACCACCTAAAAAATAACTCAACACCCCAAAATGACCTATCACCCCCAAACTGATCCATCATCACAACACTTACTCATTACCCCAAACTGACACATCACCCCAAACTGACAACTCACCCCAAACTGACCCATCACCCCAAAGTGACCCCTCACCACAAGCTGACCCATCAGCACAAACTGACCCATCACCCCAAACTGACCAATCACTCCAAAATGGCCCATCACCCAAAACTGACCCATCACCCCAAAACGACCCCTCACCCCAAACTGACCCATCACCCAAAACTGACCCATCACCCTAAACTGACCTATCACCTGAAACGGACCCATCACCCCAAACTGACTCATCACCACAAACTGACCCCTCACCCCAAACTGACCCATTACACCAAACTGACCCATCACCCCAAACTTACCCATCACTACAAATGGATCCCTCACCCGAAACTGACTAATCACCCCAACATGACTCATCACCCCAAACTGACTAATCAGCCCAAACTAACCCATCACCACAAACGGACCCCTCACCCCAAACTGCCCTTCACCCCAAACTGACCCCTCACACAAAACTGAATAATCACCCCAAACTGATCCCTCACCCCAAACTGACCACTCACCCCAAACTGACCTATGTCCCTAAACTGACCCTTCACTCCAAACTGGCCCCTCACGCCATACTGACTCATCACCTGCAAACTGACCCATCCCCCAAACTGACTAATCACCCCAGACTGAACCATCACCCTAAACTGACTCATCACTCCAAACTGACCTATCACCAAAAACTGACCCCTCACCCAAACAGACCCCTCACCCCAAACTGACCCTTCACCCAAACTGACTTATCACCCCAAACTGACCCCTCACCCAAAACTGAATAATCACCCCAAACTGACCCCTCACCCCAAACTGACCACTCACCCCAAACAGACCCATCACCCGAAACTGACCCTCACTCCAAACTGACCGCTCACGCCAAACTGACCCATCACCCCAAACTGACCTATCAGCAAAAACTGACCCCTCACCCCAAAATGACCCCTCACCCCAAACTGACCCATCACCAGAAACTGACCCATCACTCTAAATTGACCCTCAGGCCAAACTGACTCATCACCCGCAAACAGACCAATCCCCCAAACTGACTAATCACCCCAGACTGAACCATTACCCCAAACTGACTCATCACCCAAAACTGACCCCTCACCTCAAACTGACGCCTCACCCCAAACTGACACATCGCCCCAAACTGACCCATCACCCCCAAACTGAACCTTCACCCCAAACTGGCACTTCACCGCAAATCTAACCAATTACCCTAACCTTTCATAATCTTGAAGACATCGTTAAAAACACCGCGCTCCCACCACATTCGTCTCTTTTCTATAGAAAAGAGCCAGAGCCTGTTCAGTCGTTCCTAAAAGGTGTATTTCTTTGTTAAGTTATTATCGTTGGAAATCGTTTTTTAGCTTTCTCCAATGCCTCTACATCATGGTTATAATATGTAGACCAGAACTGTGTAAAGTGTTGTGTACTCCATTGTAGTTCTCAGGTATCTTCTCTGCTTTCCAATTAGATCCCTCTAGAAATGTATCCTATTGCTTACTTTGCTTTTTATGGCCTTATTAATCTCTGCACTACATTCACTAACCGCTAGATCAAATTACTCCTCTACCGCATTTAGACTTTATTTTCCAAGGAATATGTGGTGTCATAGAAACATAGAAGATCGGAGCAGTAGTAGGCCATTCGGCCCTCCTCGTCTGTACCGACTTTCAAAATGATCATGATGAATCTATTTCGCAAAACGATATTCCCGCTTTTTTCCCATACGCCTTGATGCCTTTTTTTCGACAAATCCATCTATTTCCCTCTTAAACACATTCAGTGACTTCGCCTCCAAAGTCTTCTCTGGTGGAGAAATCCACAGGTTCACCACCCTCTGAGTGAAATAATTTCTCCTCATCTCGGTCCTAATTTTCCTACCCCATATCATAAGACTGTGACCCCTTGTTCTAGAATTCCTAGCCAGGGTAAACATCCTCTCCGCCTCCATTCTATCTAACCCAGTCAGAATGTTACACGTTGCAATGAGATCCCCTCTCACTCATCTGAACTCGAGTGAATACAGGCCTAGTCGATCCAATCTCTCCTCATACGACAGTCTTTCCTTCCCATGAATCAGTCTGCTGAACCTTCGCTGCAATCCCTCTGTGGCAAGTTTATCCTTTCTTCGGTAAACTACACACAATACTCAAGGAGGGGTCTCACCAAGGCCCTGTATATCTGCAGTATAACATCCTTGCTGTTCTACTCAAATCCACTTGCAATGAAGGCCAACATGTCATTTGACTTCCTAACTGCTTAATCTTCCATCAAAGTGTCCATCTCACATCAATCTACATTTAAATTAATTTGCTAATCACACGTCTATTCTGAAAATGTCTTAATGTCTTCTTGTAATTTGTTATATTCTTTCTCAGTCGAGTCGAAACCTCGCATTTGTTGCCCTCCCTCCATGTAAACTTCCCATACCATATTTAAGGGCAACCCCTCGACCTTGCGATCTCTTGTGCCTCGCTACTCTCATCGTGTCGATCACAGATAAAGTGGTCTCTGACCACTTCCTTTTATCATTCTTGAACCACATAACCCTCGCACCCCTAACTCTATTTCTTTCTGTGTTTCGCCCTGGAAAAAAACTTTTTCACAACACTCTTACAGCCGTACTTATGGAAACCCAACGGTCCAACCTCTGGCGCTCCATTCATAACGACATTCCTGCTGTTACCGATCTCCTCGACCACACCCTGTTGATGCTATAGTCCCTATTCAAAACATTACTTTCTCTTACACTGCTCGTTCCCCACGGTCCGGCAATAACTTTCGTTGCCTTGAGTACTGGTCGCAGACTTGAACACAAATTTTGGACAACTAGTTTATGCCATTCACCAGCAGATCTGGCTGGACTATGTAAAGAATTATCGAATTTACTCATGTCTGACAAAATTGCTCACGATTCCAGAATCATTCTAGAATACAAAGATAAACCCTGGCTTCTATTCTAAATGCTAATCATCTTGATAAACCCCGCTCCCCTGCCTCCTCCATATTCACCTCTGGTAACAAATGTGAAGTGCTCATCGACTTCTTTGTCTCTAAGTTTGTGACCATCAGTTCAGCTGTCTCTGCCACTTCCCATCCTTCTCCATGTCCACCGAGCCAAACTTCCTCTAAGGTTGCTCCTGCCCAGCTCTGAACACACATCTTTCTCCAGTTTCTCTCCCTTCATGACCTATCCGTGCTCTGCTTGCCCATGAGACCCATATCCTGCTCCCTTGACCCTATTCCCATCAATCTGCAGACCACAACATTTTCTTTTCTGTCTCCCATGATAGATAACATTGTTAACGGTTCTCTCTCCTCAGGCACTGTCCCAATCTCTCCCTCACAAAGCTGATGTCAACACCCTTCTCCTAAAAAAAACAACGCTTGACTCCTACTGCCTTGCAATCTAACGCACCATCTCCAAACTTCCTTTACTCTCCAAAGTCCTAAAACGTGTCGCTTCCCAAATTTGTTCCCATCTTTCCGCAATTCCATGTTTGACTCCCGACATTATGGTTTCCACATCTGCCACAGGACCAAAGCGGACCTCATCCAAGTCACAAGTTACTGCCTTTGTGACTGTGACAAAGGTAAAGTATCCCTCCTCATCCTTCTTGACTTGTCTGCAGCCTTTGGCACGGTTGACTACTCTATTCTTCTCCAACGTCTCTTCACTATCGTCCAACTGAGTAGGATTGCAATCGCCTGGATCCATCCTTATAGTTCTAATCAAAGCCAGAGAATCACCTGCAATGGCGTCAATTCCCACTCATGTATCCTTACCTCTGGTCTTCCGCAAGGATCTATCGTTGCTGCATTTCATTTATTTATCTACATATTGACCCTTGGTGTCATGATCCAAAAATTCTGTGTCAGTTTCCACATGAAACCTGATTACACCCAGCTCTACCCCACAAACACTTCTCCCGACCCCTCCACGATCTCTAAATTAACCGACTGCTTGCCTGATATCCATTTCTGAATGAGCAGTGATTTTCTATAATTAAATATTGGGAATACCGAAGCCAATGTTTTCAATGCTCACAACAAACTCCTTTCCCTAGCAACTGACTGCATCCCTCTCCCTAACTTCTGCCCGAGGCTGAAACACACAGTTTGCAAACTCGGTGTCATACTTGGCCATGAAATGAGCTTCCGACCACATATTGGTGGCAGAACTAAGACCTCTTATTTCCACCTCTGTAACATCACCCGTCTAATCCCTTGCCTCAGCTCATTTGCTGCTGAAACATTCATCAATGCCTTTGTTACATTTAGACATGACTATTCCAACTCTCTCCTGGTGGTCTGCCACGTTCTACCCTATGTAAAGAAGACATGATTTAAAACACGACTGACCACGTCCAAATTCGCACAAAGTTCTACTCACCTATGACCCCTGTGCTCACTGACCTACATTGGCTCCAGGTTAAGCAATCCTTCGATTTCAAAATTCTCATTCTTGTTCTTAAATCCCTCCAGGGCCTCGCTCCTCCCTATTTCTGTAATCACCTCCAGCCCCACAAAACCCTTACTCCTCCAATTCTGGCCTCTTGCTCATCCCTGATTCTAATCGCTCATCAATTGGTGGCCGTGCCTTCTGTTGCCGTGATCCCAAGCCCTGGAACACCCTTCCTAAGCCTCTCCGCCTCTCTTTCCTCCTTAAATTATCGGATGTTTCATGACCAGTGGCAGACAATTAAGGAAATATTTCATAACTCGCATCAAAAATATATTACAATGAGAAGGAAAGACAGGAAGAGAAGGGATAACTATTCGTGGCAAATAAAGAAATAAGGGATTTTATTAAATTGAAAGAAGGGCACACAATGTTGCCAAGACGAGTGGGAGACCAGAAAATTGTGAAATTTATAAAAGCCAGCAAAGAATGTCTAAGAAAATGATAACGAGAGGGAAGATAGATTATGAAAGTAACCTAGCACGAAATATAAAAACAGATTGAGAGAGTTGCTACAGGTACATAAAAAGGAAAAATAAAGCGGCTACAGAAAATGTTGGTCCCCTCGAGGATGAGACTGGGGAATTAATAATGGAGCAGAGCGAAATGGTAGAGACTTTGAACAAATAGTTTTATCGGTCTTCCCTGTAGCAGACACTAAAACATTGTACAAGGTCCCCCAGTTCCTCTGTGCTGCAGCACTTTGCTATTTTTCTCCATTTAAATTTAAATTTGCTTTCCTACTTTTTCTCCCAAAGTAGATAACCTCACATGTTCCTACGTTATATTCCATCAGCATATTTTTGCCCACTCACTTAACCTGTCTATATCCCTTTGCAAATTTGTTGTGTCCTCCTCATAATTTTCTTTCCCACGCATATTTATATCATCAGCAAACTAGGCTGAATTACCGTCGCACCCTTCATCCATGTCATTAATATAGATTGTAAATAGTTGCGGATCCAGCAGCGATCCCGGCATCACCCCACTAGTCACTGTTTACCAATACTGGATAATCAAAAGGCTACAAAGAGGGAGGGACTTAATACAATCACGAACAATAATGAAGTAGTACTCTGTAAAATAATGTAACTAAAGGCGGACAAGTCCACTGGACCTGATGGCTTCTATACTAGGGTTTTAAAAGCAGTAGCTGCGGAGACAGTGGATGCATTGGTTGCAATCTCCCAAAAGTCCTTGGGTTCTGGGGCGGACCCAGCGGATTGGAAAACCGAAAATATAACACCCCTATTTAAAAAGGAGGCAGACGAAAAACAGGAAACTACATACCAGTTAGGCTAACATATGTTTTGGGGAAAATGCTGGAGTCCATTATTAAGGAAGCATTATTAGGACATTTGGGAAAGAATAGTTCAATCAATCAGCATGGTTTTATGAAAGAGAAATCATGTTTGACCAATCTGCTGGACTTCTGTGAGGACGTAATGAGCAGGGTGGATAAGGGGCAACTGGTGGATGTGGTGTATTTGGATTTCCAAAAGGCATTTTATAAGGTGCCACATAAAAGGTTACTGTAGAAGATAAATGTTCACGGGGTTGGGGGCAATATTTTACCATGAATAGAGGATTGGCTAACTAACAAAAATCAGAGAGTCGGGATAAATGCGTCATTTTCCGGTTCGTTTAGTCATTGAATGTATTTAAGGCGGTGACAGACAGATTCTTTAGCAATAAAGAAATCAAGATTTATGGGAAGGTGGCAGGGAATTGGAGCTGAGTCCATGATCTTATTAAATGGCTGAGCAGGCTTGAAGGGACCAGGTGGCTGACTCATGTTCCTATTACTTATGTTCTTAAGACATTTCTTAAAACCTATCTCTTTGATCAAACTTTTGGTATCTGCCCTAATTTATCCTTATGTGGTTCGGCGTTAAATGTTTTTTTCTTATGACACTCCTGTGAAGCGTCATGGAAGTTCTATTATGTTAAAGGCGCTATAAAAATTAAAGTTGTACTTATTGTTTTATTTACAAATGTTGAAACTGTACTTCTGATTTCCGAGTCCAAATAGTTTATGGAATTGTTGAATAACAGTGGGCCCAGCACTGATCTCAGTTTAACACCACTTCCCATCTTGCCAGTCTGAGCATCTACCCTTAACCTCCACGCGATGTTTTCTGTTTTGTAGTAGGTTTCTATCCATTCAACCACGTTTCCCCTCAGTCCAAATGAATTGATTGTTTTGAGTACCATATTGGAGGGAGGCCTTTTGAAAATCAAATTATAGCAGATTAACATAATATAGTCTTTGTGTTACTCCGTCACAGAATACAATACGATTGGCCATGCAAGATTTTCCCTTTTGAAATCTGTGCTGACAATTGTGTACTATATGTTCAGAATTTGAGATTAGAAATGTTTCTCAAGTAGTGGCACACTCCGCTAGTACAGCATCGCCCGGCCGTTTCCACACCGCCCGATATTCACTTCCATTACAGTCAGTGGGAGTGAATATCCGGCTCTGTGTAAAACGGGTGGTACAGCATCTCCCGCCTGTTAAACACGTTGCCCAATATCACATCAGCCAAGATGTCGGAGCAGACTCGTGATGCCAAATCATCTAATCCTGCTACTATTCATTATGTTATTAATATATTCAGTTCCATTAAAGTGCTGCAAATAACGAGCGGTACAGCATCGCTCGCCTGTTTCCACACCGCCCAATATTGAGCTCCATTACAATTAATGTCAGCTTCTTTGTACAATGGGCGGTACAGCAACGCCCGCCTGTTAAACACACCGTCCAATATTCAGTTCCCTTACAGTCAATGGGATAGAATATCAGGCTGTCTGTTTAACGGGTAGTACAGACATCGCCCTCCTGTTAAATACAACTCCAAATATTCTGCTGCATTGCAGTAAATGGAATTGAATAGCCAGCTCTGTTTATAACGGGCGGTACAGCATATACAGTCTGTTAAGCACACTTTCAGTTCCATTAGAGCTGATGGATTAAATATCAGGTTTTGCTTATAACACGATATTGCCTGCCAGTTATACACACTTCATAATGTTATGTTCCATTACAGTCGATGGGATTGAATATCGGCCTATGTGTATTACGGGTGGTACAGCATCGCCTGCCTGTTAAACAAAGCGCCCAATGTTCACTTCCATAACCCTCAATGGGATTGAGTATCAGGCAGTGCGTGACAAAAGTGAAGGAGATACTGATGCTGGCAGAAATGAAAGACAGGGGAAGGGAAGGAAAAGGACAGGTGAATGAGAAGAGATGGAAGAGCCAAACGTGAAGGAGGTGTAAATATCACGGTTCTCGGATTATAATAAATAACCGTCTGTGCCTGTTGCATAGGAAATATAGTAACATTCCATTATACAACTGAAAAGGAGGGATAACAATCACAGATAGAGATACAGAACAGGGCGACGTTGGTTTCAATTAATGCAAGTAAACAATCCTAGAAAATGTGGAATGAAAGTTTCACCATAAGGCAGTGGAGAGATAGTGGGAATCATTCAAACAGCAGAATATTAATCTAAAACCTGCACGTATATCCACAATTAAAGGTAGCTCAACCAAAGGTGCAGTTCCAAGAAGTTGCAGTGAAATAAAAATTAAAATGAGTTTAAAAAGCACATGACATTTCGAGTGTTAAAGAAACCAAACTAAAATATTGGCCGGAAGCAAAATAGCTTTGAACTGGTGGTAGGAAGTCTGAAGGCAGACTGGCAAGTAAATAGCAAACGAATTTAATGTATTTAGAAACAGATAAAAAAAAATAATAGTTACATAAAGGGAATGATTCATTGAATGTGCAAGGAAATAACCATCTAGAGGAAGGTACAATGGTAGAGATAAAACAGAAGCAAATCTGCTGCAACAGTCTTCACCAAGGAATACGATAGAGGGAGTGAAAGGTACAAGGGGAGGATATTGAGTGATTAGATTGGGCGTGTGGCAGCTTCTGGAGACAGAAAATAGAAAACATTGACACAACCCTGAAAATTGTGGGCTAGAACAAAAAGTACTCTATAAAAAATAAGCTCTGTCTGTCACATTTAATCATTATTTGAGGAAAAACAAGCGCCATATTTCACTAATCAGGAATTTCACTCTCATAATAGCCAAATATAATTTGCGGAAGAGCAGGGGTCCGATTTGTTTGTTTAAAAGACCGGAAGTAATTTCCGTCATTGCGTAAGCTAATTGTCTCCCTTGAGATTTATCTCAGATATAGATAATGGTTGGATTGAAGCGGCTTCATCTTAATGTCAAACTGAGATATTGCCTGCAGCACCGCACCGTGTCACTGGGGCAGATGGATCGACCAATCCTTGCCCAGATTGAAGAGGTTTACTACCTTATTCTCGCAGTGTTTGTTGTTCCTGGTAAGTCATTACCATCAGTTGTCAAATTCATTCACTGTTTAGCTGTGTCGCTGCTCTTGTGGATTCTGTCATCTGTTTATTTTCATGGGGTTGTTTGCACAGCCCATAATCACAGAGATCAATTAACTGGCATTAGTTTCTATTAAAACCATGATGCAATAATCTAAAATAAATTCCCCGCAGCTTCAGCACCAATAGTGTTAATAACTTTCATTAGAGCCTTACAGGACTGGTCTTCGGCAGCAGTGGTAGAGGGTCTCAAAGCTAATCCCAGCCCGTTTTACTCCGCGCCCAATTACCTTTCCCATTGGAATTAATTCAAAAACTTCTGGCGGTGAATAAGACTAGTGCCAATTCATTACTGCCTGTTTCGCTTTAGCATCGAAAACCGATTTCACCCACAGAGTCAGAAATAGAGAAAGAGACCGAAAGTTAGAGAGTGACGGGGTCATAAATATCGATTGAGTAAAAAATAAAGTGGTAAACAAAGCCAATCTGAGAGACTGAGGGGTAAATAGAACTATTTTCTCCAGGTGTAAACTGATAGCGTATTTGAAAACGCGCTGGATTATTTATTTCAAAGGACTTTGGTTTTGCTCCTGGACTAGGAAAGCAGAGACATGGACTAATAATCCCAACAAACGTGAGATCACACCCACCATAGCTGGTTGAGAATTTAAATTCACTCAAAAATATCTGGAACTTAAAATAAACGTAGCAGTAATAAATTGAGCACATGCATATCGGACTGTCATAATGTGCGAACATATTCACCTTTATCGTTCAGGGAAGGAACCTGCCATCCTTAACCATCTGGCCTATGCCTGACTCAAGTCCCACACCTGCGTGGCTCATAACTAACTGAGCTCTGAAGCGGTCCAGCAAGTCACTAAACAGAATTAGGGATGGGCCAGCGATGCCCACATCCCAAGAATCAATCAATTTACAGTAAAGGCAATTGTGCTTTAACCATTTGTATTTTCCCTTATTGCATCGGCTCATGGCTTGCCAACTTATGTCTGAACCTCGGGCTTCCGTTATTTATATAGTTGCCTGTATCTTCTGAGTAATCCACTCCTTCACCCTGGCCAAGATGTCTAACCGGTGGTGATATCTTCTGAGACACTCCCTTTAATGTTCCCATCCATTTTATTTGAATGATACACGTTTTCTGATGCCAGCACTAGTGTGCTCACAAAGCTGTCCCAATCTGCAGCTCACGCTATGCTAGTGTGGAGACCCGGGGGTTAAGAACACGTTTCTGGGTAACACTGTATATTAACCCTTAGCCATTCGCGCCAAAAATGACCTAATAGAAAATTTCCGGCTAGAGATAGAGAGGCAGAAATTATTAGAGCGACACAGAAACAAACTGAAACAGAGAGAGAGAGGCAGGAGAAACTTAGATTGTGAGGACAACAGAGGGATGGTCGGAATCAGTGACAGCTATATAAATAGATCAAGATTCAGAGAGAGAGCATGAGCTGAGTCGCAGAACATATATGCTGCAAATTGATTCAATCTTATTACCTGCCGGCCATTTTGTAATGATGACAATGATTAATTTATTTATCCCATTTCGATTGCAGCGAATTCAATCACAATTGTGATTCTCTCCCGGCGAAGGTGCGGTCTCTCCGCATGTATCACTCGTTACCTGGTAGCCATGGCAACGGCAGATCTACTGGTCCTGATATTTGATGTAATTCTGCATGAGAGTAAAGGGATTTATTTCGCACATTCATTCCGAAACAATACTCTCATCTGCACTCTCAATATCTGCCTGGCATTTGCTGCCATTGAGTGTTCTGTCTGGTTAACCGTCGCCTTCACCTTTGATCGATTCATCGCCATTTGTTACCAGAAGCTGAGAGGCAAATATTGCACGGCGAAAAATGCGGCTGTGATTATAACAACTGTGTATGGGTTGAGTCTTTTACTAAATATTCCACTTTACTTTGCAGTCGATTTTGGTGAAATAATTGATAACATACAATGGTTCTCTGTTGTAAAATCTGCCAGCTACATCTTGTCCATTTCAATGGCTTACCACTGGTTTCGCATTGTTTTAACCCCATTCGCTCCTTTTGTGTTGATTGCACTGTTCAATGCTCTGTTCAAGGCACATTATACAGGCCAGTAGAGGCAGGAGAGGGCTCCGAGGAAGGAAGAAGGGAGAGAGTCATAATGATCCAGAGATGGAGAACCGAAGGAAATCCATTACTGTATTGCTTGCAATTTTAGGCAGCTTTATCCTGTTATGGATAGTAAATTCCGTCTATCAAATATTTGTAGAAATTACAGGCACTCAATTTTTCCGAACAGGTTACGGAGATCCTTTAACCATCATGGAACACAGTGGATATATGCTCCAGCATTTGAATCCTGCACCAACACGCTTATTTATGCAGTGGCCCAGACTAAGTTCAGAGACGCATTAAAGAATGCAATTAAATATCCATTTGATCAGATAATTTAGCGAATTAATTCAAATTAACAGCACTAAATTTAAACCATTACGCGACATAGGTACATAGGAACAGGAGCAGGCTATTTAACCCTTTGACCCTTTTCTGCCATATTCGGGCTGATCTGTGGACTAACTCCATATACCCGCCTTTGCCACATATCCCGTAATACCTGTGTTTACCAAAAAGCTATCAATCTCAGTTTTAAAATTAACAATTGATCTAGCATCAATTGTCCTTTGCGGAAGAAATTTCCAAACAGCTGCCAGCCTGTGTGTGTGCGGAAGTGTTTACTAACTTCATTGCAGAATGGCCTGGCTTTCATTTTTCTTCAATGCCCCAGAGTCCTCGATTGCTCAAACCAGATGAAATTAACGATCTACCCTATCAGTTCCCCTTATATCTTGAAAACATTGACCAAACCACTTCTTAACCGTGTAAATTCCATGGAATACAACCATAGTTTGTGTAATCTCTCCTCGTAATTTAACCCTTGGAGTCCAATTACCATTCTGGTAAATTTATGCTACACTCTTCCAAGGCCAATATATGCTTCCAACGGTGTGGTGACCAGAAGTTGTGACAGCACTCCAGGTCTTTTCTAACAGGGCTGTATACACCTGCAGCATAACTTCTATCCCCGTGTATTCCAATCTTCTTCATATAAAGGCCCACATTCCATTAGCCGTTTAAATTATTTTCTGAACCTATTTAATGATGTTGACTCTCTACGTACATGGACCCCAAGTCTGTTTGGACATCCACTGCTGCTAGCTTTTCGCCATTTTGAAAGTACTCTGTTCTATCCTTTTTAATTCTAAAGTGAATGAACTTACATTTGTCTACGTTGAAATCCATTTGCCAATTTTGCCCGTTCTCTTAATGTATTACTATCTTTCTAATGTTATCCTTCCAATTAGACTGCTTATAATGCCGCCTATCTTTGTTTCGCCAATTAGCTTGGATATGTAGCTTCCTATCGCATTATCTAATTATTTAATAAATGTGATGAATTGATAAAGCTCAAACACAGATCCTTGTGGGACACCACTACTCATATCCTGCCAATTAGATTATCTGCCCATTATCGCTACTCTCTTTCTTCCACTGCTCAGCCAATTACCTACCCAGCTAAATAATTTGCATTGAATTCCATGAGCTTCAACTTCAGCGAACAGTCTCTAATCAGGGACTTCATTAAATGCCCTCTGGAAATCCATATAAATAAGCATAACCTTATTTGTGCTAACTGAAATGCAGCGGGTTCTCTGATTGGCTCTCCAGACATATTGCTGATTGGTCCCCTTGAAGGATAAGCCACACCCTCAATTTCCTCTGAAATGTGTAACTGTAACCGCCCAGCCCAAGTTCACTTCCCCCGGACTCTCTCTCTCTCTCTCTCCGTCACCACCCTCCACCCCCCCCCCCGTGCCCCCAGGCTCTCTCTCCCTCTCTTCCCCCAGACTCTCCCTCTCTCTTGTCCCCCCACACCAGGCTCTCTCTCTCTCTCTCTATCCCCCGGCAAGGTCTCCCAGCCCTCCTCAAGCTCTCTTTCTCCACTTCTCGCTGTCCTCACCGCCCAATCTCTCCGCCTGCCTCTTGCTCTCCCCGTCGCTGTGGAGGCTCGTGGTCCGCCGCCTGCTTGGGGCTCATTGCTATGAGAGGCTCGGAACGGCGCTATGGGAGGCTCGGAACAGCGCTCTGGGAGGCTCGGGGCTCAGCGCTATGGGAGGTGCGGAAGTCAGCGCTATTGGAGGCTAGGAACTCAGCGCTATGGGAGGCTCAGCGCTATGGGAGGCTCGGAGCTCGGCATTATGGGAGACAGGGCCTCAATTGGTGACTCGGCGGATATGTTGAGCTGCACGGGCTTCGGGCCTCATGCTGGATGGATTGGCTGAGACGCATGAGCAGAACAAGGTTAGCACATATTGCGCTGGGGGATGGGACGGAGCCGATGATATTTGTCCTAACTCTCGCTTGATAGGCATGCGCAGAAGGGAGACTTATTACCACTAGTTGCTGCATAAAAAAAGCGTCCATAAACATGTCCCTGTTCAATACCACATCTGCAAAATATATCAGTCAAGTTGGTGAGGCCTGACTTAACATTTAAAAAGCCACGCTGGCTCTCTCTGATCGGCATCTATGACCTGTGGCCACTCACCAGAAGGCTTTTCAAGCTGTCCAATCGCTCAATCATTCGTTATGGACTCAAGTTATTTTCCAGCACCGGATCTTAAGCTAATTCGTTGGTTTCCCTCTCTCAACTTTCTAAATAGCAGACTGACATGCTCAAATTTGCAATCTAAAGGAACGGCTTCCACATCTAGAGAACATTGGAACATTGTTGTTTGGGCATCTGCAATCCCCTCACCTAATTTCTTTAAAACCGTGAGATGGAACCGATCTCGTCTTTGGGATTTGTCACTCTTTATTTCCATGAGTTTCATCATTACACTGAGTTTGCTTACATTCTTTTGGTTGAGTCCCGTCCATGATTCAATATTAATTTTCTAGAATTGTCCGGCAAATGTAAATGATGCAAGTAATTATTGAACATGTCCACTATTTCCTTATTTACATTTACAATGTTGCAGAAATTGGGGTGAGAGATTTCCTGCGGGCGTCAGCCTCAGATCTTAAAAAAATCTCGGAACTTACATTATGGTCCAGGTAGGATCACGTGGGCAGGCCCAACCAATCAAAGTCGGGGTATTCCCATTCATACTTGTGGAGAGTTCAGTATGTCGGGAATTACCATAAGTATGAATAGGAATACCCCAAAAATACACAAATACTTAAAGTCATTTTTTAAATATATCACATATTTACAATTAATCAAACTGGAATTTAATTAGCTACTTAAAACTAGTTAAATCTATTTAAAGCTATTTAAAGCTATTTAGAGCTATTTAAAAGCTATTTTCGAATAATAAATGTACATATTTTAACGGTCTAAAAATAAACTTACCTTCTATCACAGGTCTTTACATATTTAAATTATATAAAACATTTAATTTTCTGTCCTTTAAATGACTTATAAAGGCGTAAGAATTTCACAGGCTTTCGATGGACAGAAGTTGGGCAAATAATGCACTCTCCTCCAGAAAATGCCTATTTCGTTTAGCCTCGTGTGATCTGTCCAGTAGATTCTTGCCAGCTAACAACTTACGGATTCAGGTGCATGTGCAATGGGTGATGAAACCCGAAACTTGCGGGAATCTTATGCGTGTCTGCGCACCTCATACGCACCCATAGCGGCCGTGAAATCAGCCCCAATATCAATGTTATCAGTTGTCAAGGGCCCCAAATTGCTCCTGACCACACTCCTTTTCCGAACGTAATTGTAACAAATGTGTATTGTTCCTTCCAAGTCTCCCCAGTCCCAATAACTGCGCAGAGCTGGTTCTCAGTATGTGCAATAGAACTTGCTATGGGGCTTAAATCTGGCACTGGTTTAAATGCTGCCATCTCGCAGTAAATGTCTTTCACAGAAAAGCACCCACCTCATCACATATCTTTCAAATCAAAAAAAAGGCCGATGCGAAGCTCTATCAATTAGCGGTCAGATATTGTGGCCATGAATTCTAGTAACCAAAGTAACCAGTCCCTCTAATGGGTGAAAGTGACGATTTGCAAACATTTTTGGTCCTTCTATCCTTTCACTTCCCTCAATGGGTTCAGGTTCAGTGTGAGGATAATTGTTCCATGTCATACTCTGCTGGCAAGTCTTCAGATTGAGTCTTTGCTCTGAGTGCCGGTCGGCCATTGGAAGGACGTCTATTTCAGTCTCTCTACTGCTGTTCCTACTTCGACCAGATAACTCAGCTCAGACCAGGGATAAAACCAGGGACTCTCTTGATCTGTTTAAACGACAATTACCACTTTGGCGATCTGAGCACTGCCCAGGAGCACCGGTGAAAAAACCATGCCATCAACTCATGATTCGCCATCCTGTATTTTAATGGATGAAAATCACATCCTGGGAAGCTAAAACACGAATTTCCAATGTGGCGGCTGAGGTACTGGGCCTGGTGTGTTTTGTCAGTAAATTATCCCGGAGGGGTTAGTTAGGTGAATGGTTAAAAATAAAATCAGTGAGAAAAATTAACTCCTTCTGAATATGAACCGTCTCATCATGTTTCTCATAAAGGTAACAAAATGCAACAAGTACAATTATTTGGACGCAGTAAGTGCTGTTTTACAGGTTATCCTGTGCATCACGGCATCTCAGAAAGAGCCTGGGTAGCTGTATGGTTGAGTTAATGAGCAGCAAGCAAAGCGGAGAAAGGAAGCCCAGGTACCTGCTCCAACTTTTAGAGAGCGTCTGATGAGGTGTGTTTGACCTGCACTGGCTTCCCGCCCCTGAATATCTAATTCAAACTAAATTCTATATTTTGCCCTTGTGTAGTTGTAGCTACAATGGATGTTGGCAGATTAGAGAGATGTGGGGCTAGATTATAATTCTTACTGCCTGGTTTGCACGCCCCTTACATAACCCATCTGATCTTCCTGATTTATTTCAATAAATGTTTAATGCCCAGGCAGTAAAGGTGACAACTTAAATATTATGTTTCTCAAATTCCAAAACGTCAGGCTATTTACAGAAGCTGCAATGCAGATTTGCACAGATTTAAAGGTTGGCGGTAAAGAAAATGTAAGCATCATTTTCTTCAATTTAGCTTGGCGTCAACTTCTCTCATTCGGGCCTGTTACACAAGCGTTTACAACCCACATATCACGCATAAATCCTGTCCCAACTGTTCTGAACACACTGTTGCTAGAATTGTTGAGCTGTTCTCATGTAAGATTTTTGAGGATCAAGTTGTGTGAATTGCTCAAGGTTACCACATAAGAAATAGTAACAGGAGTAGGCCATACGGCCCCTGGAGCATGCTCTGCCAGGGTTGCGGCTGCTGGGCTGTTGATTCAATTTTAACAGAGATGTATTAATCCATGAAGCTCACGGAATTAATGTCGGGAGTTTTGCAATCAAAGCAAATTGCGCTGGATCGTTTCTAGAGAGTAGAGTGGGCAGAATTGCCTGCTACTGTGTCTGTTTTTTTTAAATCACCTCGGAACCGTGAATAGGGAGAAAGACAGAGAGGGCTAAATGCCCAGAAGTGATCCTGCTCAAATTGGTGCCCATTTAAAACAATGGTCAGAAATTCGGGTGCGTTCATTCGGGACCTGTCCTCCTCTTCCACCAATTCCCCTGCACTCACTGTTTTGAATAAATCCAACAGCCATTGTACATGGATTGGGAAATCTAGTTCTCTCGGCTTGGCATTTAAACATATTCCATTAAGACAGATAATTACTGCATTTGATGAGAAAATATTAAAGGTATCACTGCATAAAAATATTAATTACAGTACCTTTTGAACACAAGACCTGCAAGCGATTTATTATTTTACAAAACACAATGCAACTATTTAAATACGCTTTAAATTGTTGCTGCTCTTTCCTTGTTCTCTTAATGGTTAATCAATCTGTTTGGGGATTAAAGCTGTCACAATGCTTGGTCCTTGGTGTAGTTTTACTGAGCCACTTTACAAAAACAAGGAGGACCCACAGGATAGATAAAATCGATCTAAACATCGCTCTCCACTTTTCGAGATGGTCTTAAGTAATCCATTGGCCAACAAGTGGAAATACGTTTTCTGATATATCTGATCCAAATTCTTCATCATTTTGAATTCCTTCATCAGATCACCACTCAATCTGTCGGCTTGACACATTATATGTAAAGCTAAGGCTGATCAAAAATATAATATAAAATATCAAGTAGGCGACAACCAGCCGAATTCAAACCTCATTCTAGCCTAATCCAAAAGTTGACAAAATAGCTGAATTCTAAGGTTAGAGCGACTGCCTTTAACAACAAGGCGGCATGTGACCAATTGTGGCATCAAGGATCCCGAGAAAGGCTGAAGTCAATTGGAATCAGGTGAAAAAACTCTCCACTGGTTAGGACAAAGGAAGACGGTTGTGGTTAGGCCAAAATTCCCAGCATCGAAGCATTGACCACAATCAACCAGCTCCGCTGGGCGGGCTACATCGTTTGCATTCCTGACACAAGACTCCGAAAGCAAGGGCTCTACTCGGAACTCCTGCACGGCAAGTTAGCCCCAGGTGAGCAGATGCAACTTTTCAAGGACACCCTCAAATTCTCCTTGATAAAAATGCAACATCTCCACCGACACCTGTGAGTCCCTGGCCGAAAATCGCCAGAACTTAAGTAAGTGCATCCGGGAGTCCATTGAGCACCTCCAGTCTCTGTCGCATAGATCATGCAGAAACCAAGCGCAGGCAGTGCAAGGAGCGTGACTCAAATCACTCCCACCCACCCTTTCCTTCAACCTCTGATAGAACCTGTAGTTAACATATTTGACTGTTCAGACAGTTAAGAACTCATTTTTAGAATGGAAGCATATCTTCCTCGATTTCGAGGGACTGCCTATGATGATGATGTTGTCAACCCCAGGACATTGCTGCAGGAGTTCCTCAGGCCAGTGTCCGAGTTCTCACCATCTTCAGCTGCTTTATCTATCACTGTCCCTCTATCATATGCTCAGAACTGGGGCTGTTCGCTGATGTGTGTACAATGTTCCATTCCATTTGCAACTCCACAGATAATGAAGCAGTCCATGCCCACTTGCAGCAAGACCTGGACAACATTCAGCTTTTGACTGATAAGTGGCAAATAACATTCACGTCACATAGCTGCCTGGTAATAATTATCTCCAAAAAGATATACTCTAACCACTGCCCTTGATATTCAATGGGATTACATCACAGAATGCTCCACCATCAACATCCTGGAGGTCACCATTGACGGGAAATTTTAACTGGACCACCACATTAATAGTGTTCCTACAACAGCAGGTCAGAGGCTGAGTATTCTGTGGCGTGTCTCCCATCCCTTAGTCCCGCAAACCTTTTCACTATCTACAAGGCACAAGAATGTGATGGACGATTCTCCACTTGCCGAGATGAGTGCAGTTCCTGAAACACAAAAATCTGGAAACCATCCATGACAAAGTAGCCTGCTTGATCTCCACCCCATCCATCACCTTCAACATTCACTCCCTGCACCATCTTAAACATTCACTCCCTCCACCACCAGCGAAACCCACATCTCAGGAACCAATAAAAAAGTCCACTGGTGGTAATGCTTGCTGAGTCAGGACCAAGTGCATTCTGCAATTGGAGCAGAGCTTGGAAAGATTAATGGAACAAGGTACGTAGATATGATTCAATACCAGTTGTACAGTCCTGCATTTTGCTCTTATTTTTACATTCCATTAGGAATTGTGATATCTGTATTTGTATTGGGAACCATGGAGTGTAAAATGGGGTGTGGTGCAAAACAGGCAATCGACCCAGGCAATCGACCATGCGCGACAGGAGCTAAGTTTAAAAGCGCCGTTGCTATCACCGCTTTGTGCAATTATTTTAGTTAAAATTACGCCCTAGTTTCTTCTGAAAACCACGGTGGTGATATTAATTTTGCTGCTAAAGAAAATCGGAAAGGGTAAATAATGGCTACAGATTGGCTATCGCCCATTTTGAGATAAGCCAGAGACAAGTTTCACCCCCATGTATACAACTTCTGTCTGATTTCTCAGTCTGAGTTCTCCGGGTGTTTTACTGTGCTGCTGCTCTCTGCACATTTACCCACATTTTTTTCAAAAGCATCATATTTTACATCGTGAGTCTGAAATAAATTTCCTCCATTTGATCCTGAGTGATGATACGTACTGCCGCAGGTCAACTTGTAATTGTCTATCATTTTAAACAACTTTCAATTGATCGTAATAAATAAATGTGAACTTTGAAGCAAGTTTATGTAACCGTCAATTGCTGGTATGCTCACATATTGTCTCATCCTTCACCAACAGGGAACTCAATGACCCATGATGAATCTAACATCAACTGTTATCTTCAAATTATTACATTGTCAATCAAGGTTCACCTACATTAGAACATTTACTATATTCCAAAAGTACTTCGTTGGCTGTAGAGCGCTTGAGATGCCCGGTTGCCTTGAAAGGCGCTGTATGAATCCACGTTTTTCTTTACCAATATTCTGAAATTCCTATGTTTCATGGTTTTAGCATCAGTGTTTTCTGTTCAGAGCTCAGTCAAAATGGGAGACAGAAAAAGCGAATTAAGTAACGGGCGACTGGGGGATTTGGAATCCAAGGCTGATGAGCAGAGTTTTGAGTTGGGGAAAGCGAGGATATGGGGAAGGAAACAGGGAAAAGCAAAGGGTGGTGCGAGAAGGGGACCTGGGGAAGCGGGATTCGGGACATAGGATCAGGGAAGGGAGCTGGCTGAATGTCATGATGGATGCAGCATCTAAAATAAGCTTTAGTCTCAGTTTACAGCATAAGGACCAAATATTTGGCCCAATTATTGAGTCGAATTGCAATTCATACCATTCTTATGGGAAACTCTGCAATGATCAGTCTCCATTTCAAGATGCAAATGACAATTCCAACCGCACTAACGACTTCTGCGTGTCCTCAATTTACTGCATTCCCGCAACAGCGGTTACTGCCTGAGTGGTTGATTTAACACAATCGAGCAATTTTCAGACAAAGGTCGCCTGATCTGCGGATATGCAACAGTCAAAATCAAACGGAAATGATGATAATAGGCACGCATATCGATTAAATGTGGCTGAGAAGCAGGTTCGGCTCTGAATAGGCCAAACACTAAAGTGCAGAAAGGGACATTTAACTAAGGTTATTAAAAGCAACTCACCAGGAGCAGGGTGATAACAATGCCCCAAAAGTTTACAGGCAGGGGCCTGCACTGAGATGATTGAGGATTGCTTGCTGAAACACTAATCAGCATGGGCAGGGAACAGAAAGCGGCACCCAAAGAATAAAAATGATCATGGAGATATCAAGTCAATCCAAAAGTAAATCAGGCCGAAAGAGAAGCGGCTGAAAATTCGATATCAGACTGACTGGGCAATAGGAAGCACAATATCCAAATCTGTGGATCATACCAAAGGGGTGTTTGGTTAATAAAAAATATGAGCAGGAGGAGTCCATAAGGCCCTTCCAGGCTGCGAAACAAGAAAGAAGACATTAACAATCTTGCGGAATGCGCTTGCCAATGGCAAATTAATTGCAATATAGTTAAATATGTGCGGGTACATTTTGATAGCAGCAATAAGAAGGTCAGAATGGAGAATGAGTCTAAATGGGTAGAGGCCCAAACAGAGGCAGGGGTAGCGTTCCAAATCTTTCCAAAGAGTAACTCAGGTTAACGAAGGTTAGCAAGAAATGGATTGTCGGAAAGTAGAGAAGCTGTGATGGACATATTTACAACCTTGGTTAGACAACACGAACAAAGTTACAAAGGCTGTAGATTCACTGGAGAAACAGCAAAATAGGTTTACAAGGATGATATCAGATCAGGGAAGACTGCACACACTGAGGCTCTGTTCTCGAGGAAAGAGAAGCACGAGGGGTAACGTAATAGAATTCTTTAAAATTAGGAAGGGCTTCGATAGGTTAAACGTAGAGAATATATTTCCTCTTGTAGGTCAGTCCAAAACTAGCGCTCATTAATAAAAGATTGCCAGTAATAAATTCAATAAGGAATTCTGGAGGAAACGCTTTATTAAGAAAGTACTGAGAATGTGGTACTCACCACCGCAAGGAGTGGTTGAGGTAAACAGTTTTTAATGAGAAGCTATATAATTACATGAGGGATAAAGGAAGATAATGATATGTGGATCAGATGAGAAGAAGTACGTTGGGAGGAGGCTTGTGTGGAGCACAAAAAATCAGCATACACCAGTTGGGCTGTTTCTGTGCTGTATACTCTGCGCAGCGCGATATAACCGGAGTGTAACTCGCCAACCCTCAATTAGGAGATGCACAGGTTACGAAGGCCAACTGATCAATGCAGAACCGAGAAAGTAAATAGTCCACTAACAATTCTTTATTGACTTCAAAATAACAACGATCACTAATTAAACTTACATCATGATTATACAAATATTACATTGCAGAAAGAACCCGGGAACCAGCTATCTTAGTTCCAGTACTAGAAACATAGAAACATAGAAAATAGGTGCAGGAGCAGGCCATTCAGCCCTTCCAGCCTGCACGGCCATTCAATGAGTTCATGGCTGAACATGAAACTTCAGTACCCCCTTCCTGCTTTCTCGCCATATCCCTTGATCCCCCGAGTAGTAAGGACTTCATCTAACATCCCTTTGAATATATTTAGTGAATTGGCCTCAACTACTTTCTGTGGTAGAGAATTCCACAGGTTCACCACTCTCTGGGTGAAGATGTTTCTCCTCATCTCGGTCCTAAATAGCATACCCCTTATCCTTAGACTGTGAACCTTGGTTCTGGACTTCCCCAACATTGGGAACATTCTTCCTGCATCTAACCTGTCCAAACCCGTCAGAATTTTAAACGTTTCTATGAGGTCCCCACTCATTCTTCTGAACTCCAGTGAATACAAGCCCAGTTGATTCAGTCTTTCTTGACAGTTCAGTCCCACCATCCCGGGAATCAGTCTGGTGAACCTTCGCTACACTCCCTCAATAGCATGAATGTCCTTCCTCAGGTTAGGAGACCAAAACTGTACACAATACTCCAGGTGTGGCCTCATCAAGGCCCTCTATAATTGTAGCAACACCTCCCTGCTCCTGTACTCAAATCCCCTCGCTATGAACGCCAACATGCCATTTGATTTCTTAACCGCCTGCTGCACCTGCATGCCAACCTTCAATGACTGATGTACCATGACACCCAGGTCTCTTTGCACCTCCCCTTTTACGAATCTGTCAACATTCAGATAATAGTCTGTCTCTCTGCTTTTACCACCAAAGTGGATAACCTCACATTTATCCACTTTATACTTCATCTGCAATTCATTTGCACACTCAGCTAACCTATCCAAGTGATTCTGCAGCATCATTGCGTCCTCCTCGCAGCTCACACTGCCACCATACTTAGTGTCATCCGCAAATTTGGAGATACTACATTTGAGCCCCTCTTCTAAATCATTAAGGTACAATGTAAACAGTTTGGGCCCAAGCACAGAACCTTGCGGTACACAACTAGTCACTGCCTGCTAATCTGAAAAGTACCCATTTACTCCAACTCTTTGCTTCCTGTCTGACAAACAGTTCTCAATCCACGTCAGCACACTACCCCCAATCCCATGTGCTTTAACTTTGCACATTAATCTCTTGTGTGGGACCTTGTCAAAAGCCTTCTGGAAGTCCAAATATATCACATCAACGGGTTCTCCCTTGTCCACTCTACTGGAAACATCCTCAAAACTTTCCAGAAGATTTGTCAAGCATGATTTCCCTTTCACAAATCCATGCTGACTTGGACCTATCATGTCACCTCTTTCCAAATACGCTGTTATGACATCCTTAATAATTGATTCCATCATCTTACCCACTACCGATGTCAGGCTGACCGGTCTATAATTCCCTGTTTTCTCTCCTTCTCCTTTTTTAAAATGTGGGGTTACATTGGCTACCCTCCACTCGATAGGAACTGATTCAAATTCAATGGAATGTTGTAAAATGACTGTCAATGCATCCGCTATTTCCAAGGCCACCTCCTTAAGTACTCTGGGATGCAGTCCATCAGGCCCTGGGGATTTATCGGCCTTCAATCCCATCAATTTCCCCAACACAATTTCCCGACGAATAAAGATTTCCCTCAGTTCATCCTCCTTACTAGACCCTCTGACCCCTTTTTTATCCGGAAGGTTGTTTGTGTCCTCCTTAGTGAATACCGAACCAAAGTACTTGTTCAATTGTTCTGCCATTTCTTTGTTCCCCGTTATGACTTCCCCTGATTCTGACTGCAGGGACCTACGTTTGTCTTTACCAACCTTTTTCTCTTTACATACCGATAGAAACTTTTGCAATCCGCCTTAATGTTCCCTGCAAGCTGCTTCTCTTACTCCATTTTCCCAGCCCTAATCAAATCCTTTCTCCTCCTCTGCTGAGTTCTAAATTTCTCGCAGTCCCCGGGTTCGCTGCTATTTCTGGCTCTTTTGTATGCCACTTCCTTGGCTTTAATACTATCCCTGATTTCCCTTGATAGCCACGATTGAGCCACCGTCCCTTTTTTATTTTTACGCCAGACAGGAATGTACAATTGTTGTAATTCATCCATGCGATCTCTAAATATCTGCCATTGCCCATCCACAGTCAACCACTTAAGTATCATTCGCCAATCTATCCTAGCCAATTCACGCCTCATACCTTCAAAGTTACCCTTCTTTAAGTTCTGGACCATGGTCTCTGAATTAACACTTTCATTCTCCATCCTAATGCAGAATTCCACCATATTATGGTCACTCTTCCCCAAGGAGCCTCGCACAATGAGATTGCTAATTAATACTCTCTCATTACACAACACATAGTCTAAGATGGCTTCCCCCCTAGATGGTGCCTCGACATATTGGTCTAGAAAACCATCCCTTCTGCACTCCAGGAAATCCTCCTCCACCGTATTGCTTCCAGTTTGGCTAGCCCAATCTATGTGCATATTAAAGTCACCCATTATAACTGCTGCACCTTTATTGCATGCACCCCTAATTTCCTGTTTGATGCCCTCCCTGACATCACTACTACTGTTTGAAGGTCTGTACACAACTCCCACTAACGTTTTTTGCCATTTGGTGTTCTGCAGCTCTACCCATATAGATTCCACATCATCCAAGCTGATATCTTTCCTACCTATTGCCTAAATCTCCTCTTTAATCAGCAATGTTCCCCACCTCCTTTTCCTTTTATTCTATCCTTCCTGAATGTTGAATACCCCTGGATGTTGAGTTCCCAGCCCTGATCATCCTGGAGCCACGACTCCGTAATCCCAATCACATCATATTTGTTAACATCTATTTGCACAGTTAATTCATCCACCTTATTGCGGATACTGCTTGCATTAAGACACAAAGCTTTTAGGCATGTTTTTTAACACCCTTTGTCCTTTTAGAATGTTGCTGTACAGTGGCCCTTTTTGTTCTTTGCCTTTCGTTTCTCTGCCCTCCACTTTTCCTCATCTCCTTTCTGTCTTTTGCTTTTGCCTTCTTTTTTCTCCCTCTGTATTCCTGCATTAGTTCCCATCCCCCTGCCATATTAGTTTAACTCCTCCCCAACAGCACTAGCCAACACTCCCCCTAGGACATTGTTTCTGGTCCTGCCCAGGTGCAGACCGTCCGATTTGTATTGGTCCCACCACCCCCAGAACCGTTTCCAATGCCCCAGGAATTTGAATCCCTCCCTGCTGCACCACTGCTCAAGCCACGCATTCATCTGCGCTATCCTGCGATTCCTACTCTGACTAGCACGTGGCACTGGTAGCAATCCAGAGATTACTACTTTTGAGGTCCTACTGTTTAATTTAGCTCCTAGCTCCTTAAATTCGTTTCGTAGGACCTCATCCCTTTTTTTACCTATGTCGTTGGTACCAATGTGCACCACGACAACTGGCTGTTCTCCCTCACATTTCAGAATGTCCTGCACCCGCTCCAAGACATCCATGACGCTTGCACCAGGGAGGCAACATACCATCCTGGAGTTTCTGTTGCGGCCGCAGAAACGCAGGATGAGACAGCGAGGCAGGGAGAGAGAGCGGGGCAGGGAGAGGAAGCGGGACAGGCAGAGGAAGCGGGGCAGGGAGATGGAATGGGGCAGGGAGTTGGAGAAGAAGCAGGGCAGGGTGAGGGTGCGGGATACGGAGAGAGAGCGGGGCAGGCTAGGAAGACCAGTGTAGGGAGAGGGACCGGGGTAGGCAGGGAGAGGGAGCGGGGCATGGAGAGAGACTGAGGCAGGGAACGAGTGGGGCAGGGAGTACGGGAGCTAGGGTCAGCAGGAGGAGCTAGAAGGAGGAGGATAGAAACGTTGGGATTACAAATGAGATCCAGGTGTGAGCAAAAGAGGAACAATTATCTCACACAGCAAAAGGGAGATTGGGAATAACAGTGAATAAAAACACAAATGAATAATGAACACTTCATTAAACGAGAAAAGTAGAATTTCACAGGACTACACAGGATACACGTCACAGGAACAGACCATTCTGCCCAACTAGTCCATGCCGGCGTTTGTGCCCCACTCGAGCTCCTCCATCTAAATCTATCAGCATAACTCGCCATTCCCTTTTCGCTCATATGCTTGTCCAGCCTCCCCTTAAATTTAACTGTAATATTTGCTTCAAGCAGCGCGTTCCACATTCTCACCGCTCTTTGGGTTCAGAAATTTCCCCTGAATTCCCATTGGAGTTCTTGCTGACTATCTTATATTGATATCCTCAAGTCATGCTCTTCCACACACGTGTATGCATTCTCTCTGCATCCACTCAAACTAAAAGTTTCATAATTTTAAATACCTCTATTAGGTCACCTTTCAGCATTCTTTTTTCAAGAAAAAAATGACTCAGCCTTTCCTGGTCTGGAGACACTCACATTTCTGTTATCATCTTTGTAAATCCTCTCTGCACCCTCTCCAGTGCTTCTATGTATTTTTTATAATATGGCGACCAGAAATGTACGCGATATTCTAATTATGGTCTCACCAAAGATTGATACAGGTTGAGCACAACTTTCTTCCTTTTATATTCTATACCTCTAGAAATATACCCTCGTGCTTGGTTTGCTTTCTTATGGCTTTGCTAACCCGTTGCAAATTTTAGTGATTTATGTATTTGTACACCAAAATCACCGACAGTCGCATCGTCCAAATAATAAGTGACCTCTCTACTATTTCTAAAAATGTCATATCTCGCATTTATCTGTGTTGAACTTCATTTGACAATTATATGCCCATTCTGCAAGTTTATTAATGTCCTCCTCTCATTTGTTGCAGTTCTTCTCAGTATTGACTATTCTTCCACCAACAGCACCCCTAAATTTGGTGTCATCCAAAAACTTAGAAAGATTGTTTTAGATTCTAAAGTCTAAACCGTTAATATAAATTGTGAACAGTGGTCCCAGCACTGATCCTTGTGGGACACCATTAAGCACCTTCAGCTACTGTGAACAGCTACCTTTTTCCCTACGCTCTGCTTTCTGTCTTGGAGCCAGCTCGTTATCCTTTCTGCTACGTGTCCCCTGACTGCATTTTCTGACCTTGTTCACCAGTCTATTATGGGGTAGTTTATCGAAGGCCATTGAAAATCTCGGTAAATTACATCGACTGCATTAATATTGTCTACTACCTTTGTTGCCTCTTCAAAAAATTTAATAATGTTGGACAAGCAAGAATTTCCCTTTTGAAATCCATGTTCATTATTATATTATTGACCTATAGATGTACTTCAATTTTCTCCTTTAGGAGAGATTCCATTTTCTTTCCGACCACCAATGTTGAGCTGACTGGTCTATAATTCCCTGGACATGTTCTATCCTGCTTTTTAAATAGAGATATTACTTTAGCTATCCACTAGCCCTCTGGCACCACAACTTTTTCCAACGAATTATTAAATGTGTGTAGTAATGATTGTGCTATCTCATCAGTAGATTCTTTTGAAATGCACCGAAAAGGGGATGTATCCTCTTTACGTGAGATAAGTTTATTTAATATATCTCCACTTTCTATTTTAAATGCACTTATATCATTACTATTCGCATCGTCCGATGTAATTTCCAACTGAACTATCTCCCTGGTAATTATTGAAGCAAAATCGTATTTTAATATTCCTGTCATCATCATCATCATCATCATAGGCACTCCCTCGAAATGGAGGAAGACTTGCTCCCACTCTAAAAGTGAGTTCTCAGGTGACTGTGCAGTCCAATATGGGAATCACAGCCTCTGTCACAGGTGGAACACGCAGTGATTGAAGGAAAAGATGAGACTGAAGTTTGGACTCCTATCTGAGGAAGGACATACTTGCTTTTCAGGGACTGCAGCGATGGTTCACCGGACTGATTCCCGGAACGGCAGGTCTGATATACGAAGTCAGACTGGATCGACTAGGCTTATATTCACTGGAATTTAGAAGAACGAGAGGGGATCTCATAGAAACATATACAATTTTGATGGCATTCGATAGTTAGATGCAGGAAGATTGTTCCCGATTTTGCGGAAGTGCAGAACCAGTCACAATCTTAGGATAAGGGTTAAGCCATGTATGACCGTGATGACGAGCGACCTCTTCACTCAGAGAATTATGAAGCTGTGCATTCTCCACCACAGAACGTTGTTGAGGCCAGTTCGTTAGATATATTCAAAAGGGAGCTCGATGTGGCCCTTACGGCTAAAGGGATCAAGGGGTATGGAGAGAACGCAGGAATGGGGTACTGAAGTTGCATGATTTGTCATGATCATATTGAGTGGTGGTGCAGGCTCGAAGGGTCGAATGGCCTAATCTTGCACCTATTTTCTATGTTTCTATGTTTCTAACACAATTTATATCCTATCAAAATGACAGCTGGCTACGAACCCCGGCAAGAACAAACAACAGACCATTGGAAATGCGCATGGGCAACGATTATATGTCGTTGGCAGCAGTCATGTCCATTATACTTTGGTCACTATTGTCTTGATGTTCGCGTATTTTACTTCTCTTTTCTGCTCTGGTTCATTCCCCAATGCCAGATCCAATTGCCAATTCTCCCCTGTTGCGCTTTTTACATAGTTGATTAGAAAGGAGTCATGTACACCTTGTAGAAATGCGTCTTTACCTATCTCATCTTCCAATTACTATCGGGGAAGTTGAAATCCCCCATGATTGTTAATCTATGCATTTTACTCATTTCCCCACTTTGTCTGTATATTTCTTCCTCCACCTCCCTTCCACTATGAGGTGGCCTGTAGCCGACACTTATTAATGTGATGTAATCTTTTATTATATTTTAATCTATATCCATATGGATTCTATTTTTCTGCTGTTCACAACTGCCTCACCTTTTTCTACTGACATTATTTTATCACTAATAAGTACAGCTACACCAACTCTCCCTTTCGCTTCTTTATTGTTTCTAAATATTTTGTACATGCAATGTTTCATTCCCAGCCCTGATATTTCCATAGACATGTCTCAGTAATCCCTATGTGTCTGGTTCCTCGCAATGCATGATTGCCTCCAGCTCCTCTGTTTTATTACAGGCAGCGTGTGCATTGTTGTACAGACAGTATTCATATTTTTTTTTAAGGATTTTCTCTCATTTAATGTTTAACAATCTTTTAGAATTCTGTTCTATTAACTCTATTCCCTTGCCATCAATGTGCTCCCTTACTGGTTGAATTGACCATTGGGACAGAAGTAAGCCATTGAGGCAATCAAGTTTGTGCCACCAAATTTAATTAGATCATGGCTGATCTGCATCTTAAGCCTTGATTCTTTAACCATTCATAACATTGCCTAACACAATTCTGTCAATCTCAATTTTGAAATTTTGAATTTAATCCCAGCTTTTTGGGGGAAATATTTCCAGATTTCCACGACCCTTTTTGTGAAGAAGAGCTTCTTGACTTCATCCCTTAACTGCTTAGCTCTAAATTTGAGGTTATGCCCCTTCTTCATGACACCCTCACCAGAGGAAATAGTATATCTCTATCTACTCTATCAAGTCCTTAAATCATCTTAAACAGACACACCTCAATCTTCAACATTCAAAGTAAATCAGATGTTCAATGTTAAACACCTCCCCATTGAATAGCTGTACAGCAGCTGTGTCACGCATCAGATATAGTTTGAACAAATAGACTGGATTTGGTGTGTCGGGTGCTTGTGTGCTGCTACAATGAGATGCCTCTGCACCAAAGCTAACATTATTATTTTGTACAGCTTTTGATTCTCAACTTCTGTATTCCTATTTTCCTTATCAACAAGTAATAATTTTGGGATTCAACCTCAAATAACGTGCAACATTTATACACACACAAACACATTAAATACTTTGTTATGTCGTATATATGTGCATGGTACAGGGCTAGAAAATATACTTTCATTTTACTGAGACGCACAAACAACATTTCAAAGCAGGTGACAGCCGTGGGTCTGTCGGCAGCACACTCACTTCCACTGTCGGAGGGGCCGTCTCTCAGATGAGACTTTAAACCGCGGCTTCGACTGCCCTCACAGGTGGATGTAAACGATCCAATGGCACTATTCAAAGATGAGCAGGGGGGTTATCCCCAATGTTCTCGGCAATGTTTATCGCTCAACCTACATCACTAAAAAAAGCAGATTATACACTCCTATGGAGTGGAGGGTAGCCAATGTAACCCCACATTTTACAAAAGGAGGGAGAGAGAAAACAGGGAATTATAGACCGGTCAGCCTGACATCGGCAGTGGGTAAAATGATGGAATCAATTATTAAGGATGTCATAGCAGTGCATTTGAAAAGAGGTAACATGATAGGTCCAAGTCAGCATTGATTTGTGAATGGGAAATCATGCTTGACAAACCTTCTGGAATTTTTTGAGGATTTTTCCAGTAGAGTGGACAAGGGAGAACCGGTTGATGTGGTATATTTGGATTTCAGAAGGCTTTCGACAAGGTCCCACACAAGAGATTAATGTGCAAAGTTAAAGCACATGGGATTGGGGGTAGTGTGCTAACTGGTGCATGTCAGTGTTTAAGCTGCACAGGAGCCCCCTCCCAACCATCTTCATCTAACCCTATCACCATAACCTTATAAACAGACAAAGCAAGCCAGAGTGAACTATTACAATGCTTGAATTGAAAACCGCCATCTTTTACCATTGAAAATGCTGGGCTTGGATCTGCTCAAACATAGGTCTCCCCGATTAGGTCGAATTGCACTTTCCAACGGCATTTCATAAATCTGATCATTAGTATCTCGTTGACGAATATGTCCGGTTTGCGCAGAGAATTGCCACATCAGATGGAAATACTAGCATAGTGCATGAGATAAAAGGTTGAAATGTGGCAACAATACAACAAGTTGTGACAAGTTGACGAAACCTGTGAAAGATTTCAAAGCGGAACTGTTGTGAAACCTCATTTCTGCGAGCAGGTCTTGCATTGCTGTGCAACAAAGTCATCTTGGTGAACACTTTAGATGGAACTTAAACTGAAACGTGACAAGATTAAGCAATTTCTTCAGTGGGAGAGTCTTGATGATTAACAATTAAAAGCAGAAATAAAAAGAAAATTAAGATAGAGTTATCATGTAGCATTCCCCAAAGTTTAGTACGAGGATTAGTGCGGTTTCTGATATACATTAATGATTTGATCTTGGCAGCATGGGGAACAATTTCTAAATTTGCGGATTATACAAATCTTAGAAGTATAGTCGACAGTGAGGAAGAAAGTGATAGACTTAAAAAGACATAAACAGGCTGGTGGAATAGATGGACACATCTCAAATATAATTCAAAGCAGAGAAGCGTGACGTGATATATTTGGTTCTAAGAATGCAGAGAGAACATACACATTAAAATATTAAACGGGGTGCAAGAGCAGAGCCACCTGGGGGAGTTCGTTCACAAATGTTTGGCGCTGTAGCAGGCTCCGGAGCCAGGCATGACCGGATATTAGCAAGGTATTCTCTCGTTCCTAATGTTCGACTTTGGCTGGACAAATTAGCAGAGCAGTTAATAAAGCATATGGGAATCGGCGCGTTATAAATAGAAGCAGAGAGTACAAAAGCTAAGACCTTATGCTAAACCAACATAAAATAATAGTTTCGACCCAGCTGGATTCTTGTGCCCAATTCTGCGGAGCAAATTGTGAAGCACGTGGCTACTGTTGAGGGTATGGAATGACAGGATGGTTCCAAGGATGAGGGGTTATATTTATCGGGATGACTAGAGAAGCTGTGCATGTATCTGAGTATCCGTAATAAGGTGGATGAATTAACTGTGCAAATAGATGTTAACAAATATGATGTGATTGGGATTACAGAGACGTGCCTCCAGGATGATCAGGGCTGGGAACGCAACATCCAGGGGTATTCAACATTCAGGAAGGATAGAATAAAGGGAAAAGGAGGTGGGGTAGCATTGCTGGTTAAAGAATAGATTAATGCAATAGTTAGAATGGACATTAGCTTGGATGATGTAGAATCTATAAGGGTAGAACTGCAGAACACCAAAGGGCAAAAAACGTTAGTGGGAGTTGTGTACAGACCTCCAAAAAGTAGTAGTAATGTTGGGGAGAGCATCAAACAAGAAATTAGCGGTGCATGCAATGAGGGTGCAGCGGTTATAATGGGTGACTTGAATATGCAGATAGATTGGGCTAACCAAACTGGACGCAATAAGGAGGAGGAGAATTTCCTGGAGTGCAGAAGAGATTGTATTCCAGACCAATATGTCGAGGAACCAACTAGGGGGGAGGCCATTTAGATTGGGTGTTGTGCAATGAGAGAGGATCAATTAGCAATCTCATTGTGCGAGGCCCCTTGGGGAAGAGTGACCATAATATGGTGAAATTCTGCATTAGGATGGAGAATGAAACAGTTAATACAGAGACCATGGTGCAGAACTTAAAGAAGGGTAACTTTGAAGGTATGAGGCGTGAAATAGCTAGGATTGATTGGCGAATGATACTTAAGGGGTTGACTGTGGATGGGCAATGGCAAAATTTAGAGACCGCATGGATGAACAACAATAATTGTACATTCGTCTCTGTCGCAAAATTAAAAAAGGGAAGGTGGATCAACTGTGGCTATCAGGGGAAATCAGGGATAGTAGTAAAGCCAAGGAAGTGGCATAGAAATTGGCCAGAAATAGTAGTGAACCCGTAGACTGGGAGAAATTTAGAACTCAGCAGAGGAGGACAAAGGGTTTGATAAGGGCAGGGAAAATGGAGTACGAGAAGAAGCTTGCAGGGAACATTAAGACGGATTGCAAAAGTTTCTATAGATATGTAAAGAGAAAAAGGTTAGTAAAGACAAATGTAGGTCCCCTGCAACCAGAATCAGAGGAAGTCATAACGGGCAACAAAGAAATGGCGGACCAATTGAACAACTACTTTGGTTCGGTATTCACTAAGGCGGACAATAATAACCTTCCGGAATTAAGAGAGGTCAGAGGGTCTAGTAAGGAGGAGGAACTGAGGGAAATCCTTATTAGTCGGGAGATTGTGTTTGGGAAATTAATGGGATTGAAGGCCGATAAATCCACAGGGCCTGATGGACTGCATCCCAGAGTATTTTAGGAGGTGGCCTTGGAAATAGCGGATGCATTGACAGTCATTTGCCAACATTACATTGACACTGGATCAGTTCCTATCGGCTGAAGGGTAGCAAATGTAACCCCACTTTTTAAAACAGGAGTTAAAGAGAAAACACGGAATTATAGACCAGTAAGCCTGACATCGGTATGGGTAAGATGATGGAATCAATTATTGAGGATGTCATAGCAGCGCATTTGGAACGAGGTGACAAGATAGGTCTAAGTCAGCATGGCTTTCTAAAAGGGAAATCATGCTTGACAACGTTTCTAGAAATTTTTGAGGATGTTTCCAGTAAAGTGGACAAGGGAGAACCAGTTGATGTGGTATATTTGGACTTTCAGAATGCTGTCGACAAGGTCCCACACATGAGATTAATGTGCAAAGTTAAAGCACATGGGATTGGGGGTAGTTTGCAGAAACTGGATTGAGAACTGGTTGTCAGACAGGAAGCAAAGTGTAGGAGTAAATGGGTACTTTTCAGAATGGCAGGCGGTGACTAGTGGGGTACTGCAAGGTTATGTGCTGGGCCCCCAGCTGTTACACTGTAGATTAATGATTAATGATTTAGACGAGGGGATTAAATGTAGTATATCCAAATTTGCGGATGACACTAAGTGAGTGGGCAAATGCATGGCAGATGAAGTATAATGTGGATAAATGTGAGGTTATCCACTTCGGTGGTAAAAACAGAGAGACAGACTATTATCTGAATGTTGACAGTTTAGGATAAGGGGAGGTGCTACAAGACTTGGGTGTCATGGTACATCAGTCATTGAAGGTTGGAATGTAGGTACAGCAGGCGGTTAAGAAAGCAAATGGCATGTTGGCTTTCATAGCGAATGGATTTGAGTAGAGGACAGGGAGGTGTTGCTGCAGTTGTTCAGGGCATTGGTGAGGCCACACCTGGAGTATTGTGTACAATTTCGGTCTCCTAACCTGAGGAAGGACATTCTTGCTATTGAGGGAGTGCAGCGATGGTTCACCAGACTGATTCCCGGGATGACGGGACTGACCTATCTAGAAAGACTGGATTAACTGGGCTTGTATTCACTGGAGTTCAGAAGAATGAGAGGGGACCTCATAGAAACAATTACATTTCTGATGGGTTTAGACAGGTTAGATGCAGGAAGAATGTTCCCAATGTTGGTAAATTCCAGAACCAGGGTTCACAGTCTAAGGATAAGGGGCTAAGCCATTTAGGACCGAAATGAGGAGGAACTTCTTCACCAAGAGAGTGGTGAACCTGTGGAATTCTCTATCACAGAAAGTTGTTGAGGCCAATTCACTAAATATATTCAAAAAAGAGTTAGATGTAGTCCTTACTACAAAGGGGATCAAGGGGTATGGTGAGAAAGCAGGAATAGGGTACTGAAGTTGCATGTTCAGTCATGAACACATTGAATGGCGGTGCAGGCTAGAAGGGCCGAATGGGCTACTCCTGCACCTATTTTCTATGTTTCTATGTTTCTATGTTATCGTTGAATTAGGGAGGGCTAAGAGGAGATATGATCGTGGTTATAAAAATGAAGACGGATTTAGATAGAGTATATAAAGCGAAACGATTCCAAGTATTAAATTTTCGATAACCATATTTAAGTTGATTGTCAAAAGAATCAGAGACACAGAAGGAAAACTTACTTTTCATAAGACGTGGTTAGGATTTGGAATAACTGCCTGATAGGGCGATGGAGGAATATTCAATAACGGCTTTCAAAAGGGAATAGGATAACTAATTGAAGAAGAAAAAATGCAGTGATATGCTGAAAAATTGGGGGAGGGGGAGTAACTGGATTGCTCTTCGAAAGAGCAGGCGCAGACTTCAGGGCCCAATGCCTGCTTGTGTGCTGTACCTTTCTATGATTCTATAAAGCTCCTTTCATGACCTCAGGACATCCCAAAGCTCTTTAAAGAAAAGTATGCATTTTTCAATTGCTGTCGCTATTGTAATGCAAGAAATGTGGCAGCCATATTTTCCCACAGCAACCTTCAATTAAAGGATTACCACAATGATTGGATAATCTGCTTTAGATTAATTGTGGTCAGCGATCAATCTTGGCCAGAACACCGGGGAGAACTCACCCACTCTTCTTCAAAGTATTGCCATTGGAGCTTTTACATCCACATGAGAGGTCCTCGTTTTAACAACTCACCTGAAAGACAGCACCAGCGACAGAGCAGCACTCCCTCAATAATGCAGTGGTATTGTTTGTCCAGATTTTTTGCACAAGTCTCTGGAGACACGCTTGAACGCACAGCCTTTCGATCCACAGATGATGTCCATATGGTTGGCATCGTTTGCGTCACTCTGGCCTCTGAGTGAGGAGGTGATGGGGTCAAGTCCCATTGCACAGTGTTGAGCACCTATTCTAGATCGGCACTTCCATTGACGGTACTGAGGGAGCACTCTTCTCTCAGCGATTCCATCTTTCTGATGAGCCTGGTGAGCAAGGCCCAGACTTCACTCTCATTAGTCCGCAATCTCCGTGCTCCTGCAAATGTGACTTCATGCAGACAACCATGCAATCACTTGCCTGGAACCAATGCTGTGGAATTTGCTAAGCAGTCGCTCCTCCTCTGTACGTCTCTCCCGTCCTTGAAGGTGCTGTTTAAAACCCATCTCTTTGAACATGGTTTAGGTCGCTGTCTCTAAAATCACCTTATATATATATCTCGGTGTCGAATTTTGTTTGCTAACACAAACAACTTGTATTTATACAGCACATTTAACACAGCAAAACTTCCCAATCGCTTCACACGAGCATATGCGATTAAAAAAATTGGCACTGAGCCACATAAGTAGAAATTAGCGCAGGTGACAAACAGTTTGATCAAATAGTTATGGCTTAAGTAGCATTTTGAATGAGGAAAGAGAGGGAGAGGCGAACACATTTAAGCAGGGAGTTCCAGAGGTTAGGGCCAAGGTAGCTGTAGGCAAGATCACCAATAGTTGAGCGATTACAAACAGGTTTACGTGTGTAACGTATGAGCTGGAAATCGGCTTCGTACCGGCCTGCAAGACCATCAGCAGGCCGGGTCCATTACAGGGAGCAGCGTGCGATGGCAGGCCTCTGCTGAGAGATGCGCGTGCCGCTACAGGATGGCGACAGCTGTGAAGCCAGGTTGGTGATTGCAGTGGGGACAGGCACAACAGAAGTGGCGAAGGATCGGCAAGAGTTCGTAGAGCGAATTTACCGAGGCCCACGAGAGGCGAGGGCCTAGGGGCAGCACGGGCCAGCCCACACTGCGATGTGTGCAAGTTTTGTGCAGCAGAGCAGGTCTCCAGTCGTCTTGGTTGTTCCTTCCACTGGACCAAGAGCAAGCTCTGTCAAGCCCGTGTGGTGGCTGGTGTGCAACGGCCACCAAACGTTAAAACAATCCATGCACAGGCATCTTCCACCCATCAAAACATAGTTTGGGAACTGGAATATTCGGTCCTTCATTGAAAGACCTGTGAACTCATCGCTTTTTGGCTTGGAAGCAAGTCATCCTTACTTCGAGGGTCTGCCTATGATGATAACAATCAGGGATGGTCAGGACGGCAGAATTAGACGAGCGTAGACATCTCGGGGGCTGTGCAGCTGTCGGAGTTTGCAGTGATTAAGGCTGATGTGAATGTCCTGGGAAGTTTTATTACATTAAATTCCTACACCATTATAAGTTTGTGTTGTTGTTCAATTTGGGGCATTCTCTATATTGGGATATAACCATGGCTGCATCAATCATTCAAATTGGAACAACCTCATCAATAGGACTGATGCATTGGTTGCATTGATCCTTGAATCTGGAGCATTCTCATGAACTGATCACTAACGCAGGGTGCATTAAAGTCGCACTTCCATTGTGAAAACGAGGCTTACACGTACTGTTGTGAGTCGATTGAGCTGCGGAGGACATTTCCTGTCCACAGAATCATGAACTGAAAAATGACAGACTTTTACTGTCCATAACATAAAACATAGAAACATCGAAAATAGGTGCAGGAGTAGGCATTTCGGCCCTTCGAGCCTGCACAACCATTCGATAAGTTCATGGATGAACATTCCCTCATTACCCCTTTCCTGCTTTCTCTCCATACCACTTGATCACCTTAGCCGTAAGGTCGATATCTAACTCTCTCTTAAATACAGCCAATGAAATGGCATCAGCAACTTTCTGCGGCAGGGAATTCCATAGGTTAAAAACTCTCTGAGTGAAGATGTTTCTTCTCATCTCAGTCCTAAATGGCCTATCCCTTATCCTAAGACTGTGCCCCCTGCTTCTGGACTTCACGAACATCGGGAACAATCTACCTGCATCTAACCTGTCCAGTCCCGTCAGAATCTTGTAATTTATATGAGATCCCCTCTCATCCTTCTGAGCTCCAGTGAATAAAGGCCCAGTTGATCCAATCTCTCCTCATATATCAGTCCGGCCATCCCGGGAATCAGTCTGGTGAACCTTCGCGACACACCCTCAATAGCAAGAACGTCCTTCCTCAGAGTAGGAGACCAAAACTGAGCACAATGTTCCAGGTGAGGCCTCACCAAGGCCCTGTACAACTACAGTAAGAGCTCCCTGATCCTATACTCAAATCCCATAGCTATGAAGGCCAACATACCAATTGCCTTCTTTACCACCTGCTGTATCTGTACGCCAACTTTCAATGACTGATGAGCCATGACACCCTGGTCTCATTGCATCTCCCCTTTTCCTAATCTGCCACCATTCAGATGGTATTCTGTCTTCGCCTTTTAGCCCCCAACGTGGATAATCTCACATTTATCCACATTATGGACGTTATATCCACATTATAAACATTCGGCCCATCGTTCCTCTGCTGGCTCTCTGATAGCGGTATATATTTAGTTCTAATTCCCCAACCCTTCCTCCTGCTCCTTTTTTATTTTTCATTATTTCTTCACTTCACTTATGAATTGTATTATGAATTCTGCTTCCTCCACTGTTCATGTTAAGGCATTCCTGGTTATAACATATAATCGTCCAAAAATAAGCATCTTACAATCTCAAATTATTTTTGCTGGTGAGACTATGTTAATGCCCTCTAGTTGCCGAATTTCCCAGCAGATCTTCTGAATATTTGAACACGCGTTTCAGAATGTCTCTTAACTTTCTTAGTTCACTTTGCCGTATTTCCTTAATAACTGAAGCCTGTCATCACTGTATGATTCCAGTGAATGCATTCTGCACCGTCTCCATCGCCTCCTCCACATTCGTCCGAAAGTAATGCGCCCAGAACTGGGCAAAATAACTGAGATTTTGAAATGCTGTACAATTTTCCATCTTGTCTGGTCCATGTGCTGTGAGGTCGGAGACAGAACATTTTCTCTCTCTGGGCATAATCTTTGAATTAGAGCGAGGCCATTTAGGAATGAGATCAGGAAGCATCTTTTCACACAAAGGTTATTGGGATTCTGTAACTCGCCTCCTAAAAAGGTCATTGATGCTGGACATCGCAAATTTTTAAGACACAAATGGACAGGTGTTTCTTTACATAACGGTGTCAGAAAATACGGAACAAAGGTGTGCAAGAGGATTTAAGGTACGGATTACTGCTGATGTGATTGAATGTCGGGACAGACTCGAGTTACTTACTGACATCATCAGGTTCAACATTTTTTATGCAAATAAAATAGGACATTCACAGATAAGCAGATTGTCCGTTGAAATTTGTATTCTGTATTTCTACTTTAGAGGAAATACGTTTTATGTATCTACCCTTTTCAATACGTTTATGAATTAAAATGTTTCGATATGTTGAACCCTCAACTGGTTAACCACAAGGAAATACAAGCCAGTTTATGCAACATGCACTCATAATTTAACACGCGTATAACTGTGGTGAAGCTGCACTGTGTCTGCTATAAGGATTATTTATTTTTCCTGATATTCGGTGCCCAAAACTAAGTCTCACCATCATTAAATAAAACGAAAGCACGTTGTGGTCATTTTTGTATTCAAAATATTGGAGAAAAGCGATTGCATTCCATTGACAGTTTTGCTAATTTTTGTGACTGTGACCTAGATTTTACTGATTTGTCTACATGGAGACCGAAATCGGTTTTCTCATCAGCATCAACGCGTCTGTCAGCATTGATAAGGTATTTACATTTGTATTTCTCAGATCCAAAGTGGATGGTGTCACATTCCACCATGGTCAGCTCTATTTGAAATACATTTCTCCACTCTATTCAGGTTCCGATCTTTTGTAATTTCCTACGCCAAACTACAACAGGTAATTTACATCCTAACTTAGTGTCGTGCAAACTTGGATATACACCGCTCTATTCCTTAATATAAGTCAATAATATATATGGTTAAAAACTGTGGCAGCAGTACACATCCCTAAAAAACACCACAAATCAAATCCGGCCAATTATAGAAAATTCCCTTCAAAGTAAATCTCAATCTCCTATCTGATAACCAATGACAAACCCCTGTCACAAGATTAACTTCATTTTCTATTTTGTTAATAATCTTCTTTGGGGATCATTTTGAAATGCTGTCTGAATACCCAAGTGGACAGCTTCCATTGACACGTCATTGTCCACCATGTTAATGACCTCGTCAAGAAACTCAATTAGACTAGTCAGACACGGTTGCCGTCGCCCATTCATGCTCCTTTTATTTGAGCAGTTCATTCTTGCCTCATTGTTCAGTCACGCGTCTCTGATAATCGAATCAATGAAATGTCCTACAACTGATGTTAAACAGATCAGTCTGTATTACCTACCTTTTGCTTTCCTCTCTTCTTCAATAATGGAGTAACATTTGCGATCTTCTATTCCAACCCAATCTAGAGAGCTTTCGAAATGCACGTAACAATATGCAATTTCTTCACCTATTGATTTTAATACTTTGGGACGGAAACCATCAACTCATGCAGATTTGTATACCTTATAGCCCATTATTTCCATTTTACTTATATTAAATCCACTAAGTTCCTCCCCACGATTTGTTTTAGATACCGTCTGATAACTTATTTTGCTGTCCACTTCCACTGTAAATTGCACACGTAATACTCATTTAACAATTCTGCCACTTACTCAGTGTAATCTCCCTTGCATTGTCTTTAAGATCCCACTTTCTCCTTTCGAATATTTTTCACTTAATATATTCATAACAATCTTTTGCTGTTAAATTTGATATTTCAGCTTCCGTTTTCTCACCTCTCGTTACATGTTTTGCATCCCTTTTCAGGTTTCAACACCGCTCACAGAATGCTGGATTTTCACTGCTCTATGCATTTGTGAACGTACATTTTTTAGCTTGATAAGCTCTGATGCCTAATTTGGTGGCCATGGTTGCTTTACCACATAAGCAGTTATTGGCCGTTTAGGGGCACGTGCTGTTTGTTGTGTCTTGTCGAATAATTATTTTCATACATCTATCTGTTTGTCTTTAAGTTTATCCATTAAGAGTTAAATTTAGTTTCCTCTGATCAAATCCCATTGCACAGACGTTTGTCTTAATTAAATGTAAACATTGAGTTAAGATGCGACTTTCCACCTCTCAAACCTAATATTCCTTGCAATAACCGGATGATTCCTTGCCGTTAAATCGACCTGTGCTCGTGTTGATTGTAAGATAGCCTATTCTTGAAAATTTCCTGAATTATTACATTTATTGACTTTACTACTTGAGCTGTTTTGTTTTTCCCAGTCTGCGTTAAAAATATAATCTCCCTTTATAAGACATTGCTTTGCAACATGCTTCACTAATTGCTCTGTTTACTACATCCAATTGCATCACTATTATCAGGAGTTTTATTGACTGCTCACACTAGAATCGTGCATGCTTTACTGTCCCTTACCTCTAAGAATAGTGTTCCCAGTACTTGATCGCCCTTTACTGAAACTGTTCTTTCTGCTACTGTAATTGGGCCTACGTTTCTTGACCCTTCCAAACATCTTAAAATCTGCAATTCTAATTTCTCAATCATGCCCAGTATGTAACCATGTCTCTGCAATGGATAAAATATCATACATTTTACGAGGAATTTAAGCTTCTAAATTATAGCTGATGCTGCACGCATTGATATACAGAATTAAACGAGCAAAAGCCTAAAAGCATATTGTAGAAATGATATACATATGCAAATGGAAGAAATTAGTGAAAGTAAACATGTGTCACAGAGACAGATGCAATTATCATGGGGGGATAAGGAGATGGCAGAGATATGAAACAAATAATTTGGATCTGTCTCTATGGAAGAATACACTTCAACAAAATTATCTGAAGATATTGGGGAACCAGGGGTCGAGTGAGAATGAGGAAATCCAATAAATTAGAGTTGCTAATGAAATAATCATTGAGATATTAATGGGACTATACGCCAACAAACTCCCTGGACCTGAAGGCCTATATCCTAGGGCTCTCTATAAGGTACCTGAGGAGATAGTGAATGCATTGGTTGTGTTCTTGTAAAATTCCCTGGACTCTAAATGGACCTCGTACATTGGAAGGTGTCATAGATAAACAGACCAAAGAATACAGCTAGGAGACATAAAAAAGTGAACTATAGGCCAGTTAGTCTGACACCAATAATAGAGAAAATGTTCAAATCTATCATTAGGAGCGTGGCATTATAATATGATTGGGCAGCTTTAACATGGATTTATGTGGGTAAGTAAGAAGAACCAGTGGATGCACTTCTTTGGGATTTTCAGAAAGCATTCGAAATGATGTCACAAAATAGGTTATTGCATAAAATTTGGGCTCCTGCGTTTGGGGATAATATATTTGCGTGGACTGTGGATTTGGTAAGAAAATAAGAAATAGGAGCAGGACTAGGCCATGCGTCCCCTCGGGAATGTTTTTTTCTGCAGCTATGTCTCAGTAATCCCGACTATGTCTGGTTCCTCGCAACACATTATTGTCTCCAGCTTCCCTGTTTTATTACAGACATTGTGTGCATTGTTGTGCTGAGAGTTTAACTCACTTTTAATAGAATTCCCACTCATTTTATGTTTAACCATATTTTTCGTTTCCTGTTCTTTAACTCTTTTAATTTATTTGCCATTAATTTCCTCCCTTATTTAATTTTTTCGTATGCACTCCTTTCCTGTTTTTTTTCGATTAATTACGGTTCTCGTAGATCCCTTGCTGCATTTTACTAGTTTAATGCCTTTGCCACCGTATTATTTACCTTTTCCACTATGACACGGGACTCTTCCCAGTTCTGGTGGAGCCGGTCACATCAGTACAGCTCCTACGTGTCAAAGAAAGAATGCAAGTGACCCATGGAAAGGAACGCATCTTTCCCACATCAGCCCTTCAGCTACGTGTGAATTCTCCTTAATTGTCTGCTTCAATGCCGTTTTGCACGTGGCTCGGGCACTAATCCACAGATTATTATCCTCGAGATCCTACTTTTTAACGTAGTGCCTAACTTTCAGCAGGATCTCCTCCCTGTTCCTACAATAAGTCGTTTGTTGCAGGATGGAACACGTCAACTGGATTTACCACTCACTTTCCAAGTTGTTCTCCAGCCGAGGTGCGATGTACTTTATCCTGGCTCCAGGTATAAAAAAAGAGGGCACTTGAAAAGTGTTTTAGAGTGTTACCCACCCGGCACCCCCACCCCGGCCCCCACTTTAATCAGGGACAGTTGATTTTCTGATTGCAACAAAAATATTTGCACACATCCTTCCGGATTCTCAGAGGACGCTCTGTACCCCGCTAATTATAGTCCCCTTTCACTAACACATTTCTGTCGGGCTCTCTATACCCCCAACACTTGGACTGCCTTTGCCTGCATTCTGTCTATCCACACTGCAGTCTTTCTCCTTTTCCTCACAGCTAGCGAGTATACTGTACATGTTGGACAGGACCACTGTCTTTGTGGCGTCGTTCTCTACCCCTCCTAAATTCCCGCTGCCAGACGCATACAGAGTCACACGCTTTCTGAATGATTTGGGACGACAGCGTACAATTTCAAAATTTGCAGGTGACAGTCGGTGATTATTCAACCGTGAGGAGGATGAGGATAAACTTCAAGAGGACAAACCTGGCTGGTGGAATTGGTGGAAATGTGGCAGATGCAATTAAATGCAGTAAAGTGTGAATGATTCATTTTGGTCGAAGAATGAGGTGGGACAATATATAAAAAGGGTTCAATCCTAAAGGGGTGCAAGACCGGAATACTTGCGGATATATGTGCACAAATACTTTAAGTTGGTAGGGCCGGTTGTGAAAGTAGTTAAAAAAGCTTATATAAATATGATAATCCTGTGTATAACATTGGTTCAGCCTCAGCTGGAGTATTGTGTCCAATTCTGGCCAGCGCACTTTAGGAAAGATGTGAAGGCGCTAGAGAGGGTTCGGAAAAGGAAGGAGCGACTTCAGTTACGAGCATCGACTGGAGGAGCTGGGGTTAATCTCCTTAGAGCAGAGAAGATTGAGAGGAGATTTGATAGCAGTGTTAAAATCAGGAGGGATCTGGACAGAGGAGACAGAGAAAAACTGTTCCCATTTGCAGAAGGGTCAAAAAACAGAGAATGCAGATTTAAGGTGATTTGGCAAAGTAACCTAAGCCAACATAAGAAATATCTTTTTCACGCAGCGAGTGGCTATTATCTGGATTGCGCTTAGTACAAGGATGTTGGAGGCAGACTCAATCTTGGCTTTCAAAAGAGATATTGATAAGTCGCTAAAAGGAACACCTTTGCAGGGCTATGCGGAAAGTACGCTGCAGTAGAACTAGTTGAGTTGCTCTTGCAAATAGCCAGCACAGGCTCGAAGGTCTGAATATCCTTCTTTCGTGCTGTAATCATTCTATTATTCTACGATGATTCCACACTGCTCACCAATCCTCAGGTTGCCTTTGTTACCGACCTGGGCAAACGAATTTAATTGCAGAGGTGAGGTGAGAGGGACTGCCCTTGAATTCAATACAGCATTTAACCGATTGCGACATCAAGCGCCCTAATTAAATTGATCAATGAAATTAGAGGGACACTCTCCACCAGCTGGAGTCATACCTAGCACAAAGAGAATGATTATAGCTTTTGGACGCCAAACATCTCAGCCCTAGGACATCGCTGTAGGAGTTCGCCAAGACAGAACCATCTTCAGCTACTTCATCAATAATCTTCAGTCCACACTAAGTTCAGAAGTGGGAATGTTCGCTGAAGATTAGATAGTGTGCAGTTCCATTCGCAACTCCTCAGAAAATGAAACAGTCCATGCCCGCCTGCAGCAAGACCGGGACGATAGCCAGGCTTGAAATTAAAAGTGGCAAGTAACATTCACGCCACACAAGTGCCAGGCAATGACCATTGCCAATAACTGAGAGGCTAACCACCATCCTTGACATTCATCGGTATTACCTTCGCCGAATTCCCAATCATCAACATCTTGTGGGTCACCATTGAAAATAAACTTTACTGGATCAGCCACCTAAGTACTCTGGCTACAAGAGCAGGTTTCAGACTTGGTCTAATGCAGCTCTCAGCATCTGACTCCACAAATGCTTTCCACTTTCTACAAGGCACAAGTACATGAAACGCAAAAGGATAGTATGCAGGTACAGCAAGTGTTCAGTAAGGCCAATGGAATGCTGGCCTTTATTGCAAAGGGATGGAGTATAAAAGCAGGGAAGTCTTGCTAAAGCTATTTAATGTATTGGTGAGGCTACACCTTGAATACTACGTGCAATTTTGATTTCCACATTTATGAAAGAATATACTTGCTTTGGAGGCAGTTCAGAGAAGGTTCATTCGGTTGATTCCGGGGATGAGGGGGTTGACTTATGAGGAAAGGTTGAGTAGGTTGGTCCTCTGCTCATTGGAAATCAGAATGATGAGAGGTGATCTTCTCGAAATGTATAAGATTATGAGGGGTCTTGACAAGGTGCATGCAGAGAGGATACTTCATTAATAGGGGAGACGAGACCTAGAGGGCATGATCTTAGAATAAGGTGCCGCCCATTTAAAACAGAGATGAGGAGACATTTCTTCTCTCAGTGGGTTGTAAATCTGTGGAATTCACTGCTACTGAGAGCTGTGGAAGCTGGAACAGTGAAAAAATTTAAGACAGCAATAGATAGCTTCTTAAACGATTAGCTGATAAAGGGTTATTGGAGCGGGTGGGGTAGTGGAGCAGAATCCACGATCAGATCAACCATGATCTTATTAAATGGCGGAGCAGGCTCGAGCCGCCGTATGGCCGACTCCTGCGCAAATTTCTTATTCTCTTATGTTTTAAGTCTGGAGTGAAGTGAAATTCTCTCCGATTAGCTGAATGCGTGCAGCTCCAACAACAGTCAAGAGGCTCGACACAATTCATGACACAGCAGCTCTTTTGATTGATTCCTGATCATCCACCTCAACAGTGCATGCCGTCCAGCACTGGCGCACCGTGGATGCAGTCTGTACCGTTTCCAGGATGAACTGCAAAACTTGCTCAGGCTTCTTCAATAGTTCCTCCAAAGCCCTCAACCTCTACCACCAGAAGGACAAGGGCAGCAGTCGCAGGACAACACCACCATGTCCAGGTTCTCCTCCAAACCTGAAACCATCCATGATTTGGATATATGTGGCCGCTTCTTCATTGCGGTTGCGCCAACATCATGTAACTCCCTCCCTAACAGTACTATGGCAGTATCTTCACCACACCGACTGCAGCGGTTCAATAAGCTGCTCACCACCTCCTTCTCAACTGCAGTTAGTTGTGGGCATTAAATGTGGGCCTTGCCAACGGCGCCCACATACCATGAATGAAACAATTGTTGCGTACCACTAATACTGCAGGAACACGTTCACTTCTAGTCTAAATGTAGCTGTGCCAGCAGTGCCGGAGAAGCATGATCACCTATATTGTAAGTGTATCTGCTACCTGTACTGGAGGAGCAAGATCATCTATATTTTAAGTGTAGGGCAGCACCAGTACTGGAGAAACACGGTCACCTCTAATGTAAATGTAGCTGCCAGCAGTACCGGAGGAGCACGGTTACCTCTCGTATAAAAGTAGTGGTGCGAGCATAAATGGTGAGGCACGGTCACTTCTAATATTAGTATAGATGTCACTCATACAGGAGTGGAACGTTGACAGCTAGTATAAGTGTGGGTGCCAGCAGTACCGGATCACTGGTACCTTCAGTGTAAGAGCAGTGCATCAATTGTATCAGAGGAACACTGTCACCTCCAGAGTAAGTTCTGAGCAGCACCAGTACAGGAGGTGCAAAGTCACCTCGAGTGTAAGTACACTGTACAACCAGTATAGGAGGAGCATGGTCACCTCCAGTGTAGAGGCAGTAGTACAGGATGAGCAGTGGCACCTCCAGTGTAGGTGCAGGGTATCAGTAATATAGGAGCAGCACGGTCACTTCCAGTGTAAGTGCAGGTACCAATCGTGTAGGAGGAGCACGGTCACCTCCAGTGTAAGTGTAGGTACCATTACTACAGGGTGAGCAGTGACACCTCCAGTGTAGGTGCAGGGTACCAGTAGTACAGGAGGAGTACGGTCACGTCCAGTGTGAGTGCAGGGTGTCAGTAGCACAGGCTGAGCAGTGTCACCTCCAGTGTATGCGCAGGGTACCAGTACTACAGGATGAGCTGTGTCACCTCCAGTGTAAGTGCTGGCTATCAGTAGTAGAGGAGGAGCATGGTCACCTCCAGTGTAAGTGAAGGACACCAATACTACAGGATGAGCTGTGTCACCTCCACTGTAAGTGCAGGCTATCAGTCGTAGAGTCGGAGCTTGGTCACCTCCAGTGTAAGTGCAGGGTACCAGTACTTTAGTGGGAACAGGGTCACCTCCAGTGTAAGTGTATGGTACCAGTGGTATAGGAGGAGTACGGTCACTTCCAGTGTAACTGCAGGGTATCAATAGTATAATAGGAGCACGGTCACCTCCAGTGTAAGTGCAGGGTAACAGTAGTACAGGATGAGCAGTGGCAGCTCCAGTGTAAGTGCAGGGTACCAGTACCACAGGATGAGCAGTGTCACCTCCAGTGTAAGTACAGGGTACCATTAATAACGGATGAGCAGTGTCACCTCCAGTCTAAGTGCAGGGTATCAGTAGTACAGGAGGAGCACGGTCACCTCCAGTTTAAATGCAGGGTACCAGTACTACAGGATGAGCTGTGTCACCTCCAGTTTAAGTGCAGGCTATCAGTAGTAGAGTCGGAGTTGGTCACCTCCAGTGTAAGTGCAGGGTACCAGTACTATAGTAGGAACAGGGTCACCTCCAGTGTAAGTGCATGGTACCAGTGGTATAGGAGCAGCACGGCCAACTCCAGTGTAAATGTAGCATTAGATCGTGGCCCCCCGACCTGCGAGAGAACAGCTCCGCAGTTCGGGCTATAAACGAGTTGGAGCGGCCGGCCTGCGACATCGTTGCCCCCCGACGTGCGAGAGAACGGGCTGTAAAAGAGCTGGAGTGGCTGGGCTGGGACATCGTGGCCTCCAACCTGAGAGTGAAAAGCTCCGCAGGTCGTGTTATAAAAGAGCTGGAGCAGCATACCACTTCAAACTCCAGCGCGAGCTGCTCCAAGGATTTTGAGATGGGCGACTGGGTGACGTCATCAAAACCCTGGTCGCCGTTTTAGGGCGTGAGCAGGAACATCGGTAAGACCCAGGTACAGAGGAATGGGAAGGTCGGGGCGGGGGAGCGGCATGTGTTTGGGGCGGAGGTTCGACAGATGCTGGTACAGGGCCCAGAAGAGCTGCGGGCCAAGGGACAGCACCGGCCAGCCCACACTGCAAAATGTGTGCACAACAGGTCAGTGCAGCAGAGCAGGTCTCCAGTCGTCTTGGTTAACCCTTAAACTGGACTAAGACCTAGCTCTGTCAAGCCCGTGTGGTGGCTGGTGTGCAACAGTCACCACACGCCCAAAAAAAATATAATGCACAGGCATCTTCCTCCCCTTCAATTGGAGTTCAGGACTGAAACATCGTGTTTTTCATCGAAATACCTGTGAACCCGTGAATGCAAATCCTCCTCGTTCGAGGGACCGCTTATGACGAAAATTAGCTTTCACCAGTACCGTTGGATCAAGTTCACGTCTATTAAAAATGTCGTGGTGCGAGTAATAACGCATTAGCGCGAAAACCTCTAGTGTCAGTGTAGTTGCCACTAATACAGGAGTAGATCGGTCACAGGTAGTGTAAGTGTGGGTCGCAGCAGGACATGAGGTGCACACTCATTTCTAGTGTAGGGTGTGGTTTGGAGTCGCTGGCTAGGGAGCGGGGTTTGTGGCGGGGACCGAAGACAATTAATTGGTTGGAGGAAATTTGTGCTGATCCCGTACTGGATGTCGGACATGCAGTGACAATGGAGGATTCGGCAGAGTTGGTGATGAGGTAGTGCTGGGTGTCGTCAGTGTGCGGACTCCGGAATCACACCATCACTTTTCACATGTACACCTCTCTCTAGTGTGTTCCGCCAGTACTGGAGGAGCACGCTCACCTCTAGTGAAGGTTGACAGCTACCAGTAACTTAGCAGGAGCACGGTCACATATTATGTAATTGCAGAATACCACTAGCACTGAAGATTAATCACCTGTGGTGTGTGCCGGAGAACCACTTGTGCAGGAGGAGCCCATGCATAGCTAGTGTCAGTGGAGGTACAGCACTAGTTCCGTAAGAGCACTGTCAATACTCGGAGAAGTGTACTGTTACCGCTATTCCCACCGAGGCACGTTCAAATGTAGGCACGCTAGTAAAAGCTTCAGGGCATGGACACTTCTATTATACTTGAAGGGTGCAAGTAGTACCGGAGCATCACAGTAACCCCTCGTGGAAGAGCAGGGCACCACCAGTACTGAAGCAGTATACTCAGCTCAAGAGTAAGAGCAGGGCCCCACCGGTACAGTAGGAGCAATTTAACCTCTAGCATAAGTGCAGAGTAACACCTGTTTAGGAGGAGCACAGTTACCTCCAGTGTAAACGCAGGGCCCCACTGGTACAGAAGGAGCATGGTCACCTCCAGTGTAACTGCAGGGCACTCCTCATACAGGAAGCGCACCTTCACCTCCAGTGTAATTGCAGTGCACCAATTGTACAGAAGGAGCACGGTTACCTCCAGTGTAAGTGCAGGGCACCACTGATACAGGAGGAGGATCGTCAACTCCAGTATAAATGTCGGTTACCACTTGCACAGAAGCAGCATGGTCACCTCTATTGTAAGTGCACAGTAACAGTAGTATAGGAGGAACAGTGTCAGCTCCAGTTTAAGTGCAGCGTAGCAGTATTATAGGAGGAGGTTTGTCACCTCCAGTGTAAGTGCAGGCTACCATTAGTGCCGGAGGTGCACTGTCACATCTACTGTAGGTTAGGTGCCACCAGTACAGAAAGCGCACGCTCACCTCCAGTTAAAGTGCAGGGTAGCACTTGTTCAGGAGAAGTACGGTCACCTCCAGGGTAAGTACACGGTGCCATTATTTCAGGAGGAGCATCGTAAACTCTACTGTAACTGCAGTGTACCAGTTGTATAGGAGGAGCATGGTCACCTCCACTTTAAGCGCAGGGTAACACCAGTACAAGAGGAACAATGTAATCTTGTGTAAGTGCAGGGCACCACTTGTACCGGAGGAGTAGGTCACCTCCAGTGTAAGTGTAGTGTCACCACGAGTACAGTAGGAGCAATGTCACATCTAGTGTAAGTATAGGGTACCACCAGTGTAGGAAGAACACAGTCACCTTTCGTGTAAGTGCCAGGCACCACCCGTACAGTACAAGTATGCTCACCTGTAGTGTAGGTGCAGGTACCAGTAGCATAGGAGGAGCAGGGTAACCTCTAGTGTAGCCGGAGGTACCACCACTACAGGAGGAGTATGGTCATCTCCAGTGTAACTACAGGGTAGCAGTAATATGGGAGGAGCAGAGTCATATCTCGTGTAGGTGCAGGTAGCAGTTATCGAGGCGGAGCACTGTCACCTCTGGTGCAAGTGGAGGGTTCCAGTAGATTAAGAGGAGCAGGGTCGCCTCGAGTGTAGCTGGAGGTAAAACCACTACAGGAGGAGGAGGGTCACCTCGAGTGTAAGTGTAGGGTCCAAGTAGTATAGGAAGAGCACAGTCATGTCTAGTGTAGGTGTAGGGTACTAGTAGTACAGCGGGAGCCTGGTCACCTCTAGTGTCAGAGCAGGGTACCAGAATTATAAGAGCAGCTGGTTCACCTCCAGTGTAGGTGTAGGCTACCAGTAGTATAGGAGGAGCAGGGTAAACTCTAGTGTAAGTGCAGGTTACCAGTAGTATAGGTGGAGTACAATCAACTCTAGTATTGTTGTCGCATACCAGTAGTATAGGAGGAGCATGGTCACCTCTTGTGTAAGTGCAGGGTACCAGTAATATAGGTGCAGCACAGTCACCACATGTATAGGTGTATGGTATGAGTAGTGTAGGAGGAGCAGGGTCAACACTAGTGTAAGTATTGGTACCACCAGTACAGGAGGAATCCAGTCATCTGTAGTGTAGGTGTAGGTAGACACCAGTACAGGAGGAGCAGTGTTGCCTCTTGTGTAGGTGTAGGGTTCTAGTAGTATAGAAGGAGCACGGTCAACTCTAGTGTAGGCGTAGGTGTCACCAGTACAGGAGGAGCAGGATCACCTCTAATATAGGTGTAGGTACCACGAGTACAGGAGGAGCAGGATCACCTCTAGTGTAGGTGTAGGTGACACGAGTACAGAAGGAGCAGGGTCACTTCTAATATAGGTGAAGGTAACACAAGTACAGGAGGAGCAGTGTAACATCTAGTGTAGGTGTACGTACCACCAGTACAGAGGGGTACCTTCACCTCTGTTGTAAGTTCAGGTTGCCAGTAGTGTAGCAGGAGCACCGTCTCTCTGGTGTAAGTGCCAGGCACAACTAGGACCGGAAAACGACCGTCAACTCGAATGCTGTTGGACTATTTTACCAACTGGACGAGTTGGTGCACGAGGAGTGAATCAAGGACAGTTTCCGGACAATTACTACCAGAGGAGCAGCATTCACCAGGCGTGTCGGAAAAAAACAAAGGGGGACTTGAAAAGTTTGTGAAGTGTTGCCACCCCTTCTGCCTTTAATAAGGGGGCACTTGATTATTGTTGTCTACAAGCATAACTGTAGGAATAGGGTCGCACAAATAGTGGGAGATTTCACATTCTACTTGTGAACAATAAATTAATTATCTAATTTTTAAACTGTCCAATAACAATTTGACACATTCTCATAATTTGATATTTCAGACAAGAAAAACAATCTAATTACGTCTGTTTGTTAACTGCCTGTAAATAATGCTAATTATGATTTATCATAATTGAACCCCTGGCGGATTGATGTGAGAATAAATATAGAATCCCTAACACAGCATCCGCCCAGCGCTATACAGAGTATTTCAGCCCCGAAAGGATTCATCCATTCTCTCAGAAAATGGGGCGACCAGCTATTCTACTTTTAAAAGAGATTTATTTCCCGATTCTCGCTGCCGTTGGTGTCCCTGGTGAGCTATTGTAACGTGTTTTTTTTTGTTAATCGGTGTTAACTGTCTCACTGTTCAGATTGCACGATTGGACAAAGTAACGTGTAACCCTGATGTCAGTACATTCAGCATTGACTGGAACAACACATGAACCATGTGTTCAATGTTCCCGTGTTACCCTTAACATGATAACCTTAATGAAGTTAAATTGTTATTTGAAGCTCCAGCACAATGATCGTAGCAGATTGTTTGCTGCTCTTGTCACCCCGTGCAGAGTGAGCGGTGCAGCGCCTCATTAAAATGTGTCAGTGGGTTTCACAGGTAATGGCTCTAATAGTAATGCAGTTCTCACCTTCCTCCTTGGTGATAATCGTACTGAAAGGAATAAAATGCTGTCAACTTGTATATCCATGTATATTTCAATCAGATACTGGAATATTATGTCTCTCTTCTCTCTCACAGCGAACTTGGTGACAATTGTGATTCTCTCCCGAGGAAACTGTGGCCTTTCCAAATGTATCTCTGTCTACATGGTGGCCATGGCGACAGCTGATCTACTGGTAATGATATTTAACGTAATATTGTATTATATTTTAAGTTATCACTTTCCACTTTCCTTCCTGTCCCATACTCGCGTGTGTAAACTCATTTTATTCATGAATGTTGTCACTTTCGATTGGTCTGTTTGGTTCACTGTCTCCTTCACATTTGCCCGATTTATAGTTATCTGCTGCCAGAAGTTTAAAGCAAAACATTGCACCGACATAACTGCAATTGCAGTTATAACAATGTTCTCTGTTCTGGTATTATTAAAGGATATCCCCGTATTCTTTGCATATGAAACAGAGATAATATTTAACAATGTAGAGTGGGGCTGCCGATCAAATGTACATTTTTTTTCTGCACCTCTAGGTGTAGCGTACCTCTGGTTTCACAGCACATGGCGAGTTTGGCTTCCTTTTACTTTAGTGGCCTTATTTAATTATTTCACCGTCAGACGTATTTTACTGGCCAGCAGAGCCCGAAAGCGACTCAAGAGTCACAGTAGTGAGAACCATAGCGACCCGGAGATGGAGAACCGAAGGAAATCCATCATTTTGCTATTTGCTATATCGGGCAGTTTTATACTGCTGTGGCTGACAACTGCTGTGAGTTTTGTAACCACCGGACTCTCAAACACCACTTATTACCGAGGCGACCGCACAAACCCAGCCTATATCGCGACGGAAACCGGAGATATGTTGAAGCTTTTGAGTTCCTGTCTGAACACGTTTATTTATGCAGCAAGCCAGAGGATGTTCAGAGAAGAGCTGAAAACGGTGCTGAAATCTCCATGGACACTGATTCTAGGATCGTTGAAACATGAAAGAAAGCCGAAGTAGAGTGTCGATTGTGATATATCATCTTCCAGCTTAGACTGATAACATATATATAAGGATGGTTGTTGTAAAAACTCACAAACACGACAATATTTGCTGCGCTTTGTAGCATTTAACGCCAACGTGGACCGTGGGTTTCCACAGTTCTTTGCTGGAGTTACCCCTCTCAAATAAGGACATTCACTCTTAAGTGTAACACGTGTCAGTGCTGATGTGAACTTTAATACTGGAATATAATAGTTGGTCAATGGCTTTGCTATCTGATCCTGCGAGGACTGTAATCAATTCTGCCCTATATTCACCAATTTTAGCGATTCTTTTGTGCTTTGCAAATCCCGCTCCCCTTACATTTCTGTCAGGTTTGATGAAAATGTTGCTCTGTGTGATTGCAGCTGGACCGACCGCTTCATCCCGTCTCCTGACATTAAGCAGCTGTGCCGCTGTCTCCTTCACAATGTTGGGATGCTGCACCATTTTTAGAATTTTATCTTGGGTTGCCTCGTTCCACCTGTTTATTTTTTACTGACGTCTAGATTAATGATAAATAATTGATGTCTGCCCAGCAATGTTAGATAAATGTGTTGCGTGCTGTTATTAGATGTATTCTTTAATCTGCGTGTTATTGATCTGAATCAGCGACCCTGCAAACTGGTAAAACAGTGTAAGAAATAAAAACATATAATCAGGGCATTTCAGACAAGGATTAGTAATCAGTGATTTCAGATATGTATGTGGAATAAGCCGTTGTGTTTTTTTGGTACACAAGTAGTGCCATGTAATAATAACTCTCCGTTTACCAACTGTTGTCTAACTGTTATACCCAGTGCAAGGAGGTTAATTTGGAGCTCCGTTCGGAACCACTGGGGACCTAGGTTTCAGAGCGTTACTCTGTGAAAAGGCTTCAACTGAAGACTCCAGGCAATTAATTAGCATTTGTCCGCGCGCTAATATATGTGCCTCAACTGCAGTTGCTTACCAATTTATGCTGCAGATTAGAAGATGTTGAGGAGGGGATGTCCCTCGAACTCGGCAAATCTACTTACAAATTGTTGGATGTGTAACAATGGCAGAGTAGATCGTTCCACTTCCGATTCCGGATAACAGGTTACACGTATAAACAGCCAGCACTATTTCAGCTCAATATTCTGTGATTGATAGGCACCGCTGATATCCATTGCTCTGTGGATGTACTTGCTTGAAATTCATTTTCCTATATCGGTTTTTAATTTTCTTGGGATGTCATCCATCTACTGAATGCTTGTACGTTTCCTAATTATGTTTTTATTTCGCCAAGTGCAGGAATCACCCGCCCACGACACAAGTGGACGGGGAAAGGGCGGTATCGTTTAATGTTCCAGCTCAAACGCTGCCTGTCCATACTGATTTGCATCCAAGTGTAATCAGAAGTTTGCGAAATAGTCACTTAACATTCCATGATTCAACATTGGAGGTTGTCTCTGAACTCCCGTTGTACTGGTCAGTCGTTATCACTCAACGAGTAGATATGAAAGACAATTGGGAGTATAAAACAGATTATTGTGATTCAATTGGACATGACGGGAATGCAAAATATGCTGTATCTCATGGACCATCCGTCATACCACAAGTCCGATATTCGCTGTATTGATGTCAATTAAAAGACTATTGGGCGGAGCGTGTAATAGGCGAGTTCTCTTCTTTTGCTCATCGAGTAACTGGTGTCCTTTCGTTTTACCGCCCCCCCCCAACCGCCATCACGCCCAATTTGTGTGTAGAATGAATCTCTAAAAGCAGGGCATCTAGAGGCTGATTACATCAAGTCGAGAATAACATGCACCTGAGCCCTCGTGGCTTTGCTTAACTCTTGCTACCTGCCTATTGTCAATACTGTTTAGCCTTATCCTTATTCCGACCCTGTTTAGGTCCAACTCTTGGCTTACTCCCCGGGCGACTGCCCCATCTATTCTTTCCCTTACTCTGTCCCTGGTTATAACTCCCATAATGTTCTCCATCGTGTATCGATAAGTAGGAACATGCTGACCGCTTTACATATGTTTTGTAACAGTGCATTGTTCTCTGTGGTTGAGGACTCTTAGTGCGTGACTTGCGGTCAGGCTTCCTCCATGCTGTATTTGCAAGAAAGAACTAAATTATTCACTCACCAGCTTAGGGAATACCTAATCGATGGTTAATGAATTAAATTCATTTTGAGCTGAAGTGGTTGAAGATAAGACATTTCCAGAACCGAGTCAAGCTTCATTCATTCCTCGATCTACTGGAGAAGTAAAACCGCAAACAATTCCTCAGTGAAGAGCTAATCGAAGGACTGATGAATTCGTCTTGTGCCTTATCATACATCTGTCAGAATGGCGGTATCACAGCTTTTCTATAATGCGATGCCACAAATTAACGGTGTATCATTGATGTTCTTCGCTGCCTTCAAGATAACGTTCTTGCTTTTTAAATTATGCATAAGGATTGTAAAACGCTCGTGGCCATTCAGTAAATAACCTATAAAAAACAGTTACCCAATGAGCTGAAATGTTCTGCCCGGCGTCCCTTCTAACTATTCATTTCACATTTAGATCTTTATGATTGAAATCCTTGCCACAGTGAAGAACTTGAGCAGACTCATTTGTCCATCTCATCACAAGCTTCAAACTGACATAATATAGATAAAAATTACGTGGCAAATATTCAAAGAAATATTGCAAAATTTTCAACGAACATTGATAAATTAATATCTACACGGGAAAAGTGATCCTCCCATGGCTAATTAAGGAAATTAAATATTCATCTTCATCATCATCATAGGCTGTCCCTCAGAATCGAGGAAGACTGGCTTTCACTCTAAAAATTAGTTATTTGGTGACTGAAGACTCCGATACGAGAAACAAAGTCCTTGTCACAGGTGTGACAGATAGTCGTTGGGTGAAAGGGAGGGTGGGACTGGTTTGCCGCATGCTCTTTCCACTGCCTGCGCTTGATTTCTGCATGGTCTCGGCGATGAGACTCGAGGTGATCAGCGGCCTCCCGGATGCACTCCCTCTGCTTCGCGCGGTCTTTGACCAGGAAATCCCAGGTGTCAGTGCGGATGTTGCACTTTATAAGGGAGGCTTTGATAGTGTCGTTGAAACGTTTCCTCACCCTACCTTTGGGTCCTTTGCCGTGTATGAGATCCGAATAGTGTGCTCGCTTTCGCAGTCTCGTATCAGGCATGAGAACAATGCGGCCTACGCAGCTGTGTTGATCGAGTTTGGTCAGTGCCTCACTGTTGGGGATCTTGGCCTGGTTAAGGACGCTAACGTTGGTGCGTCTGTCCTCCCAGGGGATTCGTAGGCTATTATTGAGTTGATAGCAGAGGCTCATAATTTTGCGAATAATAATCATAAGCCTGAGGACTGGGACAGCATTAGAAACCATAAATGATTACCAAAGATTGACAACATTGGAGAATATAGAATACGAGAGTGAACTAGCTAAAATATAAATGCAGATGGAAGATTTTCTACAAGTATATAAAAAGGAACAGAGTAGCAAAGGTAAACTTTGGCCCCTTAGAGGCTGACATGTGTGAAATTATAATGTGGAGTAAGGTAAATGCAAAGCAGTGGAAATTCGGCCTGGTGCCGCCGCTGTTTTCTGCCAGTTTAGCGGGAAGCGGGGAGGTGGAGCAGTACTGTCCAAGAGAGGCGAGACAGTGTGCATCGCCCCTGTTTGCGATGTGATCACTCTATGGCTAATTTGCGATCTGGGTGACCCGTAGCATGGTGTAGCACGCCCCAGTGGGACAGCCTGGGAAAGCGAACGGTCCGAGCTGTACGGAGTTGCATGGAGCGAAGGAATGTCGATCTGAGGTAAGTGCAATTCATGTTTATGTGGCATCTGTCAGGTATTGTGAATGATTTTGCTTATTTGTTTACCAATGTTATGTACAATCGATAGCCCCTCTTAGGGCGCTCTGAGAACGGCTCTTTACCTCGGGATTTTCAGTTGCTCAGCCGACCTACATCGGTAGGTGGGAAGGTCATCCATGACGAGGATAAAAGCAGCTGCAAAGGGAGATAGACAGGAGAACTGAATGGGCAATAAGATGGCAGATGGAGCGTATTATATGGAAATGTGATGTTATTCACTGCTCAGAAATTATTAAATATTGATGTGCATTGTTAATTGTGTTTCCACGTGCAGGAAATATACAAAGTTAGCATGTAGTTAGAGCGAACAATTAGGAAGGTAAATAGCATGTTAGCCTAAATGCAAGGGGTTGGAGTACAAGAGTAAGAAAGTCTTAGTAAAATTGATCAGGGTTTTGGTGAGGCCGGATCTGGAGTGTTGTGCACAGTATTGATCTCCTTATCGAAGGAACGATATACTTGATTTCGAGGCTGTGCATCGAAATTAAATTTTACTCAGCTTAGGGATGAGAGGGCTGTACAATGGGGAGGAGATTGAATAGATTAGGCCAATACGCTCTAACGTTTAGAAGAATAAGAGGTCATCACGTTGAAACATACAGGATTCTGAGGGAAATTAATATGGCAGATGTTGAGATATTGATTACCCTGACTGGGGAGTCTATGGCTCAGGGACATAGCTTAAGTATTAAAGGTCGACCATTTAAGATTGTGATGAGGAGGAATTTTTTCACTCAGAGGATTGTGAATCTTTGGAACTATCCAACTCAAAGGGAAGTGGAGACAGAATCAGTAAACATATTCAAGTCTACTTTAGATCGAATTTTCGATTGTAGGGTAATCAAGGACTATAGGAATCTGGAAGGGAAATTTGAGATGAGGTCCAATATCAATCATGAGTTCAGTTAGAGGGCTCGAAGGAACATGACCTACAGCTGCTCATACTAATTTTGTCAAAGCTGGAATTGTGAATAGCTTAAATCTCCAACGCTGAGCTGTAAAATACAGTAATATAATTTCTAAGATTAGATTACCTGAATTATCCACATATGGGGTAACAACATTCCTTCCTGTAACAAAGGTATACCATTCATTAGAAATCTACCCTTCCACACATTCGTGTGGCAATTGTAGAATCAATGCGAAATCTGGAACTGACTGAAATGTGGTGAACCAGGATAGTAGTGTCGTGATGACAAGGGGAGTGGAAAGAGTCGAACAGATCAATAGACGGAGACAGCTGCAATTTGAATTAATAAAATGCCAATGATACTTTTTTTGCAACTATTAAATGCAAATCCTCGACATAATGTTAACAGCGAATCGATAAAACAATTAAACGAAGAAATCTGGTCCACATCAAGGCAGATAACATACATAAAATGTGTTTTGCTTTATCTTAAATTGGTGTCAATACAGAAAAATTATGAATAATTTAAATTGAGCAAAAATGAGATCAAGACTAGAGTGATCAAGATATAATATCTCGGACAGGGCGTCGCCCATAGCGGGTGAATGATATGAGAATTATCGACATGGCTGGAAGAAGGGATAGTTCTCAATAGAACAGAGGATTGTCAGGGAAAACATAGAAATATAGAAAGATAGAAAATAGGTGCAGCAGTAGGCCATTCAGTCCTTCGAGCCTGTAACACCATTCAATAAGATCATGGCTGAACATTCCCGCGGTGCCCCTTCCCTGCTTTCTCTCGATACCCCTTGATCCCCTTAGCCGCAAGGGTCATATCTAACTCCCTCTTCAATATATACAATGAACTGGCATCAACAACACTCTGCGGCAGGGAATTCCACAGGTTAACAAATCTCTGAGTGAAGAAGTTTCTCCTCATCTCAGTCCTAAATGGTCTACCCCTTACCCTAAGACTGTGTCCCCTGGTTCTGGACTTCCCCAACATCGGGAACATTCTACCTACATCTAACCTGTCCCGTTCCGTCAGAATCCTATATGTTTCTATTGGGAAATGATCACCAATGCATCCACTATTTCCAGGGCCCCTTCCCCAAGTACACTGGAATGCAGACTATCAGGCGCCGGAGATTTATCGGCTTCAATCCCATCAATTTCCCGAGCACAATTTCCCGACTAATAAGGATATCCTTCAGTTCCTACTTCTCAATAGACCATCGGTCCCCTAGTACATCTGGAAGCTTACTCGTGTCTTCCTTCATGAAGACATAACCAAAGTATTTGTTCAAATGGTCTACCATTTCTTTGTTTCACCATTATAAATTCACTGAATCTTACTGCAAGGGACCTACGTTTGTCTTCACTAATCATTTTCTCTTCACATATCTATAGAATGTTTTGCAGTCAGTTTTAATGTTCCTGGCAAACTTCTTCTCATACACTATTTTCCTTCTCTTTACTAAACGCGTTGTCATCCTCTGCTGAATTCTAAACTTCTCCCAGTCCTCAGGTTTGTTGCATTTTGTGGCCAATTTATATGCATCTTCCTTGGATTTAACACTAATCTTAATTTCCCTTATTAGCCACGGTTGAGCTACATTCCACGTTTTATTTTTGCTCTAGACAGGGATGTACATTTGCTGAAGTTCATCCATGTGATCTTTAAATGCTTGTCATTGCCTTTCCACCGTCAACCCTTTCAGTAGCATTTGCCAGTCTATTTTACCCAGTTCATGCCTCAAACCATCGAAGTTAACTTTCCTTAAGTTCAGGACCCGAGTTGCTGAATGAACTGTATCACTCTCCATCTTATTAAAGAATTCTACCATATTATGGTCACTCTTCCCCAAGGGGCCTCGCACAACAAGATTGCTAATTAGTCCTTTCTCATTACACATCACCCAGTCTAGGATGGCCAGCTCCCTAGTTGGTTGCTCGACATATCGGTTTGAAAAACCATCCCTAATACACTCCAGGAAATCTTCCTCCAGCGCATTGCTACCAGTTTGGTTAGCCCAACCAATATGCAGATTAAAGTCACGCATGATAACTGCTGAACATTTATTGCATGCATCCCACATTTCTTCTTTGATGCTGTTCCCAACCTCACTACCACTGTTTGATGGACTGTACACAACTCTCACTAGCGTTTTCTGCCACTTGGTATTTCGTAGCTCCACCATACAGATTCCACATCATCCAAGCTAATATCCTTCATACTATTGCATGAGTTTCCTCCTTCACCAGCAATGGCACCCGGCCTCCATTTCCTTTCTGCCTAACTTTCCTAAATATTGACTACCCCTGGATGTTGAGTTCCCAGCCTTAGTCGCCCTGGAGTCATGTCTCCGTGATGCCAATTACATCATACTCGTTAACTGCAATCTTCGCATTTAATTCATCCACCTTATTCCGCATACTCAATGCATTGAGGTACAGAGCCTTCAGGCTTGTCGTTCTAATACACTTTGCCCCATTTAGAATGTTGGTGTAATGTACCACTTTTTGCTTTTTGCCTTAGGTTTCTCTGCCCTCCACTTTTAATTTTCTTCTTTCTAAATTTTGCTTCTGCCCCATTCTACTACCCTCTGTAACCCTGCGTTGATTCCCATCCCCCTGCCATACTAGTTTAACTCTTCCACAACAGCACAAGCAAACACTCCCCCGAGGACATTGGTTCCGATCCTGTCCAGGTGCAGACCGTCTGATTTGTATTGTTCTCATCTCCCCCAGAACCGGTTTCAATGTCCCAGGAATTTGAATCCTTTTCTTGTGCACCGCTCCTCAAGCCATGTAATCTTCTGAGCTATCCTGCGATTCCTACTCTGACTAGCACGTGGCACTATTAGCAAACCTGAGATTACTACTTTTGAGATCCTACTTCATAATTTAGCTCTTAGCTCCATATATTCGTCTTGTGGGACCTCATCCCGTTTTTTTTACCGATATCTTTGGTACCTTTAAGCAACACAACAACTGTCTGTTCACCCTCCCTTTTGAGAATGCTCTGCACCCGCTCCGAGACTTCCTTGACCCTTGCACCAGGGATGCAACATACCATCCTGGAGTCTTAGTTGCGGCCGCAGAAACGTTTATCTTTTCCCCTTATAATTGAATCCCCATACCACTATAGCTTTCACAATCTTTTTCTTGCCCTCCAGTGCAGCAGAGCCATCCACGGTGCGACGAACCTGGCACGGCTATTGATCATTCAGGAACATCGTGTCAAACAAAAGCTATCCAGCCGTATCCTGCTTTCAAATACTTGGTCCGTAGCCCTTACATTATGGCACTTGTATTGCAGATCCACCTGAAAGTAAACTATCCGATTATAAGAGTTTCTTCAGGCAAACAAAAAAGAAAAAAGTGGATAAAGTAAGCGTGGGTCCCCTGGAGGATAAGAATGGGTAAATAATAATGTGAAGCAGGGAAATGGCAGTGAGGTCGAAAATATTATGTAATCGTCTTCAAGGCCGACAACAGAAAAACATCCTAATTGTGGATAATCAACGGGCTATAGGCTGGGAGGAATCAATATCCACGAAAGAACTCGTACTTGGTGAAATAATGGGCATAAAGGTGGACAAGTCCCTGGACCTGACGGCTTGCATCCTGGAGTCTTAAAAGGAGTGGTGGAAGAGACAGTGGATACATTAGTTGCAAACTACCAAATTCTCCAGGAATCTTGGAAGCTCCCGGCGTATTGGAAAGCTGCAAATGGGGAAATTGATGGGATTGAAGGCCGATAAATCCCCAGGGCCTGATGGATTGCATCCTAGAGTACTTAAGGAGGTGGCCTTGGAAATAGCGGATGCATTGACAGTCATTTTCCAACATTCCATTGACTCTGGATCAGTTCCTATGGAGTGGAGGGTAGCCAATGTAACCCCACTTTTTAAAAAAGGAGGGAGAGAGAAAACAGGGAATTATAGACCGGTCAGCCTGACATCAGTAGTGGGTAAAATGATGGAATCAATTATTAAGGATGTCATAGCAGTGCATCTGGAAAATGGTGACATGATAGGTCCAAGTCAGCATGGATTTGTGAAAGGGAAATCATGCTTGACAAATCTTCTGGAATTTTTTGAGGATGTTTCCAGTAAAGTGGACAAAGGAGAACCAGTTGATGTGGTATATTTGGACTTTCAGAAGGCTTTCGACAAGGTCCCACACAAGAGATTAATGTGCAAAGTTAAAGCACATGGGATTGGGTGTAGTGTGCTGATGTGGATCGAGAACTGGTTGTCAGACAGGAAGCAAAGAGTAGGAGTAAACGGGTACTTTTCAGAATGGCAGGCAGTGACTAGTGGAGTGCCGCAAGGTTCTGTGCTGGGGCCCCAGCTGTTTACATTGTACATTAATGATTTAGACGAGGGGATTAAATGCAGTATCTCCAAATTTGCAGATGATACTAAGTTGGGTGGCAGTGTGAGCTGCGAGGAGGATGCTATTAGGCTGAAGAGTGAATTTGGATAGGTTAGGTGAGTGGGCAAATGCATGGCAGATGAAGTATAATGTGGATAAATGTGAGGTTATCCACTTTGGTGGTAAAAACAGAGAGACAGACTATTATCTGAATGGTGACAGATTAGGAAAAAGGAAGGTGCAACGAGACCTGGGTGTCATGGTACATCAGTCATTGAAGGTTGGCATGCAGGTACAGCAGGCGGTTAAGAAAGCAAATGGCATGTTGGCCTTCATAGCGAGGGGATTTGAATACAGGGGCAGGGAGGTGTTGATACAGTTGTACAGGGCCTTGGTGAGGCCACACCTGGAGTATTGTGTACAGTTTTGGTCTCCTAACTTGAGGAAGGACATTCTTGCTATTGAGGGAGTGCAGCGAAGGTTCACCAGACTGATTCCCGGGATGGCGGGACTGACCTATCAAGAAAGATTGGATCAACTGGGCTTGTATTCACTGGAGTTCAGAAGAATGAGAGGGGATCTCATAGAAACGTTTAAAATTCTGACGGGTTTAGACAGGTTAGATGCAGAAAGAACGTTCCCAATGTTGGGGAAGTCCAGAACCAGGGGTCACAGTCTGAGGATAAGGGGTAAGCCATTTAGGACCGAGATGAGGAGAAACTTCTTCACCCAGAGAGTGGTGAACCTGTGGAATTCTCTACCACAGAAAGTAGTTGAGGCCAATTCACTAAATATATTCAAAAGGGAGTTAGATTAAGTCCTTACTACTCGGGGGATCAAGGGTTATGGCGAGAAAGCAGGAAGGGGGTACTGAAGTTTCATGTTCAGCCATGAACTCATTGAATGGCGGTGCAGGCTAGAAGGGTTGAATGGCCTACTCCTGCACCTATTTTCTATGTTTCTATGTTTCTAAATGTAACGCCCGTATTTAAAAAAAGAGCCAGACAGAAAAGCTATCCTAACATCTGGCTTTGGGAAAATGCTAGAGTCCATTATTAATGAAGTAGTAGCAGATCATTTGGAAAAAAGCATAGTTCAATCAATCATGGTTTTCTGAAAGGGAAACCATGTTTGACAAGTTTGCTGGTGTACTTTGAGCATGCAATGAGCAGGGTGGATAACAGGTAACCAGTGGATGTTGTGTATTTCGATTTCCGGAAGGCAGTCGATAAGATGCCACATAAAAGTGTACTGCACAAGATAAATGTTCACGGGGCTCGAGGTAATATATTAGCATTGATAGAGGATTGGTTAACTAAAAGAAAATAGAGATTTGGGATAAATGGGTCATTTTCCTGTTGGCAAACAGTTAAAAGAAGGGTTTCATAGGGATAGGTGCTCGGGCCCAACAACGTACAATCTATATTAATTAAATGGATAGAAACATAGAAAATAGGTGCAGGAGTAGGCCATTCGGCCCTTCGAGCTTGCACCGCCATTCAATGAGTTCATGGCTGAACATGCAACTTCATTACCACATTCCTGCTTTCTCGCCATACCCCTTGATCCCCCTAGTAGTAAGGACTACATCTAACTCCTTTTTGAATATATTGAGTGAATTGGCCTCAACAACTCTCCGTGGCATAGAACTCCACAGGTCCACCACTCGCTGGGTGAAGAGGCCCCTCCTCAGCTCGGTCCTAAATTTGGGTGATGCCTCTCATAATGTCAGGGCAAGGTATATATTTTGGGATTTTTAATAATTTTTTTCTTCATTGAAGACATTTTGCGATTAAGATATGTTTAAGTACTGTGTTTCAAAACAAAGGAAATTTGCACAGGTTTTATAAAAAGGTCACAGACTGCAAGCATTGATGATACCTATCAAACCCAAACAGGCCAGAATGTGGAATGTCAAAGCTCAGACTCTATTTCAAACTGATACAACGGAGGTCATTTTAACCCCCCAAATTGGGTGGGTTTGGATCGGGTGCGAAGTTATAATGTTAAAAATTTCAGACCCAAATCCAACCTGGCTCAAACCTGTCCGATTCTAGTTTTAATGGAGACAGGAATGAGGATGGGTGGCCAACCCACTCTCAGGAGCTAGGTCACTGATTTAAATATTTTAATGAGGCTGTGTGCCTCAGATTTTCTCTCTTCCAGCTTTATTGCTAGCTGGTTGGGTTCCCCGGGCCTCAGGAAACAAAACAGCTGATGGGAGGCGCAGACTGCTGAATGGAACAGGTAAGTTCCTTTACAGCAATGCTTATGGGCCAGGAGTAGCAGGAATACTTTCCCCACCTCTGCCCAAAAAAGCTACCTTGTTAACCTCCCCAGCGATCTGAACCACACCCCCACCCAGTCCGCAATCTGATTCCCTCCCGATGTCCTCCACACCTGCGATGTCCTCCCTGGCACCACTCCCCAACCCCCATGTCCTCCTGAACCTCCATCGATGTCCCCTCCAAACCCCGATCTCTCCTGGGCCCATCGATGCCCCTCCTGACCCCCAATCTCTATGAGCCCTCTTGCAATCGATGTCCCCACCAACCTTTGATTTCTCTGATATCCCTACCGCCCGACCTCTTACTTCCTCCTCTACGCTCTGCAGCTGAGGTCTGGCGCCGCAGGCCTATCTGCCCCACAGCCAGTAGGCTCTCAATCTGGCTGGCTGTAGCTTGAAAATGGATTATAAAAATAGTAATCAGGACCTGCCTTAAAATTTGGAAGGATCTGCTAAACTGCTAAACTGCCCCCCTCTTCCTCCCAGTAATTAGCGGGGCCAATGAGTGCCACCAGTTTATTCAATCAAAACTAATTCCAAGTTTTCATAGGGGATGATAGTGATAGTTTGTTCCAGACATTTGAATTGTTAGCCAGTTATCTGTAGTGGAGTCAATAATCGAATGGACCAGCTGACTTGCAATTTCACAAAGGGGAAAAGCGCTCGCAGTATTTACTCGTGTCAGTTAAGAAGGTGTAAAATATGTTATTCTTGGTGCTTATGATTTAACGCCTAAGGCATACAGACAGAAATTTAAGAAAATAAGAAAATATGCATTCCGTGCTTATAGGCAAACGGTTATCCAACTCAAAGATATGTGGCTAGGGTAAAAGACTATGAAAGTCTTTGTCATTTAATGCAAATTTTAAAAGGTTGTAATAGTCTCACACCTTTGGATGCAAGATACAACATCTACGAAACAACCGAGTGTAATGTAGCCAAGTTAATTGATGAGAAAAAGATGGGTAGGAAAGCAAATTGTGAGATGGACACAAAAAATCAGCAAACGGATATAGACAGGCTAAAAGAGTGAACAAACTTTTGTCAGTTGCAGTATAATGTGGGAGAATGTGAGGTTATCGACTTTGGCAGAAAGTGTATAAAAGTAAATTAGTTTTAAGTGGAAAAAAATTGCAAATGCTGCAGCACAGATGGTCCTGCGGGTTCTTTGCATGAAACACAAAACGTTTGTATGCAGGTACAGCCGGTAATCAGGAAGGCAAATGGAATGTTGGACTGTATTGCAAGGGGATGGTATATACAAGCTGATTGGTCCTGCTACAAATGTACATGTTATTGGTGAGGCCACACCTAGAGTACTGCATACATTTTGGGTCTCCGTATTTAAGGAAGGATATACTTGCATTGGAAGCTGTTCAGAGAAGGGTCACTAGGTTTATTCCGCAGATGAGTTGGTTGACATCTGAAGAAAGGTCGAATAAGGTGGTCCTATACTAATTTGAGTTCAGAAGAATGAAAGGTGATCTGATCGAAACAGATAAGTTAATGAGGGGGCTCGAAAAGGTGGATACAGACAGGATATTTCCACTCATAGGGAAACTGAAATTAGGGAGCATCGTCTCAGAATAAGTGGCAGCCAATTTAAAATAGAGATGATGAATAATCTATTGTACATAACAAACTAAGAACATAAGAACATAAGAAATAGCAGCAGGAGTAGGCCATTTGGCCCATAGAGCCTGCTTCACCTTTCAATAAGATCATGGTTGATCTGATAATGGATTCAGCTGCACTTTCCTACCCGCTCTCCATAACCATATCATCCATTATTGCTCCGCCTTAAATATATTCGATGACGCAGCCTCTACAGCTCTCTGGGGCAGAGAATTCCGCAGATTTACATCTCACTGACAGAAGAAATTCCTCCTCATCACAGTTTTAAATGTGTGGCCACTTATTCTGAGACTATGCCCGCTATTTGTATTTTCCCCTTTGAAAGTAAATAACCTCTCTGCATCCACTTCTGGAGTCCCCTCATTATATTATATGTTACAATAAGACCACCTCTCATTCTTCTGAACTCCAATGTATTTAGTCCCAACATACTGAATCTATTTTAATAAATCAATCCCCTCTTATCCGGAATCAACATGGTGAACCTTCTCTTATCAGCCTGCAAAGCACATATATCATTCCTTCAATATGGACACCAGAACTGTACGCAGTACTCTAGCTGTTGCCTTATCAATATCCTGTACAGTTGCTGCAGGACCTCTCCGCTTTTATATGTTATCCTGATTGCAATAAATATCAACATTCCATTTGCCTTCGTGATTAATTGCTGTATCTGCACTCCAACCTTTTGTGTTTCATGCACAAGGACCCCAGGACCATCTGTATTGCAGCATTTTTCAAATTTGCTCTATTTAAATTATAATCTTTCTTAAATTGTTTCTGCTGTAGTTGATAAACACACATTTTCCACCTTATACTCCATCTGGGAATAATAAGTGTCCTCCTCAACACTTTCTTTCATCCTCGTCTTTCTATCATCAGCAAACTTGACTGCATTACACACGGTCCCTTCATCTATGTCATTAATATAGATTGTACATAATTGAGACACAGCACCGATCCTTGCGGCATGTCCCTAGTCACTGTTTACCAACCGGAAAATGAACAATTTATACAGACACTCTGTTTTCTGTTAGTTTGCCAATCCGCTCTCCATGCCAATATATTACCCCCAACCACTTGGACAGTAACCTATTATTTGGCACCTTATCGAATGCCTTCTGAAAATCGAAATATAACACATCCACTAGTCACCTTATCCATCCTGCTCGTTATTACTTCAAAGAACTTCAGCAAATTTGTCAAACATGATTCCCCTTTCATAAATACACGCTGACTGTTCTTGATTAAATTATGTCTTCCAAACATCCCGCTACTGATTCCTTAAAAATGAACTCCAGCATTTTCCCAAGGACAGATTTAAGCTAACTGGTTTATAGCTTCCTGCGTCTTGCCTGCTTCCTTTTTAAATAGCGGCGTTAAATTTGCGGTTTTCCGATCCGCTGGTACAGCACGAGAATCCAGGGAATTTCGGTAGATTACAACCAATGCATCCACTATCTCTGCAGTCCCTTCTCTTAAGACCCGAGGATATAAGCAATTAAGTCCAGTGGTCTTGTGCACCTTTAGTCCCATTGTTTTGCTGAGTTCTACTGCATTAGTGATAGTGATTTTATGAATTTCTTCTTCCCTATAGCCCCACGATTATCCACTATGAGGATATTTTTAGTGTCTTCTACCGTGAAGATCGATACAAAATATTTGTTCAACCTCTCTGGCATTACTCTGTCATTAATTATTAATTTGCCACTCCCATCCTCCGGGGGACCAACTGCGACTTGAGACACTATTTTCCTTATTATACACCTGTAGAAACTCTTACTATCTGTTTTTATATTTCGTGCTAGTTTACAGAGGGTTGTAAATCTATGGAATTCTATGCTCCCGAGAGCTGTAGATGTTGGGTCCTTGAATATATTGAAGACGGTGATAGAGAGATTTTTGAGCGATAAAGCAATAAAGGGTTAAGGGAAGCGGGCAGGGAAGTGGAGCTGAATCCATGAGCCATGATCTTATTAAATGGCGGAGCAGGCTCGAGGGGACACATGGCCTGCTCCTGCTCCTAGTTTTTATGTTCTAATATTCTTATTGATATATTCCCGCAGTCTAGCGTTTTCTGCTTCATATAGACCGCGCAGTTAAAATGTCGTATTGGCTGCGAACTTCTTATTCATACCCCTTTCTTCCAAGTCGAAATCATTGATATACAACACAAAAAACAAGGCAGCCAGTACTGAGCCCTGTGGGACCCCATTCGGAATAGCCTTCTATTCGCTAAATTAAGCTTCACACATTATCCGTGGCGACCTGCTTCTGAGCCATTTTTGGATTCAACTTGCCATTTGCATTTGATCCCATGGGCATTTAGTTCCAAAAGAACATTAGAAATAGGAGCAGGAATAGGCCATTCCGCTGCTCCGAAATTCAATGTGTTCACGCCTGATCTTCTACCTCAACTCCACTTTGCTGCGCAGTGCCCATATGATTCTGAGAATCATGGTTCTAGATTCCTCAGCCAGATAAAACATCTTCCCTGCATCTACTCTGTGATGCCCTGAAAGCGTTTTGTAGGTTTGAATGTGATCACCTCACATTCTTCTGAAGTCATGAGAATATAGTCCTAGTGTACTCAATCTCTCCACAAACGATAACACCCCCATCGCAGGAATCAGTCCGGTGAACCTTCACTGCACTCTCTCAATGGCACGTATATTTTTCCTTGGGTAGATAGACCACAACTTAGGTAAGAAGTGCTGCAACTGCGGTGTCACCAGAGGCCAATATCATTGCAGTAAGACGTATTTACTCTTATATTCAAATCCTCTTGTAATATGCTTGCACCTGCATGTCAACTTTCAATGATTCGTGTACAAGAATACCCAGGTCCTAATGAACACCAAAATGTGCAACACTGTCACCATTTTAAAAATACTCTGCTTTTCTATTTTTCCTCCCAAAGTCTTCCACGTTATATCTCCCCGTCCTTTCCTAACTAGCGCGATTTTATTACCTACCTTCCAATCTGTGGGAATAATACTGGAATCTATGGATATCATTCGTGACCAGTCTGTCATGTGGGACCTTATCAAATTCCTTGCAAAAATTCCTATGCACTGCATCAAACGCACGACCTTCATTAACCCTCTTCGTTACGTCCTCAAAAATATCAATCAAGTTAGTCAGACATGACCTTCCCTAAACAATTCCATGCTGACTCGCCTTGATTAATCCGTTTCTTTCTGAATGAAAATTTGTCCTGCGCTCAAAATGTTTTGCAATAATTTCCCCACTTCAAGTTTAGGCTAACTGGCCTGCAATTAATCGATCTATTCCTTTATCATTTTTTAAACACAGGTACAACGTTAGGGGTCGTACATTCCTCCAACACTGTGGCCAGAGAGGATTATACAATGACGGCCAGAGCCTCTGATATTTCCCCTTTCGTTTCACTTAGCAGCCTGGGATACATGTTAGCCTTGCTTGGTGAGTTAACCACATTCAATGCTGCTACATCACGAATTACTTCCAATATCGCTACATTTATTTCATCTAATATTTCACACTCCTCCTCCCTCATTGCAATGTCTGCATCGCCCCTCTCTTTTCTGAAAACAGGTGCAATGTATTCATGAAGAACCAACTCCACGTCTTCCAATCCAATCACAGAGTACCTTTATTGTCTCTAATAGGCCCTACTCTTCATTTATTTAATGTCTTGCTCGTAATGTACATATAAAACATGTTTTGGGTTTCATTGATTTTACTTACCAACATCTTCTCATGCTCTCTCTCTCTTTGCTTTCCTGATTTGCTTTTTTAATTTTTACCGCTGAACGTTCTATACTCCTCTTGTGTTTCTGCAGAACTGAGACCTCGATGCTGTCCTAATGCTCCTCTTTTTCTTGATATTACCCTGTATGTCTCTTTAAATCCACGGGCTCTAGATTTGTTATTCCCACTCTTTTGCTTCAAGGAAACATAATTGCTCGTAGCCCTCAAACTCTTCTCATTAAATGCCTCCCACTGCTCTGACAATGATTTATCTTCAAGTAGTAGTTTCCTGTCAAATTTATCTAAATCATCTCTTAACTTAGTAAAATTGTCTTTCCCCCAAATGAAAACATTTATTCCTGGTCTATCCTTGTCCTTTTCCGGAACTACACAAATTCTAACGACCTCTAGCAGCTATATGCTCTCACATTGATGCTGCTACGACAAGCCCAGATTCATCCTCTAAATTTAAGTCCAGAACCATGCACTCCCTTGATGTGCTTGCTACATACTGGATTAAAAAATTCTCCTGAATTCATTTTCGGAATCTTTCCCCCACAATACCTGTCACATTCATTATCTCCCTGTTAATAATCCGGTAATTGCAATCGCGTTGATGTCACAGTTTCGTTTTGCACATAATTGAACCTAATTCATTCGAGGCAGAATATTGTATTTGCAACACCACAATAAGTATCAACTTATTATACGTTTTTGGCTGGTTAGTTCCTCAGATTCACAAGCAGATTTAGTTTATACTCTCAATATAACGGGCCGCCCATTTAAAACTGATATGAGAAGAAATTTCTTCTTTCAGAGGGATGCAAATCTATGGAACTCTCTGACCCAGAGGACTGTGGAAGCTGGGTCATGGAATTTATTTAAGGCGAAGAAAGATAGTTTTTTGAGCGATAAGGGAATATAGTGTTATGGAGAGTGGGCAGCGAAGTAGAGCTGAGTCCATGATCAGATCAGCTATGATCATATCGAATGTCGGAGCTGGCTCAAGTGACCAAATGGTCTACTCCAGCTCTATTTCCCATGTCCTTTTGTTCTCATATAGTGCATGTTCGAAACAAACATTAGAATTGCTTCAGCTTCAACCCACTGAGTGAAACTCAGATAAATGCAGCGAGAGATAGCGGCAGCATCGGGACAGATGGTGGAATAGATAAGAGAGATGGTTAGATTCAAAAGGGCCTCAGGCTCCAAAAGGCAGTGATAGTGAACTGATTGATATCATTCAGTGCCGGCAAGGCTGCAGGGGTTGTGTTTGGCTCCGTGGCTTAGCTAGTCAAAGCACCTGTCCAATCAACAGGAGATCCCCAGCGGGACCTCGTCTTTTATTTCATAATGCACAATAGGCGAATTTCTTCTGGGGTGAAAGGGATTTTTAAATTTGACTACGGCTGCACCAGTCGCCATTCTGGATTAACGCTCCAGTCGCTGCAGGATGTGGGTTAAATTCCACCGGTGCCATAATTTCTGGCACGGATAATGTTGGCCTCATCAAAAAAATCCATCTTTTCTAAGCAGTTCTGTGTGTGACTTGGCTCTGGTCAAAACAAACTTGCAGTATCTGATGTGGGGCGCAGTAATCGTATCGTGGTAAGTACTCTGCATTGTGAATGCAGCAACCTCGATTCAAATCCGAGTTACGGCACAGTTTGCTTTTTTTCTTTTGTCCTCTGTGGCACCTGCTGATAAAACACAGCAAAACATCAATCTTTTCGATATGTAACAAATATTATTTTGTTGGCGGTACAATCATGTGTACTCATTCAAACGCGCCTCTTGTCTAAGCTTTTTCTGCTTCCAGGAACAATAGCCCTTTGCTTACAATTCTCCCCACATTAAGTGTTGTGGCGGCAGCAGTGGCGGAGTGCTCTAATGGAAAAGCTGCCTGACTTCGATACTAACAAATTCCTGTCGTGGTCGTTTAATACACCGTGTCAAACTATTTTTTAAACTGTTCCAAAACAGAACATTTCTGCCGCTCCCTCACGTGAAGGTCATTTACTGAAAGGCGCTAATTGTACACTTTGAATGTTATTGCAACTGGGTACACGGGCAGGACAAATGGTGAGTTCCGTTTGTCACAGGGGATTTCTGTTTGGATGCAAAAAGCAGAAAGCTGAATGACTGATATTACTCTGCCATTAATACGAGGTGGCCGAGTTGTTAAGGCGAAAAACGACAAATCCATTGTGCACTACTTGCGCGAATTCGAATATAATGCTCTTTGTTATTGCGTTGAACATTTGATGTTTCGGTTTGCTTCGTTAATCAGCATAAGCATCATGTCCAAATTCACCTTTTATTCCACCTATGTTACACTAAGCTCATGTCATGTCTCAAATTACTAATATGTACGTTAAAGGAAAACATTTGTAGGATTATGGGGAGTGGGACTAATTTGATAGCTCTCTCAGGGACACAGCACATGCAGGGCTTTAAAACGTTCTTCTTCACCAACAGAATATGAGCTTTCAGTTCACAATGAGTTGCGTTGTTTTTTTATCGGAGGCTCATTGGTCCAGCGATTTCATTCTCGCTTTGCGATTTTCAGCGTTGAAATGCGTTAGATCCCGGATGCAAATCCCCGATGGTCGTCGCTAGGGTATAGTCAAAAATCACCTTTTCACAGCCGAAATGCACTGCAGAAAAGATCAATAATTTACATTAAAAACGTGTTAACTTGCTATGTATTTTATACATCGACTGAAATTACAGAGCTTCACAGGAGCGATGTTAAAACCAACCACCTGAGTAAAGTTATAGTCTTCCGGTTATCTGCGGCTCTGTGTCTCATTGGACGTCTTAAACACTTGGGAGGTGAGAGTAGCGGCTGTTTACAGAGTGGGAGCAGAGGGTCCCGGCTGTTTACAGAGTGGGAGTAGAGGGTCCCGGATGTTTACAGAGCGGGAGTAGAGAGGAGCGGCAGTTTGCAGAGCGGGAGCAGAGAGGAGCGGCTGTTTACAGAGCGTGAGCAGAGAGGAGCGGCTGTTTACAGAGCGGGAGCAGGGGCTCCCGGCAGTTTGCAGAGCGGGAGCAGAGAGGAACGGCTGTTTACAGAGCGGGAGCAGAGAGGAGCGGCTGTTTACAGAGCGGGAGCAGAGCTGTGTGGCATTATCTGGTGCTGGACCTGTGGCGTTTTTCGAGCAGTGGCGGAATAAATTCTTTTTCAACATCTGAATACTTTGCTGTTGTTTATTGTGCTTCACTATTTATTAACAACGTGCAGTGATTAATTGCGCTGGTTTGACAAATAAATTACTAAACAATGTAAGCGTTGGTGATTCAGTGGTGCAATACTCGCCTGCCACGCGGGAGACATGGTTATTGTGCAAACAAGAAACATAACACATCCCTTAAACAATGTTGCAATATAATGTATAAATTCAATAAAAACTGTGTGCGAAAGTCGAAAGTAACAGATCACTTGATTCTATGAATAATTGCACCAACAATGGACAGTTCTCCCTTCAAAGTGAGGCTGGCCCAATGAAAACATGCGATCCAGAAATGATTGGAACCCGCTGCTCTGGAATCAGAACCACTCACATTGCAGCACCTGGTCCAAAGCCGACAAGTGCAGCAGCATCTATAGGAAAGGTATAAACAGTGCATGCTGGGCATACACAGGTCAGGCAGTAACTGCGTGGTGGAAAACAGAGTTAATGTTTCAGATCGAGGATTGTCCCTCAGAACATGTCTATAGGAGGGCGCAGTGAGGAGCAGCTATTTAAATGAGGGAGCAGAGAACACACGGATTCGATTCCCGGCCAATCAATAAAACCGGGTTTTACTAATCAATTTCAGTAAACAACATAAAAATAAAAAAGTATCATGAAGCACTGTCCAAAAAAATTCTCAAATGGGGGTTTCAGACCGTCATATCTCGGTCTGTGTCACCGCTGCATTTGCCTTGGGATCACGGTGCTGCATATATCGGCCACACTGGGACTATGTTCACCCATAAACAGTTCCCAGATGTCGGTGTTCTTGTGGCATGAAAGCTTACTGCCCTAATTGCTCAATGTAGCAACAGAATATATATAAGGATCCGCTTTTGACCTATCGGTATTGACATATTCCAAAGCTGGGCGGTGTGTATTTCAATTCTTTCATCAGGTGGCTGGTTGATTGTTCCAAAAAGATGACTACCTCATCGTCTGGGCTCGGGATCGCAACTAGGTGCACATCACCCACGCCATGACAGGAGCCGATGATTGCTGGACGGACCACCGCCTAATCCACCCTGTTATTTCAATTAATATAGACTCAAAACAGCAGCGGGAACCGAAACGCGGCGCAGGAACACCAATGCTGGAGCACGCAAATACCCTACTAAGAAAGCCCACAACCAAATTAGGGAATTCCAGTGAACTGGAGAGGCAAAGTATCCACAGTGCCTGGTCTGCCCTCAAGTCTTCTGCATTTAGCACCTCTGCAGAGACGCCTGGTAAATTCAGCAGGATTCATCAAGACTGGTTCAACGAGAATGACCAGGATATCCAGGATCCATAAATAAGCCACAGAAGCACGGCATTATTGAATTGGAAACAAAGCAAAACTCGAGAGCAATAAAGCAGTTCCTGAGACCTCTAAAGATCGAGGTCCAAGTCCAAGATAAAACTCGCTACATAAAGATCAGGTGATGGGTGGAAATAGCGCAGGAGATCCAGCAACTCGATGAATAACACGACGTGCATGGTTTCATTGGGGCAGTCCAAGCAGTGAAGTTTGTACCCCACTGAGGGCCAGTAACGGAAAAGTATTTATCAATGACAGAGGGGCAGTCAGTGCCCGTTGGAAGGAGTACTTCGAGATCTCGTTTACAGAGACTCTGTCTTCGACATGAGTGTCCTCGATTCCATCCCACAACATGTTACCCGCCACCAACTCAGCATAACCGCACGAGGTTCAAAAACCTATCCGATAATTGAAGAATAACAAGGCCTCAGGATCACATGGAATCCCTGCTGAGTCACGAAAGCATGGCGGGGAATTACAGTTGGCACGAATCCATTTGTCTTGTTTGGAATGAGGAGAGCTTGCCAGGGTATTTCGGAGACGCTGTAATCGTGACTCTCTTCAAGAAGGGCGACAAGACCGATTGCGGTAGTTATAGAGGAGTTTCCCTGCTGTCTGCCCCAGGAAAACTCATCGGAAGAATCCTCCTCAATCACCTTCTCCCAGTGCCTGAAGTGGTGCAGAGTCGCAGTGCTGATTCCGCCAACTAAGGGGGACAATGCCAATGACCGTCACCACGCGCCAAATTCAAGGAAAACGCAGGGAGCAGCTTTGATATGTGTATGTAACTTACATTGACCTCAAAAAGTCCTTCGACACCATCTAATGTGAGGGATTATGGAGTGTCCTCCTGAAATTCGGATGCCCTCAAGGTTTTTCACTATCCACAGCCTGCTTCAGGATGACATGCAAGCCGTGATCCTGACCAACGGATCCACCACACATGTGCAGATCGGAGTCAAGCAAGGCTGTGTTATCGTAGCAACGCTCTTCGAGATCATATTTTCTGCAATGATCCATCTCACCCTTAATATGCTGTGCGCTGGATTTGAGCTAAACTACAGAATAAATGGAAACATTTTCAAACTCCATCGCCTCCAGTCCAGATTCTAGATTGTCTCATCATCTGCGATTGAATTACAGTATGCAAACGAAGCTTGCGTCTATGCACAATAGGAAGTCGAACTCCAAATCATCGTCAATACCATCACCAAAGCATACGAAAGCGTGGACCTTATATTAAACATCCATAAAAAAAAGGTTTTATACCACCTGCTCCACCATACAGTATGGCCGCTTTGTTGTCGAGATCCATGACGAGGCCTTGGACAACGTGTACCATGTCTCATACCTCGGGAGCCTACTGCCAATTAGGAAGACGTCGATGACAAAATCTTACACCATTTTCATTGTGCCTATGCAACATTCTGTCGCCTGAGGAAGAGAGTGTTCAAAGACCAGGATCTCAATAGCGACAGGGCAGTCGTGATGCCCGCCCTCCTAGATGCTTCTCACGCATGGCCTGTGTACAGAAGGCACTTGGAAACACTAGAGAAGTACTAACAACGCTTCCTCGGCAAGCTCCTGCAAATGCATTGGCAGGATAGGCATACCGACGACAGTGTTCTCGCTCAGGATAACATCCCCAGCATGGAAGCATTGACCGCATTCCATCAACTCCAATGGACAGGCAACATCGTCGGCATGTCCGATACTAATCTGCCAAATGAAGTGCTTTACTCACAGCTCCAACAGGGCAAGCCAGTTCATGGTGGCAGAATAAGCTCTTCCAAGACACTCTCAATGCCTCCTTGAAAAATTGTAACATCCCACCGACACCTGGGATTCTTTGGCCCTAGACGTTTCAAAGTGAGGCAGAAGCGTTTGGGAAGGCGCCAACTGCCTCAGGTCTCATCGCCGGAAGCACAATGAAGCCAAGCGCAAAGAGGGGAAGGAGCCCACGACAACACAAGCACCCCATCCATCCGTCCTTTCAAGCAACGTCTGCCCCACCTGTGACAGAGACTGTGTTTCCCGCATTTTCTCAACAGTCAACTGAGAACTCATATTAGTGTGGAAGCAAGTCATCCTCGACTCGGAGAGAGCACCGAAGAGAACACAAGCAAGGGAAGCCCGAAATACATGGATGCATTTATGGAGAGGATACATAAGCATACGAGTGGTGACGTTGAAGCGGATATTTGACGAAGGGAGGAAGGAGGATCTTGTGGAGAATTAACACAGCAACTTACCTGATTGGCCGAATGACAGTTTATGTGCTCAAAATACTTTGTAATATTTTCACATTAGTATCCTTTATATTTGCAATATACATAATCCATACTCAATTCTAACACGTTACTGATATATGAGTGATTTATTCTCTCCAAATGATATTTCTAACACACAGTGTCCACTGAAGTTCTAATTTACACCGACCATTTCCCAACATCGGATGGGTTCATTCTTTGAATATAATCGCTGAACAGTCAGTAAACATTCACTTTACAACATACACAGCCCATGGCCGGATAATGATTCATTTTCCATATGGGAGGGATTTCTCTTGTCAAGATACTCGGCATTATTAAGTACCCGTTAAATTTCCAGCATACTGAGCCGATGAAAAACATTGACATTACTTTTATGGGAGAGATTTATCTTGTCAATATTCCCTCATTTAGTGAAGCACTAAAGTGGGTGGAAATCGGGCAGTAAAGAAAAGAAGATGGTCCAGAGTAGGTGTCAGTGGGAATAGCAGAGCCATTCCAAGCATCTGCTGCCGGAGAGAGCGGGAGCACTAGTTAAGATCTGATTTGTTGAACTTACTTTTGAGGCAGGAACGTGGTAACGTGCCGAATTGAAAGATCAGGTGTGCACACCATTTAAACACAGCCAGCAGGAAGCCTGACCAAGTCGGTTTGATTCCTGGCCAATACAGAACATTTTACTGTTTGTATTCGGCATCGTGGGACGAATTCAAAATCCGACTTCTTGCATCTTTAACCTTTAGGGCTGCTGATTAAGTGTCGTATGGCTCTTTTCGGCCGGCATGGATACGATGGGCGGGAACGGCCTCCTTCTGCGCTGTAAATTTCTATGTTTCTATGTTTCTATATTTTCAGCGCTAGAAAAAACAAGTCTGCCTGATATTCTGGGCAGGGCTTGTCTCATGAAGATTTACAGTTGAAGCTGAATGTAAATTTGTCCCAACTCAGGCGAGCTCATATTAAGGTCCTGCATTGGCCAGAATCGAACACGGGTGTAAGACAACCAATGAGACACAGAGACGAATACACCTGGTAACATTTAACTTTACTGTGTTGGTTGGTTTTCATATTGCTCCTCTGCAGATCTGGTATTGAATTAAAATATTTATGTTTTCTGCTAAAGCGATCGGATTTGAGGAGCGGATTTTTGACCAGAAATGAGTCTCGTTCGACGGGTTTTGAACTCGGGACCGTTCGCAACTCAGCTGTAAAATCCCGAAACACAGAATCATACCCCTAAAGCAGAAGAACTCAGCATTGAAGTTTCAGATTATGAAGGTGCTGCAGTAGGTTAATCGGTCCATTTTGCCTGTGCTGCCTCTCTGAGTGTCCCACACACATTGGTCCTACAAATGTTATTCCTTTAAAGTATATATTAATAATTTGAGACGAAATATGAGTCGAATCGAGCATGCTTGGGATATAAAGGTGAATTTGGACATGAGGTTCAAGGTGAATGACAAAATGATGAGGTATCGAATGTGTGACACAATAATGACGAAAATGGGATTCGAACCCAACCGTGCAGATCACAATGGATGTACAAACTATCTCTTGAACTCTCAACCAATTCGTCTCAGTGGTAAATTGCGATTAGCCATTCCGTTTCCTGCTTTTTTTCCATTGAAATAAATCAGCTGTGGCTAAGTCCCTTCGCTTATTGTCCTGCCCGTGCACCTTGTTCAACAATGTTGAAAATGTACCATCAGCTTCTGCAAGTAAAAGGCCTTCCGTTACTCCAGGTGAATGAATATCAGAAATAGCCGGTTTTGAGACAGAGTCAGAAAAATGAAGAAACATTTTTGACGGGATAGGACTTCATTACCATCGAAGTGAAGCGCCTTAGCCATTCGGCCACTCCGTCACAAATGTGAGCAAAGTGTTAATCAATTGTCGACGGCAGAAAAAGCTGGTAGGTGAGGCGGGTTTCAAGTAGCAAATACTATGTGGCTGCATTCTATCAGCAGGTTCCGCAGAGAACAAAAGATATAAAGTGAGGTGTGCTGTAACTCGGACTTAAACCGAGGTTGCTGCGGCCAAAAGGCACAGTACGAACGACGATACGATTATTGCGCCACACAGCAGCTACTAAAACTCTACTCTGACCAGAGTACAGTCTCACACAGCACTTAGAAAAGATGAATTTTTTGATGAGGCCTAAATCAGCCCTGCCAGTAATTATGGCAGCGGTGGAATTCGACCCGCGCACCGCAGCGTCTGGAGCGTCAATTAAGAATGGGAACCAGTGCAGCCGTAATTACATTTAAAATGAATGTAGCCCGTTTGCACGGGAAGAAATTCGCATATCGTGGGTTAAAAAGACAAAAAAGACGAGGGCCAGTGGAAGTCGAAGCCAGGATCTTTTATTGACTCGACAGGTGCTTCGACCAGGTAAGCCACCGAGTCAAACTACGCCTTTGATGCCTCACCTCCACTCACTGACATCTATCAGATGCCTCGCCTCCACTCACTGACATCTATCAGATACCTCACCTCCACTCACTGACATCTATCAGATACCTCGCCTCCACTCACTGATATCTATCAGATACCTCGCCTCCACTCACGGACATCTGTCAGATACCTCGCCTCCACTCACTGACATCTAATAGATACCTCGCCTCCACTCACTGACATCGATCAGATACCTCGCCTCCACTCACTGACATCTATCAGATACCTCGCCTCCACTCACTGACATCTATCAGATCCCTGTCACTGTCGGTTGAAGTCTGAGGTTGTATTTTCTTGATGCATCTCTCCATTCTATTCAGATGTGTGCGGATATGTCTGTATCACTCGCTGCTTTTGACTCGCGATGTTAGTCGCTGAATTGATTCGCAATGTATGTCTGAGTATGTTCCCGACATGAATAAAAACTGAGGATGAGACAATTCCTCTTCTGAGTTATTGGGTAACTAATGCGCCAACATTTATAAAAAGATATTGTTTATTGTGATGCAGCAAATACAATATTCCATCTTGGATGTGTTTGGTTCAATTCTGTTCAAAGCGAAATTATGACACCAACATGCTTTAATTACTCCGTTTTATTTGACGGCAGAAGTTCTACACTTGCACCTTAAGGATATTCATCACAATAAATACAGTTTTCAAGCAGCAAACCCGTTTTTGATGAAAGGGCTGCGAGACTATGGAATGCACTGGCGCAGAGCAGCAGATATAAAACAAGATTTAAAATGGCAATGTGTGGGAGGAATTGGAGAGAGTGGCATGAGAACCACAAGCAAGTCACACAGCAGCTTCGAGAATTTTTCCCTGACCACAGCATTGTTGCGGAGGGCAAATATTTTTTTGCTGTTAAATATTAATTAAATGCAACGTATATTTGCAGCTTTTTTGTTTCTATCCTGTTGCAGTCATAGGCAATTAGAAACAGGATGAGGCCATTCAGCCCCTCGAGCCTGCTCTGCCATTTAATGATTTCAATGCTGAAAAATGTGATTTGCTTTTGATCATGCGATAAATTCTAATGTCGTTGCTCAACAAAAATCTACGAATCTCTATTTTGAACTTGTCATTTGACCTCCAACCTCAAAAGCTTTTTAGGGGAGAGAGTTCCATTTTTCCGCTAACCTCTGTGTGAGAAAGTGATTCCTTACTGAATGGGATATCCCTAATTTTACGGTTTGCCCTCAGTGAGCTGGAAATTCGCACCAGTGGGAATAGTTTCTCTTCAACTTACAGCTATTTGTTTGTTGCTCTGACCGAAGTCCACAACCCAGAACATTATTTGTTCCTTTAATCCTGTCTCTCTCATTTAGAGTTTGGGCATATGCCTCTCTACCTGATTGTTATTTACGCCCAATATTCTGTAACACAATGATGGACCGCCTAAACCTATTCCTATCGCCGTAACCCATCCATGGACCACTAAATCTATCCCTATTTCATAACCCATCCTTGGACCCCCTACCCCTATCCCTTTCACTGTAACCCATCCATGGACCCCCTATCCCTATCCGTATCACTGTAACCCATCCATCGAACGCCTATCCCTATCCCTGTCACTGTAACCCATCCAAGGACCCGCTATCGCTATCCCTATCACTGTAACCCATCCATCGACACCCTATCGCTATCCCTATCACTGTAATCCATCTATGGACCGCCTATCCCTATCCCTAGCACTGTAACCCATCCTTGGACCCCCTATCACTGTAACCCATCCTTGGACCACCAATCCCTATCCCTGTCACTGTAACCGATCCATGGGCTCCCTATCCCTATCCCTATCACTGTAACCCATCCATGGACTCCCTATCCATATCACTGTGACCCATCCATGGACCCCCTATCCCTATCCCTATCACTGTAACCCATCCACGGAGCCGCTATCACTATTCCTATCACTGTAACCAATCCATGTACCCACTACACCTATCCCAATCAATGTAACCTATCCATGTCCGCCCTATCGCTATCCCTATCACTATAACCCATCCATGGACCCCCTATCCCTATCCCTTTCACTTTAACCCATCCATGGACCCCGTATCCCTATCCGTATCACTGTAATCAATCCATGGACCCGCAATCCATACCCCTCTCACTGTAACCCATCCATGGACCGCCTATCCCTATCGCTGTAACCCATCCATGGACCCCCGATCCCTATCGCAATCTCTGTAACCTACCCATGTACGGCCTAGCCCTATCTCTATTGCATAAACCGACCATGGACTGCCTAGCCCTATCGCTATCGCTGTAACCAATCCATGGGCCCACTATCCCTATCACAGTCTCTATAACCTAGCCATGTACAGCCTATCCATATCGCTATTGCATAAACCTGTCCATGGACCTCCTATCCCTATCCCGATTGCTGTAACTAATCCATGGATCGCCTATCCCTATCGTAATCTCTGTAACCTATCTATGTACAGCCTTTCCCTATCGCTATCGCAGTAACCCATCCATGGACCATCTATCGCTGTCGCTTTAATCTTTCATACACTGCTGCCAATAGGCCATCCTTTTGCCTCAACCGAGGATTCGCCTCCAATAAATTTTACTTTGCCCTCGTACATTTTGGCCCCTTTGCCGCAATTCTGCTCTCACACTTTCTCTCCCCCTCACGCAAAAAATAAGCATTCACCTTTGCACTCAACGTCCACCACATCAGCCTCAACAATCAACGCATCATCCTCCGCCATGTCTGCCGCCACTAGCATGAATTAACCACCAAACACTTCTTCCCCTCTCTTCCCATTCCAGCATTTCTGAAGAGATCACTCCTTGTGCAATACCCTGGTCCATACCGCAGTCACTCGAACCAGCCGCTTCCCTTAGCACGGCACCCTCCCAGGCAAGCGCAGGAAATGCAACACTTGCATTGTTACCTCCTTACTATGCATTGCCCAGGTCCTCAAACATACACGTTATAGGTGAAACAGTGAGTTAATTGTTTTTCTTTCAACGTGTTATACTGTATCCGCTGCTCACCATGGGGAGACCAGACAGAGATTGGGTGATCGCTTTGTGGAGCACCTCGGTTCCGGCGGCAAGCTTGAGACTGAGCATCCGGTCACAAGGTATTCATTCTCCACCCCACTCCCGCTCTGAGACGATGTTCTTGGTGAAACTAAGCTCAACGTAAAGTCGAGGAACGGCACCTCATCTTTCGATTCGACTATTTTCTACATTCTGTGCTCAAGATTGTGTACACAAAATGAAGGTCATAACCACTGCTCCCATGTTCTGGACACTAGCTGTTAATGATTCTGCTGTTTCCATTTAGAGCTCCACGATACCCATCTTTTCTTGCTTTACTTTTCCCACTGTTACCCGCTTTTGCTTTGCACAATCAACCCCTTGACTCATTTCATCTCTCCTGCCTTCCACACTATCACAGCTCGTTCCCTTTGTTTTTTTCCTGCTGCCATACCTTTCCCTGCCTCTGTACTGCTTAAAAACTTCTACATCTCCAGGTATTTACAGTTCTGACAATTGGTCATCGACCTGACATGTTAACTTTAATTATCTCTCCATAAATGCTTTTTGATCTGCTGAGTATTTCCAGCAATTTCTCTTCGAATTTCGGATTTTCAGCACCGTAGTACTTTCCTTTGGTAATATTCACACCAGCTCTGTGTGGGTGAGGCACAGTGACGAAGCGGCAAGGTGTAGATCTTACAAACGGAAAATTGCAGAATCACACCGATCCATGCATTCATAAAATGTTGCTTTTCAAGCTCCTGTTGCTTCTAATGATCCCATTTTGCACCTAAATCTGCCATTCCCTGTGCCTGAAGATCCAATGAATCGCCTGAATTGGTCGGAGAGGAATTTCCCAGATATTTCCCCATATTGCCCTGTGTTTTTATCTGTTTTTCCTCTCCCGGGAGTCAGATGGCTCCGGTTGAGGTGGACTGTAGAATGTGTCACTCGAAGGGGTGTCGCAGTTGTGTGAGGCTGACTATTTGGGCTGAATGCTTTGCACCATTGCTTCTTGTTCAAGGTTTATATGTAACATTCAGGGCTGACTGAGGATCGTGCGGCTCATTGTCGTCCGTCGCGAAAGGATGGGCCAAAGTGCTCTGCTTCTGTACTTCAAATTTCTATATCTCTATGTTTCTATGAATGTTTCTCAGTCCTTTGATTTCCCCAACCCTTTGCGAAACGACTTTATCTGAATTGCCGAGCTATGAACATCATTATCTGCTCCCAACATGATGAAATAAAATCTCACGAGAAAAATGATTGTTACATCACAGAATGACACAACTCAGAGGAGGTAATTTGTCCTATCTTCTCTGTGCCGGCTTTTTTCAATTGGCTATCCAATTAAACCCACTGCCTTGTACAGTGCACACAGTCCTGATAAATGCACCCCATCAATATCTATCAAAGTCACATTTGAAAGTTATTTGGATGCTGCGCTTTTGCCGTTGGGTCAGGAAGTGGGAGGTGCGAATGCATTCCGGACCACTTTCGCAGAAGGCCAGTGGCCTCTGCGTGGTGTGGACTGGCTGTTAGCTCTCTAAGTTTGAGGACTCTGGTAATCCCTTCCCACTCACTGAGCAGGAGATTGGCCTCTCACTGGTGATCACCTGCCCTTGGGTCAGCAGATCGTGGAGCTTCCTGAAAGTGTCAGAAAGTGTGAGGTCAATGTCGGAAAGTGTGAGGACAATGTCGGAAAGTGTGAGGTCAAAGTTGGGAAGTGTGAAATCATCAGCCTTGGGATTAAAAACAGTAAAAGGGAATATTATTTGAATGGGAAGAAATTACAACATGCTGCGGTGCAGAGGGACCTGGTGGTCCTTGTGCATTAAACCCAAAAAGTTCGTTTGCAGGTGCAGCAGCTAATCTGGAAGGCGAATGAAATGTTGTCCTTCATTGCGAGCGGGATGGTGTACAAAAGCAGGGAGGTCCTTCTGCAACTGTATAGGGTATTGGTCAGGCCGCACCTGGAGTACTGCGTGCAGTTTTGTTCACCTTACTTAAGGAAGGATATGCTAGCTTTGGAGGTGGTACAGAGACGATTCACTAGGCTGGTTCTGGAGATGAGGGGGTTACCTTATGATGATAGATTGAGTAGACTGGGTCTTTACTCGTTGGAGTTCAGAAGGATGAGGGGTGATTTATAGAAACATTTAAAATAATGATAGGGTTGACAAGATAGAGGCAGAGAGGTTGTTTCCACTGGTCGAGGAGACTAGAACAAGGGGGCACAACCTCAAAATATGGGGGAGCCAATGTAAAATTGAGTTGAGAAGGAATTTCTTCTCCCAGAGGGTTGTGAATCTGTGGAATTCTCTGCCCAAGGAAGCAGTTGAGCCTAGCTCATTCAATGTATTCAAGTCTCAGATATATAGATTTTTAACCAATAAGGGAATTAAGGGTTATTGGGAGCGGGTAAGTTGAGTGAGTACACGGCCAGATCAGCCATGATCTTGTTGAATGGCGGAGCAGGCTCGAGGGGCAAGATGGCCTTCTCCTGTTTCTAATTCTTATATTCTTATGTTCTTATGAAACTGTTCGCAGTGGTACCGGCTGCACCAGCTCTCATCGCCTGCAGGGGGATCGTTTGCAGTCGCTCTCATCGCCCGCAGTGGGATGGTCTGTATCCGCTCACATTGCCCGCAGTTTGACGGGCTGTACCCGCTCTCATCGCCCGCAGTGGGACAGGCTGTACCCGCTTTCATTGTCCGCATTGGGACGGGCTATACCTGCTCGCATTGCCCGCAGTCGGACGGACTGCACCTGCTCTCATCGCCCGCAGTGGGACGGAATGCAGCTTTTCTCCTCGCCCGCAGTGGGGCAGGTTGTACCCGCTCTCATCGCCCGCAGTGGGACGGGCTATACCCGCTCGCATTGCCCGCAGTGCGACGATCTGCACCTGCTCTCATCTCCCGCAGTGGGACGGCCTATACCCGCTCTCATCGCCCGCAGGAACAGGAGGGTGACCCACCATTTAATTCGCAGGCTTATCTCCAAATACCGCCTTTCCCCATCTCGTCCTCCCCGCACCCTGCTATTTCCCATGGTGTAGTTTTTCAGTCATTATATCTGCTCGAAGCTCGCTCACTCCAAGAAATTCAGCGCACTGGCACGCTCTCTTTCGGTTGCGGATAGGTTGTCCAGTAACACTGATGCTTCCCCCCAGACACAGCACCCAAACACTACCACTTACACATGCAATGGCTGATGATGTTCAGGTTCCCGATGGTTAAAGTTATTCCATCAGATTTTCACGTTGCTTGATTGGAGTTATCTAGTCAGCAAAAAGGAGCCAATATAAAAACCAATTGCAGAACAGCAGTCATAACGAGCATTTATATAGTGTGGTTTGTGCATCAAAACTTCCCGAGATCTTTCACAAGAGCAGACATCAGAGAAAACAAGTTGATATTGAGCCGGTTTAGGAGATATTATGAGAGATGGCACAACACTTGAACAAGGAGCGCCTTGAAGCAGGAAATAGTGAGGCGGTTAGGAAGAGAATTAAAAAGGTAACAGGCAAGGCAGCTGAATGCACGGATAACAATAGTGGAGCGATCAAAACCAGGGATGCTAAAAAGGCCAGAATTAGAGGAGAGCAGAGATCTTGGATTGTTGCTTGACTGGAGGGTGCGACAGAGATAGGGAGGGGCCAGGCCATGTAGCGATTTGAAAACAATAATGAGAAATTTAAAGTGGACGTGTTGCTGGAACGGGAGCCAACACATTAACTGAATAGGCAATCAGGATACAGACGAATTATAATGTGAGAACATTTAAGGTTATTCAGTTTGGTAGGAAGAATAGAAAGAACAGAATGTTTAGGAAATGGTCTGAAACTATTAAATATTCTTGCCCAGAGAGATTTATGTGTCCTCGTACAGGAAACACAAACATTTAGCATGCAGCTTCAGCAAGCAATTGGGACGTCCAATTGCATATTTATCTTGTTCCAAGGCAGATGGAATACAAGAGTGAGGAAGTTCTTTTACAGTTATACTGGCCTTTGGTGAGAGCAGAGCTGCAGTACTGTGCACACTTTTGTTCTCCTTATAAGGGAATACATGTGTTGCAATGGCGCTTTACTAAATTGTACCGTGGGATGAGAGGGTAGTCCTATGAGGAGAGATTGAGTAGTTTGGCCTTATGCTCTGTGCATTTTAGAAGAATGAGGTGATAACAATTAAACATATAAGATTCTGAAGGGGATTGACAGGCTTGATAATGAAAGGTTGTTGCCCTGGCTGAAGAGTGCAGAACAATGCGGCATCGTCTCAGGATAACCGGTCGGCCTGTTCAGACTGTGAGGAGGAGGAATTACTTCACCCAAGGGTTGACAATCTTTCGAATTCTGTAACAAAATTAGTTGTCGGTGTTGAATCGTTGAATATATTCAAGGCTCAGATCGATGGATTGTTGGACGCTCGGGAATGAGAGGGTTATGTGGATCGGGCTGCAAATTGGAACTGGGATCGAAAATCAGCCATGATCTTACTGAATTATGTTTAATGTAGCTCAGCTCTAAGGTTTTTTCAGGCAATTGACAAAAGGCGGAGAGGCAACGTTCAGAAACATTTTTTGTACACAACATGTTGTTGTGGTCTAGAATTCGCTGCCTGAAAGTGCAGCTGAAGCAAACTCAATCGTAACTTTAGAAGCGGGATTAAAAATGGAATCGACACGGTTTTCCCTGTTCTGCGGAAAGTACAGGGACAGTGGATCTAATTGGATAGCGCTTTCAAAGAGCAAGCCCAGGGGCGATGAGTCAAATGGCCTAATTGTGTGCTGCATGAAACAATGAAAACATAATTGGAAATGTTGTCACTGTAAATACGGAAGAGAAAATTCTGATTTTCATTTGTATAGATCAAGGACTTCACTTCTGTGGATTGATTTAGAGAAACAATTCTTAATCCCGTTGGAGTTGAGAAGGTCAAGAGGAGATTTCATGGAGGTGATCAAAATCATGGGCAGTTTTCTTAGAGTAAATACGTTGAATAAATATCTCAGACCTGCCATCCCTTGAATCAGTCTGGTGTACTTTTGCTGCACTCCGTCAATAGCCAGAATCTCCTTCCTCAGATTAGGAGACCAAAACTGTGCAAAATATTCAAAGCCTCAACAAGGCCCTGCACAACTGCAGTAAGAGCTCACTGCTCCAGTACTCAAATCCTCTCGCTTTGAAGGCCAACATGCCATTTACCTTCTTCACCGTCTGCTGTACCTGCATGCCAACTTTCAATGACTGATGTACCATGACACTCAGGTCTCGTTGCACCTTCCCTTTACCTAATCTGTCACCATTCAGATAATGTTCTACCTTCCTGTTTTTGCCACCAAACTGCATAACCTCACATTTATCTACATTATACTGCCCCTGTCATGAATTTGCCCACTCCACCTAACCTGTCCATGTCAACTTGCAGCCTCTTAGCATCCTCTTCAGAGGTCACAATGCCACCCAGCTTAGTGTCACCTGCGCCTTGGAGATATTACAATCAATTCCTTCGTCTAAATCATTCATGTATATTGTAAATAGCTGCGGTCCCAGCACTGAACATTGTGGTACCCCACTAGTTACTGCCTGCCATTCTTAAAAGGACCAGTGTATTCCTACTCTTTGCTTCCTGTCTGCCAATCAGTTCTCTATCCACTTCAATACATTACCCACAATATTATGTGCTTTAATTTTGACACAAATCTCTTGTGCGGGACATAACAAAAGCCTTTTGAAAGTCCAAATACACCACACCCACTGGTCCGCCCTTGTCCACTCTACTAGTTACATCCTCAAAAAACTCTAGATTTGTCAAGCATGATCCCTTTCATAAGTCAATGCTGACTTGAACCGATCATGTCACTGTTTTACAAATGCGATGCAATTAGATATTTAAGAATTGATTCCAACATTCCAGCAGTGGTACCGGCTGCACCAGCTCTCATCGCCTGCAGGGGGATCGTTTGCAGTCGCTCTCATCGCCCGCAGTGGGATGGTCTGTATCCGCTCACATTGCCCGCAGTTTGACGGGCTGTACCCGCTCTCATCGCCCGCAGTGGGACAGGCTGTACCCGCTTTCATTGTCCGCATTGGGACGGGCTATACCTGCTCGCATTGCCCGCAGTCGGACGGACTGCACCTGCTCTCATCGCCCGCAGTGGGACGGAATGCAGCTTTTCTCATCGCCCGCAGTGGGGCAGGTTGTACCCGCTCTCATCGCCCGCAGTGGGACGGGCTATACCCGCTCGCATTGCCCGCAGTGCGACGATCTGCACCTGCTCTCATCTCCCGCAGTGGGACGGCCTATACCCGCTCTCATCGCCCGCAGGAACAGGAGGGTGACCCACCATTTAATTCGCAGGCTTATCTCCAAATACCGCCTTTCCCCATCTCGTCCTCCCCGCACCCTGCTATTTCCCATGGTGTAGTTTTTCAGTCATTATATCTGCTCGAAGCTCGCTCACTCCAAGAAATTCAGCGCACTGGCACGCTCTCTTTCGGTTGCGGATATGTTGTCCAGTAACACTGATGCTTCCCCCCAGACACAGCACCCAGACGCTACCACTTACACATGCAATGGCTGATGATGTTCAGGTTCCCGATGGTTAAAGTTATTCCATCAGATTTTCACGTTGCTTGATTGGAGTTATCTAGTCAGCAAAAAGGAGCCAATATAAAAACCAATTGCAGAACAGCAGTCATAACGAGCATTTATATAGTGTGGTTTGTGCATCAAAACTTCCCGAGATCTTTCACAAGAGCAGACATCAGAGAAAACAAGTTGATATTGAGCCGGTTTAGGAGATATTATGAGAGATGGCACAACACTTGAACAAGGAGCGCCTTGAAGCAGGAAATAGTGAGGCGGTTAGGAAGAGAATTAAAAAGGTAACAGGCAAGGCAGCTGAATGCACGGATAACAATAGTGGAGCGATCAAAACCAGGGATGCTAAAAAGGCCAGAATTAGAGGAGAGCAGAGATCTTGGATTGTTGCTTGACTGGAGGGTGCGACAGAGATAGGGAGGGGCCAGGCCATGTAGCGATTTGAAAACAATAATGAGAAATTTAAAGTGGACGTGTTGCTGGAACGGGAGCCAACACATTAACTGAATAGGCAATCAGGATACAGACGAATTATAATGTGAGAACATTTAAGGTTATTCAGTTTGGTAGGAAGAATAGAAAGAACAGAATGTTTAGGAAATGGTCTGAAACTATTAAATATTCTTGCCCAGAGAGATTTATGTGTCCTCGTACAGGAAACACAAACATTTAGCATGCAGCTTCAGCAAGCAATTGGGACGTCCAATTGCATATTTATCTTGTTCCAAGGCAGATGGAATACAAGAGTGAGGAAGTTCTTTTACAGTTATACTGGCCTTTGGTGAGAGCAGAGCTGCAGTACTGTGCACACTTTTGTTCTCCTTATAAGGGAATACATGTGTTGCAATGGCGCTTTACTAAATTGTACCGTGGGATGAGAGGGTTGTCCTATGAGGAGAGATTGAGTAGTTTGGCCTTATGCTCTGTGCATTTTAGAAGAATGAGGTGATAACAATTAAACATATAAGATTCTGAAGGGGATTGACAGGCTTGATAATGAAAGGTTGTTGCCCTGGCTGAAGAGTGCAGAACAATGCGGCATCGTCTCAGGATAACCGGTCGGCCTGTTCAGACTGTGAGGAGGAGGAATTACTTCACCCAAGGGTTGACAATCTTTCGAATTCTGTAACAAAATTAGTTGTCGGTGTTGAATCGTTGAATATATTCAAGGCTCAGATCGATGGATTGTTGGACGCTCGGGAATGAGAGGGTTATGTGGATCGGGCTGCAAATTGGAACTGGGATCGAAAATCAGCCATGATCTTACTGAATTATGTTTAATGTAGCTCAGCTCTAAGGTTTTTTCAGGCAATTGACAAAAGGCGGAGAGGCAACGTTCAGAAACATTTTTTGTACACAACATGTTGTTGTGGTCTAGAATTCGCTGCCTGAAAGTGCAGCTGAAGCAAACTCAATCGTAACTTTAGAAGCGGGATTAAAAATGGAATCGACACGGTTTTCCCTGTTCTGCGGAAAGTACAGGGACAGTGGATCTAATTGGATAGCGCTTTCAAAGAGCAAGCCCAGGGGCGATGAGTCAAATGGCCTAATTGTGTGCTGCATGAAACAATGAAAACATAATTGGAAATGTTGTCACTGTAAATACGGAAGAGAAAATTCTGATTTTCATTTGTATAGATCAAGGACTTCACTTCTGTGGATTGATTTAGAGAAACAATTCTTAATCCCGTTGGAGTTGAGAAGGTCAAGAGGAGATTTCATGGAGGTGATCAAAATCATGGGCAGTTTTCTTAGAGTAAATACGTTGAGTAAATATCTCAGACCTGCCATCCCTTGAATCAGTCTGGTGTACTTTTGCTGCACTCCGTCAATAGCCAGAATCTCCTTCCTCAGATTAGGAGACCAAAACTGTGCAAAATATTCAAAGCCTCAACAAGGCCCTGCACAACTGCAGTAAGAGCTCACTGCTCCAGTACTCAAATCCTCTCGCTTTGAAGGCCAACATGCCATTTACCTTCTTCACCGTCTGCTGTACCTGCATGCCAACTTTCAATGACTGATGTACCATGACACTCAGGTCTCGTTGCACCTTCCCTTTACCTAATCTGTCACCATTCAGATAATGTTCTACCTTCCTGTTTTTGCCACCAAACTGCATAACCTCACATTTATCTACATTATACTGCCCCTGTCATGAATTTGCCCACTCCACCTAACCTGTCCATGTCTACTTGCAGCCTCTTAGCATCCTCTTCAGAGGTCACAATGCCACCCAGCTTAGTGTCACCTGCGCCTTGGAGATATTACAATCAATTCCTTCGTCTAAATCATTCATGTATATTGTAAATAGCTGCGGTCCCAGCACTGATCATTGTGGTACCCCACTAGTTACTGCCTGCCATTCTTAAAAGGACCAGTGTATTCCTACTCTTTGCTTCCTGTCTGCCAATCAGTTCTCTATCCACTTCAATACATTACCCACAATATTATGTGCTTTAATTTTGACACAAATCTCTTGTGCGGGACATAACAAAAGCCTTTTGAAAGTCCAAATACACCACACCCACTGGTCCGCCCTTGTCCACTCTACTAGTTACATCCTCAAAAAACTCTAGATTTGTCAAGCATGATCCCTTTCATAAGTCAATGCTGACTTGAACCGATCATGTCACTGTTTTACAAATGCGATGCAATTAGATATTTAAGAATTGATTCCAACATTTTCCCCAACTACCGATGACAGGCTAACAGCTCCTCAATTCCCTGTTTTCTGTCCCTCCTGTTTTGAAAAGTGGGGTTACATTAGCTACCCTCCAATCGATAGGAACTGATCCACAGACTATAGAATGTTGAAAAATTACCACGAATGCATCCACTATTTGTAGGTCCTCTTCCTTAAGTACGCTGGGATGCAGATTATCAGATCCTGGGGAGTTATCGGCCTTCAATCTCATCAATTTCCCTAACCCATTTTCGTGACTTATCAGGATTTCCTTCAGTTCCTCCTTATCGCTAGACAGGCGGTCACCAATATTTCCCGAAGGTTATTTGTGCCTTCCTTTATGACGACAGAACCAAAGTATTTGTTCAATTGGTCTGCCATTTCTTTGTTCCCCATTATGAATTCGCCTGTTTCTGACTGCAAGGCACCAACATTCGTCTTCACTAATCTTTTTCTCTCCGCATATCTATCGAAGCTTTTGCAGTCAGTTATGTTCCCTGCAAGGTTACTCTTGTACTCTCGTAATAATCTCTGCATTATAACCTGAGCCTCGAGAAAATTGGCATAGGGTCAGTAGAATCAGGGAGATAAATGCGTGGCTCAGTTGTTGGTGCGTGAGAATTCGATTTCGATTCGTGGGCACTGACACCAATATTCTGGTAAGAGAGAGCTGTGAGAACGGACTACACCTGAACTATGCTGGGACCAGAGTTCTAGCGAACCGACTAACTCGGGAGATAGATAAGGTTTTAAACAAAATAAGGGAGTGACGCAGTATCGAGCAATCTAGAATGCTAAAGAGCAAAGAAAATGAAGCACTGCAGGAAGGTGATTGTGGTAAGGATAACCAGATTATGTCAGGAAGGGACAGAGCATACAAACAAAAGAGTGTACTAGCAAAGAGGGTCTAGGTACTACAAATAGCGATAAGACACATAGGACTATAGCACAAAATAATTGTAACATGTCTAATAATGTTAAAAAGACAAAGTTAAAAGCATTGTATCTGAATATACGAAGCAGTAGTAAGGTAGATGAATCAACCGCGCAAATAGATGTAAACAGATACGATATAGTTGCAATAATGAAGACATGCTTTCAGGGTGACCAGCACTGAGAACTGAATATTCAAGGATGTTCGATGTTTAGGAAGGACAGGCAAAAATGATAATGGGATGGTGTGACATTGTTAGTGAAGGATGAAATCATAGCAATAGTGAGAAAGGATATTAGCTACGAAAATCAAGAGATAGAAACAGTGTGGATGGATCTAAGGAGCACCACGGGGCAGAATACATTGCTGGGAGCTTCTATAGCTCTCCAATCGGTCGTCGTAGTGTAGAGGATGGCAGCACACTGGAAATTAGAGGTGATTGTAGCAAGTAAACTTAATTGGGTGACTTTAATCTACATATAGACTGGCCAAACCAAATTAGTAATAATACTGCAGCAGATGAATGCCTGGTGTGTGCACGAGATGTATTTTTAGACCAGTATGTTGAGGAGCCTACTAAGGAACAGGCTACCCTAGATTGGGTATTGTGTAATGAGAAGGGATTAATTAACAGTCTTGTTGTGCGGAGTGCTTGAAGGAAGACTGAAAATAACATGATTGACTATGGTATTATGATGGAAAGTGAAGTAGTCCAATCCGAAACTATGGTCCTAAATCTAAATAAAGGAAATTACGAAAGTATGAGGTATGAATTGGCTATGATAGATTGCGACGATTCATTAAAAGGCATGACAGTCGAAAGACAATGGCTAAAATTTAAGGAACTAATGCATGAATTGATACAGTTATACTTTACTTTCTGGCGTAAAAGCACAAAAGGAAAAGTGGCACAACCATGGCTAACAAAAGAAATTAAGGATATTATTGGATCCAAAGAGGAGTTAGACAAATTTGCCAGAAAAAGTAGCAAGCCTGAAGATTGGGAGCAGTTTTGAATTGAGCAAAAAACGAATAAGAGATTGATTAAGAGGGGGAAAATTTTAAATGAGAGTACCCTTGCAAGGAACATAAAAACGACTAAAATGTTTTTGCGTGTATGTAAAAACAAAATGATTAGTGAAGACAAATGTAGGTCCTTTACAGACAGAAACAGGCGAATTTGTAATGGGGAACAAGGTAATTGCAGAACAATTAAATAAATACTTCGGTTCTATCTTCACGGAAGAGGACACAATTAACGGCCCAGAAAAGCAAGGGAACCAAGGCTCTCGTGAGCAAGAAGAATTAAAGGAAATGCTAAGCAGTAAGAAAATAGTGCTGGAGAAATTGATGGGACTGAAGGCAGATAAATCCCCAGGACTAATGATCTGCATCCCAGAGTACTAAAGTGGTAGCCATGAAATATTTGATGCATTGGTTATCATCTTCCGAAATTCTATAGATTCTGAATCAGTTCTTTCAGATTACAGACTGGCAAATGAATCCCCACTATTTAAAAAAGGATGGAGAGAGAACACGGGAAACTACAGACCGGTTAGTCTGATAGTAGTGGCGAAAATGCTGGAATCTATTATAAAGGATGTGATAACGGCGCTTTGAGATAATATCAACGGGATTAAACAAAGTCAACATGGAGTTATGAAACGAAAACTATTTTTGACAAACCTACTGGATTTTGCTTTGAAATTATAACTGCTAAAATAGATAAGGGAGAACCAATGTATATAATGTATTTGGATTTTCAGAAGGCATTTGATAAAGTTCCACATACGAGGTTTGTGTGAAAAATTAAAGCACACAGGAGTGGTGGTAATGTATTGGCATGGATTGAAAATTGGTTAACTGAGAGGAAACAGATAGTTGGCATAAACGGGTCCTTTGGGTGGCGGGCATGACTAGTGGGGTGCCACAGGAATAAGTGCTTATCCCCCAGTTAAACACAATACATATACATTATTTGGATGAGGGAACCAAATGTAAAGTTCCAAATTTGCTGACGACACAAAACTAGGTGGGGTTGTGATTGTGGGGAGGAAGCAAAGGCCTTGCAAAGCTATTTAGAAAGGTTGAATGAGTGGGCAAAAACTTCGCAGATGCAGTATAACGTGGATAAATGTGAAGTTATCCACTTTGGTAGGAAAAACATAAGGACAAAGTAATATTTGAATCTTGATGGCTTGGGAAGAGTTGATGTACAGAGGGACCTGGGTGCCCTTGTACAACAGTCATTGAAAGCATAAATGCGTTTGCAGAAAGCAGTTAGGTTGACAAATGGTATGTTGGCCTTCATTGCAAGAGGATTTGAGTACAGGAGCAAGGATGTCTTCCTACAGTTATATAGGGCATTGGTGAGACTGCACCTGTAGCATTGTGTGCAGTTCTGGTCTCCTTATCTCAGAAAGGATATACTTGCCATAGAGCGAGGGCAGCGAATGTTCAAAAGACTGATTCTTGGGATGGCAGTACTTACGTATGAGGTATGATTGGGTCGACTATGCCTGCATTCTCTAGCGTTCAGAAGAATGAGAGGGGTTCTCATTGAAACGTATACAATTCTGAGTGGGTTGGTAGACTGGATGCGGAGAGGATATTTCCCCTGGCTAGAACAAGTGGTCACAGTCTACGGATATGGGGTAGGAAATTTAGGACCATGATGAGGAGAATTGTTTTCACTCAGAGGGTGGTGAAGCTGTGGAATTCTCCACCACAGAAGGTTGTGAAGGTCAAATCACTGAATATATTTAAGAGGGAGATAGATTTCGAGAAACAAAAAGCCTCAAGGGGTATGGGGAAAAAACAGGAATATGGTATTGAGATAGAGGATCAGCCATGATCATTTTGAACAGCGGTGCAGACTCGAAGGGTCGAATGGCCTTCTACTGCTCCTATATTCTATGTATTCAAAGACATCTACATTGACAGCAAAACACACATATAAACATAAATTTAAACACAGGGGTACACACACAAACACATGGACACAGACACACACACAGCAGGTGGTGTAACGACCAACATGACGGAAGCATCTGCTTGACCTCGTACTTACAAATCTATCTGTCTCAGATGCAGCTGTTCCTGCAGCATTGTTAGCAGCGACCGCCGTACAGTCATTCTAGATTGGAAGTCCAGTATTTATACAGAGGATACGATCCATCGCGTTGTGTGGCACTACCACCGAGCTAAATGGAATGGTATCAGAACAGATTTAGCAACTCAAAACTGGGCATTCATGAAGCGCTGTCGACTATTGGCAGCAGACGAATTTTATTTCACCACAATTTGTAACGACAAGGCCCCGCATACACCTCACACTACCATTACCATCAACCTGGGGACCAACCGTGGTTCAATGAATGTGTAGAAGAGCATGCCAGGAGCAGCACCCGGCATAGCTGAACAGGAGGCGCCAAACTGGGGGAGCTGAAACACAGGACGACATTCATGATAAAACGCGGTAGCAGCATGCTATTGACAATGTTCAGCGATACCACAATGAATGGTCAGATTAAAGCTCTGTAGTCTTGCCGCATCCAATCGTGAATGGTGGTGGGCCATTAAGCAATTAATGGAAGGAAGAGATTGCATGAACATCCCATCCATAATGATGACGGAGCACAGCAGGTGAGTGTAGAATAAAATGCTGAAAGGTTTACAACCATCTTCAGCCAGATGTGCCATGTGAATGATCCATATCGCCGTCATTTTGAGTTCTACTCCATCACAGTAGCCAAACTATAGTCAATTATTTTCACTCTACGTGACGTCAGTGACCTATCTTCTATCATAATTTCAGAGATGGGGATGTTGGCTGATGAATGCACAGTGTTCAGTTCCATTTGCTGAAAGCAATGGGTACAGTTAAAAGTCTGGGCCCCGACAACATCCTGGCTGTTGTGCTGAAGACTTGTTCTCCAGAACTAGCCGCGCCTCTAGTCAAGCTGTTCCAATCCGGCCAAAATACTGGCATCAAACCGACAATATGGACATCTGCCCATGTATTTCCTGTCAACAAAAAGAAGATTGAATCCAATCCAGCCAATTAGCGCCCCATCAGTCTATTCTCAATCATCAGCAAAGTGCTGGAAGATTGTGCCAACAGTGCGATCAAGTGGCACTTACTCACCAATAACCTACTCACTGATGCCCAGTTTCAGTTACGCCAGAACCGCTCAGCTCAAGACTTCATTACAACCTTGGTCCAAATATGGAAAATAAAGATCAATTCCAGAGATGAGGTCAAAGTGACTGCCTTTGACGTACAAGGAAGCATTTGAACGAGTGTGGCATGAAGGAGCCCTAGTACAACTAAAGTCAATGGGCATCAGGGGTAAAACTCTCCACTGGCTGGAGTGATTGCTTGCACAAAAGAAGATGGTTGTGGTGGTTGGAGGTCAATCATCGCAGCCTCAGGACATCGTGGCAGGAGTTCTTCAGGGCAGTGTCCTAGCCCAAACCGTCTTCAGTTGCTTCATCAATGACCTTATTTCCATCTTGAAGTCAGAAGTTTGGAGCTTCACTATGATTGCAACGTCTTCATTTCCATTGGCAACTCGTCAGTTAATGGAGCAGTCCATGCCGGCATAGAGCAAGATCTGGACAACATGCAGACCCAGGGTGATGTGGCAAATAACATTCATGCCACGCAAATGCCAGGCAATGACTATTTCCAGCAAGCTTTGGTTTAACCACAGCCCCTTAAAATTCAATGGCATTAACATCACAGAATCCCCTAAAACGAACATTCTGGGAGTTAGCATTGACTAGAAACTTACCTGGACCAGGCACATAAATACTGTGGCAACAAGAGCCGGTTTGAGGCTGGGTACTTAGTGGCGAGTGTTTCCCGGCTCGACTCCCCAAAGCATTTCCACCTCCTTAAAGGCACAAGTCAGGAGTGAGATAGAATACTCAAAACTTGCCTGGATGTGTGCAGCACCAACAACACTCAAGCAGCTCGACACCATCGAGGACAAACCAGCCCACTTGACTGGCACCCCATCCGACTCATTGCAAATCCGCCCCCTCCCAGATCAGCATATCGTGGCTGCAGCGCATCTCCAAGAAGCACTGCAGCAACTCGCCAAGGCTTCTTCGGCAGCACCTCCGAAACACGCGACCTGTACCATCTAGATTTAAAATGGCCATAAGCAGATAGGAACAACACCACCTCCACTTTCCACTCCTAGTCATACACCATCCTGATTTGGAAGCATATCGCCATTTCTTCATCGTCGCTGGGTCAAGTCTTGGAACTCGCTCCCTAACAGCTCTGTGGGAGTACTGCAACGATTCGAAAAGATACCTCATGATCATCTTTTCAAGAGAAATTAGGGAAGAGCAATAAATACTGGCCTTGCCAGCGAGACCCACATCCCATGAACGAATAAAAAAACACAAATACCTCCACAGGGACACACACAAACCAACACATTGACAGAGACGCACACACATACACACATACAGACACATATACGCACAAACCCATCGACACAGACATACACACAAATGATGTAAATGGTGATCAATTGAAATCACTATCATCCATCGCTCTGTCCTCGGGAAGGTGGCTACCTGTAATATCCACATGTGGAGTACAGCCTGTGCTTTTCCCCGGCATGCATTTGAGAACCACTCGAATATGGCAAGAGGATATCCCATTGCATAGAAGTTTCAGCCTTTACTAATTGACTTTTATCCGTGAGTTTCATTCTCTCCACATTATCTGTCGCCAGGGGATTATATCGAAACTTAAATTTAGATGGGAAACCCTACATTCAAAAAGTTTCTCTAATCATCCCGCAGTTGAAGTGAGTATTTTGGTCCAACTCAATTATCTTGGTCAGACCACATCTTGTAATTATATGCTCAATATGTATCTTACTCATTTGAAGGGCTTTATTAATGTATTATTTGTTCCCGGGATGTTGGCGGCGCTAGTGAGGCCAGCATTTATTTCCCATTGCTGTTGCCCTTGAGAAGGTGGTGGTGAGCTACCTTCCTGAGCCGCTGCAGTCCTTGTGTTCAATGTACTCCCACAGTGCTGCTATGCAAGGAGTTTCCGGATGTCACCCATCGAAATTGAAGAAATGGCGATGGACGATCTAGTTACAATGGTGTGTGATTTGGAGCAGAGCATGGAGATTGAGGTGACGTGTGCGTCTTTTGCCCTTGTCATTCGAGTGAATAGTGGTCGCAGGTTTCAGAGATGCTGCTGGAAAAGCCATGGGGACTTGTTGCAGTGCAGCTTCTAAATGTTACACACTGCAGCCACGGTGCACGGCTGGTGAAGGGAGGCTGTGAACTGCTCCAGTTTACACGATATTTATGTGGCTAGTCCAGTTAAGTTGCTGGTCAATGGTGACGCCTGGGATGTTGATGGTGGGAAATTGGATGATGGTAATGCCGTTGAATGTCAAGTGGCGGTGGGTAGACCCTCGCTTTTTGGAGATAAGCATTGGCTTGCAATTTTCTGACACGAATGTTGTGTACCATTTAAGCTCAAAATGTTGTGCCTCGTTTTAAAATCGGCCCACGTGTCTCCGATTCCCTCTCACACTTCCTCTATCTTGTGCTCTCTCTCTCTCTCTGAGTGACGCTCGATATTCTGGCCTGCTTTGTCTCTCTGACTCGCTCTCTTGTACTCAGACTCTCACCTGGCCTGCTTCACCTATCGCTTAGTAAAAGGGAGCAATTCTCTCCCATTTGCCATGTGTATCAGTGCCTGTTCCTGTACATGTACAATATTTAGCGAGTGAAAGGGAACAATACACTGCTGTCTGGTATGTGTGTCAATGTATGCTCGTATACATGTACAGTATACATCGAGTAAAAGTGAATAATACTTTCCCGTCTGCTGTGTATGTCAGTGTCCGCTCCGATACATGTAGAGTATACAGCGGATAAAAGTGAACAACATACTCCTGCCTGCAATGTGTGTGTCAGTGTCTGCTCCTACACATGTACAGTATACAGTTGGTAAAAGTGAACAATACACTCCCGTCTGGTTTGTGTGTGTCAGTGTCTGCTCCTATACATGTACAGTATACAGCGGGTAAACGTGAACAATACCCTCCCGTCTGGTATGTTTGTCAGTCTCTGCTCCTATACATATACAGTCGACAGCGGGTAAAAGTGAACAATACACTTCCATCTGGTATGTGGATCAGTGTCTGCTCCTCTACATGTAAAGTATACAGCGGGTAAAAGTGAACAATACACTCCCGCCTGGTATATGTGTCAGTGTCCGCTCTTATACATATACAGCACTCAGCTGGTAAAAGGGAATTATTCAATGACATCTCGTTATCAACATATGTACTTAAAATTCCATAACCTATAGAGCTTCGGACAGAGCAGGAACGTGGGATTCGGATCAATCGCTCTTATGTGACCAGCGCTAACACAGTTGGACGAAATGGCCTCCTCCCATGTCACACATTTCTATGATTCTTTATATGCACTGCGAACATTCGATAAAAGTTGGAGTGAGTAAAAGAAATAGAGGGGACATGCAAGGGAGGAAGTGTGCGAAGAGAGAGAAGTAAAGCAGACATGGTGAGATAGTGAGTGAGTGTGATTGTGAGTCAGAGAGAGGGAGAGAGAGAAACAGAGCAGGCGAGATACAGAAAAAGTGGGAGTGAGAGAGATGAGGCGGGCCGGCGAAAGAGGGCGAGCGAGTGATAGAGATAGATGAAACATGCCAAGTGAGAGAGTCAGTTGGTTTTGCCTGCAGCAATCGCATGACAGTGTGATACAATGAATAATATGTCTCTATACGTGTGTTAATAATAACTGTGGATCGGTAGATTAATGTCATTGCAACAAGAATGTCTCTGGACATGTTTTGAAGATGTGCAGGGTGTTCTGTGATTCCGTTAATATCTTAACAGGCACTGGGTTAAGAACGATATGATGTTTCTCTGCCTATCATTGTAAATGTGAGCTCGGCGTTTGTGGGAGTCCATGGCACCATGGGTGGCTCTGCTGCACAGGAGGGCACGAAAAACAGTGGGAGAGCAATAGTGGTACGTGATTCAATTTTAAAGGGAATAGATAGACGTTTCTGCGGCCGCAATCGAGACTTCAGGATGGTACCTTGCATCCCAGGTGAAATGGTTAAGGATGCCTGGAAACGGTTGCAGGACATTAAGGAAGTGGGAGAGTGAACAGTCAGTTGTCGTGGTGCATATAGGTACCAAGGATATCGGAAATAAACGGGATGAAGCTGAATTTGCAGAGCGTGGAGTTAATTTAAAATGTAGGGCCTCAAAGGTAGTAATCTCAGGATTGCGACAAGTGTCACGTGTTAGTCAGAGTAGGAATCACAGGATAGCTCAGATGAATACGTGGCATGATTAGTGGTCCAGAAGGGAGGGATTCAAATTCCTGTGACATTGGAATCGGTTCTGGGGGAGGAGCGATCAGTACAAACCGGTCGATCTGCACCTGGACAGGACCGAAACCAATGTCCTTGGGGGAATGTTTGCTCGTGCTGGTGGGGAGGGGTTAAACTAATATGGCAGGGCGATGGGAATTTATACAGGGAGACAGACGGGAAGAGAATTTGGGCAGAAGCAAAAGATAGAAAGCAGAAAAGTAAAAATGGAAGGCAGACAAACCCAAGACATAAATCAAAAAGGGCCATATTACAGCAAAATTCTAAAGGGTAGAAGTGTGTTAAAAAGACAAGCCTGAAGGCTCTGTGCCTCAATGCGAGGAGTATTCGTAATAAGCTGGACGAATTAACTGCATAGGCAGCAATTAATGAAATTGATGTAATTGGCATCACGGAGACTTGGCTCCAGGGTGACGAAGGCTGGGAACTCAACATCCAGGGGTATTCAAAAATCACGAAGTATAGACAGAAAGAAAAATGAAGTGGGGTTGCGTTGCTGGTTAAAGAGGAAATTATCTCAACAGTAAGGAAGGATATTATCTTGGATGATGTGGAATTTGTATGATTGGAGCTGCGGAATAACAAATGGCAGAAAACGCCAGTGGGGGTTGTGTACAGACCACCAAACAGTAGTAGTGAGGTTGGGGCAGCATCAAACAAGAAATTGGGGATGCGTGCAATAAAGGTAAAGCAGTTTTCATGGGCGACTTTAATCTACATATAGATTGGGGTAACCAAACTGGTAGCAAAACGGTGGAGAAGGATTTTCTGGAGTGTATCAGGGATGGTTTTCCGGACCAATATGTCGAGGAACCAATTGGAGGGCTGGCCATCCTAGAATGGGTGATGTGTAATGAGAAAGTATTAATTAACAAATTTGTTGTGGGATGCCCTTGGGAAGAGTGACCATAATATGGGACAATTCTTTATTAAGATGGAGAGTGACACAATTAATTCAGAGACTAGGGTCCTGAATTAAGAAAAGGTAACTTCGATGGTATGAGACGTGAATTGGCTAGAATAGACTGACAAATGATCCTTAAAGGATTGGTGATGGATAGGCAATGGCAAACATATAATGATCGCATGGATGAATTTCAACAATTCTACGTCCCTGCCTGGAGTAAAAAATAAAACGGGAAGGTGGCTCAACTGTGGCTAACAACGGAAATAAAGAATAGTGTTAAATCCAAGGAAGTGGCATATAAATTGGCAAGAAAAAGCAGCAAATCTGAGGACTTGGAGAAATTTAGAATTCAGCAGAGGAGGACAAAGCGTATAATTAGGAGTGGGAAATAGAGTATGGGAATAAGCTTGCAAGGAACATAAAAACTGACTGCAAAAGCTTCTATAGATATGTGAACAGAAAAAGATCAGTGAAGACAAATGTATGTCCCTTGCAGTCAGATGCAGATGAATTTATAATGGGGAACAAAGAAATGGCAGACCAGTGAAAAAATACTTTGGTGCTCTTTTCACCAAGGAAGACACAAATAAACTTCTGGGAACAGTAGGGGATTGAGGGTATAGTGAGAAGTACGAACTGAAGGAAATCCTTATTCGTCAGGAAATTGTGTTAGGGAAATTGATGGGATTGAACACTGATACATCCCCGGGGCCTGATGGTCTACATCCCAGAGTACTTCAGGAACTGGCCTTAGAAAAAGTCGATGCATTGGTGATCATTTCCCAGCAGTCTTTTGACTCTGGATCAGGTCCTATACGACTGCAAGGTAGCTAATGTAACACCACTTTTTTTAAAAGGAGGGAGAGAGAAAAAGGGTAATTAGAGTCCGGTTAGCCTGACATCAGTAATGGGGAACATGTTGGAATCAATTATTAAAGATGAAATAGCAGCATTTGGAAAGCAGTGATAGGTTAAATAGGGGAGCAGGCTCGAGGAGACAAATTGCTTACTCCTGCTCCTATTCTTTACGTTATGTCACTGGGTAATGCTGCTTTTCATTAAACTTGGTGAAGATATTATTAATTACAAATAAAAGAACTGCTGCCCTCTTAACATCAGCCTCAATTTGTCTCAATCCATATCTAAAATGCACCGAATATTCACAGCTCTACCCCACGCACCCGATTCTCATCTCCACCCCACCCCTCCCAATATCCTCTGACACTGGCCACCCACTCAATATCCTCAGACTCTCTCCACCCACCCAATATCCTCAGATCCACCCCACCTCACACAATATTCTCAGACCCTCCCCACCCACCCAATATCCTCAGATCCACCCCAACCCATTCACTATCCTCCGATCTGCCCACCAACCCAACATCGTCTGACACTCCCCACCTCATCCAATATCCTCAGACTGGCCCCACCCCCCAATATCCTCAGACCCTACCCACCCTACCCAATATCCTCCGTCCCTCCCCATACCACCCAATATCTAAGGTCCTCCTCATCTGATCCAATATCCTCAGACACTCCCCACCACAGCCAATACCTTCAGCTCCTCCATAACATACCCAATATCCTCTGCTCCACTCCACTCCACCCAATATCCTCAGCTCCGCCCCACCGCACCCAGCATCCTCAGATCTTACCCATCCTACCGAATATCATTAGACCCTCATCACCCCACCTAATATCCTCAGACCCTCCCCAAACCATCCAATATCCTCTGCTCCTCCCGAACCCACACAATATCTTCAGACCCTCCCTACCACACACCATATGAGTAAGGTCAGTGATGCACCTGGATGTGTAGTGAGAGTACGAATGATGTCAGTGTTGTATCTGGATGGGTAGTGACAATATCAGTGAGGTAAGTGATGTATGTGTAATGGTAGTGACAGTATAAGTGAGGTCAGTGATGTATCCGGAAGGGACGTGAAGGTATGAGTGAGGTCGGTGAAGTACCTGGATGGATAGTGACAGTATGAGTAAGGTCAGTGATGTACCTGGTTGGTCAGTGAAAATATGACTGTGGTCAGTGATGAACCTGGATGGGTTTTGACAAAATGAGTGAGGTAATTGATGTACCTGGATGCGTAGTGAGAGTATGAGTGAGGTCAGTGATGTATCTGGATGAGTAGTGACAGTATGAGTGAGGTTAGTGATGTATCTGGATGGGTAGTGAGAATATGAGTGAGGTCGGTGATGTATCTGGATGGGTAGTGACAGTATGAGTGAGGTCAGCGATGTATCAGGATGGATAGTGACAGTATGAGTGAGGTCACAGATGTATCTGGATGGGTAGTGACAGTATGAATGAGGTCTGTGATGTATTTGGTAGGGTAGTGAGAGTATGAGTGAGGTCAGTGAAGTACCTGGATGGGTAGAGAGAGTATAAGAGAGTTCAGTTATGTAACTGGATGGGCAGTGACATTATGTGTTAGGTCAGTGATGTACCTGGATGGGTAGTGAATGTATGAGTGAGCTCAGTGATGTACCTTGATGGGTAGTGACAGTATGAGTGAGGTCAGGGATGTATCTGGATGGGTAATGACAGTATGAATGAGGTCAGTGATGTATTTGGTAGGGTAGTGACAGTAAGAATGAGCTAAGTGATGTATCTGTATGTGTAGTGTCAGAATGAGATCGGTCCGTGTTATATCTGGACGGGTAGTGACAGTGTGAGTGAGCTCAGTGATGTACCTGGAAGGGTAGTGACAGTATGAGTAAGGTCAGTGAAGTACCTGGATGGGTAGTGAGAGTATGAGTGAGGTCAGTTATGTACCTGGATGGGCAGTGACAGTATGAGTGAGGTCAGTGATGTACCTGGATGGGTAGTGAATGTATGAGTGAGCTCAGTGATGTACCTAGATGGGTAGTGACAGTATGAGTGAGTTCAGTGATGTGCCTGGAAGGGTAGTGACAGTATGAGAGGTCAGTAATATATCTGGATGGGTTTTGACAGTGTGAGTGAGTCAGTGAAGTATCTGGATGGGTAGTGACAGTATGAGTGTGGGTAGTTATGTATCTGGATGGGTACTGAAAGTATGAGTGAGGTCAGTTATCTATCTGGATGTTTATTACAAACTGTTCCACCAAAGCTGTGCAGATGTGTGTTGATCTCGATGCTTCCTCATACCAGGATTTGCATGTCGAGCATTCTGCCTGGCACAGGCTTCAACATGCAGGCACTCGTTGCAATCATATTCCAAAGGCTCGTTCTTCAAACCTGCTGCAGCAAACATCGCTGCGAGCGGGCTTGCTGCATTTCGGAGCCTGTTAACCTGGAAGCAGCTGCAGGCCGGAGCCCTGAATCACTGAGTCTGTGAAGAGCAGCCGAAGGCAGATATTGTGCTGCGAATCGTGTCTTGAATGACGTTGCTCTTACAAAGCGCGTTGGCACACTGAACGCTTTCGGCCCTTGAACATCAGGTGCAGTGGTGGAGATCGAGTGAGAGTGGTAAAATGTTTGATCGTGAATCTGGGCAATTCGAGAGTGGGGCGAGAGATAGAATGGTAGAAAATAAGAATGAGGAGAGAAACTGGGAGAGATTGAGAGACAGAGCGTGGGGAGTGATAGATATTGGAGTGAGCATGGGTGAGGGTAATCGAGAGAGGGGCCAGAGAGAGTGGGGGAAAGAGAGTGGAGACAGAGAGAGTGAGGGACAGAGAGATAGTGGTGTGAGTGATTGACAGACTTCGAGAAACAGAGAAAGAGTGACAGACAGACATGCATTGACAGAGAGAGAGAGGGAGCGGGATCGTCAGAGCTAGGGAGCCTGCGAGACAGTGTCATAAGAAATGGAGCGAGAGAGAGATAGACAGCAAAAGTGGGAGAAAGAGAGAGAGAGAGAGAGAGAGAGAGAGTGGTGAGACTGAGGTTTGTGTTGTCCGTTCCCGGAGATGGCACAGCGGTCGCATTTTGGATCTACAACAACACCTTATATTTATATCGTGCCTTTAACGTGGCGAAACGTCTCAAGGTGCTCCATCGGTGTATGATGAGAGAAAACAAACTTGACAATGAATCGCACAAGTAGAAATTAGTGCAAGTGATCAAGCGTTTGATGCAAGAGGAAGGTTATAAGGAACATATTAAAGGGGAAAAAAGGGAGGGATGTGGAGAGGATTAGGGACAAATTGCAGAGCTTGGGGCCTAGGCAACACAAGACAAGGCCACCAATGGTGGATAGATTATCATCAGGGATGCTCAAGAGGGCAGAATTAGCGTATTGCAGACATCTCTAAGGTTGTAGGGAGGAGGAGGTTACATAGATAGACAGGGGTTAAGTGCAATGGAGGGATTTTAAAACAAGGATGAGGATTTTGAAGTAGAGGCGTTGTTTAACCGAGGGCCAGCGTGCATAGGGGAGATTGGTGACCGGAATTTGTGCGAGTTATTTCATGGGCAGCAGAGTTTCGGTTCACCTCTAGAATACATAGGGTAGAATGTGAGAGGCCAAACAGGAGTGTGTTGGAATAGTCATGTGTAGAGGCAATGGAGGAATGGAAATGGGTTTCAGCAGCCGTTGAGCTGAGGCAATGGGTGGAGACAGGCGATATTACAGAGATGGAAATAGGCGGTCTTAGTTATGCGGCGAATATGTGGTCGAAATCTAATTTCAGTGTCAAATGTAATACCAAGATTACGAACAGGCTGGTTCAGTCTCAGACTGTAGATGGGAAAAGTAATGGAGTCAGGAGCTAGGGAACGGAGTTGTGGTGGGGACAGAAAACAATGGCTTCGGTCTTCCCAATATTCAATTGGAGAAAATTTCTGCTCATTCGGAAAAACACAGGTGGAGGTGCAGCACATGTTCTGTGACCGCCGGGAGGAGGCTAAGGACAACAATCATTAGGCTCACGGACTCCCGAGGTCAGTTCTAGTTACATTTTGCGAGTTTTTGGTCCCCTTTTTGAAAGTGTTTCTCAGGGTTATTTAAATCATGTTGCGAGAGACGAGATCAGGTTTGTGGACATGTTTATACCTCAGAGATTGTGAGAGACGGAGGGAAGAGCAGCAGACAAAGAGAAAACAACTTCTCCAAAACTGATCCCAACTCCTCGCCAAGTCTGAGGTTAGCTAAACTCACCGCCTTCTTCGGAGGTTTCACCACTTTATTCACCTTCTTATTTGAGCTCCATTTGGAATCTGTTTATTTTATAATTTTCGTTGTGTGCTCAACGACATCATTGAAGTGGGACAGAGAAACTTGGAGCAAATTATTCTCACAATGTTAGAACCAGCCTTAAAAAAGTTTGAAGATTTTTAATACACCGGTCACAAAAAACGAGCGTTGAAAACACGTTTTCCCCAAGTTTCGAAGATGATTTCAGAAGAAACAGAAAAAAATCAGCCTCCCCTCCTCTAAACAAGTCCCAGTCTGATCTTGAAATCCAAACACTTTTAAAGAGGCTCCGAATTGCTTAACACGTTTAAAATTGAAGGTCTTCAATATTTGATGTAGAGCGATTGAATTAAGTGAGCAGCTTTACACAATAACGCACCCCATGCTGTTGAGGAGGAGAGGGCAGGGGAGGATGTGTAGGAGTTACACATTACATTTATTGACATTAAAAGTAACATTAAGCCGTTTAGGAAGAGAAGGAAAAAAGGGGGCAAAACACAAACCTTTTTATTTATATAACATAAAAACAGAAATTAAGGAAATATGCAGCAGGTCAGGCAGTAACTGTGGAGAGAGAAACAGAGTTAATGTTTCAGGTCTGTCAACTTTCAGAAGTGTAAAATGATAGAGATGTAACAGATTTAAAGCAGGTGCAGAGGCAGAAAAAGTTGGGAGGGGAGGTGGTACAAAAGGGAAGCGCTGTGTTATGGTGGAAGACAGGAGAGGCTAAATCCTGATTCTGAACCGAGTTAAAATATGTTCCATCTCTAAGTTCTTCCAGTTCTGACCGAAAGCTCACAGACCTAAATGGCTAACTTACTTTCTGTCTCCACAGAAGCTGCCTGACCTTCTGAGTAGTACCAGCATTTACTGTTTTAGTTTCAAATTCTAGCATCGCTGTTTTTGCTATTGTGAAATATTTTATTTTGTCTGTCGTTCTACAGTCCGAACAAGTGTCAGAAAAATCTAAATATAGATTTCCTTCGAAACGTTTTATGGAATGTTAATAGAAACAAGTGTTATGTAATGATGTATAAAATAGCAGGAACCGAGTTTCGAAGAAACCACTATTTGTTTTTTTAGAATGACACGGAATATACTTTGATTAAACCGACATTGTACAATTTAGATTTGGTATATATGTTTGAAATAGGAGAATAAAAATTGAGAGTACAATTAAGTTTGTTTTCCACTATATAATTGGGAAGTACCTAAACTAATGCAGCACTTTAGGTAATAAGAGCAGAGATTAATATATTACCGATTGTTTGAGAGAAATGCATTAGAAGGAAATTTGTATTTTAACATCTGTAATTCACCATATTAGTGAACATTTCCATGTCCGACTGATGAATTGTCCTGTCCAGGAAGAAAGATGAATGTTTATTTCTGTTAAATCATAGCTTTGCCTGCATTTGGATTTGAATTCGGTGACGGACAGTGTGCATGTGTTTCTCTGCACTTTTGAATAAGTGCCTCATTTCTGACATGTTACATGGCGTGGTGCTGGTACAAGAAGGCAACTTTTATTAATGGAAGTGATTGCAGTTGGAAATTGCGGTCCATTATATTCAATTCTTTTTTATACCCTGAACTAAAGAATTACGGCAATTTTATGTGCTGGTTGCCTGGTTGTATTATGATTAATATTCTAATTACTTATGTGGACATACAGGATATCAGCGCCCTCGGAAAGTTACTGTTCCTGCTGCTTGTGCTGCCATTGCTATGGTCACATGAGAGATGCGGCAATTAGGGGTTGACAAATTTAAAATGAATACAAATTTCACGAATATATATGCCCCCTTCAGCTCACCTTCTACTTTTGGAGTGTTTTGATGCATAACTGACTAATAGTTATGTAGTGTTAATGCTTTATTATGTAGTTCTTTTATAACCCACTCATTTGTGATCTGTTATCATTTTTAATAGATTTTGTACATGACGAGCTAAAAGGTTTGACGTAATTCTATCGTAAACAAACGTGCATAATGGTCATGTAAATATCAAACGATTTTCAATATGGATCAGTGTGAGTTGGGGCATTTTGGTCGGAGAGATTAGGATCCAACCTACCCTTGGAAACTAAGAATACAAATGGGGTAGAACTTCAAAGAGATCTCTGGATACATATACACAAGTCACTAAATGTAGCAATGGAGGATAATAAGGCCACACAAGAGAAAATGAAGCACTGGAGATCATTTATAGAGGATTATAATTAAACAGCAGAGAAGTTATGTAAAACCTGTATCGAACCTTGTCTGATTGTCTAATGACCTGAGACGGTGGGCTGCCAATATGGCATAACTCGATATATGATTTTAAGTGGTTGCTGCTGCTGTCTTTGTTGTTAACGTTGTTGTAAATATTGTTGTTGTAAACTTTTCCCAGGGTGAAAAGGTCGCGCGAAATGGAGTTTCTGGCGCGCTCAATAGAAACAATTAGAGGCAACATTGGTGGGAAGGGTGTGAGGATATTGGGTGAGGTGCGGAGGTCTGAGGATATTGGGTGGGGTGCGGAGGGTCTGAGGATATTTGTTGTGGTATGGAGGGTCTGAGGATATTGGGTGGGGTGCGGAGGGTCTGAGGATATTTGTTGTGCTATGGAGGGTTTGAGGATATTGGGTGGGGTTGGGAGGGTCTGAGGATATTGGGTGGAGTGGGGAGGGTTTGAGGATATTGGGTGTGGTGGGGAGGTCTGAGGATATTGGGTGGGGTGCGGAGGATGCAAGTATATTGGATGGGGAGCGGAGGGTCTTCGGATTTTCGGTGGGGTGCGCAGCGTCTGAGGATATTGGGTGGGGTGTGGAGGAGCTGATGTTTTTGGGTGTGGTGGGGTGGAGCGGACGATATTGGTGATGTGGGGAGGTTCTGAGGATATTGGGTGCATAATTAGATATGTAAAGACACAAAGTGAGGTTTATGTAATCAGGGCAGTGGTCCTGTTAGATGAAATAAATAATATCTTCAACGAATAGCAATAAACCGTTTGGTTTTCTTATTAATTCCAAAATCTCACGCAGATAAATGGCTGCTTTATTGCATTATCAATAGTTTTATTCAGTATATTGTTTGATACATTGTTTCAAATATTGAAGACACAATTCTCGAAAGATCATCTCACCATAAACACTCGGAGACATGTAGACTGAGCAGTGAAGTGGGAAGTGAATTTCAAGATGAATGTGAGGAGTTACAATTTGGTAGGAATCTAGATATATCTAGAAATATTACGTTTTTGAGGATGTGTATAAGGACTGTTGAAAGGCCTTTGACAACCAGCCACTTAATAAACGTGTTGACAAAATTATAACCCATGGGATTAAAGAGACAGGGCAGTATGGTCATGTCATTGTCTAAGTGACAGATGACAGAGAGCATTGGTGACTGCTTGTTGTTCAGAATTGCACGAGCTATACTGCTGTTTCCCCCAGGGGCCTGGATTAGAGTGCTGCTCTGTTTGATATATATCCTTAATCGAGAGTTGGATATAAACTGCATCATGTTAACCTTTGTAGATGATACGAGACTAGGAAATGTGGTCTGCAATAGTACTAGACTTCACGAGGGAACAGACTGACTGGTGAACGTTAGAAATTATAACATTGGAGCAGGATTAGGCTGTTCGGTCCTTCGAGCCTGCTCCACTATTCACTAAGATCGTGGCTGATCAACGGTAAAAATTGTCAATCATTTAACACCTTCGAACTGATACTCATTGTCGCATATAAATTTAAGTGCTTACACTGTTAACTGATATATATTTTGCATTAAATGATTACAATATCAGTGCCACCTAAAACAGGTCGTAAGTCATTACCAGAATGGATAGGGTCTTGAATCTCATGAAATGTATTCAGGCTAGAGAGCCAGAGAACTTCGGAGAAGTCTCTGACCTGATCCTATACTTCCCGGGTGGCGTTTCATTCCAAATTCAATCCCTTCGCTTACAACAATATCTTAACTCTGACTGAGAAGATCAAATAGATGTCAGATTAAATTTAACATATAAAATTGTGAAGAGTGGTATTTTGGCAGGAAAATAAGAACATAAGAAATAGTTGCTATTGTAAGCCACCTGGCTCCTCGAGCCTGCTCCACCATTCAAAAAGATCGTGGCTGATCTGATCATCGATTCAGCTCTACTTCCATGCCCACTCCCCATAACGCTTTATTGCCTTATCGCTCAAGAACCTGTCAATCTCTGCCTAAAATTTATTCAATGATCCAGCCACCGCAGCTCTCTCGGGCATAGAATTCCTCAGATTTAAAGCTCCCTGAGAGAAGAACTTCCTCATTTTTAAATGGGCGGCCCAAGGCGATTCCAAGGACAGTGATTTTTCAGGACGACATCCTCATCACTTGATGTGATGCAGAATAAAAGCACCGTAACATAGAGGAGGTGCTACGCAGACTGGACAGATTAGGTCTGCGACTGAAAAACGTGAAGTGCGTCTTCCAAACTCCAGAGGTAGAATTCCTGGGGATGAGGGGAGCAGCAGACGGGATCACACCTACTGCATCCAAAACGCAAGCGATCAAGAGTGCTCCCAGACCCCGTAACATGGCGGAGCTGCGTTCGTTCCTGGGGCTACTGAATGAATTTGGTAACTTTCATGCCAAATTGAGCACGCTCTTAGAGCCGCTACACATGCTCCTACGCCAAGTTCAATATTGGGTCTCGGGGAACAGCCAGGAAAGGGCTTTTGATAGAGCACGAAATTTGTTATGTTCCAACAATCTGTCAACGCTGTATGACCCATGTAAGAAACTCGTTTTAACGTGAGATGCGTGATCCTATGGGGTCGGGGATGTGTTGCAGCATGTTAATGCCAATTTTCAGTTACATCTTGATCGCTTGCGTTTTGGATGCAGTAGGTGTGATCTCGTCTGCTGCTACCCTCATCCCCAGGAATTCTACCTCTGGAGTTTGGAAGACGCACTTCACGTTTTTCAGTCGCAGACCTACCCGGTCCAGTCTGCGTATCACCTCCTCTATGTTGCGGTGTTGTTCTTCAGCATCACATCAAGTGATGAGGATGTCGTCCTGAAAAATCACTGTCCTTGGAATCGCCTTGAGGATGCTTTCCACATTTCGTTGAAAGATCCCGGCGGCCGCGCGAATCCCAAACGGACATCTGTTATATTGAAACAACCCCTTTATTTGTCGTGATGGTGGTCAGCTTCTTCGACTCACTTGCCAGCTCCTGGGTCAGGTCCAATTTTGAAAAAAGTCTGCCACCGGATAGCGTCGCGTAGAGGTCCTCTGCTCTCAGTCATGGGTACTGGTCTTGGAGTGACACCCGATTAATGGTGGCCACATAATCACCACATATGCTGACTGACCAATTTATCAATGATCTAAACTGGAATATAGGGGTTATGATTAAGAAGTTTTCAGGTGATAGTAAAATAGGCACTGTGTATGATAATGAAGAAGAAAGTTGGAGAATGCAGGAGGCTATCAATCAACTGCAAGGTGGGCAGAACAGTGGCAAATGGAATTTAATCCAGAGACGTGTGAGATCGTGCATTTGTGGATGGCTTACAAGGAAAGGGAATACATATCAACTGGTAGGACATTGCGAAGTGTAGAGGAACAAAGGGAACTGGGATTGCATGTCTACATATCCCTGAAGGTAACTGGCGAGTTGGATAAGTTGGGTAAGAAGGCATATGGAATCGTTGCATTTATTGGCAGAGGCATGGATAAGAAGAGCAATGGGTTATGCTTGAAATATATACAATTCTAGTTAGGCCAAAGCTGGAGTGCTGTTTGCAGTTCTGGTCACCGCATTGAAGGAAGGATGTGATTGTGCTGGTGAGGGTGCAGAGGAGATTGACGTTGATGTTGCCGGAAGTGCAGCAACTTTGCTGCGAGGACAGATTGGATAGGCTGGGGTTGTTTTACTTGGAAAAGAAGAGGCTGATGGGCGAAAGCATTAAGGTGTATCAAATTAGCAGCGGACTAGATATTGTTGATTAAAAGGGCCTATTTCCCATAGTAGAGGGGTCAGCAACCAGGGGGCATAAATTAAAAGTAATTAGTATAAGGGTTAAAGAGGATTTGAAGGGAACATTCTTCATCCAGTCGTTTTTGGGGTCTGGAAGTCACTGCTTGAAAGTGTGGTGCAGGCAGAAACCCTCATCACATTTAAAAATTACTTGGATGTGAACTTGAAATGCAGTTATTGCAGGGATACACACCTAAAACTGGACATTTGTTGGCTGGTGCGGATACGATGGGCCGAAAAGTACTCCTTCCATGTTGTAAACTTCTATGATTATATAAAGATCGGTTAGAATTACTTTCACGATGCAAAAAGAGGCGTTCGGCTAATTAATGGTGTTTCCAGTAAAACAATGTTCGTGCAAGCTGGGGCTCGACCTCAGGAACCTGAGATAAAGAGTGTTATGAGGCTGTTGTTCCGTGTACGGGGAGCTTTGTCTCGAACCTTGACATTCTGCAGCCCAGTGAAGGGCGGTAAACCGCTGTTTGGGGCTGCATTCGCCGCTTTCCGCTGGCAGCGTCTGATTGGAGATTGCGGGAATGTTGGGGATTGTCACGTCCTCAGTCACTCTGGATCTGGGGAAGAGCGATTAGTCGGTGGGTTTGTTTGTGGCTTTGATTTTCTGTTTTGAAGCGAGACGGCGTGGCATGATCCTTTAATAATCACTCACAGCTGAACTGAATGCCTGGAATGTACAGCTTTGAGATAAGATTTTTCCACCGTCAGGGCTGGAAACAGGAGGGAGTGAGAGACACTGTCTAGAGTTTGAGTGCGTAAAGAATTGTACAGAGAAATTAGAAAATGCAACAGCGTCGTGAGAAACAGCACTTTGTTAATATTGAACCACTATTATGAGTTATAACATTTTTTCAAATCATTTATTGGACACGTTTGCAAAATGTTTCCAGCCGGTTTCGAACGAGTGACTTTTCGCATGTTAGTCAAATGTGATAACCACTACTACGGAAACTGTGTGGCAGACGTAGCGTTGGGAACATAACCAGAGCTTTAACCTCAACAGCTGGACTGCATTTCAGCAGAATGTGTTACGGGAATAGAATGACGGTGCTATATTTAGCAAGGTTTTGAGTGTGACAGAAATTGATCCTGCGTTTCTTTGTCTTTATACATACGAACAGGAGTGGCCATTCCTCAGAAAGTGGTTAGAATCTTGAATACACAGCTTTCAAGGGCGTTGGAGGCAGACTCAATCTTATCTTTCAAAATGGAGTTGGATAAGTGTCCGAAGGAATAAAATTGCACAGCTGTGGGTAAATGACGGTGGTGTGGGACGAGGTGAGAGTTGGCATGGGCTCGACGGGCCGAATGTGCTTCTTCCGTACTGTAACCATTCCCTTATTCTGTGATTATATAGGTTAGTGGCACATTTAATTGTGTGCATAGATTGAGTCGGCTCAACAAGGGGCATCTGATTCAGAAGATTCCGGTGCGCGAAAATTAAGGTTTAATGTCGTTAAATGCATCATATTTGTTTTTTGAAGTTTCGGTCAGTGAAATGTTTGGCAAAGGAATTTTTTGCTGAAAGGGTCTCAGCATTTAATCTTCTTTCTGGCTGTAGGGGTCACATTTCTTTTTGATGTTATTCTTCCAGAATTTATATTTCCTTTGCTGTTTCACAATAACCAGTCCCTTGCTTTACAGTCTATCTCACTGTTTCCCCACTCTCATGTACATGTTACCAGCAACGAAAATTTTGAAGCAGACCACTACAGCACAGTGTCTAAAATGGTTTATGGTTTAAGAATAAATTGCAGAGCACAGAAAATTATGCAATTAAGGACTCTCCTTCAGTTAACATTTTTTTAGTTGTGCAAATGAAGCTCATCAGTTGATTAATGATGTTTTCCTGTGAAAGCAGGAAACATTTAATGATTATACATTTTCTACATTTCGAAAGACACTGGTTAATCAGGACAGTCAGCACGATTTGTTAAGGAAGAGTCGCGTTTGACTAAATTGATTGCATTTTTGTAGGAAGTCAGCAGGTGAATCGATGAAGTACTGCGTATGATGTAGTGTACATGGATTTTATTAATACTTTCGCTGAGGTCCCACATGGCAGACTGGCATGAAAGTAAAAGCCCATGGGATCAAGGGCGAAGTGGCAAATTGGATCCAAATTTGGCTCAGACCCAGGAAGCAAAGGATCTTGTTTGATGGCTGTGTTTGTGACTGGAAGGATGTTTCCAGTTTGGCTCCGCAGTTTTCAGTGCTAGGTCGATTGCTTTTCATGTTATTTATAAATGTTCTAAAATTGAAGATAGGGGAAATGATTAAGAGGTTTTCAGTTGATAGTAAAATAGGCAGTGTGGTTGATAATGAAGAAGAAATCTCGAGATTGCAGGCAGATATCAATCAACTGGTAAGGTGGGCAGAACAGTGGCAAATGCAATTTAATCCAGAGACGTGTGAGATAGTGCATTTGTGGAGGGCTAACAAGGAAAGGGAATACACATTAATGTGTAGGACATTGAGAAATATGGAAGAACGAAGGGAACTGGGATTGCATGTCCACAGGTCCCAGAGGTAGCTGGCCAGTTGGATGAGTTGGTTAAGAAGGCATACGGAATGGTTGCATTTATTGGCAGAGGCAAGTTACAGAACAGCAATTGGTTGTGCTAGGACTGTATACGTTTCTGGTTAGTCCATAGCTAGAGTACTGCGTGCAGTTCTGGTCATGCATTGAAGGAAGGGCGTCACTTCGCTGGAGAGTGTAACGAGAAGATTTACGTAGATGTTGCAGGGAGTGGAGCAACTTTGCTATGAGAACAGATTGGATTGGCTGGGTGTTGTTTTCCTTGGAAAAGAGGAGGCTGATGGGCGACAGCATTAGGTTGTGTAAAATTAGGAGTGGCCTACATATTGTTGATTAAAAGGGCCTATTTCACATAGTAGAGTGGTCAAGAACCAGGGGGCATAAATTAAAAGTATTCAGTATAAGGGTTAAATTGGAATTGAAGGGAAGATTCTTCATCCAGATGTTTTTTCGGGGTTTGGAACTCACTGCCTGAAAATGTGGTGGAGGGAGAAACTCTCCACACATTTAAAACGTTCTTGGATGTGTACTTGAAATGCCGTAAGGTGCATGGTTACACACCTAAAAGTGGACATTTGTTGGTGGGTGCGAATACGATGGGCCGAAAAGGACTCCTTTCTAGCTGTACACTTGTATGATTATATAACTATCGATTTGCATTACTTTCATGATGCAAGACGAGGCGACCGGCTAATTAATGGCGTTTAGAGTGATAAAAAGTTCATGCAAGTTCGGCCTCGAACTCAGTTACCTGGGTTTAAGAGTTTGATGATGCTGTTGTTCGGTTACGCGGAGTTTTGGCTCGAACCGTGGCATTTTATAGCCCAGTGAAAAGCGGGAAACTGCTGTTGATGCTGCATTCGCCGCTTTCCGCCGCCAGCGGCTGATTGGCGAGTGCGGGACCGGAATTTTGGGGCTTGTCCAGCCCTCACTCACCCTGGAGCAGGGGAAGAGCGATTAGTCGATGGGTTTCTTTGTGGCTTTGATTTTCTGTTGTGAAGCGAGGCGGCACGGCAGGATCCTTTAATAATCTCTCACAGCTGAACTGAAGGCACGGAATGTGTAGCAATGAGATGGGGTTTCTCCACCGTCAGGGCTGCAAACGGGAGGGAGTGAGAAACACTGTTTAGAGCTTGAGTGTGTACATAATTGTGCAGAGAAATCAACAAATGCACCAGCACCGTGAGACACTGCACTCTGTTAATATTGAACCACGAATATGAATTATTCAATTTATTCTAATCATTAATGGAACACGTTTGCAAAATGTTCCCGCTCTGTTTCGAACCGGGGTCATTTTGCTTGTTAGGTAAACGTGATGATCACTACACTACGGAAACGCTGTGGTAGCAGCAGTATTGGGAACATAACCAGAGCTTTAAGATCAACAGCTGGCCGACACTTCAGGAGCTTGCTTTATGAGATCAGAATGACGGTACTATAGTGAGCAAGATTTTGAGAGTGGCAGGAATTGATCCCGTGTTTCTCTGTCTTTATATTTAGGAACAGGAGTGGCCATTCCTCAGCAAGGGGTTAGAATCTGGAATACACTGCTTAAAAGGGCGGTGGAGGCCAACTCAATCTTAACTTTCAAAACAGATTTGGATAAGTATCCGAAGGTAAAAATTGCACAGTTGCGGCTTACTGACGGGGGAGTTGGACTAGTTGGGAGTTGGCATCCGTTCGACAGGCCGAATGTGGTTCTTCCGTGCTGTAACCATTCCCTTATTCTGTGATTCCATAAGTTAGTGGCGCATTTAATAGTGTGCATGGAAGCAGAATATTGAAATGCGACATGGATTGAGTCGGCAGAGCTAGAGGCATCTGATTCAGAAGATTCGGTGCGCGAAAATTCGGGTTTAATGACTTTAAAAAGCATCATTTTTGTTTTGTGAAGCTTCGATCAGAGAAATGTTTTGGAAAGGAATTTTTTGCTGCTAGGGACTCAGCATTTAATCATCCTTCAGGATGTTGGCGTCATATTTCTTCTCGATGTTATTCTTCCAGAATGTATATTTTCTTTGCTGTTTCACATTAACCAGTCCCTTGCTCGACAGTCCATCTAACTGTATCCCCAGTCTCATGTATTGTTACCAGCAATGAACATTTTGAAGCAGGCCACTAAAGCACAGTGTCTAAAATGGTTTAAGAGGTAAATTTCAGTGCACAGACAAATTATTTTATTGAGGACTCTCCTTCGGTTAACATTTCTTTAGTCGTGCAAATGAAGATCATCAGTTAATTAATGATGTTTTCCCGTGAAAGCAGGATAACATTTAACGATGATACATTGTATACATTTCGAAAGGCACTGGTTAATCAGGACAGTCCGCACGATTTGTTAAGGAATGGTCGCGTTTGACTAATTTGAATGCACTTTTGGAGGAGGTCACCAGGAGGGTCGATCAGTAGTGCGTACGATGTAGTGTATATGGATTTTATGAATGCTTTCGCTAATGTCCCACATGGCAGACTGGTGATGAAAGTAAAATCCCAGGGGATCCAGGGCGAAGTGGCAAATTGGATCCAAAATAGGTTCAGATGCAGCAAGCAAAGGGTAATGTTTGATGGGTGTTATTGTGACTGGAAGGATGATTCCAGTGTGGTTCCGCAGTTTTCAGTGCTAGGTCCATTGCTTTTTGTGGTATTTATCAATGATCTAAACTTGAATATCGGGATTATGATTAAGATGTCTTCAGGTGATAGTAAAATAGGCAGTGTGGGTGATAGTGAAGAAGAAAGCTGGAGAATGCAGGAAAATATCAATCAACTGGAAAGGTGGGCAGAACAGTGGCAAATGGAATGTAATCCAGAGACGTGTGAGATTGTGCATTTGTGGAGGGCCAACAATGAAAAGGAATACAAATCGACTGTAGGATATTGAGAAGTGTAGAGGAGCAAAGGGAACTATCAATGCATGTCCACAGATCCCTGAATGTAGCTGGCTAATTGGATAAGTTGATTAAGAAGGCAGATCGAATGCTTGCATTTATTGGTAGAGGCATGGAATCGAAGAGCAAGTGGGTTATGTCTGAAATATGCAAAATTCTGGTTAGACTACACCTGGAGTACTGCGTGCAGTTCTGGTCACCGTATTAAATGAAGGACGTGATTGCGCTGAAGAGGGTACGGAGGAGATTTATGTAGAATGTTGCCGGAAGTGGATAAACTTTGCTGTGAGGACAAATTGGTTAGGCTGGGTATGTTTCCTTGGAACAGAGGAGGCTGATGAGCGATAGCATTGAGGTGTACACAATTAGGAGGGGCCTAAATATTGTTGATTAAAAGGGCCCACTTGCAGTAGGTGAGTTGTCAACAACCAGGGGGCATAAATTAAAAGTAATTAGCATAAGGGTTAAAGGGGATTTGAAGATGTTTGTCGGGGTCTGGAACTCACTTCCTGAAAGTGTGGTGGCGGGAGCAACCTTCACCACATTTATAAAGTACTTGGATGTGCACTTGAAATGCCATAAGCTGCCGATGCAGATATGATTGGTCGAAAAGGATTCCTTCCAAGTTGTAAACTTCAATGATTATATAATATCGGTGTGCATTACTTTCATGATGCAAAACGAGGCGATCGACGAATAAATGGTGTTTCCAATGAAAACATGTTCGTGTAAGCAGGGCTCGAACTTAGGAACCTGAGATTAAGAGGCTTGTGAACGGTGAGATTTGGATCGAACCAGTGATGGGCGGTAAACCAGTGTTGATGCTGCATTCGTTGCTTTCCGCCGGCAGCAACTGATTGGAACCAGAATGTTGGGGCTTGTCCCGCCCTCACTCACTCTGCAGCTGGGGAAGTGCGATTCGTCGATGGGTTTGTTTGTGGCTTTGATCTTCCATGCGGCGCGGCAGGATCTTTTTGTAATCTCTCACAGCTGAGCTGAAGGCACGGAATGTGCAGCTTTGAAATGGGGTTTCTCCACCGTCAGGGCTGGAAACGGGACAGAGTGAGAAACACTGTGTAGAGTTTCAGTGTGCACAGAATTGTACAGAGAAATCAATAAATGCAACAGCGTCATGAGACACTGCACTCAGTTCACCACGAATATGAATTATTCAATTTGTACTAATCATTAATTGAACACGTTTGCAAAGTATTTCCGCCCGGTTTCGTAAACGGGATATTTCACATGTTCGGCGAACGTGATAACCTCTACACTACGGAAGCGCTGTAGCAAATGTGGTCTTGGGAACATAATCAGAGCTTTAACCTCAACAGCTGGACTACACTCCAGGAGCTTGCTTTACGAGAATAGAATGAAGGTTCTTTATTTAACAAGGTTGTGAGTGTGCCAGCAATTGATCCCGTGTTTCTCACACTTAATAGATAGGAACTGAAGGTAGCCATTTCGCAGCAAGCAGTTAGAATCGAAATACAATGCTTTAAAGGGGGTGGAGGCTGATTTAATCTTATCTTTCAAAAGGCAGTTGATAAGGATCTGAAGGGGAAAAAATGCACAGCTGCGGGTAAATGACGGGGGAGTGGGGCTAGTTGAGAGTTTGCATGGGCTCGATGGGCCGAATGGCCTTCTTCCATGCTGTACCCATTCCCTTATTCTGTTATTATATAAGTTAGTGGCACATTTAATAGTGTGCATGGAAGCACAATATTGCAAAGGGACATGGATTGAGTTGGCATAATGAGAGGCATCTGATTCAGAAGATTCGGCTGCGTGAACATTCGGGTTTAATGTATTTGAAAGGAACCTTTTTTTTTTGTGATGTTTCGGTCAAAGAAATGTTTATGAAATGAATTTTTGGCAGAAAGGGACTCAGCATTTCATCTTCTTACTTGCTTCGGGGTCACATTTTTTTTTCCAAGTTATTTTGTTCCTAACACAGATAAGACTGCACAAAGGGAGGTTCAAGTAAATTTATCTCGGTCTTCATTAAGACACTCCAGAGTGAGGAACAGGCCTTAGGGGCCTGATTATATACAGTGCTCCCAAGGCATGCTGGGATCCTTTGGATCTTCAGGGGATGCACTCCCTGGTGGCGGAACATGGAAGTGCATGCTTTATAGATACATAGCATCGCTTCCTCCAAAGTCAATGGCAAAACTATTTAGAAGGTGAGGCGGTCGGGAGCCGTTCTTTCTGTGGTTCACCGCCTCGGTACAATTGTCTGTTCTGGTGTGTTGGCTATGCCATCGCTGGGTTGGCGTGTTGTTGGCCCTGCAGGGCTGCTGGGTGAGCCTGGCCTAGCTCGGATTTGGGCATGATGGGTTCGATTTCCTAGTCCGGGGTGGTGTCTTTGATCCTTTGGGTGTGTGTTGTGGGCTCGAAAACGGTGGTCTCTGCTGTGGCTTGTTCAGGGCAGTCCGTGAACCGCAGGCTCGTTTGGTCCAGATGATTTCTGCAATTTGTCCATTGTCTCGTTTGACTATAAACTCCCTACTCCCTTCATTAACTATCACCGTGCCGGCGGTGCACTTGGGACCATGCCCATAGTTTAGCACATACACAGGGTGAATCAGATCAATTTCCAAGATACAATGGCGCGACCATCGCTTACATTTATTTGCTGCCGCCTGCTCTCTACCTGATCATGCAGGGGGCGGGGGGGGGGGGGTGGGTGAACCAACGAGAGTCTTGTTTTCAGTGTCCTTTTCATGAGTAGCTCAGCCAGGGGCACCCATGTGATTGAGTGTTTTTCGTGCCGTAGCTGAGCAGTGCTCGTGACAGGCACGTTTGGAGTGAGGCTTCTGTGACTCGTTTAAGGTTCTGTTTGATTGTACTGGCCGCTTTGTCTGCCCATTGGAGGCTGGTTTAAACGGGTCCAACGTGGCATGTTTGATCCCATTTCGGATTATGAATTCTTTAAATTCGGCACTGGTGAAACATGGCCCGTTGGTACTGACCAGTATGTCAGGCGGGCCTTGTGCGGCAAACATGATCTTCAGTCTTTCAATGGTGGCGGTTGCGGTGCTTCCCGACATAATTTCACATTCAGGCCACACACACGGAGCACAGTGCAGGCAATGTGTGAGTGAGAGTGTTAGTATTCACCCTAATCTCAGAGCCAACACAGGGAGCTCCGTGTAGACAGTGTGTGAGAGAGTATATTAATATTCACCCTGATCACATGCCTCAAACAGGGAGCCCGGTGTAGACAGTGTGTGAGTGAGTGTGTTAATATTCACCCTGATCACAGGCCGCACACAGGGAGCCCAGTGCTGACAGTGTGTGAGTGAGAGTGTTAATATTCACCCTGATCACAGGCCTCACACAGGGAGATCCAGTTTTGTCACGGTGTGAGTGAGTGTGTTAATATTCACCCTGATCACAGGCCTCACACAGGGAGATCCAGTTTTATCACGGTGTGAGTGAGTGTGTTAATATTCACCCTGATCACAGGCCGCACACAGGGAGGCCATTGTAGTCAGTGTGTGAGTGAGTGTGTTAATATTCACCCTGATCACAGGCCACATTCGTGGTGCCCAGAACGACCGTGTGTGAATGAGTGTGTTAATATTCACCCTGATCACAGGCCTCATTTAAGAAGTCCTGTGCAGATCGTGTGTGAGTGAGTATGTTAATATTCACCCTGATCACATTCCTCATACAGGCAGCCCTGTGTAGAGAGTTTGTAAGTGAGTGGGTTAATATACATTCTGATCACAGGCCTTCTGTTGCCAAGCTCTAAAACTCCCTGCATAAACCTCTCCATCTCTGCACTTCTCCATCATCCTTCAAGACGCTCCTTAAAATGTAACTCTTTAATGAAGCTTTCAGTCACCTGCCATAATTTTTCCTGATATGTCTCGGTTTCAAATGAACTGTCTCAAAACACTTCTGTGAAGCACCTTGGGATAATTCACTCTGATAAAGGCGCTAAAAAAATACAAGTTATTGTTGTTTTGAAATCTGACCTTCTTGAAATGAACCCTGGAGCTTTATTTGATATGTATTATGGCCTCATTAAACTGCGTCGCTGCTTTTAGTGAAATGTGTATCTGCAACTCTCTGCTCCTCTACCCCTTTCGCTAATTAATCGCCTGACACACAATTGTTCATGTAAGAATTTGTCCCAACTGGCCATCTCATGAGTCAACTGTGCAAGTGAAATGTGTTCTGGGTAAATGCGTGCCTGGCTAAGTGTACGTTTATATGAGTGCGAATGTATGTTTGAGTGTGTGAGTGTGATTCTGCGTAAATGTTTGTGAGTGTGTTATTGTGTGTGAGTGTTTGAGTGTGTGCCTGGGTAAGTGTGTCTGTGTGTGTGTGTGCAAGTATGTGAGTGTGTAATTATGTGTCTGCTTAAGCGTGTGTGAGTGTGAGTGTGTTATTGTGTATGAATGTCTGAGTGTATGACTGAATTAGTGTGTATGTGGATAAGGATGTATGAGTATGAGTGTGTTATTTTGTGTGATTTTCTGTCTGGGTAAGTGTGTGTGCATTTGTGTGAATGTGTATGTGTGTGTCTGGGTAAGTGAGTGTGAGTGTCTTATAATGATTGATTGTATGTGCATGTGTCTGGGTAAGAGTGTGTGTGGGTAATTGCTGGCTGGTGTACAACAGTCATCACACGTTAAACAAAAGCCACGCATAGGCATCTTCCACCGTTGAAGATGTTGTTCGGACCTGGAATATAGGTATTTCACTGAAACACCTGTGAACATTTTGATGTGGAAGCGAGTCATCCTCAATTCGAGTGATTGCCTATGATGGATGGAGTGTGTGTGTAAGTGTGTGCGTGTGTGTGTGTAAATATGAGAGTGTTTAAGTGTGTGTCTGAGTAAGTGTGTGTGAATGTGAGTGTATTAGTGTGTTTGAGTGTGTGCCTGGGTAAGTGTGTGTGTGAGCAATTGTGTGTGAGTGTGTAAGTCTGGGAGTGTGTAAGTGTGTGAATGTGTGTCTGTGTAAGTGTGTGAGTCTGTGAGTGTGTATGTCTATGAGTGTGAGTGTGCGAGTGTGTAAGTGCGTGTCTAGGGAAGTGTGTGAATGCTTACAACTGTGAGTGTGTGAGTGTATGAGTGTGTAAGCATGTGAGCGTGTAAGAGCGTGCCTGGCTAAGTCTTTGTTTGTGTAAATTAGTTAATATGCGAGTGTGTGTCTGGGTAAGAGTGTGAGTGTGTAAGTCTGTTAGTGTAAGTGGGTGAGTGTGTAATTTAATGTCTGGCTAAAAGTGTGAGCGTGTAAATATCTGAATGTATTAGTGTGCAAATGTATAAGTGTGCACGTGTGTGCCTGGGTAAGTGTTTGAGTATTTCAGTGTATGAGTATTGATTGGTCGGTTTGGGGTGATGGGTCAGTTTGTGGTGATGAGTCAGTGTGGAGTGATGAGTCTGTTTTTGGTGAAGAGTCAGTTTGGGGTGATGGGTCGGTTTGTGGTGATGAGTCAGTTTGGGGTGATGGGTTAGTTTGGTGTCATGAGTCCGTTTGTGGTTGATGCGTCAGTTTGGGGTGATGTGTCAATTTGGGGTGACGTGTCAGTTTGGGGTGATGCTTCAGTTTGGGGCGATGTGTCATTTTGGGGTGATGAGTCAGTTTGGGGTGATGGTTTAGTTTGGGGTGATGGGTCAGTTTAGGGTGATGTGTCCGTTTGGGGTGATGTGTCAGTTTGGGGTGTTGCGTCAGTTCGGGGTGATGAGTCATTTTGGTGTGATGAGTCAGTTTGGGGTGATGGTTCCTTTTGGGGTGATGTGTCAGTTTGGTGTGATGTGGCAGTTTGGGGTGATGGGTCAGTTTAGAATGATGGGTCAGGTAAGGGTGATGGCTCAGTTTGTGGGTGATGAGTCAGTTTCGGGCGATGGTTCATTTTGGGGTGATGATTCAATTTGGGGTAATGGGTCAATTTTGGGTGATGGGTCAGTTTTGGGGTAATGAATCATTTTGGAGTGATGAGTCAGTTTGTGGTTGATGCTTCACTTTGGGGTGATGGTTCAGTTTGGGGTGATGGTTTCAGTTTGGGGTGATGAGGCAGTTTGGGGTGATGGGTCAGTTTCGGTTGATGGGTTAGTTTGTGGGTGATGAGTCGGTTTGGTGAAATGGCTCAGTTTTTCGTCATGAGTCTGTTTGGGGTGGTGCTTCAGTTTGGGGTGATGAGTCAATTTGGGTTGATGGCTCAGTTTGGGATGATGGGTCAATTTGGGTGATGAATCAGTTTGCACTGATGAGTATGTTTTTGGTGATGGGCCAATTTGGTGTGATGGGTCTATTTGGGATGATGCGTCAGTTTAGGGCGATGAGTCAGAGTTTGGTGAAGAATCAGTTTGTGGTGATGGGTCAGTTTGTGGTGATGAGTCAGTTTGGCGTGATAGGTCAATTTGGGGTGATGGGTCAATTTGGGGTGATGAGTCAGATTGGGGTGGTGAGTCAGTTTGGTGTGATGAGTCAGTTTGGAGTGAAGAGTCAATTTTTGGTGATGAGTCAGTTTGGGGTGATGGCTCAGTTTGGGGTGATGTGTCAGTTTGTGGTGAGGTGTCAATTTAGAGTGCAGAGTCATTTTTTGGAGGTGAGTCAATTTAGGGTGATGGTTCAGCTTGGGGGTGATGGGTCAGTTTGTGGTGGTGTGTCAATTTGGGGTGATGGGTTAATTTGGGATAATGGGTCAGTTTGTGTGAAGGATCGGTTTGTGGTGATGAGTCAATTTGGGGTGATCGGTCAGTTTGGGGTGATGGGTCAGTTTGTGCTTGATGGGTCAGTTTGGGTGATGGGTTAGTTTGGCATGATGGGTCAGTTAGTGTGGGGGTCAGTTTGGGTTGATGAGTCAGTTTGGGGTGATGGATCAGTTTGGGTTGATGGGTCAGTTTGTGGTGATGAGTCAGTGTGGAGTGATGAGTCTGTTTTTGGTGAAGAGTCAGTTTGAGGTGATGGGTAGGATTGTGGTGATGAGTCAGTTTGGGGTGATGGGTCAATTTGAGGTGATGGTTCAGTTTGGGGTGATGTGTCAATTTGGGGTGAAGTGTCAGTTCGGGGTGATGCGTCAATTTGGGGCGATGAGTCATTTTGGGGTGATGAGTCAGTTTGTTTTGATGGTTTAGTTTGGGGTGATGGGTCAGTTTGGGTTGATGAGTCAGTTTGGGGTGATGGGTCAATTTAGGTTGATGGATTATTTTGGGGTGCTGAGTTACTTTGGGGTGAAGATTTTGGGGGTGATGGGTCAGTTTGTGGTGGTGTGTCAATGTGGGGTGATGGGTTAATTTGGGATCATGGGTCAGTTTGTATGACGGTTCAGTTTGGGGTGATGAGTCAATTTGGGGTGATGGGTCAGTTTGTGCGTGATGGGTCAGTTTGGGTGATGGCTTAATTTGACATGATGTGTCAGTTAGTGTCGGGTCAGTTTGGGGTGATGGGTCAGTTTGGGGTGATGGATCAGTTTGGGGTGATGGGTCAGTTTGTGGAGATGCGTCAGTGTGGAGTGATGAGTCTGTTTTTGGTGAAGCGGTAGTTTGTGGTGATGGGTAGGATTGTGGTGATGAATCAGTTTGTGGTGATGGGTAGGATTGTGGTGATGAGTCAGTTTGGGGTGATGGGTCAATTTGCGGTGATGGGTAAGTTTGGGGTGATGAGACATTTTGGGGTGATGGTTTAGTTTTGGGTGATGAGTCCGTTTGTGATTGATTCGTATGTTTGGGGTGATGTGTCAATTTGGGGTGATGTGTCAGTTTGGGGTGATGCGTCAGTTTGGGGCGATGAGTCATTTTGGGGTGATTGTCCGTTTGGGGTAATGTGTCAGTTTGGTGTGATGTGGCAGTTTGGGGTGATGGATCTGTTTAGGATGATGGGTCAGTTAAGGGTGATGGCTCAGTTTGTGGGTGATGAGTCAGTTTGGGGTGATGGTTCATTTTGTGTTGATGATTCAATTTGGGGTGATGGGTCAATTTGGGGTGATTGGTCAGTTTTGGGGTAATGAGTCAGTTTGGAGTCATGAGTCAGATTGTGGTTGATGCGTCACTTTGGGGTGATGGTTCAGTTTGGGGTGATGGGTTCAGTTTGGGGTGATGAGGCAGTTTGGGGTGATGGGTCAGTTTAGGATGATGAGCCAGTTTAGGTTGATGGGTTAGTTTGTGGGTGATGAGTCGGTTTGATGAAATGGCTCAGTTTTTCGTCATGAGTCTGTTTGGGGTGGTGCTTCAGTTTGTGGTGATGAGTCAGTTTGTGTTGATGGCTCAGTTTGGGATGATGGGTCAATTTGGGGTGATGAATCAGTTTGCAGTGATGAGTGTGTTTTTGGTGATGGGTCAATTTCGTGTGATGGGTCTGTTTGGGATGATGAGTCAGTTTGGGGTGATGCGTCATTTTCGGGCGATAAGTCATTTTTTGGTGAAGAATCAGTTTGTGGTGATGGGTCAGTTTGTGGTGATGAGTCAGTTTGGCGTGATAGGACAATTTGGGGTGATGGGTCAGTTTGGGGTGATGAGTCAGATTGGGGTGGTGCGTTAGTTTGGGGTGATGAGTCAGTTTGGGGTGTTGGGTCAGTTTGGTGTGATTAGTCAATTTGGAGTGAAAAGTCAATTTTTATGATGAGTCAGTTTGGGGTGATGGCTCAGTTTGGGGTGATGTGTCAGTTTCGGGTGATGTGTCAATTTAGAGTGCTGAGTCATTTTTTGGAGGTGAGTCAGTTTGGGGTGATGGTTCAGCTTGAGGGTGATGGGTCAGTTTGTGGTGGTGTGTCAATGTGGAGTGATGGGTTAATTTGGGATAATGGGTCAGTTTGTGTGAAGGATCATTTTTGGGTGATGAGTCAATTTGGGATGATGGTTCAGTTTGGGGTGATGTTCAGTTTGGGGTGATGGGTCAGTTTGGGGTGATGGGTCTGTTAGTGCTTGATGGGTCAGTTTGGGTGATGGGTTAGTTTGGCATGGGTCATTTAGTGTGTGGGTCTGTTTGGGGTGATGAGTCTAGTTTGGGGTGATGGATCAGTTTGGGTTGATGGGTCAGTTTGTGGTGATGAGTCAGTGTGGTGTGATGAGTCTGTTTTTGGTGAAGAGTCAGTTTGAGGTGATGGGTAGGATTGTGGTGATGAGTCAGTTTGGGGTGATGGGACAATTTGAGGTGATGGGTCAGTTTGGGGTGATGTGTCAATTTGGGGTGATGTGTCAATTCGGGGGGATGCGTCAATTTGGGGCGATGAGTCAATTTAGAGTGCTGAGACATTTTTTGGAGGTGAGTCAGTTTGGGGTGATGGTTCAGCTTGGGGGTGATGGGTCAGTTTGTGGTGGTGTGTCAATTTGGAGTGATGGATTAATTTGGGATAATGGGTCAGTTTGTGTGAAGGATCAGTTTTGGGTGATGCGTCAATTTGGGATGATGGTTCAGTTTGGGGTGATGTTCAGTTTGGGGTGATGGGTCAGTTTGGGGTGATGGGTCAGTTAGTGCTTGATGGGTCAGTTTGGGTGATGGGTTAGTTTGGCATGATGGGTCAGTTAGTGTGAGGGTCTATTTGGGGTGATGAGTCAGTTTGGGGTGATGGATCAGTTTGGGTTGATGGGTCAGTTTGTGGTGATGAGTCAGTGTGGAGTGATGAGTCTGTTTTTGGTGAAGAGTCATTTTGAGGTGATGGGTAGGATTGTGGTGATGAGTCAATTTGGAGTGATGGGTCAATTTGAGGTGATGGGTCAGTTTGGGGTGATGTGTCAATTTGGGGTGATGTGTCAGTTCCGGGTGATGCGTCAATTTGGGGCGATGAGTCATTTTGGGGTGATGAATCACTTTGTGGTGATGGTTTAGTTTGGGGTGATGGGTCAGTTTGGGGAGATGTGTCAGTTTGGGATGATGTGTCAGTTTGTGGGTGATGCATCAGTTTGGGGTGATGGGTCAGTTTGGGTTGATGAGTCAGTTTGGGGTGATGGGTCAATTTAGGTGATGAATCAGTTTGCAGTGATGAGTATGTTTTTGGTGATGGGTCAATTTGGTGTGATGGGTCTGTTTGGGATGATGCGTCAGTTTAGGGCGATGAGTCAGTTTTTGGTGAAGAATCAGTTTGTGGTGATGGTTCAGTTTGTGGTGATGAGTCAGTTTGGCGTGATAGGTCAATTTGGGGTGATGCGTCAGTTTGGGGTGATGAGTCAGATTGGGGTGGTGCGTCAGTTTGGTGTGATGAGTCAGTTTGGAGTGAAGAGTCAATTTTTGGTGATGAGTCAGTTTGGGGTGATGGCTCAGTTTGGGGTGATGTGTCAGTTTGGGGTGAGGTGTCAATTTAGAGTGCAGAGTCGTTTTTTGGAGGTGAGTCAGTTTGGGGTGATGGTTCAGCTTGGGGGTGATGGGTCAGTTTGTGGTGGTGTGTCAATTTGGGGTGATGGGTTAATTTTGGATAATGGGTCAGTTTGTGTGAAGGATAAGTTTGTGGTGATGAGTCAATTTGGGATGATGGTTCAGTTTGGGGTGATGTTCAGTTTGGGGTGATGGGTCAGTTCGGGGTGATGGGTCAGTTTGTGCTTGATGGGTCAGTTTGGGTGATGGGTTAGTTTGGCATGATGGGTCAGTTAGTGTGGGGGTCAGTTTGGGTTGATGAGTCAGTTTGGGGTGATGGATCAGTTTGTGTTGATGGGTCAGTTTGTGGTGATGAGTTAGTGTGGAGTGATGAGTCTGTTTTTGATGAACAGTTAGTTTGAGGTGATGGGTAGGATTGTGGTGATGAGTCAGTTTAGGGTGATGGATCAATTTGAGGTGATGGGTCAGTTTGGGGTGATGTGTCAATTTGAGGCGATGAGTCATTTTGGTGTGATGAGTCAGTTTGTTTTGATGGTTTAATTTGGGGTGATGGGTCAGTTTGGGTTGATGAGTCAGTTTGGGGTGATGGGTCAATTTAGGATGATGGATTATTTTGGGGTGCTGAGTTACTTTGGGGTGAAGATTTTTGGGGTGATGGGTCTGTTTGTGGTGGTGTGTCAATGTGGGGTGATGGGTTAATTTGGGATCATGGGTCAGTTTATATGACGGATCAATTTGGGGTGATGTGTCAATTGGGGTGATGGGTCAGTTTGTGCGTGATGGGCCAGTTTGGGTGATGGCTTAGTTTGGGATGATGTGTCAGTTAGTGTCGGGTCAGTTTGGGGTGATGAGTCAGTTTGTGGTGATGGATCAGTTTGGGGTGATGGGTCAGTTTGTGGAGATGCGTCAGTGTGAAGTGATGAGTCTGTTTTTGGTGAAGAATCAGTTTGTGATGATGGGTAGGATTGTGGTGATGAGTCAATTTTGGGTGATGGGTCAATTTGCGATGATGGGTCAGTTTGGGGTGATGAGTCCCTTTGGGGTGATGGTTTAGTTTGGGGTGATGAGTCCGTTTGTGGTTGATGCGTCAGTTTGGGGTGATGGTTCCGTTTGGGGTGATGTGTCAGTTTGGTGTGATGTGGCAGTTTGGGGTGATGGGTCAGTTTAGGATCTGTCAGTTTGGTGTGATGTGGCAGTTTGGGGTGATGGGTCAGTTTAGGATGATCGGTCAGTTATGGGTGATGGCTCAGTTTGTGGGTGATGGGTCAGTTTGGGTTAATGGGTCAGTTTGTGGTGATGAATCAGTTTGGGGTGATGTGTCAGTTAGGGGTGATGCGTCAGTTTGGGGCGATGAGTCATTTTGGGGTGATGCGTCAGTTTGGTGTGATGGTTCCGTTTGGGGTGATGTGTCAGTTTGGTGTGATGTGGCAGTTTGGGGTGATGGGTCAGTTTAGGATCTGTCAGTTTGGTGTGATGTGGCAGTTTGGGGTGATGGGTCAGTTTAGGATGATGGGTCAGTTAAGGGTGATGGCTCAGTTTGTGGGTGATGAGTCAGTTTGGGGTGATGGTTCATTTTGTGGTGATGATTCAATTTGGGGTGATGTGTCAATTTGGGGTGATGGGTCAGTTTTGGGGTAATGAGTCAGTTTGGAGTGATGAGTCAGTTTGTGGTTGATTCGTCACTTTGGGGTGATGGTTCAGTTTGGGGTGATGGGTTCAGTTTGGGGTGATGAGTCAGTGTGGGGTGATGGCTCAGTTTGGGGTGATGTGTCAGTTTCGGTGATGTGTCAATTTAGAGTGCTGAGTTATTTTTTGGAGGTGAGTCAGTTTGTGTTATGGTTCAGCTTGGGGGTGATGGGTCAGTTTGTGGTGGTGTGTCAATTTGGAGTGATGGGTTAATTTGGGATAATGGGTGACTTTGTGTGAAGGATCAGTTTTGGGTGATGAGTCAATTTGGGCTGATGGTTCAGTTTGGGGTGATGTTTAATTTGGGGTGATGGGTCAGTTTGGGGTGATGGGTCAGTTAGTGCTTGATGGGTCAGTTTGGGTGATGGGTTAGTTTGGCATGGGTCAGTTAGTGTGGGGGTCTGTTTGGGGTGAAGAGTCAGTTTGGGGTGATGGATCAGTTTGCGTTGATGGGTCAGTTTGTGTTGATGAGTCAGTGTGGAGTGATGAGTCTGTTTTTGGTGAATAGTCAGTTTGAGGTGATGGGTAGGATTGTGGTGATGAGTCAGTTTGGGGTGATGGGTCAATTTGAGGTGATGGGTCAGTTTGGGGTGATGTGTCCATTTGGGGTGATGTGTCAGTTCGGGGTGATGCGTCAATTTGGGGCGATGAGTCATTTTGGGGTGATGAGTCAGTTTGTGGTGATGGTTTAGTTTGGGGTGATGGGTCAGTTTGGGGTGATGTGTCAATTTAGAGTGCTAAGTCATTTTTTGGAGGTGAGTCAGTTTGGTGTGATGGTTCAGCTTGGGGGTGATGGGTCAGTTTGTGGTGGTGTGTCAATTTGGAGTGATGGGTTAATTTGGGATAATGGGTCAGTTTGTGTGAAGGATCAGTTTTGGGTGATGAGTCAATTTGGGATGATGTTTCAGTTTGGGGTGATGTTCAGTTTGGGGTGATGGGTCAGTTTGGGGTGATGGGTCAGTTAGTGCTTCATGGGTCAGTTTGGGTGATGGGTTAGTTTGGCATGATGGGTCAGTTAGTGTGGGGGTCTGTTTGGGGTGATGAGTCAGTTTGGGATGATGGATCAGTTTGGGTGGAAGGTCAGTTTGTGGTGATGAGTCAGTGTGGAGTGATGAGTCTGTTTTTGGTGAAGAGTCAGTTTGAGGTGATGGGTAGGATTGTGGTGATGTGTCAGTTTGGGGTGATGGGTCAATTTGAGGTGATGTGTCAGTTTGGGGTGATGTGTCAATTTGGGGTGATGTGTCAGTTCGGGGTGATGCGTCAATTTGGGGCGATGATTCATTTTGGGGTGATGAGTCAGTTTGTGGTGATGATTTAGTTTGGGGTGATTGGTCAGTTTGGGTTGATGAGTCAGTTTGGGGTGATGGGTCAATTTAGGTTGATGGATTATTTTGGGGTGCTGAGTTACTTGGGGAGAAGATTTTGGGGGTGATGGGTCAGTTTGTGGTGGTGTATCAATGTGGGGTGATGGGTTAATTTGGGATCATGGGTCAGTTTGTATGACGGTTCAGTTTGGGTTGATGAGTCAATTTGGGGTGATGGGTCAGTTTGTGCGTGATGGGTCAGTTTGGGTGATGGCTTAGTTTGGCATGATGAGTCAGTTAGTGTCGGGTCAGTTTGGGGTGATGAGTCAGTTTGGGGTGATGGATCAGTTTGGGGTGATGGGTCAGTTTGTGGAGATGCGTCAGTGTGGAGTGATGAGTCTGTTTTTGGTGATGAGTCAGTTTGGGGTGATGGGTCAATTTGCGGTGATGGGTAAGTTTGGGGTGATGAGTCACTTTGGGGTGATGGTTTAGTTTGGGGTGATGAGTCCGTGTGTGGTTGATTCGTACGTTTGGGGTGATGTTTCAATTTGGGGTGATGTGTCAGTTTGGGGTGATGCGTCAGTTTGGGGCGATGGGCCAGTTTAGGGTGATGGCTCAGTTTGTGGGTGATGAGTCAGTTTGGGGTGATGGGTCAACTTGGGGTGATGGGTCAGTTTTTGGGTCATGAATCAGTTTGGAGCCATGAGTCAGTTTGTGGTTGATGCGTCACTTTGGGGTGATGAGTCAGTTTGGGTTGATGGCTCACTTTGGGATGATGGGTCAATTTGGGGTGATGAATCAGTTTGGAGTGATGAGTATGTTTTTGGTGATGCGTCAATTTGGGGTGATGGGTCAATTTAAGATGATGAGTCAGTTTGGGGTGATGGTTTAGTTTGGCGTGATGGGTCAGTTTGGGGTGATGTGTCAGTTTGGGGAGTTGCGTCAGTTTGGGGCGATGAGTCATTTTGTGGTGATGAGTCAGTTTGTGGTGATGAGTCAGTTTGTGGTGATGTTTCCGTTTGGGGTGATGTGTCAGTCTGGTGTGATGTAGCTGTTTGGGGTGATGGGTCAGTTTAGGAAGATGGGTCAGTTAAGGGTGATGGCTCAATTTGTGGGTGATGAGTCAGTTTGGGGTGATGGTTCAGTTTGGGCTGATGATTCAATTTGGGGTGATGGGTCAATTTGGGGTGATGGGTCATGTTTGGAGTAATGAGTCAGTTTGGAGTGATGCGTCAGTTTGTGGTTGATGCATCACTTTGGGGCTGGTGGTTCAGTTTGGGGTGATGGCTTCAGTTTGCGGTGATGAGGCAGTTTGAGGTGATGGGTCAGTTTCGCATGATGGGCCAGTATAGGGTGATGGGTTAGTTTGTGGGTGATGAGTCGGTTTGGTAAAATGGGTCAGTTTTTCATCATGAGTCTGTTTGGGCTTGTGCTTCAGTTTGGGGTGATGAGTCAGTTTGGGATGATGGTTCAATTTGGGGTGATGAAACAGTTTGGAGTGATGAGTATGTTTTTGGTGATGGGTCAATTTGGTGTGATGGGTCAGTTTGGGATGATGAGTCAGTTTGGAGTGATGCGTCAGTTTTTTGTGATGGATCAGTTTGGGTTAATGGGTCAGTTTGTGGTGATGAGTCAATTTGGGGTGATGTGTCAGTTTGTGGTGGTGCGTCCGTTTGGGGAGATGAGTCTGTTTGGGTTGATGGGTCAGTTTGGCATGATGGGTCAGTTTGGGGTGATGAGTCAGTTTGGAGTGATGAGTCAGTTTTTGGTGAAGAGTCACTTTGGGGTGATGTGTCAGTTTGGGGTGATGAGTCAGTTTGGGGTGATGCGTCAGTTTAGGGCGATGAGTCCGTTTTTGGTGAAGAATCAGTTTGTGGTGATGGGTCAGTTTATGCTGATGAATCAGTTTGGCATGATGGGTCAATTTGGGGTGATGGGTCAGTTTGGGGTGATGAGTCAGATTGGACTGGTGCGTCAGTTTGGGGTGATGAGTCAGTTTGGGGTGTTGGGTCAGTTTTTGGTGATGAGTCAGTTTGGGGTGATGGGTCAGTTTGGGGTGATGTTTCAGTTTGGGGTGATGGGTCAGCTTGGGGGTGATGGGTCAGTTTGTGGTGGTGTGTCAATTTGGGGTGATGGGTTAATTTGGGATAATGGGTCAGTTTGTGTGAAGGATCAGTTTGGGGTGATGAGTCAATTTGGGGTGATGGTTCAGTTTGGGGTGATGTTCAGTTTGGGGTGATGGGTCAGTTTTGGGGTGATGAGTCTGTTTAGAGAATAGGGTCTGTTTGGGGTGATGGGTCAGTTTGTGCTTGATGGGTCAGTTTGGGTGATTGTTTAGTTTGGCATGATGGGTCAGTTAGTGTGGGGGTCAGTTTGGGGTGATGAGTCAGATTGGGCTGGTGCGTCAGTTTGGGGTGATGAGTCAGTTTGGGGTGATGGGTCAGTTTGGGGTGATGTTTTAGGCTGGGGTGATGGGTCAGCTTGGGGGTGATGGGTCAGTTTGTGGTGGTGTGTCAATTTGGGGTGATGGGTTAATTTGGGATAAAGGGTCAGTTTGTGTGAAGGATCAGTTTGCGGTGATGAGTCAATTTGGGGTGATGGTTCAGTTTGGGGTGATGTTCAGTTTGGGGTGATGGGTCAGTTTGTGCTTGATGGGTCAGTTTGGGTGATAGGTTAGTTTGGCATGATGGGTCAGTTAGTTTTGGGGTCAGTTTGCGGTGATGAGTCAGTTTGGGGTGATGGATCAGTTTGGGGTGATGGGTCAGTTTGTGCTGATGAGTCAGAATGGAGTGATGCGTCTGTTTTTGGTGAAGAGTCAGTTTGGGATGATGGGTAGGTTTGTGGTGATAAGTCAGTTTGGGGTGATGGGTCAATTTGAGGTGATTGGTCAGTTTGGGGTGATGAGTCACTTTGGGGTGATGGGTTAGTTTGGGGTGATGAGTCCGTTTGTGGTTGATGCGTCAGTTTGGGTTGATGTGTCAATTTGGGGTGATGTGTCATTTTGGGGTGATGCTTCAGTTTGGGGCGATGAGTCATTTTGGGGTGATGAGTCAGTTTGGGTTGATTGTTTCAGTTTGGGGTGATGTGTCAGTTTGGGGTGATGCGTCAGTTTGGGGTGATGAGTCATTTTGGGGCGATGAGTCAGTTTGGGGTGATGGTTCCATTTGGGGTGATGTGTCAGTTTGGTGTGATGTGGCAGTTTGTGGGTGATGAGTCAGTTTGGGGTGATGCTTCATTTTGGGGTGATGATTCAATTTGGGGTGATGTGTCAATTTGGGGTGATGTGTCAGTTTTGTGGTAATGAGTCAGTTTGGAGTGATGAGTCAGTTTGTGGTTGATGCGTCACTTTGGGGTGGTGGTTCAGTTTGGGGTGATGGGTTCAGTTTGGGTTTATGAGGTAGTTTGGGGTGATGGGTCAGTTTCGGATGATGGGCCAGTTTAGGGTGATGGGTTAGTTTGTGGGTGATGAGTCGGTTTGGTGAAATGGGTCAGTTTTTCATCATGAGTCTGTTTGGGGTGGTGCTTCAGTTTGGGGTGATGAGTCAGTTTGGGTTGATGGCTCAGTTTGGGATGATGGGTCAATTTGGGGTGCTGAATCAGTTTGGAGTGATGAGTATGTTTTTGGTGATGGGTCAATTTGGTCTGATGGGTCTGTTTGGGATGATGAGTCCGTTTGGAGTCATCCGTCAGTTTTTGTGATAGGGTCAGTTTGGGTTAATGGGTCAGTTTGTGGTGATGAGTCAATTTGGGGTGATGGGTCAGTTTGTGGTGGTGCGTCCGTTTGGGGTGATGACTCTGTTTGGGTTAATGGGTCAGTTTGGCGTGATGGTTCAGTTTGGGGTGATGAATCAGTTTCGAGTGATGAGTCTGTTTTTGGTGAAGAGTCAGTTTGAGGTGATGGGTAGGTTTGTGGTGATGAGTCAGTTTGGGGTGATGTGTCAATTTGAGGTGATGGGTCAGTTTGGGGTGTTGTGTCAATTTGGGGTGATGTGTCAGTTCGGGGTGATGCTTCAATTTGGGGCGATGAGTCATTTTGGGTGATGAGTCAGTTTGGGGTGATGGTTTAGTTTGGGGTGATGGGTCAGTTTGGGGTGATGTGTCAGTTTGGGGTGATGTTTCAGTTTGTGGGTGATGCATCAGTTTGGGGTGATGGGTCAGTTTGGGTTGATGAGTCAGTTTGGGGTGATGGGTCAATTTAGGTTGATGGATTATTCCGGGGTGCTGAGTTACTTTGGGGTGAACATTTTGGGGGTGATGGGTCAGTTTAAGGTGGTGTGTCAATGTGGGGTGATGGGTTAATTTGGGATCATGGGTCAGTTTGTATGACGGTTCAGTTTGGGGTGATGGGTCAATTTGAGGTGATGGGTCAGTTTGTGCGTGATGGGTCAGTTTGGGTGATGGCTTAGTTTGGCATGATGTGTCAGTTAGTGTCGGGTCAGTTTGGGGTGATGAGTCAGTTTGGGGTGATGAGTCAGTTTGGAGTGATGAGTCAGTTTTTGGTGAAGTGTCACTTTGGGGTGATGTGTCAGTTTGTGGTGATGTGTCAGTTTGGGGTGATGCGTCCGTTTAGGGCGATGAGTCAGTTTTTGGTGAAGAATCAGTTTGTGGTGATGGGTCAGTTTGTGGTGATGTGTCAGTTTGGCGTGATAGGTCAATTTGGGGTGATGGGTCAGTTTGGGGTGATGAGTCAGTTTGCGGTGTTGGGTCAGTTTGTTGTGATGAGTCAGTTTGGAGTGAAGAGTCAATTTTTGGTGATGAGTCAGTTTGGGGTGATGGCTCAGTTTGGGGTGATGTGTCAGTTAGGGGTGATGGGTCAATTTAGAGTGCTGAGTCATTTCTGGAGGTGAGTCAGTTTGGGGTGATGGTTCAGCTTGGGGGTGATGGGTCAGTTTGTGGTGGTGTGTAAATTTGGGGTGATAGGTTAATTTGGGATATTGGGTCCGTTTGTGTGAAGGATCAATTTGGGGTGATGAGTCAATTTGGGGTGATGGTTCAGTTTGGAGTGATGTTCAGTTTGGGGTGATTGGTCAGTTTGGGGTGATGGGTCAGTTTGTGCTTGATGGGTCATTTTGGGTGATGGGTTAGTTTGGCATGATGGGTCAGTTAGGGTGGGGGTCAGTTTGGGGTGATGAGTCAGTTTGGGGTGATGGATCAGTTTGGGTTGATGGGTCAGTTTGTGGTGATAAGTCAGTGTGGAGTGATGAGTCTGTTTTTGGTGAAGAGTCAGTTTGAGGTGATGGGTAGGTTTGTGGTGATAAGTCAGTTTGGGTTGATGGGTCAATTTGAGGTGATGGGTCAGTTTGGGGTGATGTGTCAATTTGGGGTGATGTGTCAGTTCGGGGTGATGCGTCATTATGGGGCGATGAGTCATTTTGTGGTGATGAGTCAGTTTGGGGTGATGGTTTAGTTTGGGTTGATGAGTCAGTTTCGGGTGATGCGTCAATATAGGTTGATGGATTATTTCGGGGTGCTGAGTTACTTTGTGGTGAAGATATTGGGGGTGATGGGTCAGTTTGTGGTGGTGTGTCAATGTGGGGTGAAGCGTTAATTTGGGATCATGGGTCAGTTTGTATGACGGTTCAGTTTGGGGTGATGGGTTAATTTGGGGTGATGGGTCAGTTTGTGCGTGATGGGTCAGTTTGGGTGATGGCTTAGTTTGGCATGATGTGTCAGTTAGTGTCGGGTCAGTTTGGGGTGATGAGTCAGTTTGGGGTGATGGGTCAGTTTGTGGAGATGAGTCAGTGTGGAGTGATGAGTCTGTTTTTGGTGAATAGTCAGTTTGTGGTGATGGGTAGGATTGTGGTGATCAGTCAGTTTGGGGTGATGGGTGAATTTGCGGTGATGGGTCAGTTTGGGGTGATGAGTCACTTTGGGGTGATGGCTTAGTTTGTGGTGATGAGTCCGTTTGTGGTTGATGCGTCAGTTTGGGGTGATGTGACAATTTGGGGTGATGTTTCAGTTTGGGGTGATGTGTCAGTTTGGGGTGATGAGTCAGATTGGTTTGGTGCGTTCAGTTTGGGGTGATGAGTCAGTTTGGGGTGTTGGGTCAGTTTTTGGTGATGAGTCAGATTGGGATGATGGATCAGTTTGGGGTGATGTTTCAGTTTGGGGTGATGGGTCAGTTTAGAGTGCTGAGTCATTTTTGGAGGTGATTCAGTTTGGGGTGATGGGTCAGCTTGGGGGTGATGCGTCAGTTTAGGGCGACGAGTTAGTTTTTGGTGAAGAATCAGTTTGTGGTGATGGGTCAGTTTGTGGTGATGAGTCAGTTTGGCGTGATAGGTCAATTTGGGGTGATGGACAGTTTGGGGTGATGGTCAGTTTGGGGTGATGGGTCAATTTAGAGTGCTGAGTCATTTCTGGAGGTGAGTCAGTTTGGGGTGATGGTTCAGCTTGGGGGTGATGGGTCAGTTTGTGGTGGTTTGTGAATTTGGGGTGATGTTTCAGTTTGTGGGTGATGCATCAGTTTGGGGTGATGGGTCAGTTTGGGTTGATGAGTCAGTTTGGGGTGATGAGTCAGTTTGGGGTGATGGATCAGTTTGGGGTGATGGCTCAGTTTGTGGAGATGAGTCAGTGTGGAGTGATGAGTCTGTTTTTGGTGAATAGTCAGTTTGTGGTGATGGGTAGGATTGTGGTGATCAGTCAGTTTGGTTTGATGGGTGAATTTGCGGTGATGGGTCAGTTTGGGGTGATGAATCACTTTGGGGTGATGGTTTAGTTTGGGGTGATGAGTCCGTTTGTGTTTGATGCGTCAGTTTGGGGTGATGTGACAATTTGGGGTGATGTTTCAGTTTGGGGTGATGCGTCAGTTTTGGCTAATGAGTCAGATTGGTGTGTTGCGTCAGTTTGGGGTGATGAGTCAGTTTGGGGTGTTGGGTCAGTTTTTGGTGATGAGTCAGTTTGGGGTGATGGATCAGTTTGGGGTGATGTTTCAGTTTGGGGTGATGGGTCAGTTTAGAGTGCTGAGTCATTTTTGGAGGTGATTCAGTTTGGGGTGATGGGTCAGCTTGGGGGTGATGGGTCAGTTTGTGGTCATTTGTCAATTTGGGGTGATGGGTTAATTTGGGATAATGGGTCAGTTTGTGTGAAGGATCAGTTTGGGGTGATGAGTCAATTTGGGGTGATGGTTCAGTTTGGGGTGATGTTCAGTTTGGGGTGATCGGTCAGTTTTGGGGTGATGAGTCTGTTTGGAGAGTAGGTTCTGTTTTGGGTGATGGGTCAGTTTGTGCTTGATGGGTCAGTTAGGGGTGATGGGTCAGTTTGTGCTGATGAGTCAGTGTGGAGTGATGCGTCTGTTTTTGGTGAAGAGACAGTTTGGGGTGATGGGTAGGTTTGTGGTGATGAGTCAGTTTGGGGTGATGGGTCAATTTGAGGTGATGGGTCAGTTTGGGGTGATGAGTCAGTTTGGGGTGATGGATCAGTTTGGGGTGATGGGTCAGTTTGTGCTGATGAGTCAGTGTGGAGTGATGCGTCTGTTTTTGGTGAAGAGACAGTTTGGGGTGATGGGTAGGTTTGTGGTGATGAGTCAGTTTGGGGTGATGGGTCAATTTGAGGTGATGGGTCAGTTTGGGGTGATGAGTCACTTTCTGGTGATGGGTTAGTTTGGGGTGATGAGTTCGTTTGTGGTTGATGCGTCAGTTTGGGGTGATGTGTCAATTTGGGGTGATGTATCAGTTTGGGGTGATGCGTCAGTTTGGGGCGGTGAGTCATTTTTGGGTGATGAGTCAGTTCGGGTTGATGGTTTAGTTTGGGGTGATGGGTCAGTTTGGGGTGATGTGTCAGTTTGGGGTGATAAGTCACTTTGGGGTGATGGATTAGTTTGGGGTGATGAGTCCGTTTGTGGTTGATGCGTCAGTTAGGGGTGATGTGTCAATTTGGGGTGATGTGTCAGTTTGGGGTGATGCTTCAGTTTGGGGCGATGAGTCATTTAGGGGTGATGGGTCAGTTTGGGTTGAGGTTTAGTTTGAGGTGATGGGTCAGTTTGAGGTGATGTGTCAGTTTGGGGTGATGTGTCAGTTTGGGGTGATGCGTCAGTTTGGGATGATGAGTCATTTTGGGGTGATGAGTCAATTTGGGGTGATGTTCAGTTTGGGTTGATGGGTCCATTTTGGTGTGATGAGTCTGTTTGGAGAGTAGGGTCTGTTTGGGGTGATGGGTCAGTTTGTGCTTGATGGGTCAGTTTGGGTGATAGGTTAGTTTGGCATGATGGGTCAGTTAGTGTGGGGGTCAGTTTGGGGTGATGAGTCAGTTTGGGGTGATGGAGCAGTTTGGGGTGATGTGTCAGTTTGTGCTGATGAGTCAGAATGGAGTGATGCGTCTGTTTTTGGTGAAGAGTCAGTTTGGGGTGATGGGTCGGTTTGTGGTGATGAGTCAGTTTGGGGTGATGGGTCAATTTGAGGTGATGGTTCAGTTTGGGGTGATGATTCACTTTGGGGTGATGGGTTAGTTTGGGGTGATGAGTCCATTTATTGTTGATGTGTCAGTTTGAGGTGATGTGTCAATTTGGGGTGATGTGTCAGTTTGGGGTGATGCGTCAGTTTGGGGCGATGAGTCATTTTGGGGTGATGCGTCAGTTTGGGTTGATGGTTTAGTTTGGGATGATGGGTCAGTTTGGGGTGATGAGTCACTTTGGGGTGATGGGTTAGTTTGGGGTGATGAGTCCGTTTGTTGTTGATGTGTCAGTTTGGGGTGATGTGTCAATTTGGGGTGATGTGTCAGTTTGGGGTGATGCGTCAGTTTGGGGCGATGAGTCATTTTGGGGTGATGAGTCAGTTTGGGTTGATTGTTTAATTTGGGATGATGGGTCAGTTTGGGGTGATGTGTCAGTTTGGGGTGATGTGTCAGTTTGGGGTGATGCGTCAGTTTGGGGTGATGAGTCATTTTGGGGCGATGAGTCAGTTTGGGGTGATGGTTCCTTTTGGAGTGATGAGTATCTTTTTGGTGATGGGTCAATTTGGTGTGATGGGTCTGTTTGGAATGAGAGTCCGTTTGGAGTGATGCGTCAGTTTTTTGTGATGGTTCAGTTTGGGTTAATGGGTCAGTTTGTGGTGATGAGTCAATTTGGGGTGATGGGTCAGTTTGTGGTGGTGCGTCCGTTTGGGGTGATGAGTCTGTTTGGGTTAATGGATCAGTTTGGCGTGATGGGTCAGTTTGGGGTGATGAGTCATTTTGGAGTGATGAGTCAGTTTTTGGTGAAGAGTCACTTTGGGGTGATGTGTCAGTTTGGGGTGATGTGTCAGTTTGGGGTGATGCGTCAGTTTAGGGCGATGAGTCAGTTGTTGGTGAAGAATCAGTTTGTGGTGATGGGTCAGTTTGTGGTGATGAGTCAGTTTGGCGTCATAGGTCAATTTGGGGTGATGGGTCAGTTTGCGGTGATGAGTCAGATTGTGGTGGTGCGTGAGTTTGGGGTGATGCGTCAGTTTGCGGTGTTGGGTCAGTTTGGTGTGATGAGTCAGTTTGGAGTGAAGAGTCAATTTTTGGTGATGAGTCAGTTTGGGGTGATGGCTAAGTTTGGGGTGATGTGTCAGTTTGGGGTGATGGGTCAATTTGGGGTGATGGCTTAGTTTGTCATGATGTGTCATTTAGTGTCGGGTCAGTTTGGGGTGATGAGACAGTTTTGGGTGATGAGTCAGTTTGGAGTGATGAGTCAGTTTTTGGGGAAGAGTCACTTTGGGGTGATGTGTCAGTTTGGGGTGATGTGTCAGTTTGGGGTGATGCGTCAGTTTAGGGCGATGAGTCAGTTTTTGGTGAAGAATCAGTTTGTGGTGATGGGTCAGTTTGTGGTGATGAGTCAGTTTGGCGTGATAGGTCAATTTGGGGTGATGGGTCAGTTTGGGTGATGAGTCAGTTTGGGGTGTTGGGTCAGTTTTTGGTGATGAGTCAGTTTGGGGTGATGGATCAGTTTGTGGTGATGTTTCAGTTTGGGGTGATGGGTCAGTTTAGAGTGCTGAGTCATTTTTGGAGGTGATTCAGTTTGGGGTGATGGGTCAGCTTGGGGGTGATGGGTCAATTTGTGTTCGTGTGTCAATTTGGGGTGATGGGTTAATTTGGGATAATGGGTCAGTTTGTGTGAAGGATCAGTTTGGGGTGATGAGTCAATTTGGGGTGATGGTTCAGTTTGGGGTGATGTTCAGTTTGGGGTGATGGGTCAGTTTTGGATTGATGAGTCTGTTTGGAGAGTAGGGTCTGTTTGGTGTGATGGGTCAGTTTGTGCTTGATGGGTCAGTTTGGGTGAAAGGTTAGTTTGGCATGATGGGTCAGTTAGTGTGGGGGTCAGTTTGGGGTGATGAGTCAGTTTGGGGTGATGGATCAGTTTGGGGTGATGGGTCAGTTTGTGCTGATGAGTCAGTGTGGAGTGATGCGTCTGTTTTTGGTGAAGAGACAGTTTGGGGTGATGGGTAGGTTTGTGGTGATTAGTCAGTTTGGGGTGATGGGTCAATTTGAGGTGATGGGTCAGTTTGCGGTATTGAGTCACTTTCGGGTGATGGGTTAGTTTGGGGTGATGAGTTCATTTGTGGTTGATGCGTCAGTTTGGGGTGTTGTGTCACTTTGGGGTGATGGTTTAGTTTGGGGTGATGAGTCCGTTTGTGGTTGATGCGTCAGTTTGGGGTGATGTGACAATTTGGGGTGATGTTTCAGTTTGGGGTGATGCGTCAGTTTGGGGTGATGAGTCAGATTGGTGTGGTGCGTCAGTTTGGGGTGATGAGTCAGTTTGGGGTGTTGGGTCAGTTTTTGGTGATGAGTCAGTTGGGGTGATGGATCAGTTTGGGGTGATGTTTCAGTTTGGGGTGATGGGGCAGTTTAGAATGCTGAGTCATTTTTGGAGGTGATTCAGTTTGGGGTGATGGGTCAGCATGGGGTGATGGGTCAGTTTGTGGTCGTGTGTCAATTTGGGGTGATGGGTTAATTTGGGATAACGGGTCAGTTTGTGTGAAGGATCAGTTTGGGGTGATGAGTCAATTTGGGGTGATGGTTCAGTTTGGGGTGATGTTCAGTTTGGGGTGATGGGTCAGTTTTGGATTGATGAGTCTGTTTGGAGAGTAGGGTCTGTTTGGTGTGATGGGTCAGTTTGTGCTTGATGGGTCAGTTTGGGTGATAGGTTAGTTTGGCATGATGGGTCAGTTAGTGTGGTGTCAGTTTGGGGTGATGAGTCAGTTTGGGGTGATGGATCAGTTTGGGGTGATGGGTCAGTTTGTGCTGATGAGTCAGTGTGGAGTGATGCGTCTGTTTTTGGTGAAGAGACAGTTTGGGGTGATGGGTAGGTTTGTGGTGATTAGTCAGTTTGGGGTGATGGGTCAATTTGAGGTGATGGGTCAGTTTGCGGTGATGAGTCACCTTCGGGTGATGGGTTAGTTTGGGGTGATGAGTTCGTTTGTGGTTGATGCGTCAGTTTGGGGTGATGTGTCACTTTGGGGTGATGGTTTAGTTTGGGGTGATGAGTCCGTTTGTGGTTGATGCGTCAGTTTGGAGTGATGTGACAATTTGGGGTGATGTTTCAGTTTGGGGTGATGCGTCAGTTTGGGGTGATGAGTCAGATTGGTGTGGTGCGTCAGTTTGGGGTGATGAGTCAGTTTGGGGTGTTGGGTCAGTTTTTGGTGATGAGTCAGTTGGGGTGATGGATCAGTTTGGGGTGATGTTTCAGTTTGGGGTGATGGGGCAGTTTAGAGTGCTGAGTCATTTTTGGAGGTGATTCAGTTTGGGGTGATGGGTCAGCTTGGGGGTGATGGGTCAGTTTGTGGTCGTGTGTCAATTTGGGGTGGTGGGTTAATTTGGGATAATGGGACAGTTTGTGTGAAGGATCAGTTTGGGGTGATGAGTCAATTTGGGGTGATGGTTCAGTTTGGGATGATGTTCAGTTTGGGGTGATGGGTCAGTTTTGGGGTGATGAGTCTGTTTGGAGAGTAGGGTCTGTTTGGGGTGATGGGTCAGTTTGTGCTTGATGGATCAGTTTGGGTGATAGGTTAGTTTGGAATGATTGGTCAGTTAGTGTGAGGGTCAGTTTGGGGTGATGAGTCAGTTTGGGGTGATGGATCAGTTTGGGGTGATGGGTCAGTTTGTGCTGATGAGTCAGTGTGGAGTGATGCGTCTGTTTTTGGTGAAGAGACAGTTTGGGGTGATAGGTAGGTTTGTGGTGATTAGTCAGTTTGGGGTGATGGGTCAATTTGAGGTGATGGGTCAGTTTGGGGTGATGAGTCACTTTCGGGTGATGGGTTAGTTTGGGGTGATGAGTTCGTTTGTGGTTGATGCGTCAGTTTGGGGTGATGTGTCAATTTGGGGTGATTTATCAGTTTGGGGTGATGTGTCAGTTTGGGGTGATGAGTCACTTTGGGGTGATGGATTAGTTTGGGGTGATGAGGCCGCTTGTGGTTGATGCGTCAGTTTGGGGTGATGTGTCATTTGGGGTGATGTGTCAGTTTGGGGTGATGCGTCAGTTTGGGGCGATGAGTCATTTTGGGGTGATGAGTCAGTTTGGGTTGAGGTTTAGTTTGAGGTGATGGGTCAGTTTGAGGTGATGTGTCAGTTTGGGGTGATGTGTCAGTTTGGGGTGATGCGTCAGTTTGGGATGATGTGTCAGTTTGGGATGATGTGTCAATTTGGGGTGATGTGTCAGTTTGGGTTGATGCGTCAGTTTGGGGCGATGAGTCATTTTGGGGTGATGCGTCAGTTTGGGTTGATGGTTTAGTTTGGGATGATGGGTCAGTTTGGGGTGATGTGTCAGTTTGGGGTGATGAGTCACTTTGGGGTGATGGATTAGTTTGGGGTGATGAGTCCGTTTGTGGTAGATGCGTCAGTTTGGGGTGATGTGTCAATTTGGGGTGATGTTTCAGTTTGGGGTGATGAGTCACTTTGGGGTGATGGGTTAGTTTGGGGTGATGAGTCCGTTTGTTGTTGATGTGTCAGTTTGGGTTGATGTGTCAATTTGGGGTGATGTGTCAGTTTGCGGTGATGCGTCAGTTTGGGGCGATGAGTCTTTTTGGGGTAATGAGTCAGTTTGGGTTGATGGTTTAGTTTGGGGTGATGAGTCCGTTTGTTGTTGATGTGTCAGTTTGGGTTGATGTGTCAATTTGGGGTGATGTGTCAGTTTGGGGTGATGTGTCAGTTTGGGGTGATGTGTCAGTTTGGGGTGATGCGTCAGTTTGGGGCGATGTGTCAGTTTGGGGTGATGCGTCAGTTTGGGGTGATGCGTCAGTTTGGGGTGATGAGTCATTTTGGGGCGATGAGTCAGTTTGGGGTGATGGTTCCTTTTGGGGTGATGTGTCACTTTGGTGTGATGTGGCAGTTTGTGGGTGATGAGTCAGTTTGGGGTGATGCTTCATTTTGGGGTGATGATTCAATTTGGAGTGATGTGTCAATTTGGGGTGATGTGTCAGTTTTGGAGTAATGAGTCAGTTTGGAGTGATGAGTCAGTTTGTGGTTGATGCGTCACTTTGGGGTGGTGGTTCAGTTTGGGGTGATGGGTTCAGTTTGGGGTGATGAGGTAGTTTGGGGTGATGGGTCAGTTTAGGATGATGGGCCAGTTTAGGTTGATGGGTTAGTTTGTGGGTGATGAGTATGTTTTTGGTGATGGGTCAATTTGGTGTGATGTGTCTGTTTGGGATGATGAGTCCGTTTGGAGTGATGCGTCAGTTTTTTGTGATGGTTCAGTTTGGGTTAATGGGTCAGTTTGTGGTGATGAATCAATTTGGGGTGATGGGTCAGTGTGTGGTGGTGCGTCCGTTTGGGGTGATGAGTCAGTTTGGAGTGATGAGTCAGTTTTTGGTGAAGAGTCACTTTGGGGTGATGTGTCAGTTTGGGGTGATGTGTCAATTTGGGGTGATGCGTCAGTTTAGGGCGATGAGACAATTTTTGGTGAAGAATCAATTTGTGGTGATGGGTCAGTATTGGTGATGAGTCAGTTTGGCGTGATAGGTCAATTTGGGGTGATGGGTCAGTTTGGGGTGATGAGTCAGTTTGCGGTGGTGAGTCAGATTGTGGTGGTGCGTGAGTTTGGGGTGATGAGTCAGTTTGCGGTGTTGGGTCAGTTTGGTGTGATGAGTCAGTTTGGAGTGAAGAGTCAATTTTTGGTGATGAGTCAGTTTGGGGTGATGGCTAAGTTTGGGGTGATGTGTCAGTTTGGGGTGATGGGTCAATTTGGGGTGATGGGTCAGTTTGTGCGTGATGGGTCAGTTTGGGTGATGGCTTAGTTTGGCATGATGTGTCATTTAGTGTTGTTTCAGTTTGGGGTGATGGGTCAGTTTGTGGTGATGAGTCAGTTAGGCGTGATAGGTCAATTTGGGGTGATGGGTCAGTTTGGGGTGATGAGTCAGATTGTGGTGGTGCGTGAGTTTTGGGTGATGAGTCAGTTTGCGGTGTTGGGTCAGTTTGGTGTGATGAGTCAGTTTGGAGTGAAGAGTCAATTTTTGGTGATGAGTCAGTTTGGGTGATGGCTCAGATTGGGGTGATGTGTCAGTTTGGGGTGATGGGACAGTTTAGAGTGCTGAGTCATTTCTGGAGGTGAGTCAGTTTGGGGTGATGGTTCAGCTTGGGGGTGATGGGTCAGTTTGTGGTGGTGTGTCAATTTGGGGTGATGGGTCTGTTTTTGGTGAAGAGTCAGTTTGTGGTGATGGGTAGGTTTGTGGTGATGAGTCAGTTTGGGGTGATGGGTCAATTTGAGGTGATGTGTCAGTTTGGGGTGATGAGTCACTTTGGGGTGATGGTTCAGTTTGGGGTAATGTTCAGTTTGGGGTGATGGGTCAGTTTTTGGGTGATGAGTCTGTTTGGAGAGTAGTGTCTGTTTGCGGTGATGGGTCAGTGTGTGCTTGAAGGGTCAGTTTGGGTGATAGGTTAGTTTGGCATGGTGGGTCAGTTAGTGTGGGGGTCAGTTTGGGGTCATGAGTCAGTTTGGGCTGATGGATCAGTTTGGGGTGATGGGTCAGTTTGTGCTGATGAGTCAGTGTGGAGTGATGCGTCTGTTTTTGGTGAAGAGTCAGTTTGTGGTGATGGGTAGGTTTGTGGTGATGAGTCAGTTTGGGGTGATGGGTCAATTTGAGGTGATGGGTCAGTTTGGGGTGATGAGTCACTTTTGGGTGATGGGTTAGTTTGGGGTGATGAGTCCGTTTATTGTTGATGTGTCAGTTTGGGGTGATGTGTCAATTTGGGGTGATGTGTCAGTTTGGGGTGATGCGTCAGTTTGGGGCGATGATTCAATTTGGGGTGATGAGTCAGTTTGGGTTGATGGTTTAGTTTGGGGTGATGGGGCAGTTTGGGGTGATGTGTCAGTTTGAGGTGATGAGTCAATTTGGGGTGATGGATTAGTTTGGGGTGATGAGTCCGTTTGGGGTTGATGCGTCAGTTTGGGGTGATGTGTTAATTTGGGGTGATGTGTCAGTTTGGGGTGATGAGGCACTTTGGGGTGATGGGTTAGTTTGGGGTGATTAGTCCGTTTGTGGTTGATGCGTCAGTTTGGGGTGATGTGTCAATTTGGGGTGACGTGTCAGTTTGGGGTGATGCGTCAGTTTGGGGCGATGAGTCATTTTGGGCTGATGAGTAAGTTTGGGTTGATTGTTTAGTTTGGGGTGTTGTGTCAGTTTGGGCGATGTGTCAGTTTGGGGTGATGTGTCAGTCTGGGGTGATGCGTCAGTTTGGGGTGATGAGTCATTTTTGGGCGATGAGTCAGTTTGGGGTGATGGTTCCTTTTGGGGTGATGTGTCAGTTTGGTGTGATGTGGCAGTTTGGGGTGATGGGTCAGTTTAGAATGATGGGTCAGTTAAGGGTGATGGCTCAGTTTGTGGGTGATGAGTCAGTTTGGGGTGATGCTTCATTTTGGGGTGATGATTCAATTTGGGGTGATGTGTCAATTTGGGGTGATGTGTCAGTTTTGGGGTAATGAGTCAGTTTGGAGTGATGATTCAATTTATGGTTGATGCGTAACTTTGGGGTGGTGTTTCAGTTTGGGGTGATGGGTTCAGTTTGGGTTTATGAGGTAGTTTGGGGTGATGGGTCAGTTTAGGATGATGGGCCAGTTTAGGGTGATGGGTTAGTTTGTGGGTGATGAGTCGGTTTGGTGAAATGGGTCAGTTTTTCGTCATGAGTCTGTTTGGGGTGGTGCTTCAGTTTGGGGTGATGAGTCAGTTTGGGTTGGTGGCTCAATTTGGGATGATGGGTCAATTTGGGGTGCTGAATCAGTTTGGAGTGATGAGTATGTTTTTGGTGATGGGTCAATTTGGTGTGATGGGTCTGTTTGGGATGATGAGTCCTTTTGGAGTGTTGCGTCAGTTTTTTGTGATGGTTCAGTTTCGGGTAATGGGTCAGTTTGTGGTGATGAGTCAATTTGGGGTGATGGGTCAGTTTGTGGTGGTGCGTCCGTTTGGGGTGATGAGTCTGTTTGGGTTAATGGGTCAGTTTGGCGTGATGGGTCAGTTTGGGGTGATGAGTCAGTTTGGAGTGATGAGTCAGTTTTTGGTGAAGAGTCACTTTGGGGTGATGTGTCAGTTTGGGGTGATGTGTCAGTTTGGGGTGATGCGTCACTTTAGGGCGATGAGTCAGTTTTTGGTGAAGAATCAGTTTGTGGTGATGGGTCAGTTGTGGTGATGTCTCAGTTTGGCGTGATAGGTCAATTTGTGGTGGTGGCTCAGTTTGGGTTATGAGTCAGATTGTGGTGGTGCGTGAGTTTGGGGTGATGAGTCAGTTTGCGGTGTTGGGTCAGTTTGGTGTGATGAGTCAGTTTGGAGTGAAGAGTCAATTTTTGGTGATGAGTCAGTTTGGGGTGATGGCTAAGTTTGGGGTATTGCGTCAGTTTGGGGTGATGGGTCAATTTGGGGTGATGGGTCAGTTTGTGCGTGATGGGTAAGTTTGGGTGATGGCTTAGTTTGGCATGATGTGTCATTTAGTGTCGGGTCAGTTTGGGGTGATGAGTCAGTTTGGGGTGATGAGTCAGTTTGGAGTGATGAGTCAGTTTTTGGTGAAGAGTCACTTTGGGGTGATGTGTCAGTTTGGGGTGATGCGTCAGTTTAGGGCGATGAGTCAGTTTTTGGTGAAGAATCAGTTTGTGGTGATGGGTCAGTTTGTGGTGATGAGTCAGTTTGGCGTGATAGGTCAATTGGGGTGATGGGTCAGTTTGGGGTGATGAGTCAGATTGTTGTGGTGCGTGAGTTTGGGGTGATGAGTCTGTTTGGGTTAATGGGTCAGTTTGGCGTGATGGGTCAGTTTGGGGTGATGAGTCAGTTTGGAGTGATGAGTCAGTTTTTGGTGAAGAGTCACTTTGGGGTGATGTGTCAGTTTGGGGTGATGTGTCAGTTTGGGGTGATGCGTCACTTTAGGGCGATGAGTCAGTTTTTGGTGAAGAATCAGTTTGTGGTGATGGGTCAGTTGTGGTGATGTCTCAGTTTGGCGTGATAGGTCAATTTGTGGTGGTGGCTCAGTTTGGGTTATGAGTCAGATTGTGGTGGTGCGTGATTTTGGGGTGATGAGTCAGTTTGCGGTGTTGGGTCAGTTTGGTGTGATGAGTCAGTTTGGAGTGAAGAGTCAATTTTTGGTGATGAGTCAGTTTGGGGTGATGGCTAAGTTTGGGGTATTGTGTCAGTTTGGGGTGATGGGTCAATTTGGGGTGATGGGTCAATTTGTGCGTGATGGGTCAGTTTGGGTGATGGCTTAGTTTGGCATGATGTGTCATTTAGTGTCGGGTCAATTTGGGGTGATGAGTCAGTTTGGGGTGATGAGTCAGTTTGGAGTGATGAGTCAGTTTTTGGTGAAGAGTCACTTTGGGGTGATGTGTCAGTTTGGGGTGATGCGTCAGTTTAGGGCGATGAGTCAGTTTTTGGTGAAGAATCAGTTTGTGGTGATGGGTCAGTTTGTGGTGATGAGTCAGTTTGGCGTGATAGGTCAATTGGGGTGATGGGTCAGTTTGGGGTGATGAGTCAGATTGTTGTGGTGCGTGAGTTTGGGGTGATGGGTCAGTTTGCGGTGTTGGGTCAGTTTGGTGTGATGAGTCAGTTTGGAGTGAAGAGTCAATTTTGGTGATGAGTCAGTTTGGGGTGATGCCTCAGTTTGGGGTGATGTGTCAGTTTGGGGTGATGGGTCAATTTAGAGTGCTGAGTCATTTCTGGAGGTGAGTCAGTTTGGGGTGAAGGTTCAGCTTGGGGGTGATGGGTCAGTTTGTGGTGGTGTGTCAATTTGGGGTGATGGGTTTATTTGGGATAATGGGTCCGTTTGTGTGAAGGATCAGTTTGGGGTGATGAGTCAATTTGGGGTGATGGTTCAGTTTGGTGTGATTTTCAGTTTGGGGTGATGGGTCAGTTTGGGGTGATGGGTCAGTTTGTGCTTGATGGGTCAGTTTGGGTGATGAGTTAGTTTGGCATGATGGGTCAGTTAGTGTGGGGGTCACTTTGGGGTGATGATTTGGTTTGGGTGATGGATCAGTTTGGGTTGATGGGTCAGTTTGTGGTGATGAGTCAGTGTGGAGTGATGAGTCTGTTTTTGGTGAAGAGTCAGTTTGAGGTGATGGGTATGATTGTGGTGATGAGTCAGTTTGGGGTGATGTGTCAATTTGAGGTGATGGGTCAGTTTGGGGTGATGTGTCAATTTGAGGTGATGGGTCAATTTGGGGTGATGTGTCAATTTGGGGGGCTGTGTCATTTCTGGGTGATGCGTCAATTTAGGGCGAAGAATCATTTTGGGGTGATGAGTCAGTTTGGGGTGATGGTTTAATTTGGGGTGATGGGTCAGTTTGGGGTGATGTGTCAGTTTGGGGTGATGTTTCAATTTGTGGGTGATGCATCAGTTTGGGGTAATAGGTCAGTTTGCGTTGATGAGTCAATTTCGGGTGATGGGTCAATTTAGGTAGATGGATTATTTCGGGGTGCTGAGTTACTTTGGGGTGAAGATTTTGGGGGTGATGGGTCAGTTTGTGGTGGTGTGTCAATGTGGGGTGATGGGTTAATTTGGGATCATGGGTTAGTTTGTATGACGGTTCAGTTTGTGGTGATGGGTCAATTTTGGGTGGTGGGTCAGTTTGTGCGTGATGGGTCAGTTTGGGTGATGGCTTAGTTTGGCATGAAGTGTCAGTTAGTGTCGGGTCAGTTTGGGGTGATGGATCAGTTTGGGGTGATGGGTCAGTTTGTGGAGATGAGTCAGTGTGGAGTGATGAGTCTGTTTTTGGTGAATAGTCAGTTTGTGGTGATGGGTAGGATTGTGGTGATCAGTCAGTTTGGGGTGATGGGTCAATTTGCGGTGATGGGTCAGTTTGGGGTGATGAGTCAATTTGGGGTGATGGTTTAGTTTGGGGTGATGAGTCCGTTTGTGGTTGATGCGTCAGTTTGGGGTGATGTGACAATTTTGGGTGATGTGTCAGTTTGGGGTGATGCGTCAGTTTGGGGTGATGAGTCAGATTGGGGTGGTGCGTCAGTTTGGGATGATGAGTCAGTTTGGGGTGTTGGGTCAGTTTTTGGTGATGAGTCAGTTTGGGGTGATGGGTCAGTTTGGGGTGATGTTTGAGTTTGGGGTGATGGGTCAGATTAGAGTGCTGAGTCATTTTTGGAGATGATTCAGTTTGGGGTGATGGGTCAGCTTGGGGGTGATGGGTCAGTTTGTGGTCGTGTGTCAATTTGGGGTGATGGGTTAATTTGGGATAATGGGTCAGTTTGTGTGAAGGATCAGTTTGGGGTGATGAGTCAATTTGGGGTGATGGTTCAGTTTGGGGTGATGTTCAGTTTGGGGTGATGGGTCAGTTTTGGGGTGATGAGTCTGTTTGGAGAGTAGGGTCTGTTTGGGGTGATGAGTCAGTTTGTGCTTGATGGGTCAGTTTGGGTGATAGGTTAGTTTGGCATGATGGGTCAGTTAGTGTGGGGGTCAGTTTGGGGTGATGAGTCAGTTTGGGGTGATGGATCAGTTTGGGGTGATGGGTCAGTTTGTGCTGATGAGTCAGTGTGGAGTGATGGGTCTGTTTTTGGTGAAGAGACAGTTTGGGGTGATGGGTAGGTTTGTGGTGATTAGTCAGTTTGGGGTGATGGGTCAATTTGAGGTGATGGGTCAGTTTGGGTGATGAGTCACTTTCGGGTGATGGGTTAGTTTGGGGTGATGAGTTCGTTTGTGGTTGATGCGTCAGTTTGGGGTGATGTGTCAAATTTGGGGTGATATATCAGTTTGGGGTGATGCGTCAGTTTGGGGCGATGAGTCATTTTGGGGTGATGAGTCAGTTTGGGTTGATGGTTTAGTTTGGGGTGATAGGTCAGTTTGGGGTGATGTGTCAGTTTGAGGTGATGAGTCACTTTGGGGTGATGGATTAGTTTGGGGTGATGAGTCCGTTTGTGGTTGATGCGTCAGTTTGGGGTGATGTGTCAATTTGGGGTGATGTTTCAGTTTGTGGTGATGCGTCAGTTTGGGGCGATGAGTCATTTTGGGGTGATGAGTCAGTTTGGGTTGAGGTTTAGTTTGGGGTGATGGGTCAGTTTGGGGTGATGTGTCAGTTTGGGGTGATGTGTCAGTTTGGGGTGATGCGTCACTTTGGGATGATGAGTCATTTTGGGGTGATGAGTCATTTCGGGGTGATGGTTCCTTTTGGGGTGATGTGTCACTTTGGTGTGATGTGGCAGTTTGGGGTGATGGGTCAGTTTAGGATGATGGGTCAGTTAAGGGTGATGGCTCAGTTTGTGGGTGATGAGTCAGTTTGGGGTTATGGTTCATTTTGGGGTGATGATTCAATTTGGGGTGATGGGTCAATTTTGGGTGATGGGTCAGTTTTGGGGTAATGAGTCAGTTTGGAGTGATGAGTCAGTTTGTGGTTGATGCGTCACTTTGGGTTGGTGGTTCAGTTTGGGGTGATGGGTTCAGTTTGGGTTGATGAGGCAGTTTGCGGTGATGGGTCATTTTAGGATGATGGGCCAGTTTAGGGTGATGGGTTAGTTTGTGGGTGATGATTCGGTTTGGTGAAATGGGTCAGTATTTCGTCATGAGTCGGTTTGGGGTGGTGCTTCAGTTTGGGGTGATGAGTCAGTTTGCTTTGATGGCTCAGTTTGGGATGATGGGTCAATTTGGGGTGCTGAATCAGTTTGGAGTGATGAGTATGTTTTTGGTGATGGGTCAATTTGGTGTGATGGGTCTGTTTGGGATGATGTGTCCGTTTGGAGTGATGCGTCAGTTTTTTGTGATGGGTCAGTTTGGGTTAATGGGTCAGTTTGTGGTGATGAGTCAATTTGGGGTGATGGGTCAGTTTGTGGTGGTGCGTCCGTTTGGGGTGATGAGTCTGTTTGGGTTGATGGGTCAGTTTGGCGTGATGGGTCAGTTTGGGGTGATGAGTCAGTTTGGAGTGATGAGTCAGTTTTTGGTGAAGAGTCACTTTGGGGTGATGTGTCAGTTTGGGGTGATGCGTCAGTTTTGGGCGATGGGTCAGTTTTTGGTGAAGAATCAGTTTGTGGTTATGGGTCAGTTTGTGGTGATGAGTCAGTTTGGCGTGATACGTCAATTTGTGTTGATGGGTCAGTTTGAGGTGATGAGTCAGATTGTGGTGGTGCGTCAGTTTGGGGTGATGAGTCAGTTTGCGGTGTTGGGTCAGTTTGGTGTGATGAGTCAGTTTGGAGTGAAGAGTAAATTTTTGGTGATGAGTCAGTTTGCGGTGTTGGGTCAGTTTGGTGTGATGAGTCAGTTTGGAGTGAAGAGTAAATTTCTGGAGGTGAGTCAGTTAGGGGTGATGGTTCAGCTTGGGGGTGATGGGTCAGTTTGTGGTGGTGTGTCAATTTGGGGTGATGGGTTAATTTGGGATAATGGGTCCGTTTGTGTGAAGGATCAGTTTGGGTGATGAGTCAATTTGGGGTGATGGTTCAGTTTGGGGTGATGGGTCAGTTTGTGGAGATGAGTCAGTGTGGAGTGATGAGTCTGTTTTTGGTGAATAGTCAGTTTGTGGTGATGGGTAGGATTGTGGTGATCAGTCAGTTTGGGGTGATGGGTCAATTTGCGGTGATGGGTCAGTTTGGGGTGATGAGTCAATTTGGGGTGATGGTTTAGTTTGGGGTGATGAGTCCGTTTGTGGTTGATGCGTCAGTTTGGGGTGATGTGACAATTTTGGGTGATGTGTAAGTTTGGGGTGATGCGTCAGTTTGGGGTGATGAGTCAGATTGGGGTGGTGCGTCAGTTTGGGATGATGAGTCAGTTTGGGGTGTTGGGTCAGTTTTTGGTGATGAGTCAGTTTGGGGTGATGGGTCAGTTTGGGGTGATGTTTGAGTTTGGGGTGATGGGTCAGATTAGAGTGCTGAGTCATTTTTGGAGATGATTCAGTTTGGGGTGATGGGTCAGCTTGGGGGTGATGGGTCAGTTTGTGGTCGTGTGTCAATTTGGGGTGATGGGTTAATTTGGGATAATGGGTCAGTTTGTGTGAAGGATCAGTTTGGGGTGATGAGTCAATTTGGGGTGATGGTTCAGTTTGGGGTGATGTTCAGTTTGGGGTGATGGGTCAGTTTTGGGGTGATGAGTCTGTTTGGAGAGTAGGGTCTGTTTGGGGTGATGAGTCAGTTTGTGCTTGATGGGTCAGTTTGGGTGATAGGTTAGTTTGGCATGATGGGTCAGTTAGTGTGGGGGTCAGTTTGGGGTGATGAGTCAGTTTGGGGTGATGGATCAGTTTGGGGTGATGGGTCAGTTTGTGCTGATGAGTCAGTGTGGAGTGATGGGTCTGTTTTTGGTGAAGAGACAGTTTGGGGTGATGGGTAGGTTTGTGGTGATTAGTCAGTTTGGGGTGATGGGTCAATTTGAGGTGATGGGTCAGTTTGGGTGATGAGTCACTTTCGGGTGATGGGTTAGTTTGGGGTGATGAGTTCGTTTGTGGTTGATGCGTCAGTTTGGGGTGATGTGTCAAATTTGGGGTGATATATCAGTTTGGGGTGATGCGTCCGTTTGGGGCGATGAGTCATTTTGGGGTGATGAGTCAGTTTGGGTTGATGGTTTAGTTTGGGGTGATAGGTCAGTTTGGGGTGATGTGTCAGTTTGAGGTGATGAGTCACTTTGGGGTGATGGATTAGTTTGGGGTGATGAGTCCGTTTGTGGTTGATGCGTCAGTTTGGGGTGATGTGTCAATTTGGGGTGATGTTTCAGTTTGTGGTGATGCGTCAGTTTGGGGCGATGAGTCATTTTGGGGTGATGAGTCAGTTTGGGTTGAGGTTTAGTTTGGGGTGATGGGTCAGTTTGGGGTGATGTGTCAGTTTGGGGTGATGTGTCAGTTTGGGGTGATGCGTCACTTTGGGATGATGAGTCATTTTGGGGTGATGAGTCATTTCGGGGTGATGGTTCCTTTTGGGGTGATGTGTCACTTTGGTGTGATGTGGCAGTTTGGGGTGATGGGTCAGTTTAGGATGATGGGTCAGTTAAGGGTGATGGCTCAGTTTGTGGGTGATGAGTCAGTTTGGGGTTATGGTTCATTTTGGGGTGATGATTCAATTTGGGGTGATGGGTCAATTTTGGGTGATGGGTCAGTTTTGGGGTAATGAGTCAGTTTGGAGTGATGAGTCAGTTTGTGGTTGATGCGTCACTTTGGGTTGGTGGTTCAGTTTGGGGTGATGGGTTCAGTTTGGGTTGATGAGGCAGTTTGCGGTGATGGGTCATTTTAGGATGATGGGCCAGTTTAGGGTGATGGGTTAGTTTGTGGGTGATGATTCGGTTTGGTGAAATGGGTCAGTATTTCGTCATGAGTCGGTTTGGGGTGGTGCTTCAGTTTGGGGTGATGAGTCAGTTTGCTTTGATGGCTCAGTTTGGGATGATGGGTCAATTTGGGGTGCTGAATCAGTTTGGAGTGATGAGTATGTTTTTGGTGATGGGTCAATTTGGTGTGATGGGTCTGTTTGGGATGATGTGTCCGTTTGGAGTGATGCGTCAGTTTTTTGTGATGGGTCAGTTTGGGTTAATGGGTCAGTTTGTGGTGATGAGTCAATTTGGGGTGATGGGTCAGTTTGTGGTGGTGCGTCCGTTTGGGGTGATGAGTCTGTTTGGGTTGATGGGTCAGTTTGGCGTGATGGGTCAGTTTGGGGTGATGAGTCAGTTTGGAGTGATGAGTCAGTTTTTGGTGAAGAGTCACTTTGGGGTGATGTGTCAGTTTGGGGTGATGCGTCAGTTTTGGGCGATGGGTCAGTTTTTGGTGAAGAATCAGTTTGTGGTGATGGGTCAGTTTGTGGTGATGAGTCAGTTTGGCGTGATACGTCAATTTGTGTTGATGGGTCAGTTTGAGGTGATGAGTCAGATTGTGGTGGTGCGTCAGTTTGGGGTGATGAGTCAGTTTGCGGTGTTGGGTCAGTTTGGTGTGATGAGTCAGTTTGGAGTGAAGAGTAAATTTTTGGTGATGAGTCAGTTTGCGGTGTTGGGTCAGTTTGGTGTGATGAGTCAGTTTGGAGTGAAGAGTAAATTTCTGGAGGTGAGTCAGTTAGGGGTGATGGTTCAGCTTGGGGGTGATGGGTCAGTTTGTGGTGGTGTGTCAATTTGGGGTGATGGCTTAATTTGGGATAATGGGTCCGTTTGTGTGAAGGATCAGTTTGGGTGATGAGTCAATTTGGGGTGATGGTTCAGTTTGGGGTGATGGGTCAGTTTGTGGAGATGAGTCAGTGTGGAGTGATGAGTCTGTTTTTGGTGAATAGTCAGTTTGTGGTGATGGGTAGGATTGTGGTGATCAGTCAGTTTGGGGTGATGGGTCAATTTGCGGTGATGGGTCAGTTTGGGGTGATGAGTCAATTTGGGGTGATGGTTTAGTTTGGTGTGATGAGTCCGTTTGTGGTTGATGCGTCAGTTTGGGGTGATGTGACAATTTTGGGTGATGTGTAAGTTTGGGGTGATGCGTCAGTTTGGGGTGATGAGTCAGATTGGGGTGGTGCGTCAGTTTGGGATGATGAGTCAGTTTGGGGTGTTGGGTCAGTTTTTGGTGATGAGTCAGTTTGGGGTGATGGGTTAATTTGGGATAATGGGTCAGTTTGTGTGAAGGATCAGTTTGGGGTGATGAGTCAATTTGGGGTGATGGTTCAGTTTGGGGTGATGTTCAGTTTGGGGTGATGGGTCAGTTTTGGGGTGATGAGTCTGTTTGGAGAGTAGGGTCTGTTTGGGGTGATGAGTCAGTTTGTGCTTGATGGGTCAGTTTGGGTGATAGGTTAGTTTGGCATGATGGGTCAGTTAGTGTGGGGGTCAGTTTGGGGTGATGAGTCAGTTTGGGGTGATGGATCAGTTTGGGGTGATGGGTCAGTTTGTGCTGATGAGTCAGTGTGGAGTGATGGGTCTGTTTTTGGTGAAGAGACAGTTTGGGGTGATGGGTAGGTTTGTGGTGATTAGTCAGTTTGGGGTGATGGGTCAATTTGAGGTGATGGGTCAGTTTGGGTGATGAGTCACTTTCGGGTGATGGGTTAGTTTGGGGTGATGAGTTCGTTTGTGGTTGATGCGTCAGTTTGGGGTGATGTGTCAAATTTGGGGTGATATATCAGTTTGGGGTGATGCGTCAGTTTGGGGCGATGAGTCATTTTGGGGTGATGAGTCAGTTTGGGTTGATGGTTTAGTTTGGGGTGATAGGTCAGTTTGGGGTGATGTGTCAGTTTGAGGTGATGAGTCACTTTGGGGTGATGGATTAGTTTGGGGTGATGAGTCCGTTTGTGGTTGATGCGTCAGTTTGGGGTGATGTGTCAATTTGGGGTGATGTTTCAGTTTGTGGTGATGCGTCAGTTTGGGGCGATGAGTCATTTTGGGGTGATGAGTCAGTTTGGGTTGAGGTTTAGTTTGGGGTGATGGGTCAGTTTGGGGTGATGTGTCAGTTTGGGGTGATGTGTCAGTTTGGGGTGATGCGTCACTTTGGGATGATGAGTCATTTTGGGGTGATGAGTCATTTCGGGGTGATGGTTCCTTTTGGGGTGATGTGTCACTTTGGTGTGATGTGGCAGTTTGGGGTGATGGGTCAGTTTAGGATGATGGGTCAGTTAAGGGTGATGGCTCAGTTTGTGGGTGATGAGTCAGTTTGGGGTTATGGTTCATTTTGGGGTGATGATTCAATTTGGGGTGATGGGTCAATTTTGGGTGATGGGTCAGTTTTGGGGTAATGAGTCAGTTTGGAGTGATGAGTCAGTTTGTGGTTGATGCGTCACTTTGGGTTGGTGGTTCAGTTTGGGGTGATGGGTTCAGTTTGGGTTGATGAGGCAGTTTGCGGTGATGGGTCATTTTAGGATGATGGGCCAGTTTAGGGTGATGGGTTAGTTTGTGGGTGATGATTCGGTTTGGTGAAATGGGTCAGTATTTCGTCATGAGTCGGTTTGGGGTGGTGCTTCAGTTTGGGGTGATGAGTCAGTTTGCTTTGATGGCTCAGTTTGGGATGATGGGTCAATTTGGGGTGCTGAATCAGTTTGGAGTGATGAGTATGTTTTTGGTGATGGGTCAATTTGGTGTGATGGGTCTGTTTGGGATGATGTGTCCGTTTGGAGTGATGCGTCAGTTTTTTGTGATGGGTCAGTTTGGGTTAATGGGTCAGTTTGTGGTGATGAGTCAATTTGGGGTGATGGGTCAGTTTGTGGTGGTGCGTCCGTTTGGGGTGATGAGTCTGTTTGGGTTGATGGGTCAGTTTGGCGTGATGGGTCAGTTTGGGGTGATGAGTCAGTTTGGAGTGATGAGTCAGTTTTTGGTGAAGAGTCACTTTGGGGTGATGTGTCAGTTTGGGGTGATGCGTCAGTTTTGGGCGATGGGTCAGTTTTTGGTGAAGAATCAGTTTGTGGTGATGGGTCAGTTTGTGGTGATGAGTCAGTTTGGCGTGATACGTCAATTTGTGTTGATGGGTCAGTTTGAGGTGATGAGTCAGATTGTGGTGGTGCGTCAGTTTGGGGTGATGAGTCAGTTTGCGGTGTTGGGTCAGTTTGGTGTGATGAGTCAGTTTGGAGTGAAGAGTAAATTTTTGGTGATGAGTCAGTTTGCGGTGTTGGGTCAGTTTGGTGTGATGAGTCAGTTTGGAGTGAAGAGTAAATTTCTGGAGGTGAGTCAGTTAGGGGTGATGGTTCAGCTTGGGGGTGATGGGTCAGTTTGTGGTGGTGTGTCAATTTGGGGTGATGGCTTAATTTGGGATAATGGGTCCGTTTGTGTGAAGGATCAGTTTGGGTGATGAGTCAATTTGGGGTGATGGTTCAGTTTGGGGTGATGGGTCAGTTTGTGGAGATGAGTCAGTGTGGAGTGATGAGTCTGTTTTTGGTGAATAGTCAGTTTGTGGTGATGGGTAGGATTGTGGTGATCAGTCAGTTTGGGGTGATGGGTCAATTTGCGGTGATGGGTCAGTTTGGGGTGATGAGTCAATTTGGGGTGATGGTTTAGTTTGGGGTGATGAGTCCGTTTGTGGTTGATGCGTCAGTTTGGGGTGATGTGACAATTTTGGGTGATGTGTAAGTTTGGGGTGATGCGTCAGTTTGGGGTGATGAGTCAGATTGGGGTGGTGCGTCAGTTTGGGATGATGAGTCAGTTTGGGGTGTTGGGTCAGTTTTTGGTGATGAGTCAGTTTGGGGTGATGGGTCAGTTTGGGGTGATGTTTGAGTTTGGGGTGATGGGTCAGATTAGAGTGCTGAGTCATTTTTGGAGATGATTCAGTTTGGGGTGATGGGTCAGCTTGGGGGTGATGGGTCAGTTTGTGGTCGTGTGTCAATTTGGGGTGATGGGTTAATTTGGGATAATGGGTCAGTTTGTGTGAAGGATCAGTTTGGGGTGATGAGTCAATTTGGGGTGATGGTTCAGTTTGGGGTGATGTTCAGTTTGGGGTGATGGGTCAGTTTTGGGGTGATGAGTCTGTTTGGAGAGTAGGGTCTGTTTGGGGTGATGAGTCAGTTTGTGCTTGATGGGTCAGTTTGGGTGATAGGTTAGTTTGGCATGATGGGTCAGTTAGTGTGGGGGTCAGTTTGGGGTGATGAGTCAGTTTGGGGTGATGGATCAGTTTGGGGTGATGGGTCAGTTTGTGCTGATGAGTCAGTGTGGAGTGATGGGTCTGTTTTTGGTGAAGAGACAGTTTGGGGTGATGGGTAGGTTTGTGGTGATTAGTCAGTTTGGGGTGATGGGTCAATTTGAGGTGATGGGTCAGTTTGGGTGATGAGTCACTTTCGGGTGATGGGTTAGTTTGGGGTGATGAGTTCGTTTGTGGTTGATGCGTCAGTTTGGGGTGATGTGTCAAATTTGGGGTGATATATCAGTTTGGGGTGATGCGTCAGTTTGGGGCGATGAGTCATTTTGGGGTGATGAGTCAGTTTGGGTTGATGGTTTAGTTTGGGGTGATAGGTCAGTTTGGGGTGATGTGTCAGTTTGAGGTGATGAGTCACTTTGGGGTGATGGATTAGTTTGGGGTGATGAGTCCGTTTGTGGTTGATGCGTCAGTTTGGGGTGATGTGTCAATTTGGGGTGATGTTTCAGTTTGTGGTGATGCGTCAGTTTGGGGCGATGAGTCATTTTGGGGTGATGAGTCAGTTTGGGTTGAGGTTTAGTTTGGGGTGATGGGTCAGTTTGGGGTGATGTGTCAGTTTGGGGTGATGTGTCAGTTTGGGGTGATGCGTCACTTTGGGATGATGAGTCATTTTGGGGTGATGAGTCATTTCGGGGTGATGGTTCCTTTTGGGGTGATGATTCAATTTGGGGTGATGGGTCAATTTTGGGTGATGGGTCAGTTTTGGGGTAATGAGTCAGTTTGGAGTGATGAGTCAGTTTGTGGTTGATGCGTCACTTTGGGTTGGTGGTTCAGTTTGGGGTGATGGGTTCAGTTTGGGTTGATGAGGCAGTTTGCGGTGATGGGTCATTTTAGGATGATGGGCCAGTTTAGGGTGATGGGTTAGTTTGTGGGTGATGATTCGGTTTGGTGAAATGGGTCAGTATTTCGTCACGAGTCGGTTTGGGGTGGTGCTTCAGTTTGGGGTGATGAGTCAGTTTGCTTTGATGGCTCAGTTTGGGATGATGGGTCAATTTGGGGTGCTGAATCAGTTTGGAGTGATGAGTATGTTTTTGGTGATGGGTCAATTTGGTGTGATGGGTCTGTTTGGGATGATGTGTCCGTTTGGAGTGATGCGTCAGTTTTTTGTGATGGGTCAGTTTGGGTTAATGGGTCAGTTTGTGGTGATGAGTCAATTTGGGGTGATGGGTCAGTTTGTGGTGGTGCGTCCGTTTGGGGTGATGAGTCTGTTTGGGTTGATGGGTCAGTTTGGCGTGATGGGTCAGTTTGGGGTGATGAGTCAGTTTGGATTGATGAGTCAGTTTTTGGTGAAGAGTCACTTTGGGGTGATGTGTCAGTTTGGGGTGATGCGTCAGTTTTGGGCGATGGGTCAGTTTTTGGTGAAGAATCAGTTTGTGGTGATGGGTCAGTTTGTGGTGATGAGTCAGTTTGGCGTGATACGTCAATTTGTGTTGATGGGTCAGTTTGAGGTGATGAGTCAGATTGTGGTGGTGCGTCAGTTTGGGGTGATGAGTCAGTTTGCGGTGTTGGGTCAGTTTGGTGTGATGAGTCAGTTTGGAGTGAAGAGTAAATTTCTGGAGGTGAGTCAGTTAGGGGTGATGGTTCAGCTTGGGGGTGATGGGTCAGTTTGTGGTGGTGTGTCAATTTGGGGTGATGGGTTAATTTGGGATAATGGGTCCGTTTGTGTGAAGGATCAGTTTGGGTGATGAGTCAATTTGGGGTGATGGTTCAGTTTGGGGTGATGGGTCAGTTTGTGGAGATGAGTCAGTGTGGAGTGATGAGTCTGTTTTTGGTGAATAGTCAGTTTGTGGTGATGGGTAGGATTGTGGTGATCAGTCAGTTTGGGGTGATGGGTCAATTTGCGGTGATGGGTCAGTTTGGGGTGATGAGTCAATTTGGGGTGATGGTTTAGTTTGGGGTGATGAGTCCGTTTGTGGTTGATGCGTCAGTTTGGGGTGATGTGACAATTTTGGGTGATGTGTAAGTTTGGGGTGATGCGTCAGTTTGGGGTGATGAGTCAGATTGGGGTGGTGCGTCAGTTTGGGATGATGAGTCAGTTTGGGGTGTTGGGTCAGTTTTTGGTGATGAGTCAGTTTGGGGTGATGGGTCAGTTTGGGGTGAGGTTTGAGTTTGGGGTGATGGGTCAGATTAGAGTGCTGAGTCATTTTTGGAGATGATTCAGTTTGGGGTGATGGGTCAGCTTGGGGGTGATGGGTCAGTTTGTGGTCGTGTGTCAATTTGGGGTGATGGGTTAATTTGGGATAATGGGTCAGTTTGTGTGAAGGATCAGTTTGGGGTGATGAGTCAATTTGGGGTGATGGTTCAGTTTGGGGTGATGTTCAGTTTGGGGTGATGGGTCAGTTTTGGGGTGATGAGTCTGTTTGGAGAGTAGGGTCTGTTTGGGGTGATGAGTCAGTTTGTGCTTGATGGGTCAGTTTGGGTGATAGGTTAGTTTGGCATGATGGGTCAGTTAGTGTGGGGGTCAGTTTGGGGTGATGAGTCAGTTTGGGGTGATGGATCAGTTTGGGGTGATGGGTCAGTTTGTGCTGATGAGTCAGTGTGGAGTGATGGGTCTGTTTTTGGTGAAGAGACAGTTTGGGGTGATGGGTAGGTTTGTGGTGATTAGTCAGTTTGGGGTGATGGGTCAATTTGAGGTGATGGGTCAGTTTGGGTGATGAGTCACTTTCGGGTGATGGGTTAGTTTGGGGTGATGAGTTCGTTTGTGGTTGATGCGTCAGTTTGGGGTGATGTGTCAAATTTGGGGTGATATATCAGTTTGGGGTGATGCGTCAGTTTGGGGCGATGAGTCATTTTGGGGTGATGAGTCAGTTTGGGTTGATGGTTTAGTTTGGGGTGATAGGTCAGTTTGGGGTGATGTGTCAGTTTGAGGTGATGAGTCACTTTGGGGTGATGGATTAGTTTGGGGTGATGAGTCCGTTTGTGGTTGATGCGTCAGTTTGGGGTGATGTGTCAATTTGGGGTGATGTTTCAGTTTGTGGTGATGCGTCAGTTTGGGGCGATGAGTCATTTTGGGGTGATGAGTCAGTTTGGGTTGAGGTTTAGTTTGGGGTGATGGGTCAGTTTGGGGTGATGTGTCAGTTTGGGGTGATGTGTCAGTTTGGGGTGATGCGTCACTTTGGGATGATGAGTCATTTTGGGGTGATGAGTCATTTCGGGGTGATGGTTCCTTTTGGGGTGATGTGTCACTTTGGTGTGATGTGGCAGTTTGGGGTGATGGGTCAGTTTAGGATGATGGGTCAGTTAAGGGTGATGGCTCAGTTTGTGGGTGATGAGTCAGTTTGGGGTTATGGTTCATTTTGGGGTGATGATTCAATTTGGGGTGATGGGTCAATTTTGGGTGATGGGTCAGTTTTGGGGTAATGAGTCAGTTTGGAGTGATGAGTCAGTTTGTGGTTGATGCGTCACTTTGGGTTGGTGGTTCAGTTTGGGGTGATGGGTTCAGTTTGGGTTGATGAGGCAGTTTGCGGTGATGGGTCATTTTAGGATGATGGGCCAGTTTAGGGTGATGGGTTAGTTTGTGGGTGATGATTCGGTTTGGTGAAATGGGTCAGTATTTCGTCATGAGTCGGTTTGGGGTGGTGCTTCAGTTTGGGGTGATGAGTCAGTTTGCTTTGATGGCTCAGTTTGGGATGATGGGTCAATTTGGGGTGCTGCATCAGTTTGGAGTGATGAGTATGTTTTTGGTGATGGGTCAATTTGGTGTGATGGGTCTGTTTGGGATGATGTGTCCGTTTGGAGTGATGCGTCAGTTTTTTGTGATGGGTCAGTTTGGGTTAATGGGTCAGTTTGTGGTGATGAGTCAATTTGGGGTGATGGGTCAGTTTGTGGTGGTGCGTCCGTTTGGGGTGATGAGTCTGTTTGGGTTGATGGGTCAGTTTGGCGTGATGGGTCAGTTTGGGGTGATGAGTCAGTTTGGAGTGATGAGTCAGTTTTTGGTGAAGCGTCACTTTGGGGTGATGTGTCAGTTTGGGGTGATGCGTCAGTTTTGGGCGATGGGTCAGTTTTTGGTGAAGAATCAGTTTGTGGTGATGGGTCAGTTTGTGGTGATGAGTCAGTTTGGCTTGATACGTCAATTTGTGTTGATGGGTCAGTTTGAGGTGATGAGTCAGATTGTGGTGGTGCGTCAGTTTGGGGTGATGAGTCAGTTTGCGGTGTTGGGTCAGTTTGGTGTGATGAGTCAGTTTGGAGTGAAGAGTAAATTTTTGGTGATGAGTCAGTTTGCGGTGTTGGGTCAGTTTGGTGTGATGAGTCAGTTTGGAGTGAAGAGTAAATTTCTGGAGGTGAGTCAGTTAGGGGTGATGGTTCAGCTTGGGGGTGATGGGTCAGTTTGTGGTGGTGTGTCAATTTGGGGTGATGGGTTAATTTGGGATAATGGGTCCGTTTGTGTGAAGGATCAGTTTGGGTGATGAGTCAATTTGGGGTGATGGTTCAGTTTGGGGTGATGTTCAGTTTGGGGTGATGGGTCGGTTTGGGGTGATGTGTCAGTTTGTGCTTGATGGGTAAGTTTCGGTGATGGGTTAGTTTGGCATGATGGGTCAGTTAGTGTGGGGGTCAGTTTGGGGTGATGGATCAGTTTGGGTTGATGGGTCAGTTTGTGGTGATGAGTCAGTGTGGAGTGATGAGTCTGTTTTTGGTGAAGGGTCAGTTTAAGGTGATGGGTAGGTTTGTGATGATGAGTCAGTTTGGGGTGATGGGTCAATTTGAGGTGATGGGTCAGTTTGGGGTGATGTGTCAATTTGGGGTGATGGTTTAGTTTGGGGTGATGGGTCAGTTTGGGTTGATGAGTCAGTTTGGGGTGATGGGTCAATTTAGGTGGATGGATTATTTCGGGGTGCTGAGTTACTTTGGGGTGAAGATTTTGGGGGTGATGGGTCAGTTTGTGGTGGTGTGTCAATGTGGGGTGATGGGTTAATTTGTGATCATGGGTCAGTTTGTATGACGGTTGAGTTTGGGGTGATGGGTAAATTTGGGGTGATGGGTCAGCTTGTGCGTGATGGGTCAGTTTGGGTGATGGCTTAGTTTGGCATGATGTGTCAGTTAGTGTGGGGTCAGTTTGGAGTGAGGAGTCAGTTGAGGTTGATGGATCAGTTTGGGGTGATGGGTCAGTTTGTGGAGATGAGTCAGTGTGGAGTGATGAGTCTGTTTTTGGTGAAGAGTCAGTTTGTGGTGATGGGTAGGATTGTGGTGATGAGTAAGTTTGGGTTGATGGGTCAATTTGCGGTGATGGTTTAGTTTGCGGTGATGAGTCAGTTTGTGGTTGATGCGTCAGTTTGGGGTGATGTTTCAATGTGGGGTGATGTGTCAGTTTGGGGTGATGCGTCAGTTTGGGGCGATGAGTCATTTTGGGGTGATGAGTCCGTTTGGGGTGATGGTTTAGTTTGGGGTGATGAGGCAGTTGGGGGTGATGGGTCAGTTTAGGATGATGGACCAGTTTAGGGTGATGGGTCAGATTGTGGGTGATGAGTCGGTTTGGTGAAATGGGTCAGTTTTTCGTCATGAGTCTGTTTGGGGTGTTGCTTCAGCTTGTGGTGATGAGTCAGTTTGGTTTGATGTCTCAGTTGGGATGTTGGGTCAATTTGGGTTGTTGAATCAGTTTGGAGTGATGGATATGTTTTTGGTGATGGGTCAATTTGGTGTGATGGATCAGTTTGGGATGATGAGTCAGTTTGGAGTGATGCGTCAGTTTTTTGTGATGGGTTAGTTTGGGTTAATGGGTCAGTTTTTGGTGATGAGGCAGTTTGGGGTGATGTGTCAGTTAGGGGTGATGCGTCAGTTTGGGGCGATGAGTCATTTTGGGATGATGAGTCAGTTTGGTGTGATGGTTCCGTTTGGGGTGATGTGTCAGTTTGGTGTAATGTGGCAGTTTGGGGTGATGGGTCAGTTTAGGATGATGGGCCAGTTTAGGTTGATGGCTCAGTTTGTGGGTGATATGTCGGTTTGGTGAAATTGGCAGTTTTTCGTCATGAGTCTGTTTTGGGTGGTGCTTCAGTTTGGGGTGATGACTCAGTTTGGGTCGATGAGTCAGTTTGGGGTGATGGTTCAATTTAGGTTGAAGGGTTACTTTAGGGTGCTAAGTTACTTTGTGGTGAAGATTCAATTTGGGGTGATTGTTCAGTTTGGGGTGATGCATCTGTTTGGGTTGATGCTTCAGTTTGTGGCGATGAGTCAGTTTTGGGTGATTATTCATTTTGGTGTGATGGGACAATTTGGGGTGATGGGTCAGTTTGGGGTGGTGGGTCAGTTTGGGGTGATGGTTCAGTTTGGGGTGATAAGACACTTTTGTGTGATGCGTCAGTTAGGGGTGATGAGTCAGTTTGGGGTTATGAGTCAGTTTGCGGTGATGGGTCAGTTTGGGGTGATGGGTCAATTTGGGATGAATAGTCAGTTTGGAGTGATGAGTCAGTTTTTGGTGATGGGTCAGTTTGGAGTGTTGAGTCTGTTTGGGTTGAGGGTCAGTTTGGGGTGATGGTTCAGTTTGGGGTGATGAGTCAGTTTTGGGTGATGGGACAATTTGGGGTGATGGGTCAGTTTCGGGTGATGAATCAGTTTGGGGTGATGGATCAGTTTGGGGTGATGAGTCAGTGGGGAGATGCCTCAATTTGGGATGATGAGTCAGTTTGGATTGATTGGTCGGTTTGGGGTGATGGTTCAGTTTGGAGTGATGAGTTAGTTTGGAGTGATGAGTCCGTATTTGGTGACGAATCAGTTTGGGGTGATGGGTCAGTTTGGGGTGATGGTTCAGTTAGGGGTGATGGGTCAGTTTTGGGTGGTGCTTCAGTTTGGGTTGATGGATCAGTTTGGGGTGATGGGTCAGTTTGGAGTGATGGGTCAATATTTGGTCATGGGTCAGTTTGGGGTCATGAGTCTGTTTGGGTTGATGGGTAAGTTTGAGGTGATGGGTCAGTTTGGGGTGTTGAGTCAGTTTGGAGTGATGAGTCAGTTTTTGGTGAAGAGACACTTTGGAGTGATGGGTCAGTTTATGGTGATGGGTCAGTTTGGAGTGATGAGAAGGTTTTTGGTGATGGGACAATTTGGGGTGATGGGTCAGTTTAGGAAGGTGAATCAGTTTGGGTTGATGGGTCAGTTTGGGGTGATGAATCAGTGGGGAGATGCGTCAGTTTGGGCTGATTGGTCAGTTTGTGTTGATGGGTCAGTTTTGGGTGATGAGTCAGTTTGGAGTGATGAGTATGTATTTGGTGATGAGTCAGTTTGTAGTGATGAGTCAGTTTTTGGTGAAGAATCACTTTGGGGTGATGGTTCAGTTTGTGGTGATGAGTCAGTTTTTGGTGATTGGACAATTTGGGGTGTTGGGTCAGTTTGGGGTGATGAATCAGTTTGGGGTGATGGGTCAGTTTAGAGTGCTGAGTCATTTTTGGAGGTGATTCAGTTTGGGGTGATGGGTCAGCTTGGAGGTGATGGGTCAGTTTGTGGTCGTGTGTCAATTTAGGGTGATGGGTTAATTTGGGATAATGGGTCAGTTTGTGTGAAGGATCAGTTTGGGGTGATGAGTCAATTTGGGGTGATGGTTCAGTTTGGGATGATGTTCAATTTGGGGTGATGTGTCAGTTTTGGGGTGATGAGTCTGTTTGGAGAGTAGGGTCTGTTTGTGGTGATGGGTCAGTTTGTGCTTGATGGGTCAGTTTCGGTGATAGGTTAGTTTGGCATGATGGGTCAGTTAGTGTGGGGGTCAGTTTGGGGTGATGAGTCAGTTTGGGGTGATGGATCAGTTTGGGGTGATGGGTCAGTTTGTGGTGATGAGTCAGTGTGGAGTGATGCGTCTGTTTTTGGTGAAGAGACAGTTTGGGGTGATGGGTAGGTTTATGGTTATTAGTCAGTTTGGGGTGATGGGTCAATTTGAGGTGATGGGTCAGTTTGGGTGATGAGTCACTTTCGGGTGATGGGTGAGTTTGGGGCGATGAGTTCGTTTGTGGTTGATGCGTCAGTTTGGGGTGATGTGTCAATTTGGGGTGATGTATCAGTTTGGGGTGATGCGTCAGTTTGGGGTGATGTGCCAGTTGGGGTGATGAGTCACTTTGGGGTGATGGATTAGTTTGGGGTGATGAGTCCGTTTGTGGTTGATGCGTCAGTTTGGGGTGATGTGTCAATTTGGGGTGCTGTGTCAGTTTGTGGTGATGCGTCAGTTTGGGGCGATGAGTCATTTTGGGGTGATGAGTCAGTTTGGGTTGAGGTTTAGTTTGGGGTGATGGGTCAGTTTGGGGTGATGTGTCAGTTTGGGGTGATGTGTCAGTTTGGGGTGATGCGTCAGTTTGGGATGATGAGTCATTTTGGGGTGATGAGTCAGTTTGGGGTGATGGTTCCTTTTGGGGTGATTTGTCACTTTGGTGTGATGTGGCAGTTTGGGGTGATGGGTCAGTTTAGGATGATGGGTCAGTTAAGGGTGATGGCTCAGTTTGTGGGTGATGAGTCAGTTTGGGGTGATGGTTCATTTTGGGGTGATGATTCAATTTGGGGTGATGGGACAATTTTGGGTGATGGGTCAGTTTTGGGGTAATGAGTCAGTTTGGAGTGATGAGTCAGTTTGTGGTTGATGCGACACTTTGGGTTGGTGGTTCAGTTTGGGGTGATGGGTTCAGTTTGGGGTGATGAGGGAGTTTGCGGTGATGGGTCAGTTTAGGATGATGGGCCACTTTAGGGTGATGGGTTAGTTTGTGGGTGATGAGTCGGTTTGGTGAAATGGGGCAGTATTTCGTCATGAGTCGGTTTTGGGTGGTGCTTCAGTTTGGGGTGATGACTCAGTTTGGGTTGATAGCTCAGTTTGGGATGATGGGTCAATTTGGGGTGCTGCATCAGTTTGGAGTGATGAGTATGTTTTTGGTGATGGGTCAATTTGGTTTGATGGGTCTGTTTGGGATGATGAGTCCGTTTGGAGTGATGCGTCAGTTTTTTTGATGGGTCAGTTTGGGTTAATGGGTCAGTTTGTGGTGATGAGTCAATTTGCGGTGATGGGTCAGTTTGTGGTGGTGCGTCCGTTTGGGGTGATGTGTCTGTTTGGGTTGATGGGTCAGTATGGCGTGATGGGTCAGTTTGGGGTGATGAGTCAGTTTGGAGTGATGAGTCAGTTTTTGGTGAAGAGTCACTTTGGGGTGATGTGTCAGTTTGTGGTGATTAGTCAGTTTGGCGTGATACGTCAATTTGTGGTGATGGGTCAGATTGAGGTGATGAGTCAGATTGTGGTCGTGCGTCAGTTTGCGGTGATGAGTCAGTTTGCGGTGTTGGGTCAGTTTGGTGTGATGAGTCAGTTTGGAGTGAAGAGTAAATTTCTGGAGGTGAGTCAGTTTGGGGTGACGGTTCCGCTTGGGGGTGATGGGTCAGTTTGTGGTAGTGTGTCAATTTGGGGTGATGGGTTAATTTGGGATAATGGGTCCGTTTGTGTGAAGGATCAGTTTGGGGTGATGAGTCAATTTGGGGTGATGGTTCAGTTTGGGGTGATGTTCAGTTTGGGGTGATGGGTCGGTTTGGGGTGATGTGTCAGTTTGTGCTTAATGGGTCAGTTTGGGTGATGGGTTAGTTTGGCATGATGGGTCAGTTAGTGTGGGGGTCAGTTTGGGGTGATGAGTCAGTTTGGGGTGATGGATCAGTTTGGGTTGATGGGTCAGTTTGTGCTGATGAGTCAGTGTGGAGTGATGAGTCTGTTTTTGGTGAAGGGTCAGTTTGAGGTGATGGGTAGGTTTGTGGTGATGAGTCGGTTTGGGGTGATGGGTCAATTTGAGGTGATGTGTCAGTTTGGGGTGATGTGTCAATTTGGGGTGATGTGTCAGTTCGGGGTGATGCTTCAATTTGGGGCGATGAGTCATTTTGGGGTGATGAGTCAGTTTGGGGTGATGGTTTAGTTTGGGGTGATGGGTCAGTTTGGGTTGATGAGTCAGTTTGGGGTGATGGGTCCATTTAGGTGGATGGATTATTTCGGGGTGCTGAGTTACTTTGGGGTGAAGATTTTGGGGGTGATGGGTCAGTTTGTGATGGTGTGTCAATGTGGGGTGATGGGTTAATTTGGGATCATGGGTCAGTTTGTATGACAGTTCAGTTTGGGGTGATGGGTCAATTTGGGGTGATGGGTCAGTTTGTGCGTGATGGGTTAGTTTGGGTGATGGCTTAGTTTGGCATGATGTGTCAGTTAGTGTGGGGTCAGTTTGGGGTGATGAGTCAGTTTGGGGTGATGGATCAGTTTGGGGTGATGGGTCAGTTTGTGGAGATGAGTCAGTGTGGAGTGATGAGTCTGTTTTTGGTGAAGAGTCAGTTTGTGGTGATGGGTAGGATTGTGGTGATGAGTCAGATTGGGGTGATGGGTCAATTTGCGGTGATGGTTTAGTTTGGCGTGATGAGTCCGTTTGTGGTTGATGCGTCAGTTTGGGGTGATGTTTCAATTTGGGGTGATGTCTCAGTTTGGGATGATGCGTCAGTTTGCGGCGATGAGTCATTTTGGGCTGATGAGTCCGTTTGGGGTGATGGTTTAGTTTGGGGTGATGTGTCAGTTTGGGGTGATGGGTCAGTTTGTGGTGATGTGTCAGTTTGGGGTGATGCGTCAGTTTGGGGCGATGGGCCAGTTTAGGGTGATGGCTCAGTTTGTGGGTGATGGTTCAGTTTGGGGTGATGAGGCAGTTTGGGGTGATGGGTCAGTTTAGGATGATGGGCCAGTTTAGGGTGATGGGTCAGTTTGTGGCTGATGAGTCGGTTTGGTGAAATGGGTCAGTTTTTCGTCATGAGTCTGTTTGGGGTGTTGCTTCAGTTTGTGGTGATGAGTCAGTTTGGTTTGATGTCTCATTTGGGATGATGGGTCAATTTGGGGTGATGAATCAGTTTGGAGTGATGAGTATGTTTTTGGTGATGCGTCAATTTGGGGTGATGTGTCACTTTGGGATGATGTGTCAGTTTGGGGTGATGGGTCAGTTTGGGGTGAGGAGTCATTTTGTGGATGATGCATCAGTTTGGGGTGATGACTCAGTTTGGGTCGATGAGTCAGTTTGGGGTGATGGTTCAATTTAGGTTGATGGGTTACTTTAGGGTGCTGAGTTACTTTGTGGTGAAGATTCAATTTGGGGTGATTGTTCAGTTTGGGGTGATGCATCTGTTTGTGTTGATGCTTCAGTTTGTGGCGATGAGTCAGTTTGGGGTGATTATTCATTTTGGTGTGATGGGTCAATTTGGGGTGATGGGTCAGTTTGGGGTGGTCGTTCAGTTTGGGGTGATGGTTCAGTTTGGGGTGGTGGGTCAGTTTGGGGTGATGGTTCAGTTTGGGGTGATAAGACACTTTTGTGTGATGCATTAGTTTGGGGCGATGAGTCAGTTTGGGGTGATGAGTCAGTTTGCGGTGATGGGTCAGTTTGGGGTGATGGGTCAATTTGGGATGAATAGTCAGTTTGGAGTGATGAGTCAGTTTTTGGTGATGGGTCAGTCTGGAGTGTTGAGTCTGTTTGGGTTGAGGGTCAGTTTGGGGTGATGGGTCAGTTTGGGGTGAAGAGTCAGTTCGGAGTGATGAGTCAGTTTTTGGTGAAGAATCACTTTGGGGTGATGGTTCAGTTTTTGGTGATGAGTCAGTTATGGGTGATGGGACAATTTGGGGTGATGGGTCAGTTTGGGGTGATGAATCAGTTTGGGGTGATGGATCAGTTTGGGGTGATGAGTCAGTGGGGAGATGCGTCAATTTGGGAAGATGAGTCAGTTTGGATTGATTGGTCGGTTTGGGGTGATGGGTCAGTTTGGAGTGATGAGTTAGTTTGGAGTGATGATCAGTTTTTGGTGACGAATAAGTTTGGAGTGATGGGTCAGTTTGGGGTGATGGTTCAGTTAGGGGTGATGGGTCAGTTTGGGGTCATGAGTCTGTTTGGGTTGATGGGTCAGTTTGGGGTGATGGGTCAGTTTGGGATGTTGAGTCCGTTTGGAGTGATGAGTCAGTTTTTGGTGAAGAGACACTTTGGGGTGATGGGTCAGTTTATGGTGATGGGTCGGTTTGGAGTGATGAGAATGTTTTTGGTGATGGGACAATTTGGGGTGATGGGTCAGTTTAGGAAGTGAGTCAGTTTGGGTTGATGGGTCAGTTTGGGGTGATGGGTCAGTTTGGAGTGATGAGTATGTTTTTGGTGATGAGTCAGTTTGGGGTGATGGGTCAGTATGGGGTTGAAGAGTCAGTTTGGAGTGATGAGTCAGTTTTTGGTGAAGAATCACTTTGGGGTGATGGTTCAGTTTGTGGTGATGAGTCAGTTTTGGGTGATTGGACAATCTCGGGTAATGGGTCAGTTTGGGGTGATGAATCAGATTGGGGTGATGGGTCAATTTGGGATGATGAGTCAGTGGGGAGATGCATCAGTTTGGGATGATGAGTCAGTTTGAATTGATTGGTCGGTTTGGGGTGATGGGTCAGTTTGGAGTGATGTGTTAGTTTGGAGTGATCAGTCAGATTTGGTGAAGAATCAGTTTGGGGTGATGGGTCAGTTTGGGGTGATGGTTCAGTTAGGGGTGATGTGTCAGTTTGGGGTGGTGCTTCAGTTTGGGGTGATGGGTCAGTTTGGGGTGAAGGGTCAGTCGGGTGTGATGAGTCAGTTTGGGGTGATGGGTCAATTTGGGATGAATAGTCAGTTGGAGTGATGAGTCAGATTTTGGTGATGGGAAATTTTGGGGTGATGGGTCAGTTTGTGGTGATGAGTCAGTTTTTGGTGATGGATCAATTTGGGGTGAGGGGTCCGTTTGGGGTAATGAGTCAGTTTGGAGTGATGGGCCGGTTTTTGATGATGGGTCAGTTTGGATTAATGGGTCAGTTTGTGGTCATGAGTCAGTTTCGGGTGATGGGTCAGTTTTTGGTGGTGCCTCAGTTTGGGGTGAAGAGACTGTTTGGGTTGATGGGTCTGTTTGGGGTGATGGGTCAGTTTTGGGTGAAGAGTCAGTTTGGAGTGATGAGTCAGCTTTTGGTGAAGAATCACTTTGGGGTGATGGTTCAGTTTTTGGTGAACAGACAGTTTTGGGTGATGGGTCAGTTTGTGGTGGTGCCTCAGTTTGGGGTGATGAGACTGCTTGGGGTGATGGAAATTTGGGGTGATGAAGCAGTTTGGGGTGATGGGTCAGTTCAGGGTGATGGGCCAATTTGGAGTGATGGGTCAGTTTGTGGCTGATGAGTCGGTTGTGTGAAATGGGTCAGTTTTTGGTCATGGGCCTGTTTGGGGTGGTGCTTCAGTTTGGGATGATGCGTCAGTTTGGGGCGAAGAGTCAGTTTGGAATGATTATTCAGTTTGGCGAGATGCGTCAGTTTGGGGCAATGAGTCAGTTTGGGGTGATTATTCAGTTTGGGGTGATGCGTCAATTAGGGGTGATGAGTCAGTTTGGGGTGTTTGTTCAATATGGGGTGAAGAGTCAGTTTGGGGTGATGTGTCAGTTTGGGGTGATGGTTCAGTTAGGGGTGATGGGTCAGTTTGGGTTGGTGCTTCAGTTTGTGGTGATGGGTCAGTTTGGGGTGAAGGGTCAGTCGGGTGTGTTGAGTCAGTTTGGGGTGATGGGTCAATTTGGGGTGATGGGTCAGTTTGGGATAATGTGTCAGTTTGGAGTGATGGGTCCGTTTTTGGTCATGGGTTAGTTTGGGATAAAGGGTCAGTTTGGGTTGATGGTTAAGTTTGGGGTGATGGGTCAGTATGGGGTGATGAGTCAGTTTGGAGTGAAGTCTGTTTTTGGTGATGAGTCAGTTTGGGGTGATGGGTCAGTTTGTGGTGATGTGTCAGTTTGGGGTGATGGGTCAGTTTAGGGTGCTGAGTCATTTTTTGGAGGTGAGTAAGTTTGGAGTGATGGGTCAGCTCGGGCGTGATGGGTCAGTTTGTGGTGGTGTGTCAATTTGGGGTGATGGTTCAGTTTGGGGTGATGGTTCAGTTTAGGGTGATGGGTCAGTTTTGGGGTGATGAGTCTGTTTGGGGTATAGGGTCAGTTTGGGGTGTTGGTCAGTTGGTGCGTGATGGGTCAGTTTGGGTGATGGGTTAGTTTGGCATGATGGGTCAGTTCGTGTGGGGGTCAGTTTGGGGTGATGAGCCAGTTTGGGGTGATGGGTCAGTTTGGGATGATGGGTCAGTTTGTGGTAATGAGTCAATTTGGGCTGATGGTTTAGTTTGGGGTACTGGGTCAGTTAGTGGTGATGAATCAGTTTGGTGTAATGGGTCAGTTTTTGGTCATGAGTCAGTTTGTGGTGGTGCGTGAGTTTGGGGTGATGGGTCAGTTTAGGATGATGGGCCAGTTTAGGGTGATGGGTCAGTTTGAGGGTGATGAGTCGGTTTGGTGAAATTGGTCAGTTTTTCGTCATGAGTCTGTTTGGGGTGATGGTTCAGTTTGGGGTGATGCGTCAGCTTTGTGTGATGCATCAGTTTGGGGCGATGGGTCAATTTGGGATGAATAGTCAGTTTGGAGTGATGAGTCAGTTTTTGCTGATGGGAAACTTTGGGGTGATGGGTCAGTATGGTGTGATGAGTCAGTTTTTGGTGATGGATCAATTTGGGGTGAGGTGTCCGTTTGGGGTAATGAGTCAGTACGGGGTGATGGGTCAGTTTTGGGTGAAGAGTCAGTTTGGAGTGATGAGTCAGTTTTTTGGTGAAGAATCACTTTGGGGTGATGGTTCAGTTTTTGGTGATGAGACAGTTTTGGGTGATGGGTCAGTTTGTGGTGCTGAGTCAGTTTGTTGTGATGGGTCAGTTTGTGGTGCTGAGTCAGTTTATTGTGATGGGTCAGTTTGTGGTGGTGCCTCAGTTTGGGGTGATGAGACTTCTTGGGGTGATGGAAATTTGGGGTGATGAAGCAGTTTGGGGTGATGGGTCAGTTCAGGGTGATTGGTCAATTTGGAGTGTTGGGTCAGTTTGTGGCTGATGAGTCGGTTTGGTGAAATGGGTCAGTTTTTGGTCATGAGTATGTTTGGGGTGGTGCTTCAGTTTGGGATGATGCGTCAGTTTGGGGCGATGAGTCACTTTGGAGTGATTATTCAGTTTGGGGTGATGGGTCAATTTGGGTTATGAGTCATTTTGGGGTGATTGGTCAATTTGGGGTGATGAATCAGTTTGTGGGTGATGCGGCAGTTTGGGGTGATGGGTCAGTTTGGGGTGATGAGTCAGATTGGGGTGATGGGTCAGTTTGGGGTGATGGGTCAGTTTGGGGTGATGGGTCAGTTTGGGGTGATGTGCCAGTTTGGGGTGATGGGTCAGTTTAGGGTGATGGGTTACTTTTGGGGTGCTGATTACTTTGGGGTGAATATTCAATTTGGGGTGATGGTTCAGTTTGGGGTGATGCGTCAGTTTGGTGTGATGCGTCAGTTTGGGGCCATGAGTCAGTTTGGGGTGATGAGTCAGTTTGCGGTGATGGGTCATTTTGGGGTGATTTGTCAGTTTGGGGTGAAGTGTCAGTTTGGAGTGATGAGCCAGTCTTTGGTGATGGGTCAGTTTGGGGTGATGGGTCAATTTGGGGTGATGGGTCAGTTTGCGATAATGAGTCAATTTAGAATGATGGGTCAGTTTTTGGTCATGGTTCAGTTTGGGTTAATGGGTCAGTTTGTGGTGATGAGTTAGTTTAGGGTGATGGTTTAGTTTGTCGAGGTGCGTCAGTTTTGGGTAATGAGTCTGTTTGGGTTAATGGGTAGGTTTGAGGTGATGGGTCTGTTTGGGGTGATGAGTCAGTTTGGAGTGATGAGTCAGTTTTTGGTGAAGAGACACTTTGGGGTGATGGATCACTTTATGGTGATGAGCCAGGTTTGGGTGATGGGACAATTTGGTGTGATGGGTCAGTTTAGGGTCATGAATCAGTTTGGGGTGATGGGTCAGTTTGTGGTGATGAGTCAGTGGGGAGATGCGTCAGTTTGGGATGATGAGTCAGTTTGGGTTGATTGATCAGTTTGGGTTGATGGGTCAGTTTGGGGTGATGAGTCAGTTTGGAGTGATTTGTCAGTTTGGGGTGAAGTGTCAGTTTGGAGTGATGAGCCTGTCTTTGGTGATGGGTCAGTTTGGGGTGATGGGTCAATTTGGGGTGATGGGTCAGTTTGCGATAATGAGTCAATTTAGAATGATGGGTCAGTTTTTGGTCATGGTTCAGTTTGGGTTAATGGGTCAGTTTGTGGTGATGAGTTAGTTTAGGGTGATGGTTTAGTTTGTGGAGGTGCGTCAGTTTGGGGTGATGAGTCTGTTTGGGTTAATGGGTAGGTTTGAGGTGATGGGTCTGTTTGGGGTGATGAGTCAGTTTGGAGTGATGAGTCAGTTTTTGGTGAAGAGACACTTTGGGGTGATGGATCACTTTATGGTGATGAGCCAGGTTTGGGTGATGGGACAATTTGGTGTGATGGGTCAGTTTAGGGTCATGAATCAGTTTGGGGTGATGGGTCAGTTTGTGGTGATGAGTCAGTGGGGAGATGCGTCAGTTTGGGATGATGAGTCAGTTTGGGTTGATTGATCAGTTTGGGTTGATGGGTCAGTTTGGGGTGATGAGTATGTTTTTGGTGATGAGTCAGTTTGGGGTGAAGGGTCAGCATCGGGTGAAGAGTCAGTTTGTGGTGATTGGTCAGTTTGGGGTGATGAGTCCGGCTCGGGTGATGGGTGAGTTTAGGGTGATTGTTCAATTTGGGGTGATGAGTCAGTTTGTGGGTGATGCGTAAGTTTGAGGCCATGAGTCAGTTTGGGGTGATGAGTCAGATTGCGCTGATAGTTCATTTTGGTGTGATGGGTCAGCTTGGGGTGAAGAATCAGTTTGGAGTGATGAGTTAGTTTTTGGTGATGGGTCAGTTTGAGGTGATGGGTCAGTCGGGTGTGATGAGTCCGTTTTGGGTGATGGGTCAATTTCAGGTGATGTGTCAGTTTGGATTAGTCAGTCAGTTTGGAGCGATGGGTCAGTTTTAGATCATGGGTCAGTTTGGGTTAATGGGTCAGTCTGTGGTGATGAGTCAGTTTGGGGTGATCGGTCAGTTTGTGGAGGTGCTTCAGTTTGGGGTGATGAGTCTGTTTGGTTTGATGGGTAAGTTTTGGTGATGGGTCAGTTTGGGGTGATGAGTCAGTTTGGAGTGATGAGTCAGTTTTTGGTCAAGAGACACGTTGGGGTGGTGGGTCAGTTTATGGTGATGAGTCAGTTTTGGGTGATGGGACAATTTGGGGTGATGGGTCAGTTTAGGGTGATGAATCAGTTTGGAGTGATGAGTCAGTTTTTGGTGAAGAGTCACTTTGGGGTGATGTGTCAATTTGGGTGATGAGTCAGTTTGGGTTGATAGGTCAATTTGGGGTGATGAGTCAGTTTGGCGTGATAGGTCAATTTGGGGTGATGGGTCAGTTTGGGGTGATGAGTCAGATTGGGATGCTGGGTCAGTTTGGGGTGATGAGTCAGTTTGGGGTGATGGGTCAGATTAGGATGCTGAGTCATTTTTCGGACGTGAGTCTGTTTGGGGTGGTGGGTCAGCTCGGGGGTGATGGGTCAGTTTGTGGTGGTGTGTCAATTTGGGGTGATGTGTTAATTTGGGATAATGGGTCAATTTGTGTGACGGATCAGTTTGGGATGATGAGTAAATTTGGGGTAATGGTTCAGTTTGGAGTGATGGTTCAGTTTGGGGTGATGGGTCAGTTTTGGGGTGATGAGTCAGTTTGGGGTGTAGGGTCAGTTTGGGTTGATGGGTCAGTTTGTGCTTGATGCGTCAGTTTGTGTGAATGGATAGTTTGGCATGATGGGTCAGTTAGTGTGGGGGTCAGTTTGGGGTGATGAGTCAGTTTGGGGTGATGGGTCAGTTTGGGGAGTTGGGTCAGTTTGTGGTCATGAGTCAGTTTGTGGTGGTGCGTCAGTTTGGGGTGATGGGTCAGTTTGTGGTGATGAGTCAGTGTGGAGTGATTAGTCTGGTTTTGGTGAAGAGTCAGTTTGGGGTGATGGGTCAGTTTGTGGTGATGAGTCAGTTTGGGGTGATGAGTATGTTTTTGGTGATAAGTCAGTTAATGGTAATGGGTCAGTTTGGGTTGATGGTTCAGGAAGGGGTGATGGGTCAGTTTGGTGAAATGGGTCAGTTTTTGGTCATGAGTCTGTTTGTGGTGGTGCGTCAGTTTGGGGTGATGGGTCAGTTTGTGGTGATGAGTCAGTGTGGAGTGATGAGTCTTGTTTTGGTGAAGAGTCAGTTTGGGGTGATGAGTCCGGCTCGGGTGATGGGTGAGTTTAGGGTGATTGTTCAATTTGGGGTGATGAGTCAGTTTGTGGGTGATGCGTAAGTTTGAGGCCATGAGTCAGTTTGGGGTGATGACTCAGATTGCGCTGATAGTTCATTTTGGTGTGATGGGTCAGCTTGGGGTGATGGGTCAGTCGGGTGTGATGATTCCGTTTTGGGTGATGGGTCAATTTCAGGTGATGTGTCAGTTTGGGTTAATCAGTCAGTTTTGAGTGATGGGTCAGTTTTAGATCATGGGTCAGTTTGGGTTAATGGGTCAGTCTGTGGTGATGGGTCAGTTTGGAGTGATGGGTCAGTTTGTGGAGGTGCTTCAGTTTGGGGTGATGAGTCTGTTTGGTTTGATGGGTAAGTTTGTGGTGATGGGTCAGTTTGGGGTGATGAGTCAGTTTGGAGTGATGCGTCAGTTTTTGGTCAAGAGACACGTTGGGGTGGTGGGTCAGTTTATGGTGATGAGTCAGTTTTGGGTGATGGGACAATTTGGGGTGATGGGTCAGTTTAGGGTGATGAATCATTTTGGAGTGATGAGTCAGTTTTTTGTGAAGAGTCACTTTGGGGTGATGTGTCAATTTGGGTGATGATTCAGTTTGGGATGCTGGGTCAGTTTGGGGTGATGAGTCAGTTTGGCGTGATAGGTCAATTTGGGGTGATGGGTCAGTTTGGGGTGATGAGTCAGATTGGGATGCTGGGTCAGTTTGGGGTGATGAGTCAGTTTGGGGTGATGGGTCAGAGTAGGGTGCTGAGTCATTTTTTGGACGTGAGTCAGTTTGGGGTCGTGGGTCAGCTTGGGGGTGATGGGTCAGTTTGTGGTGGTGTGTCAATTTGGGGTGATGGGTTAATTTGGGATAATTGGTCAATTTGTGTGACGGATCAGTTTGTGGTGATGTGTCAATTTGGGGTAATGGTTCAGTTTGGAGTGATGGTTCAGTTTGGTGTGATGGGTCGGTTTTGGGGTAATGAGTCAGTTTGGGGAGTAGGATCAGTTTGGGGTGATGGGTCAGTTTGTGCTTGATGGGTCAGTTTTGTGTGAATGGTTAGTTTGGCATGATGGGTCAGTTAGTGTGGGGGTCAGTTTTGGGTGATGAGTCAGTTTGGGGTGATGGGTCAGTTTGGGGAGTTGGGTCAGTTTGTGGTCATGAGTCAGTTTGTGGTGGTGCGTCAGTTTGGGGTGATGGGTCAGTTTGTGGTGATGAGTCAGTGTGGAGTGATTAGTCTGGTTTTGGTGAAGAGTCAGTTTGGGGTGATGGGTCAGTTTATGGTGATGAGTCAGTTTGGGGTGATGAGTATGTTTTTGGTGATAAGTCAGTTAATAGTAATGGGTCAGTTTGGGTTGATGGTTCAGTAAGGGGTGATGGGTCAGTTTGATGAAATAGGTCAGTTTTTGGTCATGAGTCTGTTTGTGGTGGTGCGTCAGTTTGGGGTGATGGGTCAGTTTGTGGTGATGAGTCAGTGTGGAGTGATGAGTCTGGTTTTGGTGAAGAGTCAGTTTGGGGTGATGGGTCAGTTTGTGGTGATGAGTCTGGTTTTGGTGAAGAGTCAGTTTGGGGTGATGGGTCAGTTTGTGATGATGAGTCAGTTTGGGGTGATGTGTCAATTTGGGGTGATGAGTCAGTTTGGGGCGGTGCTTCAGTTTGGGATGATGCGTCAGTTTTGGCCGATGAGTCACTTTGGAGTGATTATTCAGTTTGGGGTGATGAATCAATTTGGGGTGATGAGTCATTTTGGGGTGATTGGTCAATTTGGGGTGATGAATCAGTTTGTGGGTGTTGCGGCAGTTTGGGGTGATGGGTCAGTTTGGGATGATGAGTCAGTTTGGGGTGATGGGTCAGTTTGGGGTGATGAGTCAGTTTGGGGTGATGGGTCAGTTTGGGGTGATGGGTCAGTTTGGGGTGATGAGTCAGTTTGGGGTGATGGGTCAGTTTAGGGTGATGGGTTACTTTGGGGTGCTGATTACTTTGGGGTGAATATTCAATTTGGGGTGATGGTTCAGTTTGGGGTGATGCGTCAGTTTGGGGTGATGAGTCAGTTTGGGGTGATGGGTCAGTTTGGGGTGATGAGTCAGTTTGGGTTGATTGATCAGTTTGGGTTGATGGGTCAGTTTGGGGTGATGAGTCAGTTTGAAGTGATGAGTATGTTTTTGGTGATGAGTCAGTTTGGGGTGAAGGGTCAGTATGGGGTGAAGAGTCAGTTTGTGGTGATTGGTCAGTTTGGGGTGATGAGTCCGGCTCGGGTGATGGTGAGTTTAGGGTGATTGTTCAATTTGGGGTGATGAGTCAGTTTGTGGGTGATGCGTAAGTTTGAGGCCATGAATCAGTTTGGGGTGATGAGTCAGATTGCGCTGATGGTTCATTTTGGTGTGATGGGTCAGCTTGGGGTGAAGAATCAGTTTGGAGTGATGAGTTAGTTTTTGGTGATGGGTCAGTTTGAGGTGATGAGTCAGTCGGGTGTGATGAGTCCGTTTTGGGTGATGGGTCAATTTCAGGTGATGTGTCAGTTTGGGTTAATCATTCAGTTTGGAGTGATGGGTCAGTTTTAGATCATGGGTCAGTTTCGGTTAATGGGTCAGTCTGTGGTGATGAGTCAGTTTGGGGTGATGGGTCAGTTTGTGGAGGTGCTTAAGTTTGGGGTGATGAGTCTGTTTGGTTTGATGGGTAAGTTTGTGGTGATGGGTCAGTTTGGGGTGATGAGTCAGTTTGGAGTGATGAGTCAGTTTTTGGTCAAGAGACACGTTGGGGTGGTGGGTCAGTTTATGGTGATGAGTCAATTTTGGGTGATGGGACACTTTGGGGTGATGGGTCAGTTTAGGGTGATGAATCAGTTTGGAGTGATGAGTCAGTTTTTGGTGAAGAGTCACTTTGGGGTGATGTGTCAATTTGGGTGATGAGTCAGTTTGGGGTGATAGGTCAATTTGGGGTGATGAGTCAGTTTGGCGTGATAGGTCAATTTGGGGTGATGGGTCAGTTTGGGGTGATGAGTCAGATTGGGATGCTGGGTCAGTTTGAGGTGATGAGTCAGTTTGGGGTGATCGGTCAGATTAGGGTGCTGAGTCATTTTTTGGACGTGAGTCAGTTTGGGGTGGTGGTTCAGCTCGGGGGTGATGGGTCAGTTTGTGGTGGTGTGTCAATTTGTGGTGATGGGTTAATTTGGGATAATGGGTCAATTTGTGTGACGGATCAGTTTGGGGTGATGAGTCAATTTGGGGTAATGGTTCAGTTTGGAGTGATGGTTCAGTTTGGGGTGATGGGTCAGTTTTGGGGTGATGAGTCAGTTTGGGGAGTAGGGTCAGTTTGGGGTGATGGGTCAGTTTGTGCTTGATGGGTCAGTTTGTGTGAATGGTTAGTTTGGCATGATGGGTCTGTTAGTGTGGGGGTTAGTTTGGGGTGATGAGTCAGTTTGGGGTGATGGGTCAGTTTGGGGAGTAGGGTCAGTTTGTGGTCATGAGTCAGTTTGTGATGGTGCGTCAGTTTGGGGTGATGGGTCAGTTTGTGGTGATGAGTCAGTGTGGAGTGATTAGTCTGGTTTTGGTGAAGAGTCAGTTTGGGGTGATGGGTCAGTTTGTGGTGATGAGTCAGTTTGGGGTGATGAGTATGTTTTTGGTGATAAGTCAGTTAATGGTAATGGGTCAGTTTGTGTTGATGGTTCAGTAAGGGGTGATGGGTCAATTTGGTGAAATGGGTCAGTTTTTGGTCATGAGTCTGTTTGTGGTGGTGCGTCAGTTTGGGGTGATGGGTCGGTTTGTGGTGATGAGTCAGTGTGGAGTGATGAGTCTTGTTTTGGTGAAGAGTCAGTTTGGGGTGATGAGTCCGGCTCGGGTGATGGGTGAGTTTAGGGTGATTGTTCAATTTGGGGTGATGAGTCAGTTTGTGGGTGATGCGTAAGTTTGAGGCCATGAGTCAGTTTGGGGTGATGAGTCAGATTGCGCTGATGGTTCATTTTGGTGTGATGGGTCAGCTTGGGGTGAAGAATCAGTTTGGAGTGATGAGTTAGTTTTTGGTGATGGGTCAATTTGAGGTGATGGGTCAGTCGGGTGTGATGAGTCCGTTTTGGGTGATGGGTCAATTTCAGGTGATGTGTCAGTTTGGGTTAATCATTCAGTTTGGAGTGATGGGTCAGTTTTAGATCATGGGTCAGTTTGGGTTAATGGGTCAGTCTGTGGTGATGAGTCAGTTTGGGGTGATGGGTCAGTTTGTGGAGGTGCTTCAGTTTGGGGTGACGAGTGTGTTTGGTTTGATGGGTAAGTTTGTGGTGATGGGTCAGTTTGGGGTGATGAGTCAGTTTCGAGTGATGAGTCAGTTTTTGGTCAAGAGACACGTTGGGGTGGTGGGTCAGTTTAGGTGATGAGTCAGTTATGGGTGTGGGGACAATTTGGGGTGATGGGTCAGTTTAGGGTGATGAATCAGTTTGGAGTGATGAGTCAGTTTTTGGTGAAGAGTCACTTTGGGGTGATGTGTCAATTTTGGTGATGATTCAGTTTGTGGTGATAGGTCAATTTGGGGTGATGGGTCAGTTTGGCATGATAGGTCAATTTGGGGTGATGGGTCAGTTTGGGGTGATGAGTCAGATTTGGATGCTGGGTCAGTTTGGGGTGATGAGTCAGTTTGGGGTGATGGGTCAGATTAGGGTGCTGAGTCATTTTCTGGACGTGAGTCAGTTTGGGGTGGTGGGTCAGCTCGGGGGTGATGGGTCAGTTTTTGGTGGTGTGCCAATTTGGGGTGATGGGTTAATTTGGGATAATGGGTCAATTTGTGTGACGGATCAGTTTGGGGTGATGAGTCAATTTGGGTTAATGGTTCAGTTTGGAGTGATGGTTCAGTTTGGGGTGATGGGTCAGTTTTGGGGTGATGAGTCAGTTTGGGGAGTAGGGTCAGTTTGGGGTGATGGGTCAGTTTGTGCTTGATGGGTCAGTTTTGTGTGAATGGTTAGTTTGGCATGATGGGTCAGTTAGTGTGGGGGTCAGTTTGGGGTGATGAGTCAGTTTGGGTTGATGGGTCAGTTTGGGGAGTTGGGTCAGTTTGTGGTGATGAGTCAGTGTGGAGTGATTAGTCTGGTTTTGGTGAAGAGTCAGTTTGGGGTGATGGGTCAGTTTGTGGCGATGAGTCAGTTTGGGGTGATGAGTATGTTTTTGGTGATAAGTCAGTTAATAGTAATGGGTCAGTTTGGGTAGATGGTTCAGTATGGGTAGATGGTTCAGTAAGGGGTGATGGGTCAGTTTGGTGAAATGGGTCAGTTTTTGGTCATGAGTCTGTTTGTGGTGGTGCGTCAGTTTGGGGTGATGGGTCAGTTGTGGTGATGAGTCAGTGTGGAGTGATGAGTCTGGTTTTGGTGAAGAGTCAGTTTGGCGTGATGGGTTAGTTTGTGGTGATGAGTCTGGTTTTGGTGAAGAGTCAGTTTGGGGTGATGGGTCAGTTTGTGATGATGAGTCAGTTTGGGGTGATGTGTCAATTTGGGGTGATGATTCAGTTTGGGATGGTGCTTCAGTTTGGGATGGTGCGTCAGTTTGGGCCGATGAGTCACTTTGGAGTGATTATTCAGTTTGGGGTGATGGGTCAATTTGGGGTGATGAGTCATTTTGGGGTGATTGGTCAATTTGGGGTGATGAATCAGTTTGTGGATGATGCGGCAGTTTGGGGTGATGGGTCAGTTTGGGGTGATGCGTCAGTTTGGGGTGATGGGTCAGTTTGGCGTGATGAGTCAGTTTGGGGTGATGGGTAAGTTTGGGGTGATGGGTCAGTTTGGGGTGATGAGTCAGTTTGGGGTGATGGGTCAGTTTAGGGTGATGAGTTACTTTGGGGTGCTGATTACTTTGGGGTGAATATTCAATTTGGGGTGATGGTTCAGTTTGGGGTGATGCGTCAGTTTGTGGTGATGAGTCAGTTGGGAGATGCGTCAGTTTGGGATGATGAGTCAGTTTGGGTTGATTGATCAGTTTGGGTTGATGGGTCAGTTTGGGGTGATGAGTCAGTTTGGAGTGATGAGTATGTTTTTGGTGATGAGTCAGTTTGGGGTGAAGGGTCAGTATGGGGTGAAGAGTCAGTTTGTGGTGATTGGTCAGTTTGGGGTGATGAGTCCGGCTCGGGTGATGGGTGAGTTTAGGGTGATTGTTCAATTTGGGGTGATGAGTCAGTTTGTGGGTGATGCTTAAGTTTGAGGCCATGAGTCAGTTTGGGGTGATGAGTCAGATTGCGCTGATGGTTCATTTTGGTGTGATGGGTTAGCTTGGGGTGAAGAATCAGTTTGAAGTGATGAGTTAGTTTTTGGTGATGGGTCAGTTTGAGGTGATGAGTCAGTCGGGTGTGATGAGTCCGTTTTGGGTGATGGGTCAATTTCAGGTGATGTGTCAGTTTTGGTTAATCAGTCAGTTTGGAGTGATGGGTCAGTTTTAGATCATGGGTCAGTTTGGGTTAATGGGTCAGTCTGTGGTGATGAGTCAGTTTGGGGTGATGGGTCAGGTTATGGAGGTGCTTAAGTTTGGGGTGATAAGTCTGTTTGGTTTGATGTGTAAGTTTATGGTGATGGGTCAGTTTGGGGTGATGAGTCAGTTTGGAGTGATGAGTCAGTTTTTCGTCAAGAGACACGTTGGGGTGGTGGGTCAGTTTATGGTGATGAGTCTGTTTTGAGTGATGGGACAATTTGGGGTGATGGGTCAGTTTAGGGTGATGAATCAATTTGGAGTGATGAGTCAGTTTTTGGTGAAGAGTCACTTTGGGGTGATGTGTCAATTTGGGTGATGAGTCAGTTTGGGGTGATAGGTCAATTTGGGGTGATGAGTCAGTTTGGCGTGATAGGTCAATTTGGGGTGATGGGTCAGTTTGGGGTGATGAGTCAGATTGGGATGCTGGGTCAGTTTGGGGTGATGAGTCAGTTTGGGGTGATCGGTCAGATTAGGGTGCTGAGTCATTTTTTGGACGTGAGTCAGTTTGGGGTGGTGGTTCAATCCGGGGGTGATGGGTAAGTTTGTGGTGGTGTGTCAATTTGTGGTGATGGGTTAATTTAGGATAATGGGTCAATTTGTGTGACGGATCAGTTTGGGATGATGAGTCAATTTGGGGTAATGGGTCAGTTTGGAGTGATGGTTCAGTTTGGGGTGATGCGTCAGTTTTGGGGTGATGAGTCAGTTTGGGGAGTAGGGTCAGTTTGGGGTGATGGGTCAGTTTGTGCTTGATGGGTCAGTTTGTGTGAATGGTTATTTTGGCATGATGGGTCAGTTAGTGTGGGGGTTAGTTTGGGGTGATGGGTCAGTTTGGGGAGTTGGGTCAGTTTTTGGTCATGAGTCAGTTTGTGGTGGTGCGTCAGTTTTTGGTGATGGGTCAGTTTGTGGTGATGAGTCAGTGTGGAGTGATTAGTCTGGTTTTGGTGAAGAGTCAGTTTGGGGTGATGGGTCAGTTTGTGGTGATGAGTCAGTTTGGGGTGATGAGTATGTTTTTGGTGATAAGTCAGTTAATGGTAATGGGTCAGTTTGGGTTGATGGTTCAGTAAGGGGTGATGGGTCAGTTTGGTGAAATGGGTAAGTTTTTGGTCATGAGTCTGTTTGTGGTGGTGCGTCAGTTTGATGTGATGGGTCAGTTTGTGGTGATGAGTCAGTGTGGAGTGATGAGTCTGGTTTTGGTGAAGAGTCAGTTTGGGGTGATGGGTCAGTTTGTGGTGATGAGTCTGGTTTTGGTGAAGAGTCAGTTTGGGGTGATGGGTCAGTTTGTGGTGATGAGTCAGTTTCGGGTGATGTGTCAATTTGGGGTGATGAGTCAGTTTGGGGTGGTGCTTCAGTTTAAGATTATGCGTCAGTTTGGGCCGATAAGTCACTTTGGAGTGATTATTCAGTTTGGGGTGATGGGTCAATTTGGGGTGATGAGTCATTTTGGGGTGATTGGTCAATTTGGGGTGATGAATCAGTTTGTGGGTGATGCGGCAGTTTGGGGTGATAGGTCAGTTTGGGGTGATCAGTCAGTTTGGGGTGATGGGTCAGTTTGGGGTGATGAGTCAGTTTGGGGTGATGGGTCAGTTTGGGGTGATGGGTCAGTTTGGGGTGATGAGTCAGTTTGGGGTGATGGGTCAGTTTAGGGTGATGGGTTACTTTGGGGTGCTGATTAATTTGGGGTGAATATTCAATTTGGGGTGATGGTTCAGTTTGGGGTGATGCGTCAGTTTGGTGTGATGGGTCAGTTTGGGGCCATGAGTCAGTTTGGGGTGATGAGTCAGTTTGCGGTGATGGGTCATTTTGGGGTGATTTGTCAGTTTGGGGTGAAGTGTCAGTTTGGAGTGATGAGTCAGTCTTTGGTCATGGGTCAGTTTGGGTTAATGGGTCAGTTTGTGGTGATGAGTTAGTTTAGGGTGATGGGTCAGTTTGTGGAGGTGTATCAGTTTGGGGTGATGAGTCTGTTTGGGTTGATGGGTAGGTTTGAGCTGATGGGTCAGTTTGGAGTGATGAGTCAGTTTTTTGTGAAGAGACACTTTGGGGTGATGGGTCAGTTTATGGTGATGAGTCAGTTTTGGGTGATGGGACAATTTGGGGTGATGGGTCAGTTTTGGGTGATGAATCAGTTTGGTGTGATGGGTAAGTTTGTGGTGATGAGTCAGTGGGGAGATGCGTCAATTTGGGATGATGAGTCAGTTTGGGCCGATTGGTCAGTTTGGGTTGATGGGTCAGTTTGTGGTGATGAGTCAGTTTCGGGTGATGGGTGAGTTTAGGGTGATTGTTCAATTTGGGGTGATGAGTCACTTTGTGCGTGATGTGTCAGTTTGAGGCCATGAGTCAGTTTGGGGTGATGAGTCAGATTACGCTGATGGTTCATTTTGGTGTGATGGGTCAGCTTGGGATGAAGAGTCAGTGCGGAGATGCGTCAGGTTGGGATGATGAGTCAGTTTGGATTGATAGGTCGGTTTGGGGTGATGGATCAGTTTGGGGTGATGGTTCCGTTTGGGGTGATGGGTCAGTTTGGGGTGATGGGGCAGTTTGGGGTAAATGGTCAGTTTGTGGGTGATGAGCCGGTTTGGTGAAATGGGTCAGTTTTTGGTCATGAGTCTGTTTAGGGTGGTGCTTCAGTTTGAGATGATGCGTCAGTATGGGGCGATGAGTCACTTTGGAGTGATTATTCAGTTCGGGGTGATGGGTCAATTTGGGGTGTTGAGTCATTTTGGGGTGATTGGTCAATTTGGGGTGATGAATCAGTTCTTGGGTGATGCGGCAGTTTGGGGTGATGAGTCAGTTTGGAGTGATGAGTATGTTTTTGGTGATGAGTCAGTTTGGGGTGAAGGGTCAGTATGGGGTGAAGAGTCAGTTTGTGGTGATTGGTCAAGTTGTGGTGATGAGTCAGTTTCGGATGATGCGTGAGTTTAGGGTGATTGTTCAATTTGGGGTGATGAGTCACTTTGTGGGTGATGCGTCAGTTTGAGGCCATGAGTCAGTTTGGGGTGATGAGTCAGATTACGCTGATGGTTCATTTTGGTTTGATGGGTCAGCTTGGGGTGAAGAGTCAGTGCGGAGATGCGTCAGGTTGGGATGATGAGTCAGTTTAGATTGATAGGTCGGTTTGGAGTGATGGATCAGTTTGGGGTGATGAGTCAGTTTGAAGTGATGATTATGTTTTTGGTGATCAGTCAGTTAGTGGTGATGGGTCAGTTTGGGGTGATGGTTCAGTTTGGGGTGATGGGTCAGTTTGGGCCGATGGGGCAGTTTGGGGTAATCGGCCAGATTGGAGTGATCGGTCAGTTTGTGGGTGATGAGCCAGTTTGGTGAAATGGGTCAGTTTTTGGTCAGGAGTCTGTTTGGGGTGGTGCTTCAGTTTGAGATGATGCGTTAGTATGGGGCGATGAGTCACTTTGGAGTGATTATTCAGTTCGGGGTGATGTGTCAATTTGGGGTGATGGGTCACTTTGCGATAATGAGTCAATTTAGAATGATGGGTCAGTTTTTGGTCATGGGTCAGTTTGGGTTAATGGGTCAGATTGTGGTGATGAGTTAGTTTAGGGTGATGAGTCAGTTTGTGGAGGTGCGTCAGTTTGGGGTAATGAGTCTGTTTGGGTTGATGGAAGGTTTGAGATGATGGGTCAGTTTGGGGTGATGAGTCAGTTTGGAGTGATGAGTCAGTTTTTGGTGAAGAGACACTTTGGGGTGATGGATCAGTTTATGGTGATGAGCCAGGTTTGGGTGATGGGACAATTTGGGGTGATGGGTCAGTTTAGGGTGATGAATCAGTTTGGGGTGATGGGTCAGTTTGTGGTGATGAGTCAGTGGGGAGATGCGTCAGTTTGGGATGATGAGTCAGTTTGGGTTGATTGATCAGTTTGGGTTGATGGGTCAGTTTGGGGTGATGAGTCAGTTTGGAGTGATGAGTATGTTTTTGGTGATGAGTCAGTTTGGGGTGAAGTGTCAGTATGGGGTGAAGAGTCAGTTTGTGGTGATTGGTCAGTTTGGGTGATGAGTCCGGTTCGGGTGATGGGTGAGTTTAGGGTGATTGTTCAATTTGGGGTGATGAGTCAGTTTGTGGATGATGCGTCAGTTTGAGGCCATGAGTCAGTTTGGGGTGATGAGTCAGATTGCGCTGATGGTTCATTTTGTGTGATGGGTCAGCTTGGGGTGAAGAATCAGTTTGGAGTGATGAGTATGTTTTTGGTGATGAGTCAGTTTGGGGTGAAGGGTCAGTATGGGGTGAAGAGTCAGTTTGTGGTGATTGGTCAATTTGTGGTGATGAGTCAGTTTCGGGTGATGCGTGAGTTTAGGGTGATTGTTCAATTTGGGGTGATGAGTCACTTTGTGGGTGATGCGTCAGTTTGAGGCCATGAGTCAGTTTGGGGTGATGAGTCAGATTACGCTGATGGTTCATTTTGGTGTGATGGGTCAGATTGGGGTGAAGAGTCAGTGCGGAGATGCGTCAGGTTGGGATGATGAGTCAGTTTAGATTGATAGGTCGGTTTGGGGTGATGGATCAGTTTGGGGTGATGAGTCAGTTTGGAGTGATGATTATGTTTTTGGTGATCAGTCAGTTAGGGGTGATGGGTCAGTTTGGGGTGATGGTTCAGTTTGGGGTGATGGGTCAGTTTGGGCTGATGGGGCAGTTTGGGGTAATCGGCCAGATTGGAGTGATCGGTCAGTTTGTGGGTGATGAGCCAGTTTGGTGAAATGGGTCAGTTTTTGGTCAGGAGTCTGTTTGGGGTGGTGCTTCAGTTTGAGATGATGCGTTAGTATGGGGCGATGAGTCACTTTGGAGTGATTATTCAGTTCGGGGTGATGGGTCAATTTGGGGTGATGAGTCATTTTGGGGTGATTGGTCAATTTGGGGTGATGAATCAGTTTGTGGGTGATGCGGCAGTTTGGGGTGATGGGTCAGTTTGGGGTGATGAGTCAGATTTGGGTGATGGGTCAGTTTAGGGTGATGGGTTACTTTCGGGTGCTGATTACTTTGGGGTGAATATTCAATTTGGGGTGATGGTTCAGTTTGGGGTGATGCGTCAGTTTGGTGTGATGCGTCAGTTTGGGGCCATGAGTCAGTTTGGGGTGATGAGTCAGTTTGCGGTGATGGTTCATTTTTGGGTGATTTGTCAGTTTGGGGTGAAGTGTCAGTTTGGAGTGATGAGTCAGTCTTTGGTGATGGTTCAGTTTGGGGTGATGTGTCAATTTGGGGTGATGGGTCACTTTGCGATAATGAGTCAATTTAGAATGATGGGTCAGTTTTTGGTCATGGGTCAGTTTGGGTTAATGGGTCAGATTGTGGTGATGAGTTAGTTTAGGGTGATGAGTCAGTTTGTGGAGGTGCGTCAGTTTGGGGTAATGAGTCTGTTTGGGTTGATGGAAGGTTTGAGATGATGGGTCAGTTTGGGGTGATGAGTCAGTTTGGAGTGATGAGTCAGTTTTTGGTGAAGAGACACTTTGGGGTGATGGATCAGTTTATGGTGATGAGCCAGGTTTGGGTGATGGGACAATTTGGGGTGATGAGTCAGTTTAGGGTGATGAATCAGTTTGGGGTGATGGGTCAGTTTGTGGTGATGAGTCAGTGGGGAGATGCGTCAGTTTGGGATGATGAGTCAGTTTGGGTTGATTGATCAGTTTAAGTTGATGGGTCAGTTTGGGGTGATGAGTCAGTTTGGAGTGATGAGTATGTTTTTGGTGATGAGTCAGTTTGGGGTGAAGTGTCAGTATGGGGTGAAGAGTCAGTTTGTGGTGATTGGTCAGTTTGGGTGATGAGTCCGGTTCGGTGATGGGTGAGTTTAGGGTGATTGTTCAATTTGGGGTGATGAGTCAGTTTGTGGATGATGCGTCAGTTTGAGGTCATGAGTCAGTTTGGGGTGATGAGTCAGATAGCGCTGATGGTTCATTTTGTGTGATGGGTCAGCTTGGGGTGAAGAATCAGTTTGGAGTGATGAGTTAGTTTTTGGTGATGGGTCAGTTTGAGGTGATGGGTCAGTCTGTGGTGATGAGTCAGTTTGGGGTGATGGGTCAGTTTGTGGAGGTCTTTCAGTTTGGTGTGATGAGTCTGTTTGGTTTGATGTGTAAGTTTGTGGTGATGGGTCAGTTTGGGGTGATGAGTCAGTTTGGAGTGATGAGTCAGTTTTTGGTCAAGAGACACGTTGGGGTGGTGGGTCAGTTTATGGTGATGAGTCAGTTTAGGGTGATGGGACAATTTTTGGTGATGGGTCAGTTTAGCGTGATGAATCAGTTTGGAGTGATGGGTCAGTTTTTGGTGAAGAGTCACTTTGGGGTCAATTTGGGTGATGAGTCAGTATGAGGTGTTCGGTCAATTTGGGGTGATGAGTCAGTTTTGGGTGATGGGTCAGTTTTGGGGTGATGAGTCAGTTTGGGGAGTAGGGTCAGTTTGGGGTGATGGGTCAGTTTGTGCTTGATGGGTCAGTTTGTGTGATGGGTTAGTTTGGCATGATGAGTCAGTTAGTGTGGGAGTCAGTTTGTAGTCATGAGTCAGTTTGTGGTGGTGCGTCAGTTTGAGGTGATGGGTCAGTTTGTGGTGATGAGTGAGTGTGGAGTGATGAGTCTGGTTTTGGTGAAGAGTCAGTTTGGGGTGATGGGTCAGTTTGTGGTGATGAGTCAGTTTGGGGTGATGAGTATGTTTTTGGTGATAAGTCAGTTAATGATAATGGGTCAGTTTGGGGTGATGGTTCAGTTTGGGGTGATGGATCAGTTTGGTGAAATGGGTCAGTTTTTGGTCATGAGTCTGTTTGTGGTGGTGCGTCAGTTTGGGGTGATGGGTCAGTTTGTGGTGATGAGTCAGTGTGGAGTGTTGAGTCTGATTTTGGTGAAGAGTCAGTTTGGGGTGATCGGTCTGTTTGTGGTGATGAGTCAGTTTGGGGTGATGGGTCAATTTGGGGTGATGCGTCAGTTTGGGGTGATGGGTCAGTTTGCGGTGATGGGTCAGTTTAGGGTGATGGGTTACCTTGGGGTGCTGATTACTTTGGGGTGAATATTCAATTTGGGGTGATGGTTCAGTTTGGGGTGATGCGTCAGTTTGGTGTGATGCGTCAGTTTGGGGCCATGAGTCATTTTGGGGTGATGAGTCAGTTTGCGGTGAAGGATCATTTTGGGGTGATGTGTGAGTTTGGGGTGAAGTGTCAGTTTGGAGTGATGAGTCAGTTTTTGGTGATCGGTCAGTTTGGGGTGATGCGTCAGTTTGTGGTGATGAGTTGATTTGGGGTGATGGGTCAGTTTGTGGAGGAGCATCAGTTTGGGGTGATGAGTCTGTTTGGGTTGCTGGGTAGGTTTGGGGTGATGGGTCAGTTTGCGGTGATGAGTCAGTTTGGAGTGATGAGACAGTTTTTGGTGATGAGACACTTTGGCGTGATGGGTCAGTTTATGGTGATGAGTCAGTTTTGGGTGATGGGACAATTTTGGGTGATGGGTCAGTTTAGGGTGATGAATTAGTTTGGGGTGAAGAGTCAGTTTCGGGTGATGGGTGAGTTTAGGGTGATTGGTTAATTGGGGTGCTGATTACTTTGGGGTGAAGATTCAATTTTTGGCGATGAGTCAGTTTGGGTTGATGATTCAGTTTGATGTGATTGGTCCGTTTGTGGTGATGGGTCAGTTTGGGGTGAAGAGTCAGTTTGGAGTGATGAGTCAGTTTTTGGTGATGGGTCAGTTTGGGGTGATGGGGCACCATGGTGTGATGAGTCAGTTTAGGGTGATGGGTCAATTTGGGGTGATAGTTCAGTTGGGGTGATGGTTCAGTTTGGGGTGATGGTTCAGTTTGTGGTGATGCGTCATTATTGTGTGATGCGTCAGTTTGAGGCGATGAGTCAGTTTGGGGTGATGAGTCAGTTTGCGGTGATGGGTCAGTTTGGGGTGATGGGTCAATTTGGGATGAATATTCAGTTTGGAATGATGAGTCAGTTTTTGGTGATGGGTCAGTTTTGGGTGATGGGACAATTTGGGGTGATGGGTCAGTTTAGGGTGATGAATCAGTTTGGAGTGATGAGTCAGTTCTTGGTGAAGAGTCACTTTGGGGTGATGTGTCAATTTGGGTGATGAGTCAGTTTAGGGTGATAGGTCAATTTGGAGTGATGAGTCAGTTTGGCGTGAAGGGTGAATTTGTGGTGATGAGTCAGTTTGGGGTGATGAGTCAGATTGGGGTGGTGCATCAGTTTGGGGTGATGAGTCAGATTTGGGTGATGGGTCAGTTTAGGGTTATGAGTCATTTTTTGGACGTGAGTCAGTTTGGGGTGATGGGTCAACTTGGGGGTGATGGGTCAGTTTGTGGTGGTGTGTCAATTTGGGGTGATTTGTTAATTTGGGATGATGGGTCAATTTGTGTGACGGATCAGTTTGGGATGATGAGTCAATTTGGGGTCATGGTTCAGTTTGGGGTGATGGTTCAGTTTGGGGTGATGGGACAGTTTTGGGTTGATGTGTCAATTTTTGGTGAAGAGACACTTTGGGGTGATGGGTCAGTTTATGGTGATGAGTCAGTTTTGGGTGATGGGACAATTTGGGGTGATGGGTCAGTTTAGGGTGATGAATCAGTTTGGGGTGATGCGTCAGTTTGGGGCCATGAGTCAGTTTGGGGTGATGAGTCAGTTTGCGGTGATGGGTCATTTTGGGGGGAATTGTCAGTTTGGGGAGAAGTGTCAGTTTGGAGTGATGAGTGAGTTTTTGGTGATGGGTCAGTTTGGGGTGAAGTGTCAGTATGGGGTGAAGAGTCAGTTTGTGGTGATTGGTCAGTTTGGGTGATGAGTCCGGTTCGGGTGATGGGTGAGTTTAGGGTGATTGTTCAATTTGGGGTGATGAGTCAGTTTGTGGATGATGCGTCAGTTTGAGGCCATGAGTCAGTTTGGGGTGATGAGTCAGATTGCGCTGATGGTTCATTTTGTGTGATGGGTCAGCTTGGGGTGAAGAATCAGTTTGGAGTGATGAGTTAGTTTTTGGTGATGGGTCAGTTTGAGGTGATGGGTCAGTCTGTGGTGATGAGTCAGTTTGGGGTGATGGGTCAGTTTGTGGAGGTCTTTCAGTTTGGTGTGATGAGTCTGTTTGGTTTGATGTGTAAGTTTGTGGTGATGGGTCAGTTTGGGGTGATGAGTCAGTTTGGAGTGATGAGTCAGTTTTTGGTCAAGAGACACGTTGGGGTGGTGGGTCAGTTTATGGTGATGAGTCAGTTTAGGGTGATGGGACAATTTTTGGTGATGGGTCAGTTTAGCGTGATGAATCAGTTTGGAGTGATGAGTCAGTTTTTGGTGAAGAGTCACTTTGGGGTCAATTTGGGTGATGAGTCAGTATGAGGTGATCGGTCAATTTGGGGTGATGAGTCAGTTTGGGGTGATGGGTCAGTTTTGGGGTGATGAGTCAGTTTGGGGAGTAGGGTCAGTTTGGGGTGAAGGGTCAGTTTGTGCTTGATGGGTCAGTTTGTGTGATGGGTTAGTTTGGCATGATGAGTCAGTTAGTGTGGGAGTCAGTTTGTAGTCATGAGTCAGTTTGTGGTGGTGCGTCAGTTTGAGGTGATAGGTCAGTTTCTGGTGATGAGTGAGTGTGGAGTGATGAGTCTGGTTTTGGTGAAGAGTCAGTTTGGGGTGATGGGTCAGTTTGTGGTGATGAGTCAGTTTGGGGTGATGAGTATGTTTTTGGTGATAAGTCAGTTAATGATAATGGGTCAGTTTGGGGTGATGGTTCAGTTTGGGGTGATGGATCAGTTTGGTGAAATGGGTCAGTTTTTGGTCATGAGTCTGTTTGTGGTGGTGCGTCAGTTTGGGGTGATGGGTCAGTTTGTGGTGATGAGTGAGTTTTTGGTGATGGGTCAGTTTGGGGTGATGAGTCAGTTTGGGGTGATGAGTCAGTGGGGAGATGCGTCAGTTTGGGATGATGAGTCAGTTTGGGTTGATTGGTCAGTTTGGGTTGATGGGTCAGTTTGGGGTAATGAGTCAGTTTGGAGTGATGAGAATGTTTTTGGTGATGAGTCAGTTTGGGGTGAAGGGTCAGTATGGGGTGAAGAGTCAGTTTGTGGTGATTGGTCAGTTTGGGGTGATGAATCAGTTTCGGGTGATGGGTGAGTTCAGGGTGATTGTACAATTTGGGGTGATAAGTCAGTTTTGGGGTGATGAGTCAGTTTGGGGAGTAGGGTCAGTTTGGGGTGATGGGTCAGTGGGGAGATGCGTCAGTTTTGGATGATGAGTCAGTTTGGGTTGATTGGTCAGTTTGGGTTGATGGGTCAGTTTGGGGTAATGAATCAGTTTGGAGTGATGAGAATGTTTTTGGTGATGAGTCAGTTTGGGGTGAAGGGTCAGTATGGGGTGAAGAGTCAGTTTGTGGTGATTGGTCAGTTTGGGGTGATGAATCAGTTTCGGGTGATGGGTGAGTTTAGGGTGATTGTTCAATTTGGGGTGATGAGTCAGTTTTGGGGTGATGAGTCAGTTTGGGGAGTAGGGTCAGTTTGGGGTGATGGGTCAGTGTTGTGCTTGATGGGTCAGTTTATGTGATGGGTTAGTTTGGCATGATGGGTCAGTTAGTGTGGCGGTCAGTTTGTGGTTGAGATTCAGTTTGGGGTGATGGGTCAGTTTGGGGAATTGGGTCAGTTTGTGGTCATGAGTCAGTTTGTGGTGGTGCGTCAGTTTGGGGTGATGGGTCAGTTTGTGGTGATGAGTCAGTGTGGAGTGATGAGTCTGGTTTTGGTGGAGTCAGTTTGGGGTGATGGGTCGGTTTGTGGTGATGAGTCAGTTTGGGGTGATGAGTATCTTTTTGGTGATAAGTCAGTTAGGGGTAATGGGTCAGTTTGGGGTGATGGTTTAGTTTGGGGTTATGGGTCAATTTGGAGGGATGGTTCAGTTGGGGTGATGGTTCAGTTTGGGGTGATGGTTCAGTTTGGTGTGATGCGTCAGTTTGGGGCCATGAGTCAGTTTGGGATGATGAGTCAGTTTGCGGTGATGGGTCATTTTGGGGTGAGTTGTCAGTTTGGGGTGATGAGTCAGTTTGGAGTGATGAGTCAATTTTTGGTGATGAGACAATTTGGGGTGATGGGTCAGTTTATGGTGATGAGTCAGTTTTGGGTGATGGGACAATTTGGGGTGATGGGTCAGTTTAGGGTGATGAATCAGTTTGGGGTGATGGGTCAGTTTGGGGTGATGAGTCAGTGGGGAGATGCATCAGTTTGGGATGATGAGTCAGTTTGGGTTGATTGGTCAGTTTGGGTTGATGGGTCAGTTTGGGGTGATGAGTCAGTTTGGAGTGATGAGAATGTTTTTGGTGATGAGTCAGTTTGGGGTGAAGGGTCAGTATGGGGTGAAGAGTCAGTTTATGGTGATTGGTCAGTTTGGGGTGATGAATCAGTTTCGGGTGATGGGTGAGTTTAGGGTGATTGTTCAATTTGGGGTGATGAGTCAGTTTTGGGGTGATGAGTCAGTTTGGGGAGTAGGGTCAGTTTGGGCTGATGGGTCAGTGTTGTGCTTGATGGGTCAGTTTGTGTGATGGGTTAGTTTGGCATGATGGGTCAGTTAGTGTGGGGTAAGTTTGGTGTGAAGAGTCAGTTTGGGGTGATGGGTCAGTTTGGGTGTTGGGTCAGTTTGTGGTCATGAGTCAGTTTGTGGTGGTGCGTCAGTTTGGGGTGATGGGTTAGTTTGTGGTGATGAGTCAGTGTGGAGTGATAAGTCTGGTTTTGGTGAAGAGTCAGTTTGGGGTGATGGGTCGGTTTGTGGTGATGAGTCAGTTTGGGGTGATGAATATGTTTTTGGTGATAAGTTAGTTAGGGGTAATGGGTCAGTTTGGGGTGATGGTTTAGTTTGTGGTGATGGGTCAGTTTGGTGAAATGGGTCAGTTTTTGGTCATGAGTCTGTTTGTGGTGGTGCGTCAGTTTGGGGTAATTGGTCAGTTTGTGGTGATGCGTCAGTGTGGAGTGATGAGTCTGGTTTTGGTGAAGAGTCAGTTTGGGGTCATGGGTCAGTTTGTGGTGATGATTCAGTTTGGGGTGATAGGTCAATTTGGGTTGATGAGTCAGTTTGTGGGTGATGGTTCAGTTTGGGGTGATGGTTCAGTTTGTGGTGATGCGTCATTATTGTGTGATGCGTCAGTTTGAGGCGATGAGTCAGTTTGGGGTGATGAGTCAGTTTGCGGTGATGGGTCAGTTTGGGGTGATGGGTCAATTTGGGATGAATATTCAGTTTGGAATGATGAGTCAGTTTTTGGTGATGGGTCAGTTTTGGGTGATGGGACAATTTGGGGTGATGGGTCAGTTTAGGGTGATGAATCTGTTTGGAGTGATGAGTCAGTACTTGGTGAAGAGTCACTTTGGGGTGATGTGTCAATTTGGGTGATGAGTCAGTTTAGGGTGATAGGTCAATTTGGAGTGATGAGTCAGTTTGGCGTGAAGGGTCAATTTGTGGTGATGAGTCAGTTTGGGGTGATGAGTCAGATTGGGGTGGTGCGTCAGTTTGGGGTGATGAGTCAGTTTGGGGTGATGGGTCAGTTTAGGGTTATGAGTCATTTTTTGGACGTGAGTCAGTTTGGGGTGATTGTTCAACTCGGGGTTGACGGGTCAGTTTGTGGTGGTGTGTCAATTTGGGGTGATGGGTTAATTTGGGATGATGGGTCAATTTGTGTGACGGATCAGTTTGGGGTGATGAGTCAATTTGGGGTCATGGTTCAGTTTGGGGTGATGGTTCAGTTTGGGGTGATGGGTCAGTTTTGGGTTGGTGAGTCTGTTTGGGGAGCAGGGTCAGTTTGGGGTGATGGGTCAGTTTATGCTTGATGGGTCAGTTTGGGTGATGGGTTAGTTTGGCATGATGTGGCACTTAGTGTAGGGGTCTGTTTGGGGTGATGAGTCAGGTTGGGGTGATGGGTCAGTTTGGGGTGATGGGTCAGATTGTGGTCATGAGTCAGTTTCTGGTGGTGCGTCAGTTTGGGGTGATGAGTATGTTTTTGGTAATAAGTCAGTTAGGGGTAATGGGTCAGTTTGGTGTGATGGTTCAGTATGGGGTGATGGGTCAGTTTGGAGTGATGGGTCAGTTTGTGCGTGATGAGCCGGTTTGGTGAAATGGGTCAGTTTTTGGTCATGAGTCTGTTTGGGGTGGTGCTTCAGTTTGGGATGATGCGTCAGTTTGGGGCGATGAGTCACTTTGGAGTGATTATTAAGTTTGGGGTGATTGGTCAATTTGGGGTGATGAGTCAGTCTGTGGGTGATACGTCAGTTTGGGGTGATGGGTCAGTTTGCGGTGATGGGTCAGTTTAGGGTGATGGGTTACTTTGGGGTGCTGATTACTTTGGGGTGAAAATTCAATTTGGGGTGATGGTTCAGTTTGGGGTGATGCGTCAGTTTGGTGTGATGCGTCAGTTTGGGGCCATGAGTCAGTTTGGGGTGATGCGTCAGTATGCGCTGATGGGTCATTCTGGGGTAATGAGTCAATTTGGAGTGATGGGTCAGTTTTTGGTGAAGAGAAACTTTGGGGTGATGGGTCAGTTTATGGTGATGAGTCAGTTTTGGGTGATGGGACAATTTGGGGTGATGGGTCAGTTTAGGGTGATGAATCAGTTTCGGGTGATGGGTCAGTTTGGGGTGATGAGTCAGTGGGGAGATGCGTCAGTTTGGGATGATGAGTCAGTTTGTGTTCATTGGTCAGTTTGGGTTGATGGGTCAGTTTGGGGTGATGAGTCAGTTTCGGGTGATGGGTGAGTTTAGGGTGATTGGTTATTTGGGGTGCTGATTACTTTGGGGTGAAGATTCAATTTGTTGTGATGAGTCCGTTTGGGGTGATGAGTCAGTTTGATGTGATGGGTCCGTTTGGGGTGATGGGCAGTTTGGGGTGAAGAGTCAGTTTGGATTGATGAGTCAGTTTTTGGTGATGGGTCAGTTTGGGGTGATGGGGTACCATGGTGTGATGAGTCAGGTTGGGGTTATGGGTCAGTTTCTGGTCATGAGTCAGTTTGTGGTGATGAGTCTGGTTTTGGTGAAGAGACAGTTTGGGGTGATGGGTCAGTTTGTGGTGATTAGTCAGTTTGGGGTGATGAGTATGTTTTTGGTGATAAGTCTGTTAATGGTAATGGGTCAGTTTGGGGTGATGGTTCAGTTTGGGGCGATGAGTCACTTTGGAGTGATTATTAAGTTTGGGGTGATTGGTCAATTTGGGGTGATAAGTCAGTCTGTGGGTGATACGTCAGTTTGGGGTGATGGGTCAGTTTGCGGTGATGGGTCAGTTTAGGGTGATGGGTTACTTTGGGGTGCTGATTACTTTGGGGTGAAAATTCAATTTGGGGTGATGGTTCAGTTTGGGGTGATGCGTCAGTTTGGTGTGATGCGTCAGTTTGGGGCCATGAGTCAGTTTGGGGTGATGAGTCAGTATGCGGTGATGGGTCATTCTGGGGTAATGAGTCAATTTGGAGTGATGGGTCAGTTTTTGGTGAAGAGAAACTTTGGGGTGATGGGTCAGTTTATGGTGATGAGTCAGTTTTGGGTGATGGGACAATTTGGGGTGATGGGTCAGTTTAGGGTGATGAATCAGTTTCGGGTGATGGGTCAGTTTGGGGTGATGAGTCAGTGGGGAGATGCGTCAGTTTGGGATGATGAGTCAGTTTGTGTTGATTGGTCAGTTTGGGTTGATGGGTCAGTTTGGGGTGATGAGTCAGTTTCGGGTGATGGGTGAGTTTAGGGTGATTGGTTATTTGGGGTGCTGATTACTTTGGGGTGAAGATTCAATTTGTTGTGATGAGTCCGTTTGGGGTGATGAGTCAGTTTGATGTGATGGGTCCGTTTGGGGTGATGGGCAGTTTGGGGTGAAGAGTCAGTTTGGATTGATGAGTCAGTTTTTGGTGATGGGTCAGTTTGGGGTGATGGGATACCATGGTGTGATGAGTCAGGTTGGGGTTATGGGTCAGTTTGTGGTCATGAGTCAGTTTGTGGTGATGAGTCTGGTTTTGGTGAAGAGACAGTTTGGGGTGATGGGTCAGTTTGTGGTGATTAGTCAGTTTGGGGTGATGAGTATGTTTTTGGTGATAAGTCAGTTAATGGTAATGGGTCAGTTTCGGGTGATGGTTCAGTTTGGGGTGATGGGTCAGTTTGGTGAAATGGGTCAATTTTTGGTCATGAGTCTGTTTGTGGTGGTGCGTCAGTTTGGGGTGATCGGTCAGTTTGTGGTGATGAGTCAGTGTGGAGTGATGAGTCTGGTTTTGGTGAAGAGTCAGTTTGGGGTGATGGGTCAGTTTGTGGTGATGAGTCAGTTTGGGGTGATGGGTCAATTTGGCGTGATTAGTCAGTTTGGGGTGATTGTTAAATTTGGGTTGATGAGTCAGTTTGTGGGTGATGCGTCAGTTTGGGGTGATGGGTCAGTTTGCGGTGATGGGTCAGTTTAGGGTGATGTGTTACCTTGGGGTGCTGATTACTTTGGAGTGAATATTCAATTTGGGGTGATGGTTCAGTTTGGGTGATGCGTCAGTTTGGTGTGATGCGTCAGTTTGGGGCCATGAGTCATTTTGAGGTGATGAGTCAGTTTGCGGTGATGGATCATTTTGGGGTGATGTGTCAGTTTGGGGTGAAGTGTCAGTTTGGAGTGATAAGTCAGTTTTTGGTGATGGGTCAGTTTGGGGTGATGGGTCAGTTTGTGGTGATGAGTTAGTTTGGGGTGATGGGTCAGTTTGCGGTGATGGGTCAGTTTAGGGTGATGGGTTACCTTGGGGTGCTGATTACTTTGGGGTGAATATTCAATTTGGGGTGACGGTTCAGTTTGGGGTGATGCGTCAGTTTGGTGTGATGCGTCAGTTTGGGGCCATGATTCATTTTGGGGTGATGAGTCAGTTTGCGGTGATGGATCATTTTGGGTTAATGTGTCAGTTTGGTGTGAAGTGTCAGTTTGGAGTGATGAGTCAGTTTTTGGTGATGGGTAAATTTGGGGTGATGGGTCAGTTTGTGGTGATGAGTTAGTTTGGGGTGATGGGTCAGTTTGTGGAGGTGCGTCAGTTTGGGGTGATGAGTCTGTTTGGGTTGATGGGTAGGTTTGGGGTGATGGGTCAGTTTGGGGTGATGAGTCAGTTTGGAGTGATGAGACAGTTTTTGGTGACGAGACACTTTGGGGTGATGGGTCAGTTTATGGTGATGAGTCAGTTTTGGGTGATGGGACAATCTGGTGTGATGGGTCAGTTTAGGGTGATGAATCAGTTTGGGGTGATGGATCAGTTTGGCGTGATGAGTCAGTGGGGAGATGCGTCAGTTTGGGATGATGAGTCAGTTTCTGTTGATTGGTCAGTTTGGGTTGATGTTTCAGTTTGGGGTGATGAGTCAGTTTCGGGTGATGGGTGAGTTTAGGGTGATTGGTTCTTTGGGGTGCTGATTACTTTGGGGTGAAGATTCAATTTGTTACGCTGAGTCAGTTTGGGGTGACGAGTCAGTTTGATGTGATGGGTCCGTTTGGGGTGATGGGTCAGTTTGGGGTGAAGAGTCAGTTTGGAGTGATAAGTCAGTTTTTGGTGATGGGTCAGTTTGGGGTGATGGGGTACCATGGTGTGATGAGTCAGTTTGGGGTGATGGGTCTATTTGGAATGATGATTCAGTTGGGGGATTGTTCAGTTTGGGGTGATGGTTCAGTTTGGGGCGATGCGTCAGTTTGGGGCCATGATTCAGTTTGGGGTGATGAGAATGTTTTTGGTGATGAGTCAGTTTGGGGTGAAGGGTCAGCATGGGGTGAAGAGTCAGTTTGTGGTGATTGGTCAGTTTGGGGTGATGAAACAATTTCGGGTTATGGGTGAGTTTAGGGTGATTGTTCAATTTGGGGTGATTAGTCAGTTTGTGGGTGATGCGTCAATTTGGGGTGATGGGTCAGTTTGGGGCGATGAGTCAGATCAGGGTGATGGGTCAGTTTAGGGTGATTGTTTACCTTGGGGTGCTGATTACTTTGGGGTGAAGATTCAATTTGGGGTGATGGTTCAGTTTGGGGTGATGCGTCAGTTTGGTGTATTGTGTCAGTTTGAGGCTATGAGTCAGTTTGGGGCGATTAGTCAGATTGCGCTGATGGTTCATTTTGGTGTGATGGGTCAGTTTGGGGTGAAGAGTCTGTTTGGAGTGATGAGTCAGTTTTTGGTGATGGGTCAGTTTGAGGTGAGGGGTCAGTCGGGTGTGATGAGTCCGTTTGGGGTGATGGGTCAATTTGGGGTGATGTGTCAGTTTGGGTTAATGAGTCAGTATGGAGTGATGGGTCAGTTTTAGATCATGGGTCAGTATGGGTTAATGGGCCACTTTATGGTGATGAGTCAGTTTGAGGTGATGGGTCAGTTTGGGGAGGTGCGTCAGTTTCGGGTGATGAGTCTGTTTGGTTTGATGGGTAAGTTTGGGGTGATGGTTCAGTTTGGGGTGATGAGTCAGTTTGGAGCGATGAGTCAGTTTTTGGTAATAGGTCAATTTGGGGTGATGAGTCAGTTTGGCGTGATAGGTCAATTTGGGGTGATGGGTCAGTTTGGGGTAATGAGTCAGATTGGGGTGGTGCATCAGTTTGGGGTGATGAGTCAGTTTGAGGTGATGGGTCAGCTCGGGGGTGATGGGTCAGTTTGTGGTGGTGTGTCAATTTGGGGTAATGGGTCAATTTGTGTGACTGATCAGTTTGGGGTGATGGGTCAGTTTTGGGGTGATGAGTCTGTTTGGGGAGTAGGGTCAGTTTGGGGTGATGGGTCAGTTTGTGCTTGATGTGTCAGTTAGTGTGGGGGTCAGTTTGGGGTGATGTGTCAGTTTGGGGTGATGGGTCAGTTTGGGGTGATGGGTCAGTTTGTGGTCATGAGTCAATTTGTGGTGGTGCGTCAGTTTGGGGTGATGGCTCAGTTTGTGGTGATGAGTCAGTGTGGAGTGATGAGTCGGTTTTTGGTGAAGAGTCAGTTTGGGGTGATGGGTCGGTTTGTGGTGATGAGTCAGTTTGGGGTGATGAGTATGTTTTTGGTGATAAGTCAGTTAGGGGTAATGAGTCAGTTTGGGGTGATGGTTCAGTTTGGGGTGATGGGTCAGTTTGGAGTGATGGGTCAGTTTGTGGGTGATGAGCCGGTTTGGTGAAATGGGTCAGTTTTTGCTCATGAGTCTGTTTGTGGTGGTGCTTCAGTTTGGGATGATGCGTCAGTTTGGGACGATGAGTCACTTTGGAGTGATTATTCAGTTTCGGGTGATGGGTCAATTTGGGGTGATGAGTCAGTTTGGGGTGTTTGTTCAATTTGGGGTGATAAATCAGTTTGTGGGTGATGCGTCAGTTTGGGGTGATGGGTCAGTTTGCGGTGATGGGTCAGTTTAGGGTGATGGATTACTTTGGGGTGCTGATTACTTTGGGGTGAATATTCAATTTGGGATGATGGTTCAGTTTGGGGTGATGCGTCAGTTTGGTGTGATGCGTCAGTTTGGGGCCATGAGTCAGTTTGGGGTGATGAGTCAGTTTGCGGTGAAGGGTCATTTTGGGGTGATGTGTCAGTTTGGGGTGAAGTGTCAGTTTGGTGTGATGAGTCAGTTTTTGGTGATGCATCAGTTTGGTGTGATGGGTCAATTTGGGGTGATTGGTCAGTTTGGGGTAATGAGTGAATTTGGAGTGATGGGTCAGTTTTGGTCATGGGTCAGTTTTGGTTCATGGGTCAGTTTGTGGTGATGAGTTAGTTTGGGGTGATGGGTCAGCTTGTGGAGGTGCGTCAGTTTGGGGTGATGAGTCTCTTTGGGGTGATGTGTCAGTTTGGGGCGATGAGTCAGTTTGGGGTGATGGGTCATTTTAGGGTGATTGTTTACCTTGGGGTGCTGATTACTTTGGGGTGAAGATTCTATTTGGGGTGATGGTTCAGTTTGGGGTGATGCGTCAGTTTGGTGTGATGTGTCAGTTTGAGGCCATGAGTCAGTTTGGGGTGATGAGTCAGATTGCGCTGATGGTTCATTTTGGTGTGATGGGTCAGTTTGCGGTGAAAAGTCTGTTTGGAGTGATGAGTCAGTTTTTGGTGATGGGTCAGTTTGAGGTGATGGGTCAGTTTGTGTTAATGAGTCAGTTTGGAGTGATGGGTCAGTTTTAGATCATGGGTCAGTTTGGGTTAATGGGTCAGTTATGGTGATGAGTCAGTTTGGGGTGATGGGTTATTTGTGGAGGTGCGTCAGTTTGGGGTGATCAGTCTGTTTTGTTTGATGGGTAAGTTTGGGGTGATGGTTCAGTTTGGGGTGATGAGTCAGTTTAGGTTGATGAGTCAGATTGGGGTGGTGCGTCAGTTTGGGGTGATGAGTCAGTTTGGGGTGATGGGTTAATTTGGGATAATGGGTCAATTTGTGTGGCGGATCAGTTTGGGGTGATGAGTCAATTTGGGGTAATGGTTCAGTTTGGAGTGATGGTTCAGTTTGGGGTGATGGGTCAGTTTTGGGGTGATGAGTCAGTTCGGGGAGTAGGGTCAGTTTGGAGTGATCGGTCAGTTTGTTCTTGATGGGTCAGTTTGGGTGATGGGTTAGTTTGGCATGATGGGACAGTTAGTGTGGGGGTCAGTTTGGGGTGATGAGTCGGTTTGGGTTGATGGGTCAGTTTGGGGTGATGGGTCAGTTTGTGGTCATGAGTCAGTTTGTGGTGGTGCGTCAGTTTTGGGTGATGGGTCAGTTTGTGGTGATGAGTCAGTGTGGAATGATGAGTCTGTTTTTGCTGAAGAGCCAGTTGGGGGTGATGGGTCGGTTTGTGGTGATGAGTCAGTTTGGGGTGATTAGTATGTTTTTGGTGATAAGTAAGTTAGGGGTAATGGGTCAGTTTGGGGTGATGGTTCAGTTTGGGGTGAGGGGTCAGTTTGGAGTGATGGGTCAGTTTGTGGGTGATGAGCCGGTTTGGTGAAATGGGTCAGTTTTTGGTCATGAGTCTCTTTGTGGTGGTGCTTCAGTTTGGGACGATGCATCAGTTTGGGGCGATGAGTCACTTTGGAGTGATGAATCAGTTTGGGGTGATGGTTCAATTTGGGGTGATGAGTCAGTTTGGGTGATTGGTCAATTTGGGGTGATGAGTCAGTTTGTGGCTGATGCGTCAGTTTGGGGTGATGGGTCAGTTTGCGGTAATGGGTCAGTTTAGGGCGATGAGTTACTTTGGGGTGCTGATTACTTTGGGGTGAATATTCAATTTGGGGTGATGGTTCCGTTTGGGGTGATACGTCAGTTTGGTGTGATGCGTCAGTTTGGGGCCATGAGTCAGTTTGGGGTGATGAGTCATTTTGTGGTGATGGGTCATTTTGGGGTGATGTGTCAGTTTGAGGTGAAGTGTCAGTTTGGTGTGATGAGTCAGTTTTTGGTGATGGGTCAGTTTGGGTTGATGGGTCAGTTTGGGGTGCTGGGTCAGTTTGGGGTGATGGGTCAGTTTGTGGTCATGAGTCAGTTTGTGGTGGTGCGTCAGTTTGGGGTGATGGGTCGGTTTGTGGTGATGAGTCCGTTTGGGGTGATGAGTATGTTTTTGATGATAAGTCAGTTAGGGTTAATGGGTCAGTTTGGGGTGATGGTTCAGTTTGGGGTGAAGGGTCAGTTTGGAGTGATGGGTCAGTTTGTGGGTGATGAGCCGGTTTGGTGAAATGGGTCAGTTTTTGGTCATGAGTCTTTTTGGGGTGGTGCTTCACTTTGAGACGATGCATCAGTTTGGGACTGTCACTTTGGAGTGATTATTCAGTTTGGGGTGATGGGTCAATTTGGGGTGATGAGTCAGTTTGTGGGTGATGCGTCAGTTTGGGGTGAAGGGTCAGTTTGCGGTGATGGGTCAGTTTAGGGTGATGGGTTACTTTGGGGTGCTGATTACTTTTGGGTGAATATTCAATTTGGGGTGATGGTTCAGTTTCGGGTGTTGCGTCAGTTTGGTGTGATGCGTCATTTTGGGGCCATGAGTCAGTTTAGGGTGATGAGTCAGTTTGCGGTGATGGGTCATTTTGGGGTGATGTGTCAGTTTGGGATGAAGTATCAGTTTGGTGTGATGAGTCAGTTTTTGGTGATGGGTCAGTTTGGGGTGATGGGTCAATTTGGGTTGATGGGTCAGTTTGGGGTAATGAGTCAATTTGGAGTGATGGGTCAGTTTTTGGTCATGGGTCAGTTTGGGTTAATGGGTCAGTTTGTGGTGATGAGTTAGTTTGGGGTGATGGGTCAGTTTGTGGAGGTGCGTCAGTTTGGAGTGATGAGTTTGTTTGGGTTGATGGGTAGGTTTGGGGTGATGGGTCAGTTTGGGGTGATGAGTCAGTTTGGAGTGATGAGTCAGTTTTTGGTGAAGAGACACTTTGAGGTGATGGGTAAGTTTATAGTGATGAGTCAGTTTTGGGTGATGGGACAATTTGGGGTGATGGGTTAGATTAGGGTGATGAATCAGTTTGGGGTGATGGGTCAGTTTGGGGTGATGAGTCAATGGGGAGATGCGTCTGTTTGGGATGAAGAGTCAGTTTGGGTTGATTGGTCAGTTTGGGTTGATGGGTCAGTTTAGGGTGATGAATCAGTTTGGATTGATGAGTCAGTTTTTGCTGAAGAGTCACTTTGGGGTGATGTGTCAATATGGGTGATGAGTCAGTTTGTGGTGATAGGTCAATTTGGGGTGATGAGTCAGTTTGGCGTGATAGGTCAATTTGGGGTGATGGTTCAGTTTGGGGTGATGAGTCAGATTGGGGTGGTGCGTCAGTTTGGTGTGATGAGTCAGTTTGGGGTGATGGGTCAGTTTAGGGTGCTGAGTCATTTTTTGAACGTGAGTCAGTTTGGGTTGATGTGTCAGCTCGGGGGTGATGGGTCAGTTTGTGGTGGTGTGTCAATTTGGGATAATGGGTCAATTTGTGTGACGGATCAGTTTGGGGTGATGAGTTAATTTGGGGTAATGGTTCAGTTTGTAGTGATGGTTCAATTTGGGGTGATGGGTCAGTTTTGGAGTGATGAGTTTGTTTGGGGAGTAGGGTCAGTTTGGGGTGATGGGTCAGTTTGTGCTTGATGGGTCAGTTTGGGTGATGGGTTAGTTTGGCATGATGGGTCAGTTAGTGTGGGGGTCAGTTTGGGGTGATGAGTCAGTTTGGGCTGATTTGTCAGTTTGGGGTGATGGGTCAGTTTGTGGTCATGAGTCAGTTTGTGGTGGTGCCTCAGTTTGGGGTGATAGGTTAGTTTGTGGTGATGAGTCAGTGTGGAGAGATGAGTCTGTTTTTGGTGAAGAGTCAGTTTGGCGTGATGGGTCGGTTTGTGGTGATGAGTCAGTTTGGGGTGATGAGTATGTTTTTGGTGATAAGTCAGTTAGGGGTAATGGGTCAGTTTGGGGTGATGGTTCAGTTTGGTGTGAAGGGTCAGTTTGGAGTGATGGGTCAATTTGTGGGTGATGAGCCGGTTTGGTGAAATGGGTCAGTTTTTGGTCATGAGTCTGTTTGGGGTGGTGCTTCACTTTGGGACGATGCGTCAGTTTGGGGCAGTCACTTTGGAGTGATTATTCAGTTTGCGGTGATGGGTCAGTTTATGGTGATGGGTTACTTTGGGGTGCTGATTACTTTGGGGTGAATATTCAATTTGGGGTGATGGTTAAGTTTGGGGTGATGCGTCAGTTTGGTGTGATGCGTCATTTTGGGGCCATGAGTCAGTTTGGGGTGATGAGTCAGTTTGCGGTGATGGGTCAGTTTGGGGTGATGGGTCAATTTGGGTTGATGGGTCAGTTTGGGGTAATGAGTCAAATTGGAGTGATGGGTCAGTTTTTGGTCATGGTTTCAGTTTGGGTTAATGGGTTAGTTTGTGGTGATGAGTTAGTTTGGGGTGATGGGTCAGTTTGTGGAGGTGCGTCAGTTTGGGGTGATGAGTCTGTTTAGGTTGATGGGTCAGTTTGGAGTGATGAGTCAGTTTTTGGTGAAGAGACACTTTGGGGGGATGGGAAAGTATATAGTGATGAGTCAGTTTTGGGTGATGGGACAATTTGGGGTGATAGGTTAGTTTAGGGTGATGAAAAAGTTTGGGGTGATGGGTCAGTTTGGGGTGATGAGTCAATGGGGAGATGCGTCTGTTTGGGATGATGAGTCAGTTTGGGTTGATTGGTCAGTTTGGGTTGATGGGTCAGTTTGGGTTGATTGGTCAGTTTGGGTTGATGGGTCAGTTTGGGGTGATGAGTCAGTTTGGAGTGATGAGTATTTTTTTGGTGAAGAGACACGTTGGGGTGATGGGTCAGTTTATTGTGATGAGTCAGTTTTGGGTGATTGGACAATTTGGGTTGATGGGTCAGTTTAGGGTGATGAATCAGTTTGGAGAGATGAGTCAGTTTTTGCTGAAGAGTCACTTTGGGGTGATGTGTCAATATGGGTGATGAGTCAGTTTGGGGTGACAGCTCAATTTGGGGTGATGAGTCAGTTTGGCGTGATAGGTCAATTTGTGGTGATGGTTCAGTTTGGTGTGATGCGGCAGTTTGGGGTGATGGGTCAGTTTAGGATGATGTGCCAGTTTAGGGTGATGGCTCAGTTTGGGCTGATGCGTCAGTTTAGGGTGATGAGTCAGTTTTTGGTGAAGAATCAGTTTGGGGTGATGGGTCAGTTTGTGGTGATGAGTCAGTTTGGCGTAATAGGTCAATTTGGGGTGATGGTTCAGTTTGGGGTGATGAGTCAGTTTTGGGTGTTGGGTCAGTTTGGGGTGATGAGTCAGTTTGGAGTGAAGAGTCAGTTTTTGGTGATGAGTCAGTTTGGGGTGATGTGTCAGTTTGGGGTGATGGGTCAGTTTAGGGTGCTGAGTCATTTTTTGGAGGTGAGTCAGTTTGGGGTGTTGTCTCAGCTCGCGGGTGATGGGTCAGTTTGTGGTGGTGTGTCAATTTGGGGTGAAGTGTTAATTTGGGATAATGGGTCAGTTTGTATGACGGATCAGTTTGGGGTGATGGTTCAGTTTGTTGTGATGGGTCAGTTTTGGGGTGATGAGTCTGTTTGGGGAGAAGGGTCAGTTTGGGGTGATGGGTCAGTTTGTGCGTGATGGTTCAGTTTGGGTGATGGGTTAGTTTGGCATGATAGGTCAGTTAGTGTGTGGGTCAGTTTGGGGTGATGAGACAGTTTGTGGTGATGGGTCAGTTTGGGGTGATGGGTCAGTTTGTGGTGATGAGTCAGCGTGGAGTAATGAGTCCGTTTTTGGTGAAGCGTCAGTTTGGGGTGATGGTTCAGTTTGTGGTGATGAGTGAGTTTGGGGTGATGGGTCAATTTAGGGTGTTGGGTCAGTTTGAGGTGATGAGTCACTTTGGGGTGATGGATGAGTTTGGAGTGATGAGTCAGTTTGTGGTTGAAGCCTCAGTTTGGGGTGATGTGTCAGTTTGGGGTGATGCGTCAGTTTGGGGTCGATGAGGCATTTTGGGGTAATGAGTCAGTTTGGGGTGATGGTTTAGTTTGGGGTGATGGGTCAGTTTGGGGTGATGCGTCAGTTTGGGGCGAAGAGTCATGTTTGGGGCGATGAATCATGTTGGGGTGATGAGTTAGTTTGGGGTGATGGTTCAGTTTGGGGTGATGGGTCAGTTTGGTGTGATGCGGCAGCTTGGGGAAATGGGTCAGTTTAGGACGATGTGTCAGTTTAGGGTGATGGCTCAGTTTGGGCTGATGCGTCAGTTTAGGGCGATGAGTAAGTTTTTGGTGAAGAATCAGTTTGGGGTGATGGGTCAGTTTGTGGTGATGAGTCAGTTTGGCGTAATAGGTCAATTTGGGGTGATGGTTCAGTTTGGGGTGATGAGTCAGTTTTGGGTGTTGGGTCAGTTTGGGGTGATGAGTCAGTTTGGAGTGAAGAGTCAGTTTTTGGTGATGAGTCAGTTTAGGGTGATGTGTCAGTTTGGGGTGATGGGTCAGTATAGGGTGCTGAGTCATTTTTTGGAGAAGAGTCAGTTTGGGGTGTTGTGTCAGCTCGCGGGTGATGGGTCAGTTTGTGGTGGTGTGTCAATTTGGGGTGAAGTGTTAATTTGGGATAATGGGTCAGTTTGTATGACGGATCAGTTTGGGGTGATGGTTCAGTTTGTTGTGATGGGTCAGTTTTGGGGTGATGAGTCTGTTTGGGGAGTAGGCTCAGTTTGGGGTGATGGGTCAGTTTGTGCGTGATGGTTCAGTTTGGGTGATGGGTTAGTTTGGCATGATAGGTCAGTTAGTGTGTGGGTCAGTTTGGGGTGATCAGACAGTTTGGGGTGATGGGTCAGCTTGGGGTGATGGGTCAGTTTGTGGTGATGAGTCAGCGTGGAGTAATGAGTCTGTTTTTGGTGAAGAGTCAGTTTGGGGTGATGGTTCAGTTTGTGGTGATGAGTGAGTTTGGGGTGATGGGTCAATTTAGGGTGTTGGGTCAGTTTGAGGTGATGAGTCACTTTGGGGTGATGGATGAGTTTGGAGTGATGAGTCAGTTTGTGGTTGAAGCCTCAGTTTGGGGTGATGTGTCAGTTTGGGGTGATGCGTCAGTTTGGGGTCGATGAGGCATTTTGGGGTAATGAGTCAGTTTGGGGTGATGGTTTAGTTTGGGGTGATGGGTCAGTTTGGAGTGATGCGTCAGTTTGGGGCGATGAGTCATGTTTGGGGCGATGAATCATGTTGGGGTGATGAGTTAGTTTGGGGTGATGGTTCAGTTTGGGGTGATGGGTCAGTTTGGTGTGATGCGGCAGTTTGGGGAGATGGGTCAGTTTAGGATGATGTGTCAGTTTCGGGTGATGGCTCAGATTGGGCTGATGCGTCAGTTTAGGGCGATGAGTCAGTTTTTGGTGAAGAATCAGTTTGGGGTGATAGCTCAATTTGGGGTGATGAGTCAGTTTGGCGTGATAGGTCAATTTGTGGTGATGGTTCAGTTTGGTGTGATGCGGCAGTTTGGGGTGATGGGTCAGTTTAGGATGATGTGCCAGTTTAGGGTGATGGCTCAGTTTGGGCAGATGCGTCAGTTTAGGGTGATGAGTCAGTTTTTGGTGAAGAATCAGTTTGGGGTGATGGGTCAGTTTGTGGTGATGAGTCAGTTTGGCGTAATAGGTCAATTTGGGGTGATGGTTCAGTTTGGGGTGATGAGTCAGTTTTGGGTGTTGGGTCAGTTTGGGGTGATGAGTCAGTTTGGAGTGAAGAGTCAGTTTTTGGTGATGAGTCAGTTTGGGGTGATGTGTCAGTTTGGGGTGATGGGTCAGTTTAGGGTGCTGAGTCATTTTTTGGAGGTGAGTCAGTTTGGGGTGTTGTGTCAGCTCGCGGGTAATGGGTCAGTTTGTGGTGGTGTGTCAATTTGGGGTGAAGTGTTAATTTGGGATAATGGGTCAGTTTGTATGACGGATCAGTTTGGGGTGATGGTTCAGTTTGTTGTGATGGGTCAGTTTTGGGGTGATGATTCTGTTTGGGGAGTAGGGTCAGTTTGGGGTGATGGGTCAGTTTGTGCGTGATGGTTCAGTTTGGGTGATGGGTTAGTTTGACATGATAGGTCAGTTAGTGTGTGGGTCAGTTTGGGGTGATGAGACAGTTTGGGGTGATGGGTCAGTTTGGGGTGATGGGTCAGTTTGTGGTGATGAGTCAGCGTGGAGTAATGAGTCTGTTTTTGGTGAAGAGTCAGTTTGGGGTGATGGTTCAGTTTGTGGTGATGAGTGAGTTTGGGGTGATGGGTCAATTTAGGGTGTTGGGTCAGTTTGAGGTGATGAGTCATTTTGGGGTGATGGATGAGTTTGGAGTGATGAGTCAGTTTGTGGTTGAAGCCTCAGTTTGGGGTGATGTGTCAGTTTGGGGTGATGCGTCAGTTTGGGGTCGATGAGGCATTTTGGGGTAATGAGTCAGTTTGGGGTGATGGTTTAGTTTGGGGTGATGGGTCAGTTTGGGGTGATGCGTCAGTTTGGGGCGATGAGTCATGTTTGGGGCGATAAATCATGTTGGGGTGATGAGTTAGTTTGGGGTGATGGTTCAGTTTGGGGTGATGGGTCAGTTTGGTGTGATGCGGCAGTTTGGGGAGATGGGTCAGTTTAGGATGATGTGTCAGTTTAGGGTGATGGCTCAGTTTGGGCTGATGCGTCAGTTTAGGGCGATGAGTCAGTTTTTGGTGAAGAATCAGTTTGGGGTGATGGGTCAGTTTTTGGTGATGAGTCAGTTTGGCGTGATCGGTCAATTTGGGGTGATGGGTCATTTTGGGGTGATGAGTCAGTTTGGGGTGTTGGGTCAGTTTGGGGTGATGAGTCAGTTTGGAGTGCTGAGTCATTTTTTGGAGGTGAGTCAGTTTGGGGTGATGGCTCAGCTCGGGGGTGATGGGTCAGTTTGTGGTGGTGTGTCAATTTGGGGTGAAGGGTTAATTTGGGATAATGGGTCAGTTTGTATGACGGATCAGTTTGTGGTGATGAGTCAATTTTGGGTGATGGTTCAGTTTGGGGTGATGGTTCAGTTTGTGGTGATGGGTCAGTTTTGGGGTGATGAGTCAGTTTGGGGTGATGGTTCAGTTTGGGGTGATGGGTCAGTTTGGAGTGATCAGTCAGTTTGTGGGTGATGAGCCGGTTTGGTGAAATGCGTCAGTTTTTGGTCATGAGTCTGTTTGGGGTGGTGCTTCAGTTTGGGATGATGCGTCAGTTTGGGGCGATGAGTCACTTTGGCGTGATTATTCAGTTTGGGGTGATCGGTCAATTTGTGGTGATGAGTCAGTTTGTGGTGTTTGTTTAATTTGGGGTGATGAGTCAGTTTGTGGGTGATGCGTCAGTTTGGGGTGATGGGTCAGTTAGCGGTGATGGGTCAGTTTAGGGTGATGGGTTACTTTGGGGTGCTGATTACTTTGGGGTGAATATTCAATTTGGGATGATGGTTCAGTTTGAAGTGATGCGTCAGTTTGGTGTGATGCGTCAGTTTGGGGCCATGAGTCAGTTTGGGGTGATGAGTCAGTTTGCGGTGAAGGGTTTTTTGGGGTGATGTGTCAGTTTGGGGTGAAGTATCAGTTTGGTGTGATGAGTCAGTTTTTGATGATGCGTCAGTTTGGGGTGATGGGTCAATTTGGGGTGATGCGTCAGTTTTTGGTCATGGGTCAGTTTGGGTTCATGGGTCAGTTTGTGGTGATGAGTTAGTTTGGGGTGATGGGTCAGTTTGTGGAGGTGCGTCAGTTTGGGGTGATGAGTCTGCTTGGGGTGATGGGTCAGTTTGGGGCGATGAGTCAGTTTGGGGTGATGGGTCAGTTTAGGGTGATTGTTTACTTTGGGGTGCTGATTACTTTGGGGTGAAGATTCTATTTGGGGTGATGGTTCAGTTTGGGGTGATGCGTCAGTTTGGTGTGATGTGTCAGTTTGAGGCCATGAGTCAGTTTGGGGTGATGAGTCAGATTGCGCTGATGGTTCATTTTGGTGTGATGGGTCAGTTTGCGGTGAAAAGTCTGTTTGGAGTGATGAGTCAGTTTTTGGTGATGGGTCAGTTTGAGGTGATGGGTCAGTCGGGTGTGATGAGTCCGTCTGGGGTGATGGGTCAATTTGGGGTGATGTGTCAGTTTGTGTTAATGAGTCAGTTTGGAGTGATGGGTCAGATTTAGATCATGGGTCAGTTTGGGTTAATGGGTCAGTTATGGTGATGAGTTAGTTTAGGGTGATGAGTCAGTTTGTGGAGGTGGGTCAGTTTGCGGTAATGAGTCTGTTTGTGTTGATGGAAGGTTTGAGATGATGGGTCAGTTTGGGGTGATGAGTCAGTTTGGAGTGATGAGTCAGTTTTTGGTGAAGAGACACTTTGGGGTGATGGATCAGTTTATGGTGATGAGCCAGGTTTGGGTGATGGGACAATTTGGGGTGATGGGTCAGTTTAGGGTGATGAATCAGTTTGGGGTGATGGGTCAGTTTGTGGTGATGAGTCAGTGGGGAGATGCGTCAGTTTGGGATGATGAGTCAGTTTGGGTTGATTGATCAGTTTGGGTTGATGGGTCAGTTTGTGGTGACGAGTCAGTTTGGAGTGATGAGTATGTTTTTGGTGATGAGTCAGTTTGGGATGAAGTGTCAGTATGGGGTGAAGCGTCAGTTTGTGGTGATTGGTCAGTTTGGGTGATGAGTCCGGTTCGGGTGATGGGTGAGTTTAGGGTGATTGTTCAATTTGGGGTGATGAGTCAGTTTGTGGATGATGCGTCAGTTTGAGGCCATGAGTCAGTTTGGGGTGATGAGTCAGATTGCGCTGATGGTTCATTTTGGTGTGATGGGTCAGCTTGGGGTGAAGAATCAGTTTGGAGTGATGAGTTAGTTTTTGGTGATGGGTCAGTTTGAGGTGATGGGTCAGTCTGTGGTGATGAGTCAGTTTGGGGTGATGGGTCAGTTTGTGGAGGTCTTTCAGTTTGGGTGATGAGTCTGTTTGGTTTGATGGGTAAGTTTGTGGTGATGGGTCAGTTTGGGGTGATGAGTCAGTTTGGAGTGATGAGTCAGTTTTTGGTCAAGATACACCTTGGGGTGGTGGGTCAGTTTATGGTGATGAGTCAGTTTAGGGTGATGGGACAATTTTTGGTGATGGGTCAGTTTAGCGTGATGAATCAGTTTGGAGCGATGAGTCAGTTTTTGGTGAAGAGTCACTTTGGGGTGATGTGTCAAATTGGGTGATGAGTCAGTATGAGGTGATAGGTCAATTTGGAGTGATGAGTCATTTTGGCGTGATAGGTCAATTTGGGGTGATGGGTCAGTTTGGCGTGATAAGTCAGATTGGGATGCTGCGTCAGTTTGGGGTGATGGGTCAGTTTGGGGTGATGGGTCAGATTAGGGTGCTGAGTCATTTTTTGGACGTGAGTCAGTTTGGGGTGATGGGTCAGCTCGGGGGTGATGGGTCAGTTTGTGGTGGTGTGTCAATTTGTGGTGATGGGTTAATTTGGGATAATGGGTCAATTTGTGTGACGGATCAATTTGGGGTGATGAGTCAATTTGGGGTAATGGTTCAGTTTGGAGTGATGGTTCAGTTTGGGGTGATCGGTCAGTTTTGGGGTGATGAGTCAGTTTGGGGAGTAGGGTCTGTTTGGGGTGATGGGTCAGTTTGTGCTTGATGGGTCAGTTTGTGTGGGAGTCAGTTTGTGGTCATGAGTCAGTTTGTGGTGGTGCGTCAGTTTGGGGTGATGGGTCAGTTTGTGGTGATGAGTCAGTTTGGGGTGATGAGTATGTTTTTGGTGATAAGTCAGTTAATGATAATGGGTCAGTTTGGGGTGATGGTTCAGTTTGGGGTGATGGATCAGTTTGGTGAAATGGGTCAGTTTTTGGTCATGAGTCTGTTTGTGGTGGTGCGTCAGTTTGGGGTGATGGGTCAGTTTGTGGTGATGAGTCAGTGTGGAGTGTTGAGTCTGATTTTGGTGAAGAGTCAGTTTGGGGTGATCGGTCAGTTTGTGGTGATGAGTCAGTTTGGGGTGATGGGTCAATTTGGGGTCATGCGTCAGTTTGGGGTGATGGGTCAGTTTGCGGTGATGGGTCAGTTTAGGGTGATGGGTTACCTTGGGGTGCTGATTACTTTGGGATGAATATTCAATTTGGGGTGATGGTTCAGTTTGGGGTGATGCGTCAGTTTGATGTGATGCGTCAGTTTGGGGCCATGAGTCATTTTGGGGTGATGAGTCAGTTTGCGGTGAAGGATCATTTTGGGGTGATGTGTCAGTTTGGGGTGAAGTGCCAGTTTGGAGTGATGAGTCAGTTTTTGGTGATCGGTCAGTTTGGGGTGATGGGTCAGTTTGTGGTGATGAGTTAGTTTGGGGTGATGGGTCAGTTTGTGGAGATGCATCAGTTTGGGGTGATGAGTCTGTTTGGGTTGCTGGGTAGGTTTGGGGTGATGGGTCAGTTTGCGGTGATGAGTCAGTTTGGAGTGATGAAACAGTTTTTGGTGACGAGACACTTTGGCGTGATGGGTCAGTTTATGGTGATGAGTCAGTTTTGGGTTGATGATTCAGTTTGATGTGATTGGTCCGTTTGTGGTGATGGGTCAGTTTGGGGTGAAGAGTCAGTTTGGAGTGATGAGTCAGTTTTTGGTGATGGGTCAGTTTGGGGTGATGGGGCACCATGGTGTGATGAGTCAGTTTAGGGTGATGGGTCAATTTGGGGTGATGGTTCAGTTGGGGTGATGGTTCAGTTGGGGTGATGGTTCAGTTTGGGGTGATGGTTCAGTTTGTGGTGATGCGTCATTATTGTGTGATGCGTCAGTTTGAGGCGATGAGTCAGTTTGGGGTGATGAGTCAGTTTGCGGTGATGGGTCAGTTTGGGGTGATGGGTCAATTTGGGATGAATATTCAGTTTGGAATGATGAGTCAGTTTTTGGTGATGGGTCAGTTTTGGGAGATGGGACAATTTGGGGTGATGGGTCAGTTTAGGGTGATGAATCAGTTTGGAGTGATGAGTCAGTTCTTGGTGAAGAGTCACTTTGGGGTGATGTGTCAATTTGGGTGATGAGTCAGTTTAGGGTGATAGGTCAATTTGGAGTGATGAGTCAGTTTGGCGCGAAGGGTCAATTTGTGGTGATGTGTCAGTTTGGGGTGATGACTCAGATTAGGGTGGTGCATCAGTTTGGGGTGATGAGTCAGATTTGGGTGATGGGTCAATTTAGGGTTATGAGTCATTTTTTGGACGTGAGTCAGTTTGGGGTGATGGGTCAACTTGGGGGTGATGGGTCAGTTTGTGGTGGTGTGTCAATTTGGGGTGATGGGTTAATTTGGGATGATGGGTCAATTTGTGTGACGGATCAGTTTGGGATGATGAGTCAATTTGGGGTCATGGTTCAGTTTGGGGTGATGGTTCAGTTTGGGGTGATGGGTCAGTTTTGGGTTGATGTGTCAATTTTTGGTGAAGAGACACTTTGGGGTGATGGGTCAGTTTATTGTGATGAGTCAGTTTTGGGTGATGGGACAATTTGGGGTGATGGGTCAGTTTAGGGTGATGAATCAGTTTGGGGTGATGCGTCAGTTTGGGGCCATGAGTCAGTTTGGGGTGATGAGTCAGTTTGCGGTGATGGGTCATTTTGGGGTGAGTTGTCAGTTTGGGGAGAAGTGTCAGTTTGGAGTGATGAGTGAGTTTTTGGTGATGGGTCAGTTTGGGGTGATGAGTCAGTTTGGGGTGATGAGTCAGTGGGGAGATGCATCAGTTTGGGATGATGAGTCAGTTTGGGTTGATTGGTCAGTTTGGGTTGATGGGTCAGTTTGGGTTAATGAGTCAGTTTGGAGTGATGAGAATGTTTTTGGTGATGAGTCAGTTTGGGGTGAAGGGTCAGTATGGGGTGAAGAGTCAGTTTGTGGTGATTGGTCAGTTTGGGGTGATGAATCAGTTTCGGGTGATGGGTGAGTTTAGGGTGATTGTTCAATTTGGGGTGACGAGACAGTTTTGGGGTGATGAGTCAGTTTGGGGAGTAGGGTCAGTTTGGGGTGATGGGTCAGTGGGGAGATGCGTCAGTTTGGGATGATGAGTCAGTTTGGGTTGATTGGTCAGTTTGGGTTGATGGGTCAGTTTGGGGTAATGAGTCAGTTTGGAGTGATGAGAATGTTTTTGGGGATGAGTCAGTTTGCGGTGAAGGGTCAGTATGGGGTGAAGAGTCAGTTTGTGGTGATTGGTCAGTTTGGGGTGATGAATCAGTTTCGGGTGATGGGTGAGTTTAGGGTGATTGTTCAATTTGGGGTGATGAGTCAGTTTTGGGGTGATGAGTCAGTTTGGGGAGTAGGGTCAGTTTGGGGTGATGGGTCAGTGTTGTGCTTGATGGGTCAGTTTATGTGATGGGTTAGTTTGGCATGATGGGTCAGTTAGTGTGGGGGTCAGTTTGTGGTTAAGAGTCAGTTTGGGGTGATGGGTCAGTTTGGGTAATTGGGTCAGTTTGTGGTCATGAGTCAGTTTGTGGTGGTGCGTCAGTTTGGGGTGATGAGTATGTTTTTGGTGATAAGTCAGTTAGGGGTAATGGGTCAGTTTGGGGTGATGGCTTAATTTGGGGTTATGGGTCAATTTGGAGTGATGGTTCAGTTGGGGTGATGGTTCAGTTTGGGGTGATGGTTCAGTTTGGGGTGATGCGTCAGTTTGGGGCCATGAGTCAGTTTGGGATGATGAGTCAGTTTGCGGTGATGGGTCATGTTGGGGTGAGTTGTCAGTTTGGGCTGAAGTGTCAGTTTGGAGTGATGAGTGAGTTTTTGGTGATGGGTCAGTTTGGGGTGATGGGACAATTTGTGGTGATGGGTCAGTTTGCGATAATGAGTCAATTTGGAGTGATGGTTCAGTTTTTGGTCATGGGTCAGTTTAGGTTAATGGGTCAGTTTGTGGTGATGAGTTCGTTTAGGGTGATGGGTCAGTTTGTGGAGCTGCGTCAGTTTGGGGTGATGAGTCTGTTTCGGATGATGGGTAGGTTTGTGGTGATGGGTCAGTTTGGGGTGATGAGTCAGTTTGGAGTGATGAGTCAATTTTTGGTGAAGAGACACTTTGGGGTGATGGGTCACTTTATGGTGATGTGTCAGTTTTGGGTGATGGGACAATTTGGGGTGATGGGTCAGTTTAGGGTGATGAATCAGTTTGGGGTGATGGGTCAGTTTGGGGTGATGAGTCAGTGGGGAGATGCATCAGTTTGGGATGATGAGTCAGTTTGGGTTGATTGGTCAGTTTGGGTTGATGGGTCAGTTTGGGGTGATGAGTCAGTTTGGAGTGATGAGAATGTTTTTGGTGATGAGTCAGTTTGGGGTGAAGGGTCAGTATGGGGTGAAGCGTCAGGTTGTGGTGATTGGTCAGTTTGGGGTGATGAATCAGTTTCGGGTGATGGGTGAGTTTAGGGTGATTGTTCAATTTGGGGTGATGAGTCAGTTTTGGGGTGATGAGTCAGTTTGGTGAGTAGGGTCAGTTTGGGCTGATGGGTCAGTGTTGTGCTTGATGGGTCAGTTTGTGTGATGGGTTAGTTTGGCATGATGGGTCAGTTAGTGTGGGGTCAGTTTTGGGTGAAGAGTCAGTTTGGGGTGATGGGTCAGTTTGGGTGTTGGGTCAGTTTGTGGTCATGAGTCAGTTTGTGGTGGTGCGTCAGTTTGGGGTGATGGGTCAGTTTGTGGTGATGAGTCAGTGTGGAGTGATGAGTCTGGTTTTGGTGAAGAGTCAGTTTGGAGTGATGGGTCGGTTTGTGGTGATGAGTCAGTTTGGGGTGATGAATATGTGTTTGGTGATAAGTCAGTCAGGGGTAATGCTCAGTTTGGGGTGATGGTTTAGTTTGGGGTGATGGGACAGTTTGGTGAAATGGGTCACTTTTTGGTCATGAGTCTGTTTGTGGTGGTGCGTCAGTTTGGGGTATTTGGTCAGTTTGTGGTGATGAGTCAGTGTGGAGTGATGAGTCTGGTTTTGGTGAAGAGTCAGTTTGGGGTGATGGGTCAGTTTGTGGTGATGAGTCAGTTTGGGGTGATTGGTCAATTTGGGTTGATGAGTCAGTTTGTGGGTGATGCGTCAGTTTGGGGTGATTGGTCAGTTTGCAGTGATGGGTCAGTTTAGGGTGATGGGTTACCTTGGGGTGCTGATTACTTTGGGGTGAATATTCAATTTGGGGTGATGGTTCAGTTAGGGGTGATGCGTCAGTTTGGTGTGATGCGTCAGTTTGGGGCCATGAGTCATTTTGGGGTGATTCGTCAGTTTGCGGTGATGGATCATTTTGGGGTGATGTGTCAGTTTGGGGTGAAGTGTCAGTTTGGAGTAATGAGTCAGTTTTTGGTGATGAGTTAGTTTGGGGTGATGGGTCAGTTTGTGGAGGTGCGTCAATTTGGGGTGATGAGTCTGTTTGGGTTGCTGGGTAGGTTTGTGGTGATAGCTCAGTTTGGGGTGATGAGTCAGTTTGGAGTGATGAGACAGTTTTTGGTGACGAGACACTTTGGGGTGATGGGTCAGTTTATGGTGATGAGTCAGTTTTGGGTGATGGGACAATTTGAGGTGATGGGTCAGTTTCGGGTGATGAATTAGTTTGGGGTGATGAGTCAGTTTCGGGTGATGGGTGAGTTTAGGGTGATTGGTTATTTGGGGTGCTGATTACTTTGGGGTGAAAATTCAATTTGTGGCGATGAGTCAGTTTGGGTTGATGATTCAGTTTGATGTGATTGGTCCGTTTGGGGTGATGGGTCAGTTTGGGGTGATGAGTCAGTTTGGAGTGATGAGTCAGTTTTTGGTGATGGGTCAGTTTGGGGTGATGGGGCACCATGGTTTGATGAGTCAGTTTGGGGTGATGGGTCAATTTGGGGTGATGGTTCAGTTGGGGTGATGGTTCAGTTTGGGGTGATGGTTCAGTTTGTGGTGATGCGTCATTATTGTGTGATGCGTCAGTTTGAGGCGATGGTCAGTTTGGGGTGATGAGTCAGTTTGCGGTGATGGGTCAGTTTGGGGTGATGGGTCAATTTGGGATGATTATTAAGTTTGGAATGATGAGTCAGTTTTTGGTGATGGGTCAGTTTTGGGTGATGGGACAATTTGGGGTGATGGGTCAGTTTAGGGTGATGAATCTGTTTGGAGTGATGAGTCAGTTCTTGGTGAAGAGTCATTTGGGGTGATGTGTCAATTTGGGTGATGAGTCAGTTTAGGGTGATAGGTCAATTTGGAGTGATGAGTCAGTTTGGCGTGAAGGGTCAATTTGTGGTGATGGGTCAGTTTGGGGTGATGAGTCAGATTGGGATGGTGCGTCAGTTTGGGGTGATGAGTCAGTTTGGGGTGATGGGTCAGTTTAGGATTATGAGTCATTTTTTGGACGTGAGTCAGTTTGGGGTGATTTTCAACTCGGGGTTGACGGGTCAGTTTGTGGTGTTGTGTCAATTTGGGGTGATGGGTTAATTTGGGATGATGGGTCAATTTGTGTGACGGATCAGTTTGGGGTGTTGAGTCAATTTGGGGTCATTGTTCAGTTTGGGGTGATGGTTCAGTTTGGGGTGATGGGTCAGTTTTGGGTTGATGAGTCTGTTTGGGGAGTAGGGTCAGTTTGGGGTGATGGGTCAGTTTGTGCTTGATGGGTCAGTTTGGGTGATGGGTTAGTTTGGCATGATGGGGCACTTAGTGTAGGGATCTGTTTGGGGTGATGAGTCAGGTTGGGGTGATGGGTCAGTTTGGGGTGATGGGTCAGTTTGTGGTCATGAGTCAGTTTCTGGTGGTGCGTCAGTTCGGGGTGATGAGTATGTTTTTGGTAATAAGTCAGTTAGGGGTAATGGGTCAGTTTGGTGTGATGGTTCAGTTTGGGGTAATGGGTCAGTTTGGAGTGATGGGTCAGTTTGTGCGTGATGAGCCGGTTTGGTGAAATGGGTCAGTTTTTGGTCATGAGTCTGTTTGGGGTGGTGCTTCAGTTTGGGATGATGCGTCAGTTTGGGGCGATGAGTCACTTTGGTGTGATTATTAAGTTTGGGGTGATTGATCAATTTGGGGTGATGAGTCAGTCTGTGGGTGATACGTCAGTTTGGGGTGATGGGTCAGTTTGCGGTGATGGGTCAGTTTAGGGTGATGGGTTACTTTGGGGTGCTGATTACTTTGGGGTGAAAATTCAATTTGGGGTGATGGTTCAGTTTGGGGTGATGCGTCAGTTTGGTGTGATGCGTCAGTTTGGGGCCATGAGTCAGTTTGGGGTGATGAGTCAGTATGCGGTGATGGGTCATTCTGGGGTAATGAGTCAATTTGGAGTGATGGGTCAGTTTTTGGTGAAGAGAAACTTTGGGGTGATGGGTCAGTTTCTGGTGATGAGTCAGTTTTGGGTGATGGGACAATTTGGGGTGATGGGTCAGTTTTGGGTGATGAATCAGTTTGGGGTGATGGGTCAGTTTGGGGTGATGAGTCAGTGGGGAGATGCGTCAGTTTGGGATGATGAGTCAGTTTGTGTTGATTGGTCAGTTTGGGTTGATGGGTCAGTTTGGGGTGATGAGTCAGTTTCGGGTGATGGGTGAGTTTAGGGTGATTGGTTATTTGGGGTGCTGATTACTTTGGGGTGAAGATTCAATTTGTTGCGATGAGTCCGTTTGGGGTGATGAGTCAGTTTGATGTGATGGGTCCGTTTGGGGTGATGGGTCAGTTTGGGGTGAAGAGTCAGTTTGGATTGATGAGTCAGTTTTTGGTGATGGGTCAGTTTGGGGTGATGGGGTACCATGGTGTGATGAGTCAGGTTGGGGTTATGGGTCAGTTTGTGGTCATGAGTCAGTTTGTGGTGGTGCGTCAGTTTGGGGTGATGGGTCAGTTTGTGGTCATGAGTCAGTGTGGAGTGATGAGTCTGGTTTTGTTGAAGAGTCAGTTTGGGATGATGGGTCAGTTTGTGGTGATAATTCAGTTTGGGGTGATGGGTCAGTTTGCGGTGATGAGTCAGTGTGGAGTGATGAGTCTGGTTTTGGTGAAGAGTCAGTTTGGGGTGATGGGTCAGTTTGTGGTGATTAGTCAGTTTGGGGTGATGAGTATGTTTTTGGTGATAAGTCAGTTAATGGTAATGGGTCAGTTTGGGGTGATGGTTCAGTATGGGGTGATGGGTCAGCTTGGTGAAATGGGTCAATTTTTGGTCATGAGTCTGTTTGTGGTGGTGCGTCAGTTTGGGTGATCGGTCAGTTTGTGGTGATGAGTCAGTTTGGAGTGATGAGTCTGGTTTTGGTGAAGAGTCAGTTTGGGGTGATGGGTCAGTTTGTGGTGATGAGTCAGTTTGGGGTGATGGGTCAATTTGGCGTGATTAGTCAGTTTGGGGTGATGGGTCAGTTTGCGGTGATGGGTCAGTTTAGGGTGATGTGTTACCTTGGGGTGCTGATTACTTTGGAGTGAATATTCAATTTGGGGTGATGGTTCAGTTTGGGGTGATGCGTCAGTTTGGTGTGATGCGTCAGTTTGGGGCCATGATTCATTTTGGGGTGATGAGTCAGTTTGCGGTGATGGAGCATTTTGGGTTAATGTGTCAGTTTGGTGTGAAGTGTCAGTTTGGAGTGATGAGTCAGTTTTTGGTGATGGGTAAGTTTGGGGTGATGGGTCAGTTTGTGGTGATGAGTTAGTTTGGGGTGATGGGTCAGTTTGTGGAGGTGCGTCAGTTTGGGGTGATGAGTCTGTTTGGGTTGATGGGTAGGTTTGGGGTGATGGGTCAGTTTGGGGTGATGAGTCAGTTTGGAGTGATGAGACAGTTTTTGGTGACGAGACACTTTGGGGTGATGGGTCAGTTTATGGTGATGAGTCAGTTTTGGGTGATGGGACAAATTGGTGTGATGGGTCAGTTTAGGGTGATGATTCAGTTTGGGGTGATGGATCAGTTTGGCGTGATGAGTCAGTGGGGAGATGCGTCAGTTTGGGATGATGAGTCAGTTTATCTTGATTGGTCAGTTTGGGTTGATGTTTCAGTTTGGGGTGATGAGTCAGTTTCGGGTGATGGGTGAGTTTCGGGTGATTGGTTCTTTGGGGTGCTGATTACTTTGGGGTGAAGATTCAATTTGTTACGCTGAGTCAGTTTGGGGTGATGAGTCAGTTTGATGTGATGGGTCCGTTTGGGGTGATGGGTCAGTTTGGGGTGAAGAGTCAGTTTGGAGTGATAAGTCAGTTTTTGGTGATGGGTCAGTTTGTGGTGATGAGTCAGTGTGGAATGATGAGTCTGTTTTTGCTGAAGAGCCAGTTGGGGGTGATGGTTCGGTATGTGGTGATGAGTCAGTTTGGGGTGATTAGTATGTTTTTGGTGATAAGTCAGTTAGGGGTAATGGGTCAGTTTGGGGTGATGGTTCAGTTTGGGGTGAGGGGTCAGTTTGGAGTGATGGGTCAGTTTGTGGGTGATGAGCCGGTTTGGTGAAATGGGTCAGTTTTTGGTCATGAGTCTGTTTGGGGTGGTGCTTCAGTTTGGGACGATGCATCAGTTTGGGGTGATGAGTCAGTTTGGAGTGATGAGACAGTTTTTGGTGACGAGACACTTTGGGGTGATGGGTCAGTTTATGGTGATGAGTCAGTTTTGGGTGATGGGACAAATTGGTGTGATGGGTCAGTTTAGGGTGATGATTCAGTTTGGGGTGATGGATCAGTTTGGCGTGATGAGTCAGTGGGGAGATGCGTCAGTTTGGGATGATGAGTCAGTTTATCTTGATTGGTCAGTTTGGGTTGATGTTTCAGTTTGGGGTGATGAGTCAGTTTCGGGTGATGGGTGAGTTTCGGGTGATTGGTTCTTTGGGGTGCTGATTACTTTGGGGTGAAGATTCAATTTGTTACGCTGAGTCAGTTTGGGGTGATGAGTCAGTTTGATGTGATGGGTCCGTTTGGGGTGATGGGTCAGTTTGGGGTGAAGAGTCAGTTTGGAGTGATAAGTCAGTTTTTGGTGATGGGTCAGTTTGGGGTGGTGGGGTACCATGGTGTGATGAGTCAGTTTGGGGTGATGGGTCTATTTGGAATGATGGTTCAGTTGGGGGATTGTTCAGTTTGGGGTGATGGTTCAGTTTGGGGTGATGCGTCAGTTTGGGGCCATGATTCAGTTTGGGGTGTTGCGTCAGTTTTGGGTCATGGGTCAGTTTGTGGTGATGAGTCAGTGTGGAATGATGAGTCTGTTTTTGCTGAAGAGCCAGTTGGGGGTGATGGTTCGGTATGTGGTGATGAGTCAGTTTGGGGTGATTAGTATGTTTTTGGTGATAAGTCAGTTAGGGGTAATAGGTCAGTTTGGGGTGATGGTTCAGTTTGGGGTGAGGGGTCAGTTTGGAGTGATGGGTCAGTTTGTGGGTGATGAGCCGGTTTGGTGAAATGGGTCAGTTTTTGGTCATGAGTCTGTTTGGGGTGGTGCTTCAGTTTGGGACGATGCATCAGTTTGGGGCGATGAGTCACTTTGGAGTGATGATTCAGTTTGGGGTGATGGTTCAATTTAGGGTGATGAGTCAGTTTGGGTGATTGGTCAATTTGGGATGATGAGTCAGTTTGTGGCTGATGCGTCAGTTTGGGGTGATGGGTCAGGTTGCGGTTATGGGTCAGTTTAGGGTGATGGGTTACTTTGGGGTGCTGATTACTTTGGGGTGAATATTCAATTTGGTGTGATGGTTCAGTTTGGGGTGATACGTCAGTTTGGTGTGATGCGTCAGTTTGGGGCCATGAGTCAGTTTGGGGTGATGAGTCATTTTGTGGTGATGGGTCATTTTGGGGTGATGTGTCAGTTTGAGGTGAAGTGTCAGTTTGGTGTGATGAGTCAGTTTTTGGTGATGGGTCAGTTTGGGTTGATGGGTCAGTTTGGGGTGCTGGGTCAGTTTGGGGTGATGGGTCAGTTTTTGGTCATGAGTCAGTTTGTGGTGGTGCGTCAGTTTTGGGTGATGGGTCAGTTTGTGGAGATGAGTCAGTGTGGAATGATGAGTCTGTTTTTGCTGAAGAGCCAGTTGGGGGTGATGGGTCGGTTTGTGGTGATGAGTCAGTTTGGGGTGATTAGTATGTTTTTGGTGATAAGTCAGTTAGGGGTAATGGGTCAGTTTGGGGTGATGGTTCAGTTTGGGGTGAGGGGTCAGTTTGGAGTGATGGGTCAGTTTTTGGGTGATGAGCCGGTTTGGTGAAATGGGTCAGTTTTTGGTCATGAGTCTGTTTGGGGTGGTGCTTCAGTTTGGGACGATGCATCAGTTTGGGGCGATGAATCACTTTGGAGTGATGATTCAGTTTGGGGTGATGGTTCAATTTGGGGTGATGAGTCAGTTTGGGTGATTGGTCAATTTGGGGTGATGAGTCAGTTTGTGGCTGATGCGTCAGTTTGGGGTGATGGGTCAGTTTGCGGTAATGGGTCAGTTTAGGGTGATGGGTTACTTTGGGGTGCTGATTACTTTGGGGTGAATATTTAATTTGGGGTGATGGTTCAGTTTGGGGTGATACGTCAGTTTTGTGTGATGCGTCAGTTTGGGGCCATGAGTCAGTTTGGGGTGATGAGTCATTTTGTGGTGATGGGTCATTTTGGGGTGATGTGTCAGTTTGAGTTGAAGTGTCAGTTTGGTGTGATGAGTCAGTTTTTGGTGATGGGTCAGTTTGGGTTGATGGGTCAGTTTGGGGTGCTGGGTCAGTTTGGGGTGATGGGTCAGTTTGTGGTCATGAGTCAGTTTGTGGTGGTGCGTCAGTTTGGGGTGATGTGTCGGTTTGTGGTGATGAGTCCGTTTGGGGTGATGAGTATGTTTTTGGTGATAAGTCAGTTAGGGTTAAAGGGTCAGTTTGGGGTGATGGTTCAGTTTGGGGTGAAGGGTCAGTTTGGAGTGATGGGTCAGTTTGTGGGTGATGAGCCGGTTTGGTGAAATGGGTCAGTTTTTGGTCATGAGTCTGTTTGGGGTGGTGCTTAACTTTGAGACGATGCATCAGTTTGGGACAGTCACTTTGGAGTGATTATTCAGTTTGGGGTGATGGGTCAATTTGGGGTGATGAGTCAGTTTCGGGTGATTGGTCAATTTGGGGTGATGAGTCAGTTTGTGGGTGATGCGTCAGTTTGGGGTGATGGGTCAGTTTGCGGTGATGGGTCAGTTTAGGGTGATGGGTTACTTTGGGGTGCTGATTACTTTGGGGTGAATATACAATTTGGGGTGATGGTCCAGTTTGGGGTGATGCGTCAGTTTGGTGTGATGCGTCATTTTGGGGCCATGAGTCAGTTTGGGGTGATGAGTCAGTTTGCGGTGATGGGTCAATTTGGGTTGATGGGTCAGTTTGGGGTAATGTGTCAATTTGGAGTGATGGGTCAGTTTTTGGTCATGGGTCAGTTTGGGTTAATGGGTCAGTTTGTGGTGATGAGTTAGTTTGGGGTGATGGGTCAGTTTGTGGAGGTGCGTCAGTTTGGGGTGATGAGTTTGTTTGGGTTGATGGGTAGGTTTGGGGTGATGGGTCAGTTTGGGGTGATGAGTCAGTTTGGAGTGATGAGTCAGTTTTTGGTGAAGAGACACTTTGAGGTGATGGGTAAGTTTATAGTGATGAGTCAGTTTTGGGTGATGGGACAATTTGGGGTGATGGGTTAGATTAGGGTGATGAATCAGTTTGGGGTGATGGGTCAGTTTGGGGTGATGAGTCAATGGGGAGATGCGTCTGTTTGGGATGAAGAGTCAGTTTGGGTTGATTGGTCAGTTTGGGTTGATGGGTCAGTTTAGGGTGATGAATCAGTTTGGATTGATGAGCCAGTTTTTGCTGAAGAGTTACTTTGGGGTGATGTGTCAATATGGGTGATGAGTCAGTTTGGGGTGATAGGTCAATTTGGGGTGATGAGTCAGTTTGGCGTGATAGGTCAATTTGGGGTGATGGTTCAGTTTGGGGTGATGAGTCAGATTGGGGTGGTGCGTCAGTTTTGTGTGATGAGTCAGTTTGGGGTGATGGGTCAGTTTAGGGTGCTGAGTCATTTTTTGGACGTGAGTCAGTTTGGGTTGATGGGTCAGCTCGGGGGTGATGGGTCAGTTTGTGGTGGTGTGTCAATTTGGGATAATGGGTCAATTTGTGTGACGGATCAGTTTGGGGTGATGAGTTAATTTGGGGTAATGGTTCAGTTTGTAGTGATGGTTCAATTTGGGGTGATGGGTCAGTTTTGGAGTGATGAGTTTGTTTGGGGAGTAGGGTCAGTTTGGGGTGATGGGTCAGTTTGTGCTTGATGGGTCAGTTTGGGTGATGGGTTAGTTTGGCATGATGGGTCAGTTAGTGTGGGGGTCAGTTTGGGTAATGAGTCAGTTTGGGCTGATTTGTCAGTTTGGGGTGATGGGTCCGTTTGTGGTCATGAGTCAGTTTGTGGTGGTGCCTCAGTTTGGGGTGATGGGTCAGTTTGTGGTGATGAGTCAGTGTGGATAGATGTGTCTGTTTTTGGTGAAGAGTCAGTTTGGCGTGATGGGTCGGTTTGTGGTGATGAGTCAGTTTGGGGTGATGAGTATGTTTTTGGTGATAAGTCAGTTAGGGGTAATGGGTCAGTTTGGGGTGATGGTTCAGTTTGGGGTGAAGGGTCAGTTTGGAGTGATCGGTCAGTTTGTGGGTGATGAGCCGGTTTGGTGAAATGGGTCAGTTTTTGGTCATGAGTCTGTTTGGGGTGGTGCTTCACTTTGGGACGATGCGTCAGTTTGGGGCAGTCACTTTGGAGTGATTATTCAGTTTGGGGTGATGGGTCAATTTGGGGTGATGAGTCAGTTTCGGGTGATTGGTCAATTTGGGGTGATGAGTCAGTTTGTGGGTGATGCGTCAGTTTGGGGTGATGGGTCAGTTTGCGGTGATGGGTCAGTTTAGGGTGATGGGTTACTTTGGGGTGCTGATTACTTTGGGGTGAATATTCAATTTGGGGTGATGGTTAAGTTTGGGGTGATGCGTCAGTTTGGTGTGATGCGTCATTTTGGGGCCATGAGTCAGTTTGGGGTGATGAGTCAGTTTGCGGTGATGGGTCAGTTTGGGGTGATGGGTCAATTTGGGGTGATGGGTCAGTTTGGGGTAATGAGTCAAATTGTAGTGATGGGTCAGTTTTTGGTCATGGTTTCAGTTTGGGTTCATGGGTCAGTTTGTGATGATGCGTTAGTTTGGGGTGATGGTTCAGTTTGTGGAGGTGCGTCAGTTTGGGGTGATGAGTCTGTTTGGGTTGATGGGTCAGTTTGGAGTGATGAGTCAGTTTTTGGTGAAGAGACACTTTGGGGGGATGGGAAAGTATATAGTGATGAGTCAGTTTTGGGTGATGGGACAATTTGGGGTGATGGGTCAGTTTCGGGTGATGAAAAAGTTTGGGGTGATGGGTCAGTTTGGGGTGATGAGTCAATGGGGAGATGCGTCTGTTTGGGATGATGAGTCAGTTTGGATTGATTGGTCAGTTTGGGTTGATGGGTCAGTTTGGGTTGATTGGTCAGTTTGGGTTGATGGGTCAGTTTGGGGTGATGAGTCAGTTTGGAGTGATGAGTATGTTTTTGGTGAAGAGACACGTTGCGGTGATGTGTCAGTTTATGGTGATGAGTCAGTTTTGGGTGATTGGACAATTTGGGTTGATGGGTCAGTTTAGGGTGATGAATCAGTTTGGAGTGATGAGTCAGTTTTTGCTGAAGAGTCACTTTGGGTTGATGTGTCAATATGGGTGATGAGTCAATTTGGGGTGATAGCTCAATTTGGGGTGATGAGTCAGTTTGGCGTGATAGGTCAATTTGTGGTGATGGTTCAGTTTGGTGTGATGCGGCAGTTTGGGGTGATGGGTCAGTTTAGGATGATGTGCCAGTTTAGGGTGATGGCTCAGTTTGGGCTGATGCGTCAGTTTAGGGTGATGAGCCAGTTTTTGGTGAAGAATCAGTTTGGGGTGATAGGTCAGTTTGCGGTGATGAGTCAGTTTGGCGTAATAGGTCAATTTGGGGTGATGGTTCAGTTTGGTGTGATGAGTCAGTTTTGGGTGTTGGGTCAGTTTGGGGTGATGAGTCAGTTTGGAGTGAAGAGTCAGTTTTTGGTGATGAGTCAGTTTGGGGTGATGTGTCAGTTTGGGGTGATGGGTCAGTTTAGGGTGCTGAGTCATTTTTTGGAGGTGAGTCAGTTTGGGGTGTTGTGTCAGCTCGCGGGTGATGGGTCAGTTTGTGGTGGTGTGTCAATTTGGGGTGAAGTGTTAATTTGGGATAATGGGTCAGTTTGTATGACGGATCAGTTTGGGGTGATGGTTCAGTTTGTTGTGATGGGTCAGTTTTGGGGTGATGAGTCTGTTTGGGGAGTAGGGTCAGTTTGGGGTGATGGGTCAGTTTGTGCGTGATGGTTCAGTTTGGGTGATGGGTTAGTTTGGCATGATAGGTCAGTTAGTGTGTGGCTCAGTTTGGAGTGATGGGTCAGTTTGTGGTGATGAGTCAGCGTGGAGTAATGAGTCTGTTTTTGGTGAAGAGTCAGTTTGGGGTGTTGGTTCAGTTTGTGGTGATGAGTGAGTTTGGGGTGATGGGTCAATTTAGGGTGTTGGGTCAGTTTGAGGTGATGAGTCACTTTGGGGTGATGGATGAGTTTGGAGTGATGAGTCAGTTTGTGGTTGAAGCCTCAGTTTGGGGTGATGTGTCAGTATGGGGTGATGCATCAGTTTGGGGTCGATGAGGCATTTTGGGGTAATGAGTCAGTTTGGGGTGATGGTTTAGTTTGGGGTGATGGGTCAGTTTGGGGTGATGCGTCAGTTTGGGGCGATGAGTCATGTTTGGGGCGATGAATCATATTGGGGTGATGAGTTAGTTTGGGGTGATGGTTCAGTTTGGGGTGATGGGTCAGTTTGGTGTGATGCGGCAGTTTGGGGAGATGGGTCAGTTTAGGATGATGTGTCAGTTTAGGGTGATGGCTCAGTTTGGGCTGATGCGTCAGTTTAGGGCGATGAGTCAGTTTTTGGTGAAGAATCAGTTTGGGGTGATGGGTCAGTTTTTGGTGATGAGTCAGTTTGGCGTGATAGGTGAATTTAGGGTGATGGGTCAGTTTGGGGTGATGAGTCAGTTTGGGGTGTTGGGTCAGTTTGGGGTGATGAGTCAGTTTGGAGTGAAGAGTCAGTTTTTGGTGATGAGTCAGTTTGGGGTGATGGGTCAGTGTGGGGTGATGTGTCAGTTTGTGGTGATGGGTCAGCTTCGGGTGCTGAGTCATTTTTTGGAGGTGAGTCAGTTTGGGGTGATGGGTCAGTTTGTGGTGGTGTGTCAATTTGGGGTGAAGGGTTAATTTGGGATAATGGGTCAGTTTGTATGACGGATCAGTTTGTGGTGATGAGTCAATTTTGGGTGATGGTTCAGTTTGGGGTGATGGTTCAGTTTGTGGTGATGGGTCAGTTTTGGGCTGATGAGTCTGTTTGGGGAGTAGGGTGAGTTTGGGGTGATGTGTCAGTTTGGGGTGATGCGTCAATTTGGGGCGATGAGTCATTTTGGGGTGATGAGTCAGTTTGGGGTGATGGTCCGTTTGGGGTGATGTGTCAGTTTGGTGTGATATGGCAGTTTGGGGTGATGGGTCAGTTTAGGAAGATGGGTCAGTTAAGGGTGATGGCTCAGTTTGTGGGTGATGAGTCAGTTTGGGGTGATGGTTCAGTTTGGGGTGATGATTCAATTTGGGGTGATGGGTCAATTTGGGGTGATGGGTCAGTTTTGGTGTAATGAGTCAGTTTGGAGTGATGAGTCAGTTTGTGGTTGATGCGTCACTTTGGGGTGGTGGTTTAGTTCGGGGTGATGGGTTCAGTTTGCGGTGATGAGGCAGTTTGGGTTGATGGGTCAGTTTCGGATGGTGGGCCAGTTTAGGGTGATGGGTTAGTTTGTGGGTGATGAGTCGGTTTGGTGAAATGGGTCAGTTTTTCGTCATGAGTCTGTTTGGGGTGGCGCTTCAGTTTGGGGTGATGAGTCAGTTTGGGTTGATGGCTCAGTTTGGGATGATGGGTCAAATTGTGGTGATGGGTCAGTTTGTGGTGATGAGTCAGTGTGGAGTGATGAGTCTGTTTTTGGTGAAGAATCAGTTTGGAGTGATGGGTAGGTTTGTAGTGATGAGTCCGTTTGGGGTGATGGGTCAATTTGAGGTGATGGGTCAGTTTGGGGTGATGAGTCACTTTGGAGTGATGAGTTAGTTTGGGGTGATGAGTCCGTTTGTGGTTGATGCGTCAGTTTGGGTTGATTTGTCAATTTGGGGTCATGAGTCAGTTTGTGGTGTTGGGTCAGTTTGGAGAGAAGAGTCAATTTTTGGTGATGAGTCAGTTTGGGTTGATGTCTCAGTTTGGGGTGATGTATCAGCGTGGGGTGATGGGTCAATTTAGAGTGCGGGGTCATTTTTTGGAGGTGAGTCAGTTTGGGGTGATGGTTCAGCTTGGGGGTGATGGGTCAGTTTGTGGTGGTGTGTCAATTTGGGGTGATGGGTTAATTTGGGATAATGGTCAATTTGTGTGATGGATCAGTTTGGGGTGATGAGTCAATTTTGGGTGATGGTTTGGTTTGGGGTGATGTTCAGTTTGGGGTGATGGGTCAGTTTTGGGGTGATGAGTCTGTTCGGGGAGTAGGCTCAGTTTGGGGTGATTGGTCAGTTTGTGCTTGATGGGTCAGTTTGGGTGATAGGTTAGTTTGGCATGATGGGTCAGTTAGTGTGGGGGTCAGTTTGGGGTGATGAGTCAGTTTGGGGTGATGGGTCAATTTGATGTGATGGGTCAGTTTTGGGTAATGAGTCACTTAGGGGTGATGGGTTAGTTTGGGGTGATGAGTCCGTTTGTGGTTGATGCGTCGGTTTGTTGTGATGTGTCAATTTGGGGTGATGGGTTACTTTGGAATGCTGAATTACTTTGGGGTGAAGATTCAATTTGGGGTTATTGTTCAGTTTGGGGTGATGCGTCAGTTTGGGGTGATGCGTCAGTTTGGGGCGATGAGTCAGTTTTGGGGTGATGATTTAATTTGGTGTGATGGGTCAATTTGGGGTGATAGGTCAGTTTGGCGTAATGAGTCTGTTTGGAGTGATGAGTTAGTTTTTGGTGATTGGTCAGTTTGGGGTAATGGGTCAGTTTTTTGTCATGAATCAGTTTGTGGTGGTGCGTCAGTTTGGGTTGATGGGTCAGTTTGTGGTGATGGGTCAGTTTGGGGTGATTAGTCAGTTTGGAGAGATGAGTCAGTTTTTGGTGAGGAGTCAGTTTGGGGTGATGGGTCAGTTTGTGGTGATGATTCAGTTTGGGGTGATGGGTCTATTTGGGGTGATGAATCAGTTTGGGGTGATGGGTCAGTTTGGGGTGATGAGTCAGTGGTGAGATGCGTCAGTTTGGGATGATGAGTCAGTTTGGGTTGATTGGTCAGTTTGGGTTGATGGGTCAGTTTGGGGTGATGAGTCAGTTTGGAGTGATGAGCATGTTTTTGTTGATGAGTCAGTTCGGGGTGAAGGGTCAGCATGGGGTGAAGAGTCAGTTTGTGGTGATTGGTCAGTTTGGGGTGATGAATCAATTTCGGGTTATGGGTGAGTTTAGGGTGATTGTTCAATTTGGGGTCATGAGTCAGTTTGTGGGTGATGCGTCAATTTGGGGTGATGGGTCAGTTTGGGGCGATGAGTCAGATTAGGGTGATGGGTCAGTTTAGGGTGATTGTTTACCTTGGGGTGCTGATTACCTTGGGGTGAAGATTCAATTTGGGATGATGGTTCAGTTTGGGGTGATGCGTCAGTTTGGTGTGATGTGTCAGTTTGAGGCCATGAGTCAGTTTGTGGTGATGAGTCAGATTGCGCTGATGGTTCATTTTGGTGTGATGGGTCAGTTTGGGGTGAAGAGTCTGTTCGGAGTGATGAGTCAGTTTTTGGTGATGGGTCAGTTTGAGGTGAGGGATCAGTCGGGTGTGATGAGTCCGTTTGGGGTGATGGGTCAATTTGGGATGATGTGTCAGTTTGGGTTAATGAGTCAGTATGGAGTGATGGGTCAGTTATAGATCATGGGTCAGTATGGGTTAATGGGCCACTTTATGGTGATGAGTCAGTTTGAGGTGATGGGTCAGTTTGGGGAGGTGCGTCAGTTTGGGGTGATGAGTCTGTTTGGTTTGATGGGTAAGTTTGGGGTGATGGTTCAGTTTGGGATGATGAGTCAGTTTGGAGTGATGAGTCAGTTTTTGGTGATAGGTCAATTTGGGGTGATGAGTCAGTTTGGCGTGATAGGTCAATTTGGGGTGATGGGTCAGTTTGGGGCGATGAGTCAGATTCGGGTGGTGCAGTAGTTTGGGGTGATGAGTCAGTTTGAGGTAATGGGTCAGCTCGGGGGTGATGGGTCAGTTTGGGGCGATGAGTCAAATTCGGGTGGTGCATTAGTTTGGGGTGATGAGTCAGTTTGAGGTGATGGGTCAGCTCGGGGGTGATGGGTCAGTTTGTGGTGGTGTGTCAATTTGGGGTAATGGGTCAATTTGTGTGACTGATCAGTTTGGGGTGATGGGTCAGTTTTGGGGTGATGAGTCTGTTTGGGGAGTAGGGTCAGTTTGGGGTGATGGGTCAGTTTGTGCTTGATTTGTCATTAGTGTGGGGGTCAGTTTGGGGTGATGAGTCAGTTTGGGGTGATGGGTCAGTTTGGGGTGATGGGTCAGTTTGTGGTCATGAGTCAGTTTGTGGTGGTGCGTCAGTTTGGGGTGATGGGTCAGTTTGTGGTGATGAGTCAGTGTGGATTGATGAGTCGGTTTTTGGTGAAATGCGTCAGTTTTTGGTCATGAGTCTGTTTGGGGTGGTGCTTCAGTTTGGGATGATGCGTCAGTTTGGGGCGATGAGTCACTTTGGGGTGATTATTCAGTTTGAGGTGATGCGTCAGTTTGCGGCGATGAGTCAGTTTGTGGTGATTATTCAGTTTGGAGTGATCGGTCAATTTGAGGTGATGAGTCAGTTTGGGGTGATTGGTCAATTTGGGTTGATGAGTCAGTTTGGGGTGATGGGTCAGTTTGGGGTGATGGGTCAGTTTGTGGTCATGAGTCAGTTTGTGGTGGTGCGTCAGTTTGGGGTGATGGGTCAGTTTGTGGTGATGAGTCAGTGTGGATTGATGAGTCGGTTTTTGGTGAAATGCGTCAGTTTTTGGTCATGAGTCTGTTTGGGGTGGTGCTTCAGTTTGGGATGATGCGTCAGTTTGGGGCGATGAGTCACTTTGGCGTGATTATTCAGTTTGGGGTGATGGGTCAATTTGGGGTGATGAGTCAGTTTGGGGTGTTTGTTTAATTTGGGGTGATGAGTCAGTTTGTGGGTGATGCGTCAGTTTGGGGTGATGGGTCAGTTTGCGGTGATGGGTCAGTTTAGGGTGATGGGTTACTTTGGGGTGCTGATTACTTTGGGGTGAATATTCAATTTGGGATGATGGTTCAGTTTGAAGTTATGCGTCAGTTTGGTGTGATGCGTCAGTTTGGGGCCATGAGTCAGTTTGAGGTGATGAGTCAGTTTGCGGTGAAGGGTCATTTTGGGGTGATGTGTCAGTTTGGGGTGAAGTGTCAGTTTGGTGTGATGAGTCAGTTTTTGGTGATGCGTCAGTTTGGGGTGATGGGTCAATTTGGGGTGATTGGTCAGTTTGGGGTAATGAGTGAATTTGGAGTGATGCGTCAGTTTTTGGTCATGGGTCAGTTTGGGTTCATGGGTCAGTTTGTGGTGATGAGTTAGTTTGGGGTGATGGGTCAGTTTGTGGAGGTGCGTCAGTTTGGGGTGATGATTCTGTTTGGGGTGATGGTCAGTTTGGGGCGATGAGTCAGTTTGGGGTGATGGGTCAGTTTAGGGTGATTGTTTACCTTGGGGTGCTGATTACTTTGGGGTGAAGATTCTATTTGGGGTGATGGTTCAGTTTGGGGTGATGCGTCAGTTTGGTGTGATGTGTCAGTTTGAGGCCATGAGTCAGTTTGGGGTGATGAGTCAGATTGCGCTGATGGTTCATTTTGGTGTGATGGGTCAGTTTGCGGTGAAAAGTCTGTTTGGAGTGATGAGTCAGTTTTTGGTGATGGGTCATTTTGAGGTGATGGGTCAGTCGGGTGCGATTAGTCCGTTTGGGGTGATGGGTCAATTTGGGGTGATGTGTCAGTTTGTGTTAATGAATCAGTTTGGAGTGATGGGTCAGTTTTAGATCATGGGTCAGTTTGGGTTAATGGGTCAGTTATGGTGATGAGTCAGTTTGGGGTGATGGGTTATTTGTGGAGGTGCGTCAGTTTGGGGTGATGAGTCTGTTTGGTTTGATGGGTAAGTTTGGGGTGATGGTTCAGTTTGGGGTGATGATTCAGTTTGGAGTGATGAGTCAGTTTTTGCTGATAGGTCAATTTGGGGTGATGAGTCAGTTTGGCGTGATAGGTCAATTTGGGGTGATGGGTCAGTTTGGGTTGATGAGTCAGATTGGGGTGGTGCGTCAGTTTGGGGTGATGAGTCAGTTTGGGGTGATGGGTCAGTTTAGTGTGCTGAGTAATTTTTTGGACGTGAGTCAGTTTGAGGTGATGGTTCAGCTCGGGGGTGATGGGTCAGTTTGTGGTGGTGTGTCAATTTGGGGTGATGGGTTAATTTGGGATAATGGGTCAATTTGTGTGGCGGATCAGTTTGGGGTGATGAGTCAGTTTGGGGAGTAGGGTCAGTTTGGGGTGATGGGTCAGTTTGTGCTTGATGGGTCAGTTTGGGTGATGGGTTAGTTTGGCATGATGGGTCAGTTAGTGTGGGGGTCAGTTTGGTGTGATGATTCGGTTTGGGGTGATGGGTCAGTTTGGGGTGATGGGTCAGTTTGTGGTCATGAGTCAGTTTGTGGTGGTGCGTCAGTTTGGGGTGATGGGTCAGTTTGTGGTGATGAGTCAGTGTGGAGTGATGAGTCTGTTTGTGGTGAAGAGCCAGTTGGGGGTGATGGGTCGGTTTGTGGTGATGAGTCAGTTTGGGGTGATTAGTATGTTTTTGGTGATAAGTCAGTTAGGGGTAATGGGTCAGTTTGGGGTGATGGTTCAGTTTGGAGTGATGATTCAATTTGGGGTGATGGGTCAATTTGGGGTGATGAGTCAGTTTGTGGGTGATGCGTCAGTTTGGGGTGATGGGTCAGTTTGCGGTGATGGGTCAGTTTATGGTGATGGGTTACTTTGGGCTGCTGATTACATTGGGGTGAATATTCAATTTGGGTTGATGGTTCAGTTTGGGGTGATGCGTCAGTTTGGTGTGATGCGTCAGTTTGGGGCCATGAGTCAGTTTGGGGTGATGAGTCAGTTTGTGGTGATGGGTCATTTTGGGGTGATGTGTCAGTTTGAGGTGAAGTGTCAGTTTGGTGTGATGAGTCAGTTTTTGGTGATGGGTCATTTTGGGGTGATGGGTCAGTTTGGGGTGATGGGTCAGTTTGGGGTGATGGGTCAGTTTGTGGTCATGAGTCAGTTTGTGGTGGTGCGTCAGTTTGGGGTGATGGGTCGGTTTGTGGTGATGAGTCCGTTTGGGGTGATGAGTATGTTTTTGGTGATAAGTCAGTTAGGGGTAATGGGTCAGTTTGGGGGGATGGTTCAGTTTGGGGTGAAGGGTCAGTTTGGAGTGATGGGTCAGTTTGTGGGTGATGAGCCGGTTTGGTGAAATGGGTCAGTTTTTGGTCATGAGTCTGTTTGGGGTGGTGCTTCACTTTGGGACGATGCGTCAGTTTGGGGCAGTCACTTTGGAGTGATTATTCAGTTTGGGGTGATGGGTCAATTTGGGGTGATGAGTCAGTTTCGGGTGATTGGTCAATTTGGGGTGATGAGTCAGTTTGTGGGTGATGCGTCAGTTTGGGGTGATGGGTCAGTTTGCGGTGATGGGTCAGTTTAGGGTGATGGGTTACTTTGGGGTGCTCATTACTTTGGGGTGAATATTCAATTTGGGGTGATGGTTCAGTTTGGGGTGATGCGTCAGTTTGGTGTGATGCGTCATTTTGGGGCCAATAGTCAGTTTGGGGTGATGAGTCAGTTTGCGGTGATGGGTCATTTTGGGGTGATGTGTCAGTTTGGGATCAAGTATCAGTTTGGTGTGATGAGTCAGTTTTTGGTGATGGGTCAGTTTGGGGTGATGGGTCAATTTGGGGTGATGGGTCAGTTTGGGGTAATGAGTCAAATTGGAGTGATGGGTCAGTTTTTGGTCATGGGTCAGTTTGGGTTAATGTGTCAGTTTGTGGTGATGAGTTGGTTTGGGGTGATGGGTCAGTTTGTGGAGGTGCGTCAGTTTGGGGTGATGAGTCTGTTTGGGTTGATGGGTCAGTTTGGAGTGATGAGTCAGTTTTTGGTGAAGAGACACTTTGGGGTGATGGGTAAGTATATAGTGATGAATCAGTTTTGGGTGATGGGACAATTTGGGGTGATGGGTCAGTTTAGGGTGATGAATAAGTTTGGGGTGATGGGTCAGTTTGGGGTGATGAGTCAATGGGGAGATGCGTCTGTTTGGGATGATGAGTCAGTTTGGGTTGATTGGTCAGTTTGTGTTGATGGGTCAGTTTGGGGTGATTGGTCAGTTTGGGTTGATGGGTCAGTTTGGGGTGATGAGTCAGTTTGGAGTGATGAGTATGTTTTTGGTGAAGAGACACGTTTGGGTGATGGGTCAGTTTATGGTGATGAGTCAGTTTTGGGTGATGGGACAATTTGGGTTGATGGGTCAGTTTAGGGTGATGAATCAATTTGGAGTGATGAGTCAGTTTTTGCTGAAGAGTCACTTTGGGGTGATGTGCCAATATGGGTGATGAGTCAGTTTGGGGTGATAGCTCAATTTGGGGTGATGAGTCAGTTTGGCGTGATAGGTCAATTTGGGGTGATGGTTCAGTTTGGGGTGATGAGTCAGATTGGGGTGGTGCGTCAGTTTGGTGTGATGAGTCAGTTTGGGGTGATGGGTCAGTTTAGGGTGATGAGTATGTTTTTGGTGGTAAGTCAGTTAGGGGTAATGGGTCAGTTTGGGGGGATGGTTCAGTTTGGGGTGAAGGGTCAGTTTGGAGTGATGGGTCAGTTTGTGGGTGATGAGCCGGTTTGGTGAAATTGGTCAGTTTTTGGTCATGAGTCTGTTTGGGGTGGTGCTTCACTTTGGGACGATGCGTCAGTTTGCGGCAGTCACTTTGGAGTGATTATTCAGTTTGGGGTGATGGGTCAATTTGGGGTGATGAGTCAGTTTCGGGTGATTGGTCAATTTGGGGTGATGAGTCAGTTTGTGGGTGATGCGTCAGTTTGGGGTGATGGGTCAGTTTGCGGTGATGGGTCAGTTTAGGGTGATGGGTTACTTTGGGGTGCTGATTACTTTGGGGTGAATATTCAATTTGGGGTGATGGTTAAGTTTGGGGTGATGCGTCAGTTTGGTGTGATGCGTCATTTTGGGGCCATGAGTCAATTTGGGGTGATGAGTCAGTTTGCGGTAATGGGTCATTTTGGGGTGATGTGTCAGTTTGGGATCAAGTATCAGTTTGGTGTGATGAGTCAGTTTTTGGTCATGGGTCAGTTTGGGGTGATGGGTCAATTTGGGGTGATGGGTCAGTTTGGGTAATGAGTCAAATTGGAGTGATGGGTCAGTTTTTGGTCATGGGTCAGTTTGGGTTAATGTGTCAGTTTGTGGTGATGAGTTAGTTTGGGGTGATGGGTCAGTTTGTGGAGGTGCGTCAGTTTGGGGTGATGAGTCTCTTTGGGTTGATGGGTCAGTTTGGAGTGATGAGTCAGTTTTTGGTGAAGAGACACTTTGGGGTGATGGGTCAGTATATAGTGATGAGTCAGTTTTGGGTGATGGGACAATTTGGGGTGATGGGTCAGTTTAGGGTGATGAATAAGTTTGAGGTGATGGGTCAGTTTGGGGTGATGAGTCAATGGGGAGATGCGTCTGTTTGGGATGATGAGTCAGTTTGGGTTGATTGGTCAGTTTGTGTTGATGGGTCAGTTTGGGGTGATTGGTCAGTTTGGGTTGATGGGTCAGTTTGGGGTGATGAGTCAGTTTGGAGTGATGAGTATGTTTTTGGTGAAGAGACACGTTTGGGTGATGGGTCAGTTTATGGTGATGAGTCAGTTTTGGGTGATGGGACAATTTGGGTTGATGGGTCAGTTTAGGGTGATGAATCAATTTGGAGTGATGAGTCAGTTTTTGCTGAAGAGTCACTTTGGGGTGATGTGTCAATATGGGTGATGAGTCAGTTTGGGGTGATAGCTCAATTTGGGGTGATGAGTCAGTTTGGCGTGATAGGTCAATTTGGGGTGATGGTTCAGTTTGGGGTGATGAGTCAGATTGGGGTGGTGCGTCAGTTTGGTGTGATGAGTCAGTTTGGGGTGATGGGTCAGTTTAGGGTGATGAGTATGTTTTTGGTGGTAAGTCAGTTAGGGGTAATGGGTCAGTTTGGGGGGATGGTTCAGTTTGGGGTGAAGGGTCAGTTTGGAGTGATGGGTCAGTTTGTGGGTGATGAGCCGGTTTGGTGAAATTGGTCAGTTTTTGGTCATGAGTCTGTTTGGGGTGGTGCTTCACTTTGGGACGATGCGTCAGTTTGCGGCAGTCACTTTGGAGTGATTAATCAGTTTGGGGTGATGGGTCAATTTGGGGTGATGAGTCAGTTTCGGGTGATTGGTCAATTTGGGGTGATGAGTCAGTTTGTGGGTGATGCGTCAGTTTGGGGTGATGGGTCAGTTTGCGGTGATGGGTCAGTTTAGGGTGATGGGTTACTTTGGGGTGCTGATTACTTTGGGGTGAATATTCAATTTGGGGTGATGGTTAAGTTTGGGGTGATGCGTCAGTTTGGTGTGATGCGTCATTTTGGGGCCATGAGTCAATTTGGGGTGATGAGTCAGTTTGCGGTGATGGGTCATTTTGGGGTGATGTGTCAGTTTGGGATCAAGTATCAGTTTGGTGTGATGAGTCAGTTTTTGGTCATGGGTCAGTTTGGGGTGATGGGTCAATTTGGGGTGATGGGTCAGTTTGGGTAATGAGTCAAATTGGAGTGATGGGTCAGTTTTTGGTCATGGGTCAGTTTGGGTTAATGTGTCAGTTTGTGGTGATGAGTTAGTTTGGGGTGATGGGTCAGTTTGTGGAGGTGCGTCAGTTTGGGGTGATGAGTCTCTTTGGGTTGATGGGACAGATTGGAGTGATGAGTCAGTTTTTGGTGAAGAGACACTTTGGGGTGATGGGTCAGTATATAGTGATGAGTCAGTTTTGGGTGATGGGACAATTTGGGGTGATGGGTCAGTTTAGGGTGATGAATAAGTTTGGGGTGATGGGTCAGTTTGGGGTGATGAGTGAATGGGGAGATGCGTCTGTTTGGAATGATGAGTCAGTTTGGGTTGATTGGTCAGTTTGGGTTGATGGGTCAGTTTGGGGTGATGAGTCAGTTTGGAGTGATGAGTATGTTTTTGGTGAAGAGACACGTTGGGGTGATTGGTCAGTTTAAGGTGATGAGTCAGTTTGGGGTGATAGGTCAATTTGGGGTGATGAGTCAGTTTGGCGTGATAGGTCAATTTGGGGTGATGGTTCAGTTTGGGGTGATGAGTCAGATTGGGGTGGTGCGTCAGTTTGGTGTGATGAGTCAGTTTGGGGTGATGGGTCAGTTTAGGGTGCTGAGTCATTTTTTGGACGTGAGTCAGTTTGAGTTGATGGGTCAGCTCGGGGGTGATGGGTCAGTTTGTGGTGGTGTGTCAATTTGGGGTGAAAGGTTAATTTGGGATAATGGGTCAATTTTTGTTACGGATCAGTTTGGGGTGATGAGTTAATTTAGGGTAATGGTTCAGTTTGTAGTGATGGTTCAATTTGGGGTGATGGGTCAGTTTTGGGGTGATGAGTTTGTTTGGGGTGATGGGTCAGTTTGTGCTTGATGGGTCAGTTTGGGTGATGGGTTAGTTTGGCATGATGGGTCAGTTAGTGTGGGGGTCAGTTTGGGGTGATGAGTCAGTTTGGGCTGATGGGTCAGTTTGGGGTGATGGGTCAGTTTGTGGTCATGAGTCAGTTTGTGGTGGTGCGTCAGTTTGGGGTGATGGGTCAGTTTGTGGTGATGATTCAGTTTGGAGAGATGAGTCTGTTTTTGGTGAAGAGTCAGTTTATGGTGATGGGTCGGTTTGTGGTGATTAGTCAGTTTGGGGTGATGAGTATATTTTTGGTGATAAGTCAGTTAGGGGTAATGGGTCAGTTTGTGGTGATGGTTCAGTTTGGGGTGATGGGTCAGTTTGGAGTGATGGGTCAGTTTGTGGGTGATGAGCCGGTTTGGCGAATTGGATGAATTTTTGGTCATGAGTCTGTTTGGGCTGGTGCTTCAGTTTGGGATGATGCGTCAGTTTGGGGCGATGAGTCACTTTGGAGTGATTATTCAGTTTGGGGTGAATGGGTCAATTTGGGGTGATGAATCAGTTTAGGGTGATTGGTCAATTTGGGGTAATGAGTCAGTTTGTGGGTGATGCGTCAGTTTGGGGGTGATGGGTCAGTTTGCGGTGATGGGTCAGTATAGGGTGATGGGTTATTTTGGGGTGCTGATTACATTGGGGTGAATTTTCAATTTGGGGTGATGGTTCAGTTTGGGGTGAATCGTCAGTTTGGTGTGATGCGTCAGATTGGGGCCATGAGTCAGGTTGGGGTGATGAGTCAGTTTGCGGTGATGGGTCATTTTGGGGTGATGTTTCAGTTTGGGGTGAAGTGTCAGTTGGGAGTGATGAGTCAGTTTTTGGTGATGGGTCAATTTGGGGTGATGGTTCAATTTGGGGTGATGGGTCAGTTTGGGGTAATGATTCAATTTGGAGTGATGGGTCAGTTTTTGGTCATGGGTCAGTTTGGGTTAATGGGTCAGTTTGTGGTGATGGGTCAGTTTGGTGTGATGCGGCAGTTTGGGGTGATGGGTCAGTTTGGATGATGTACCAGTTTAGGGTGATGGCTCAGTTTGGGCTGATGCGTCAGTTTAGGGCGATGAGTCAGTTTTTGGTGAAGAATCAGTTTGGGGTGATGGGTCAGTTTGTGGTTATGAGTCAGTTTGGCGTAATAGGTCAATTTGGGGTGATGGTTCAGTGTGGGGTGATGAGTCAGTTTTGGGTGTTGGGTTCAGTTTGGGGTGATGAGTCAGTTTGGAGTGAAGAGTCAGTATTTGGTGATGAGTCAGTTTGGGATGATGTGTCAGTTTGGTGTGATGGGTCAGTTTAGGGTGCTGAGTCATTTTTTGTAGGTGAGTCATTTTGGGGTGTTGTGTCAGCTCGCGGGTGATGGGTCAGTTTGTGGTGGTGTGTCAATTTGGGGTGAAGTGTTAATTTGGGATAATGGGTCAGTTTGTAATACGGATCAGTTTGGGGTGATGAGTTTTTTGGGGAGTAGGGTTAGTTTGGCATGATAGGTCAGTTAGTGTGTGGGTCAGTTTGGGGTGATGAGACAGCTTGGGGTGATGGGTCAGTTTGGGGTGATGGGTCAGTTTGTGGTGATGAGTCAGCGTGGAGTAAAGAGTCTGTTTTTGGTGAAGAGTCAGTTTGGGGTGATGGTTCAGTTTGTGGTGATGAGTCAGTTTGGGGTGATGGGTCAATTTAGGGTGTTGGGTCAGTTTGAGATGATGAGTCACTTTGGGGTGATGGATGAGTTTGGGATGATGAGTCAGTTTGTGGTTGAAGCCTCAGTTTGGAGTGATGTGTCAGTTTGGGGTGATGCGTCAGTTTGGGGTCGATGAGGCATTTTGGGGTAATGAGTCAGTTTGGGGTGATGGTTTAGTTTGGGGTGATGGGTCAGTTTGGGGTGATGTATCAGTTTGGGGTGATGTTTCAGTTTGGGGTGATGCGTCAGTTTGGGGCGATGAGCCATGTTGGGGTGATGAGTTAGTTTGGGGTGATGGTTCAGTTTGGGGTGATGGGTCAGTTTGTGTGATGCGGCAGTTTGGGGAGATGGGTTAGTTTAGGATGATGTGCCAGTTTAGGGTGATGGCTCAGTTTGGGCTGATGCGTCAGTTTAGGGCGATGAGTCAGTTTTTGGTGAAGAATCAGTTTGGGGTGATGGGTCAGTTTGTGGTGATGAGTCAGTTTGGCGTGATCTGTCAATTTGGGGTGATGGGTCAGTTTGTGGTGAAGAGTCAGTTTGGGGTGTTGGGTCAGTTTGGAGTGATGAGTCAGTTTGGAGTGAAGAGTCAGTTTTTGGTGATGAGTCAGTTTGGGGTGATGGGTCAGTGTGGGGTGATGTGTCAGTTTGGGGTGATGGGTCAGTTTCGGGTGCTGAGTCATTTTCTGGAGGTGAGACAGTTTGGGGTGATGGCTCAGCTCGGGGTTGATGGGTCAGTTTGTGGTGGTGTGTCAATTTGGGGTGAAGTGTTAATTTGGGATAATGGGTCAGTTTGTATGATGGGTCAGTTTTGGGGTGATGATTCTGTTTGGGGAGTAGGGTGAGTTTGGGGTGATGTGTCAGTTTGGGGTGATGCGTCAGTTTGGGGCGATGAGTCATTTTGGGGTGATGAGTCACTTTGGGGTGATGGTTCCGTTTGGAGTGATGTGTCAGTTTGGTGTGATGTGGCAGTTTGGGGTGATAGGTCAGTTTAGGATGATGGGTCAGTTAAGGGTGATGGCTCAGTTTGTGGGTGATGAGTCAGTTTGGGGTGATGGTTCAGTTTCGGGTGATGATTCAATTTGGGGTGATGGATCAATTTGGGGTGATGGGTCAGTTTTGGTGTAATGAGTCAGTTTGGAGTGATGAGTCAGTTTGTGGTTGATGCGTCACTTTGGGGTGGTGGTTCAGTTTTGGGTGATGGGTTAAGTTTGCGGTGATGAGGCAGTTTGGGGTGATGGGTCAGTTTCGGATGGTGGGCCAGTTTAGGGTGATGGGTTAGTTTGTGGGTGATGAGTCGGTTTGGTGAAATGGGTCAGTTTTTCGTCATGAGTCTGTTTGGGGTGGCTCTTCAGTTTGGGGTGATGAGTCAGTTTGGGTTGGTGGCTCAGTTTGGGATGATGGGTCAATTTGTGGTGATGGGTCAGTTTGTGGTGATGAGTCAGTGTGGAGTGATGAGTCTGTTTTTGGTGAAGAATCAGTTTGGAGTGATGGGTAGGTTTGTAGTGATGAGTCAGTTTGGGGTGATGGGTCTATTTGAGGTGATGGGTCAGTTTGGGGTGATGAGTCACTTTGGAGTGATGAGTTAGTTTGGGGTGATGAGTCCGTTTGTGGTTGATGCGTCAGTTTGGGGTGATTTGTCAATTTGGGGTGTTGAGTCAGTTTGGGGTGTTGGGTCAGTTTGGGGTGATGAGTCAGTTTGGAGTGAAGAGTCAATTTTTGGTGATGAGTCAGCTTGGGTTGATGTCTCAGTTTGGGGTGATGTATCAGCGTGGGGTGATGGGTCAATTTAGAGTGCCGGGTCATTTTTTGGAGGTGAGTTAGTTTGGGGTGATGGTTCAGCTTGGGGGTGATGGGTCAGTTTGTGGTGTTGTGTCAATTTGGGGTGATGGGTTAATTTGGGATAATGGTTCAATTTGTGTGATGGATCAGTTTGGGATGATGAGTCAATTTTGGGTGATGGTTTAGTTTGGGGTGATGTTCAGTTTGGGGTGATGGGTCAGTTTTGGGGTGATGATTCTGTTTGGGGAGTAGGCTCAGTTTGGGGTGATTGGTCAGTTTGTGCTTGATGGGTCAGTTTGGGTGATAGGTTAGTTTGGCATGATGGGTCAGTTAGTGTGGGGGTCAGTTTGGGGTGATGAGTCAGTTTGGGTTGATGGGTCAGTTTGGAGTGATGAGTCAGTTTTTGGTGAAGAGACACTTTGGGGTGATGGGTAAGTATATAGTGATGAGTCAGTTTTGGGTGATGGGACAATTTGGGGTGATGGGTCAGTTTAGGGTGATGAATAAGTTTGGGGTGATGGGTCAGTTTGGGGTGATGAGTCAATGGGGAGATGCGTCTGTTTGGAATGATGAGTCAGTTTGGGTTGATTGGTCAGTTTGGGTTGATGGGTCAGTTTGGGTTGATTGGTCAGTTTGGGTTGATGGGTCAGTTTGGGGTGATGAGTCAGTTTGGAGTGATGAGTATGTTTTTGGTGAAGAGACACGTTGGGGTGATGGGTCAGTTTATGGTGATGAGTCAGTTTGGGGTGATAGGTCAATTTGGGGTGATGAGTCCGTTTGGCGTGATAGGTCAATTTGGGGTGATGGTTCAGTTTGAGGTGATGAGTCAGATTGGGGTGGTGCGTCAGTTTGGTGTGATGAGTCAGTTTGGGGTGATGGGTCAGTTTAGGGTGCTGAGTCATTTTTTGGACGTGAGTCAGTTTGGGTTGATGGGTCAGCTCGGGGGTGATGGGTCAGTTTGTGGTGGTGTGTCAATTTGGGGTGAAAGGTTAATTTGGGATAATGGGTCAATTTTTGTTACGGATCAGTTTGGGGTGATGAGTTAATTTAGGGTAATGGTTCAGTTTGTAGTGATGGTTCAATTTGGGGTGATGGGTCAGTTTTGGGGTGATGAGTTTGTTTGGGTGATGGGTCAGTTTGTGCTTGATGGGTCAGTTTGGGTGATGGGTTAGTTTGGCATGATGGGTCAGTTAGTGTGGGGGTCAGTTTGGGGTGATGAGTCAGTTTGGGCTGATGGGTCAGTTTGGGGTGATGGGTCAGTTTGTGGTCATGAGTCAGTTTGTGGTGGTGCGTCAGTTTGGGGTGATGGGTCAGTTTGTGGTGATGAGTCAGTGTGGAGAGATGAGTCTGTTTTTGGTGAAGAGTCAGTTTGGGGTGATGGGTCGGTTTGTGGTGATTAGTCAGTTTGGGGTGATGAGTATATTTTTGGTGATAAGTCAGTTAGGGGTAATGGGTCAGTTTGTGGTGATGGTTGAGTTTGGGGTGAGGGGTCAGTTTGGAGTGATGGGTCAGTTTGTGGGTGATGAGCCGGTTTGGCGAATTGGATGAATTTTTGGTCATGAGTCTGTTTGGGCTGGTGCTTCAGTTTGGGATGATGCGTCAGTTTGGGGCGATGAGTCACTTTGGAGTGATTATTCAGTTTGGGGTGATGGGTCATTTTGCGGTGATGGGTCAGTATAGGGTGATGGGTTATTTTGGGGTGCTGATTACATTGGGGTGAATTTTCAATTTGGGGTGATGGTTCAGTTTGGGGTGAATCGTCAGTTTGGTGTGATGCGTCAGATTGGGGCCTTGAGTCAGGTTGGGGTGATGAGTCAGTTTGCGGTGATGGGTCATTTTGGGGTGATGTTTCAGTTTGGGGTGAAGTGTCAGTTTGGAGTGATGAGTCAGTTTTTGGTGATGGGTCAATTTGGGGTGATTGTTCAATTTGGGGTGATGGGTCAGTTTGGGGTAATGAGTCAATTTGGAGTGATGGGTTAGTTTTTGGTCATGGGTCAGTTTGGGTTAATGGGTCAGTTTGTGGTGATGGGTCAGTTTGGTGTGATGCGGCAGTTTGGGGTGATGGGTCAGTTTGGATGATGTACCAGTTTAGGGTGATGGCTCAGTTTGGGCTGATGCGTCAGTTTAGGGCGATGAGTCAGTTTTTGGTGAAGAATCAGTTTGGGGTGATGGGTCAGTTTGTGGTTATGAGTCAGTTTGGCGTAATAGGTCAATTTGGGGTGATGGTTCAGTTTGGGGTGATGAGTCAGTTTTGGGTGTTGGGTCAGTTTGGGGTGATGAGTCAGTTTGGAGTGAAGAGTCAGTTTTTGGTGATGAGTCAGTTTGGGATGATGTGTCAGTTTGGGGTGATGGGTCAGTTTAGGGTGCTGAGTCATTTTTTGTAGGTGAGTCAGTTTGGGGTGTTGTGTCAGCTCGCGGGTGATGGGTCAGTTTGTGGTGGTGTGTCAATTTGGGGTGAAGTGTTAATTTGGGATAATGGGTCAGTTTGTAATACGGATCAGTTTGGGGTGATGAGTCTTTTTCGGGAGTAGGGTTAGTTTGGCATGATAGGTCAGTTAGTGTGTGGGTCAGTTTGGGGTGATGAGACAGTTTGGGGTGATGGGTCAGTTTGGGGTGATGGGTCAGTTTGTGGTGATGAGTCAGCGTGGAGTAAAGAGTCTGTTTTTGGTGAAGAGTCAGTTTGGGGTGATGGGTCAGTTTGTGGTGATGAGTCAGCGTGGAGTAAAGAGTCTGTTTTTGGTGAAGAGTCAGTTTGGGGTGATGGTTCAGTTTGTGGTGATGAGTCAGTTTGGGGTGATGGGTCAATTTAGGGTGTTGGGTCAGTTTGAGATGATGAGTCACTTTGGGGTGATGGATGAGTTTGGGATGATGAGTCAGTTTGTGGTTGAAGCCTCAGTTTGGGGTGATGTGTCAGTTTGGGGTGATGCGTCAGTTTGGGGTCGATGAGGCATTTTGGGGTAATGAGTCAGTTTGGGGTGATGATTTAGTTTGGGGTGATGGGTCAGTTTGGGGTGATGTATCAGTTTGGGGTGATGTTTCAGTTTGGGTTGATGCGTCAGTTTGGGGCGATGAGTCATGTTGGGGTGATGAGTTAGTTTGGGGTGATGGTTCAGTTTGGGGTGATGGGTCAGTTTGGTGTGATGCGGCAGTTTGGGGAGATGGGTCAGTTTAGGATGATGTGCCAGTTTAGGGTGATGGCTCAGTTTGGGCTGATGCGTCAGTTTAGGGCGATGAGTCAGTTTTTGGTGAAGAATCAGTTTGGGGTGATGGGTCAGTTTGTGGTGATGAGTCAGTTTGGCGTGATCTGTCAATTTGGGGTGATGGGTCAGTTTGTGGTGATGAGTCAGTTTGGGGTGTTGGGTCAGTTTGGAGTGATGAGTCAGTTTGGAGTGAATAGTCAGTTTTTGGTGATGAGTCAGTTTGGGGTGATGGGTCAGTGTGGGGTGATGTGTCAGTTTGTGGTGATGGGTCAGTTTCGGGTGCTGAGTCATTTTCTGGAGGTGAGACAGTTTGGGGTGATGGCTCAGCTCGGGGGTGATGGGTCAGTTTGTGGTGGTGTGTCAATTTGGGGTGAAGTGTTAATTTGGGATAATGGGTCAGTTTGTATGACGGATCAGTTTGGGGTGATGAGTCATTTTGGGGTGATGGTTCAGTTTGCGGTGATGGTTCAGTTTGTGGTGATGGGTCAGTTTTGGGGTGATGATTCTGTTTGGGGAGTAGGGTGAGTTTGGGGTGATGTGTCAGTTTGGGGTGATGCGTCAGTTTGGGGCGATGAGTCATTTTGGGGTGATGAGTCACTTTGGGGTGATGGTTCCGTTTGGAGTGATGTGTCAGTTTGGTGTGATGTGGCAGTTTGGGGTGATGGGTCAGTTTAGGATGATGGGTCAGTTAAGGGTGATGGCTCAGTTTGTGGGTGATGAGTCAGTTTGGGGTGATGGTTCAGTTTGGGGTGATGATTCAATTTGCGGTGATGGATCAATTTGGGGTGATGGGTCAGTTTTGGTGTAATGAGTCAGTTTGGAGTGATGAGTCAGTTTGTGGTTGATGCGTCACTTTGGGGTGGTGGTTCAGTTTTGGGTGATGGGTTAAGTTTGCGGTGATGAGGCAGTTTGGGGTGATATGTCAGTTTCGGATGGTGGGCCAGTTTAGGGTGATGGGTTAGTTTGTGGGTGATGAGTCGGTTTGGTGAAATGGGTCAGTTTTTCGTCATGAGTCTGTTTGGGGTGGCGCTTCAGTTTGGGGTGATGAGTCAGTTTGGGTTGATGGCTCAGTTTGGGATGATGGGTCAATTTGTGGTGATGGGTCAGTTTGTGGTGATGAGTCAGTGTGGAGTGATGAGTCTGTTTTTGGTGAAGATCAGTTTGGAGTGATGGGTAGGTTTGTAGTGATGAGTCAGTTTGGGGTGATGGGTCTATTTGAGGTGATGGGTCAGTTTGGGGTGATGAGTCACTTTGGAGTGATGAGTTAGTTTGGGGTGATGAGTCCGTTTGTGGTTGATGCGTCAGTTTGGGGTGATTTGTCAATTTGGGGTGTTGAGTCAGTTTGGGGTGTTGGGTCAGTTTGGGGTGATGAGTCAGTTTGGAGTGAAGAGTCAATTTTTGGTGAGGAGTCAGCTTGGGTTGATGTCTCAGTTTGGGGTGATGTATCAGCGTGGGGTGATGGGTCAATTTAGAGTGCGGGGTCATTTTTTGGAGGTGAGTCAATTTGGGGTGATGGTTCAGCTTGGGGGTGATGGGTCAGTTTCTGGTGTTGTGTCAATTTGGGGTGATGGGTTAATTTGGGATAATGGGTCAATTTGTTTGATGGATCAGTTTGGGATGATGAGTCAATTTTGGGTGATGGTTTAGTTTGGGGTGATGTTCAGTTTGGGGTGATGGGTCAGTTTTGGGGTGATGAGTCTGTTTGGGGAGTAGGCTCAGTTTGGGGTGATTGGTCAGTTTGTGCTTGATGGGTCAGTTTGGGTGATCGGTTAGTTTGGCATGATGGGTCAGTTAGTGTGGGGGTCAATTTGGGGTGATGAGTCAGTTTGGGGTGATGGATCAGATTGGGGTGATGGGTCAGTTTGTGGTGATGAGTCAGTGTGGAGTGATGAGTCTGTTTTTGGTGAAGAGCCAGTTTGGGGTGATGGGTAGGTTTGTGGTGATGAGTCAGTTTGGGGTGATGGGTCAATTTGAGGTGATGGGTCAGTTTTGGGTAATGAGCCACTTAGGGGTGATGGGTTAGTTTGGGGTGATGAGTCCGTTTGTGGTTGATGCGTCAGTTTGGGATGATGTGTCAATTTGGGGTGATGGGTTACTTTGGAATGCTGAATTACTTTGGGGTGAAGATACAATTTGGGGTTATTGTTCAGTTTGGGGTGATGCGTCAGTTTGGGGTGATGCGTCAGTTTGGGGCGATGAGTCTGTTTGGGGTGATGATTCAATTTGGTGTGATGGGTCAATTTGGGGTGATAGGTCAGTTTGGCGTAATGAGTCTGTTTGGAGTGATGAGTTAGTTTTTGGTGATTGGTCAGTTTGGGGTAATGGGTCAGTTTTTTTGTCATGAATCAATTTGTGGTGGTGCGTCAGTTTTGGTTGATGAGTCTGTTTGGGTTGATGGGTCAGTTTGTGGTGTTGGGTCAGTTTGGGGTGATGAGTCAGTTTGGAGAGATGAGTCAGTTTTTGGTGAGGAGTCAGTTTGGGGTGATGGGTCAGTTTGTGGTGATGAGTCAGTTTGGGGTGATGGTTCAATTTGGGGTGATGGGTTCAGTTTGGGGTGATGAGTCAGTTTGGGGGTGACAGGTCAGTTTGGGGTGATGAGTCAGTTTGTGGATGATGCGTCAGTTTGGGGTGGTGGGTCAGTTTAGAGTGCTGAGTCTTTTTTTGGAGGTGAGTCAGTTTGGGGTGATGGGTCAGTTTGGGATGATGGGTCAGATTGGGGTTGATGGGTCAGTTTGTGGTGGTGTGTCAATTTTGGGTGATGGGTTAATTTGGGATGATGGGTCAGTTTATGCGACGGATCACTTTGGGGTAATGAGTCAATTTCGGGTGATGGTTCAGTTTGGAGTGATGGTTCAGTTTAGGGTGATGGCTCAGTTTGGGGTGATGAGTCTGTTTGGGGAGTAGGGTCAGTTTGGGGTGATGGGTCAGTTTGTGCTTGATGGGTCAGTTTGGGTGATGGGTTAGTTTGAGATGATGGGTCAGTTTTTGTGGGGTTCAGTTTGGGATGATGAGTCAGTTTGGGGTGCTTGGTCAGTCTGGGGTGATGTGTCAGTTGGGGTTATGGGTCATTTTGGGGTGATGAGTCAGTTTGTGCGTGATGCATCAGTTTGGGTTGATGAGTCAATTTGAGGTGATGGTTCAGTTTAGGTTGATGGGTTACTTTGGAATGCTGAATTACTTTGGGGTGAAGATTCAATTTGAGGTGATTGTTCAGTTTGGGGTGATGCGTCAGTTTGGGGTGATGCGTCAGTTTGGATAAATGAGTCTGTTTGGAGTGATGAGGCAGTTTTTGGTGATTGGTCAGTTTGGGGTAATGAGTCAGTTTGGAGTGATGAGTCAGTTTTTGGTGATCAGTCAGTTTGGTGTAATTGGTCAGTATTTTGTCATGAGTCAGTTTGTGGTGGTGCGTCAGATTGGGTTGATGAGTCTGTTTGGGTTAGAAACATAGAAACATAGAAAATAGGTGCAGGAGTAGGCCATTCAGCCCTTCTAGCCTGCACCGCCATTCAATGAGTTCATGGCTGAACATGAAACTTCAGTACCCCATTCCTGCTTTCTCGCCACAACCCTTGATCCCCCGAGTAGTAAGGACTTCATCTAACTCCCTTTTGAATATATTTAGTGAATTGGCCTCAACTACTTTCTGTGGTAGAGAATTCCACAGGTTCACCACTCTCTGGGTGAAGAAGTTTCTCCTCATCTCGGTCCCAAATGGCTTACCCCTTATCCTCAGACTGTGACCCCTGGTTCTGGACTTCCCCAACATTGGGAACATTCTTTCTGCATCTAACCTGTCTAAACCCGTCAGAATTTTAAACGTTTCTATGAGATCCCCTCTCATTCTTCTGAACTCCAGTGAATACAAGCCCAGTTGATCCAATCTTTCTTGATAGGTCAGTCCCGCCATCCCGGGAATCAGTCTGGTGAACCTTCGCTGCACTCCCTCAATAGCAAGAATGTCCTTCCTCAAGTTAGGAGACCAAAACTGTACACAATACTCCAGGTTTGGCCTCACCAAGGCCCTGTACAACTGTAGCAACACCTCCCTGCCCCTGTATTCAAATCCCCTCGCTATGAAGGCCAACATGCCATTTGCTTTCTTAACCGCCTGCTGTACCTGCATGCCAACCTTCAATGACTGATGTACCATGACACCCAGGTCTCGTTGCACCTTCCCTTTTCCTAATCTGTCACCATTCAGATAATAGTCTGTCTCTCTGTTTTTACCACCAAAGTGGATAACCTCACATTTATCCACATTATACTTCATCTGCCATGCATTTGCCCACTCACCTAACCTATCCAAGTCACTCTGCAGCCTAATAGCATCCTCCTCGCAGCTCACACTGCCACCCAACTTAGTATCATCTGCAAATTTGGAGATACTGCATTTAATCCCCTCGTCTAAATCATTAATGTACAATGTAAACAGCTGGGGCCCCAGCACAGAACCTTGCGGCACTCCACTAGTCACTGCCTGCCATTCTGAAAAGTACCCGTTTACTCCTACTCTTTGCTTCCTGTCTGACAACCAGTTCTCAATCCACATCAGCACACTACCCCCAATCCCATGTGCTTTAACTTTGCACATTAATCTCTTGTGTGGGACCTTGTCGAAAGCCTTCTGAAAGTCCAAATATACCACATCAACTGGTTCTCCTTTGTCCACTTTACTGGAAACATCCTCAAAAAATTCCAGAAGATTTGTCAAGCATGATTTCCCTTTCACAAATCCAAGCTGACTTGGACCTATCATGTCATCATTTTCCAGATGCACTGCTATGACATCCGTAATAATTGATTCCATCATTTTACCCACTACTGAGGTCAGGCTGACCGGTCTATAATTCCCTGTTTTCTCTCTCCCTCCTTTTTTAAAAAGTGGGGTTACATTGGCTACCCTCCACTCCATAGGAACTGATCCAGAGTCAATGGAATGTTGGAAAATGACTGTCAATGCATCCGCTATTTCCAAGGCCACCTCCTTAAGTACTCTGGGATGCAATCCATCAGGCCCTGGGGATTTATCGGCCTTCAATCCCATCAATTTCCCCAACACAATTTCCCGACTAATAAAGATTTCCCTCAGTTCCCCCTCCTTACTAGACCCTCTGACCCCTTTTATATCCGGAAGGTTGTTTGTATCCTCCTTAGTGAATACCGAACCAAAGTACTTGTTCAATTGGTCCGCCATTTCTTTGTTCCCCGTTATGACTACCCCTGATTCTGACTGCAGTGGACCTACGTTTGTCTTCACCAACCTTTTTCTCTTTACATACCTATAGAAACTTTTGCAATCCGCCTTAATGTTCCCTGCAAGCCTCTTCTCGTACTCCATTTTCCCTGTCCTAATCAAACCCTTTGTCCTCCTCTGCTGAGTTCTAAATTTCTCCCAGTCCCCAGGTTCGCTGCTATTTCTGGCCAATTTGTATGCCACTTCCTTGGCTTTAATACTATCCCTGATTTCCCTAGATAGCCACGGTTGAGCCACCTTCCCCTTTTTATTTTTACGCCAGACAGGAATGTACAATTGTTGTACTTCATCCATGCGGTCTCTAAATGTCTGCCATTGCCCATCCACAGTCAACCCCCTAAGTATCATTCGCCAATCTATCCTAGCCAATTCACGCCTCATACCTTCAAAGTTACCCTTCTTTAAGTTCTGGACCATGGTCTCTGAAATTACTGTTTCATTCTCCATCCTAATGCAGAATTCCACCATATTATGGTCACTCTTCCCCAAGGGGCCTCGCACAATGAGATTGCTAATTAATCCTCTCTCATTACACAACACCCAGTCTAAGATGGCCTCCCCCCTAGTTGGTTCCTCAACATATTGGTCTAGAAAACCATCCCTTATGCACTCCAGGAAATCCTCCTCCACCGTATTGCTTCCAGTTTGGCTAGCCCAATCTATGTGCATATTAAAGTCACCCATTATAACTGCTACACCTTTATTGCATGCACACCTAATTTCCTGTTTGATGCCCTCCCCAACATCCCTATTACTGTTTGGAGGTCTGTACACAACTCCTACTAACGTTTTTTGCCCTTTGGTGTTCTGCAGCTCTACCCATATAGATTCCACATCATCCAAGCTAATGTCTTTCCTAACTATTGCATTAATCTCCTCTTTAACCAGCAATGCTACCCCACCCCCTTTTCCTTTTATTCTATCCTTCCTGAATGTTGAATACCCCTGAATGTTGAGTTCCCAGCCCTGATCATCCTGGAGCCACGTCTCCGTAATCCCAATCACATCATGGGTCAGTTTGTGGTGATGGGTTAGTTTGGGGCTGACAGGTCAGTTTGGGGTGATAAATCAGTTTGTGGATGATCCGTCAGTTTGGGGTGATGGGTCAGTTTAGGGTGCTGAGTGTTTTTTTGGAAGTGAGTCAGTTTGGGGTGATGGGACAGTGTGGGATGATGGGTTAGATTGTGCGACGGATCACTTTGGGGTGATGAATCAATTTGGGGAGATGGTTCAGTTTGGGGTGATGGTTCAGTTTGGGGTGATGGCTCAGTTTGGGGTGAAGAATCTGTTTGGGGAGTAGAGTCAGTTTGGGGTGATGAGTCTGTTTGGGGAGTAGGGTCAGTTTGGGGTGATGGGTCAGTTTTTGCTTGAAGGGTCAGTTTGGGGTGATTAGTCAGTTTGGAGAGATGAGTCATTTTTTGGAGGTGAGTGTGTTTTGGGTGATGGGTCAGTTTAAGGTGATGCGTCAGTTTGGGGCGATGAGTCAGTTTGGGGTGATGTTTCAATTTGGTGTGATGGGTCAATTTGGGGTGATAGGTCAGTTTGGGATAATGAGTCTGTTTGGAGTGATGAGTCAGTTTTTGGTGATTCGTCAGTTTGGGGTAATGAGTCAGTTTGGAGTGATGATTTAGTTTTTGGTGATGAGTCAGTTGGTGTAATGGGTCAGTTTTTTGTCATGAGTCAGTTTGTGGTGGTGCGTCAGTTTGGGTTGATGAGTCTGTTTGTGTTGATGGGTCAGGTTGGGGTGGTGGGCCAGTTTGGGGTGATGGGTCAGTTTAGGGTGCTGAGTGTTTTTTTGGAAGTGAGTCAGTTTGGGGTGATGGGACAGTGTGGGATGATGGGTTAGATTGTGCGACGGATCACTTTGGGGTGATGAATCAATTTGGGGAGATGGTTCAGTTTGGGGTGATGGTTCAGTTTGGGGTGATGGCTCAGTTTGGGGTGAAGAATCTGTTTGGGGAGTAGAGTCAGTTTGGGGTGATGAGTCTGTATGGGGAGTAGGGTCAGTTTGGGGTGATGGGTCAGTTTTTGCTTGAAGGGTCAGTTTGGGGTGATTAGTCAGTTTGGAGAGATGAGTCATTTTTTGGAGGTGAGTGTGTTTTGGGTGATGGGTCAGTTTGGGATGATGGGTCAGATTGTGGGTGATGGGTCAGGTTGGGGTGGTGGGCCAGTTTGGGGTGATGGTTCAGTTTGGGGTGATGGCTCAGTTTGGGGTGAAGAGTCTGTTTGGGGAGTAGAGTCAGTTTGGGGTGATGAGTCTGTTTGGGGAGTAGGGTCAGTTTGGGGTGATGGGTCAGTTTTTGCTTGATGGGTCAGTTTGGGTGATGGGTTAGTTTGGGATGATGGGTCAGTTTGTGTGGGGGTCAGTTTGGAATGATGAGTCAGTTTGGGGTGATTGGTCAGTATGGGGTGATGTGCCAGTTTGGGGTGTAGGGTCATTTTGGGGTGATGAGTCAGTTTGTGCGTGATGCATCAGTTTGGGGTGATTGGTCAGTTTGGGTTGATCAGTCAATTTGGGGTGATGGTTCAGTTTAGGTTGATGGGTTACTTTGGGGTGCTGAATTACTTTAGGTGAAGATTCAATTAGGGGTGATTGTTCAGTTAGGGGTGATGCGTCAGTTTAAGGTGATGCGTCAGTTTGGGGCGATGAGTCAGTTTGGGGTGATGATTCAATTTGGTGTGATGGGTCAATTTGGGGTGATAGGTCAGTTTGGGATAATGAGTCTGTTTGGAGTGATGAGTCAGTTTTTGGTGATTCGTCAGTTTGGGGTAATGAGTCAGTTTGGAGTGATGATTTAGTTTTTGGTGATGAGTCAGTTGGTGTAATGGGTCAGTTTTTTGTCATGAGTCAGTTTGTGGTGGTGCGTCAGTTTGGGTTGATGAGTCTGTTTGGGTTGATGGGTCAGGTTGGGGTGGTGGGCCAGTTTGGGGTGATGGGTCAGTTTAGGGTGCTGAGTGTTTTTTTGGAAGTGAGTCAGTTTGGGGTGATGGGACAGTGTGGGATGATGGGTTAGATTGTGCGACGGATCACTTTGGGGTGATGAATCAATTTGGGGAGATGGTTCAGTTTGGGGTGATGGTTCAGTTTGGGGTGATGGCTCAGTTTGGGGTGAAGAATCTGTTTGGGGAGTAGAGTCAGTTTGGGGTGATGAGTCTGTTTGGGGAGTAGGGTCAGTTTGGGGTGATGGGTCAGTTTGTGCTTGATGGTTCAGTTTGGGTAATTGGTGAGTTTGGGATGATGGGTCAGTTTGTGTGGGTGTCAGTTTGGGATGATGAGTCAGTTTGTGGTGATTTGTCAATTTGGGGTGTTGAGTCAGTTTGGGGTGTTGGGTCAGTTTGGGGTGATGAGTCAGTTTGGAGTGAAGAGTCAATTTTTGGTGAGGAGTCAGCTTGGGTTGATGTCTCAGTTTGGGGTGATGTATCAGCGTGGGGTGATGGGTCAATTTAGAGTGCGGGGTCATTTTTTGGAGGTGATTCAATTTGGGGTGATGGTTCAGCTTGGGGGTGATGGGTCAGTTTCTGGTGTTGTGTCAATTTGGGGTGATGGGTTAATTTGGGATAATGGGTCAATTTGTGTGATGGATCAGTTTGGGATGATGAGTCAATTTTGGGTGATGGTTTAGTTTGGGGTGATGTTCAGTTTGGGGTGATGGGTCAGTTTTGGGGTGATGAGTCTGTTTGGGGAGTAGGCTCAGTTTGGGGTGATTGGTCAGTTTGTGCTTGATGGGTCAGTTTGGGTGATAGGTTAGTTTGGCATGATGGGTCAGTTAGTGTGGGGGTCAGTTTGGGGTGATGAGTCAGTTTGGGGTGATGGATCAGATTGGGGTGATGGGTCAGTTTGTGGTGATGAGTCAGTGTGGAGTGATGAGTCTGTTTTTGGTGAAGAGCCAGTTTGGGGTGATGGGTAGGTTTGTGGTGATGAGTCAGTTTGGGGTGATGGGTCAATTTGAGGTGATGGGTCAGTTTTGGGTAATGAGCCACTTAGGGGTGATGGTTTAGTTTGGGGTGATGAATCCGTTTGTGGTTGATGCGTCAGTTTGGGATGATGTGTCAATTTGGGGTGATGGGTTACTTTGGAATGCTGAATTACTTTGGGGTGAAGATACAATTTGGGGTTATTGTTCAGTTTGGGGTGATGCGTCAGTTTGGGGTGATGCGTCAGTTTGGGGCGATGAGTCTGTTTGGGGTGATGATTCAATTTGGTGTGATGGGTCAATTTGGGGTGATAGGTCAGTTTGGCGTAATGAGTCTGTTTGGAGTGATGAGTTAGTTTTTGGTGATTGGTCAGTTTGGGGTAATGGGTCAGTTTTTTTGTCATGAATCAATTTGTGGTGGTGCGTCAGTTTGGGTTGATGAGTCTGTTTGGGTTGATGGGTCAGTTTGTGGTGTTGGGTCAGTTTGGAGTGATGAGTCAGTTTGGAGAGATGAGTCAGTTTTTGGTGAGGAGTCAGTTTGGGGTGATGGGTCAGTTTGTGGTGATGAGTCAGTTTGGGATGATGGTTCAATTTGGGGTGATGGGTTCAGTTTGGGGTGATGAGTCAGTTTGGGGGTGACAGGTCAGTTTGGGGTGATGAGTCAGTTTGTGGATGATGCGTCAGTTTGGGGTGGTGGGTCAGTTTAGAGTGCTGAGTCTTTTTTTGGAGGTGAGTCAGTTTGGGGTGATGGGTCAGTTTGGGATGATGGGTCAGATTGGGGGTGATGGGTCAGTTTGTGGTGGTGTGTCAATTTTGGGTGATGGGTTAATTTGGGATGATGGGACAGTTTATGCGACGGATCACTTTGGGGTAATGAGTCAATTTCGGGTGATGGTTCAGTTTGGAGTGATGGTTCAGTTTAGGGTGATGGCTCAGTTTGGGGTGATGAGTCTGTTTGGGGAGTAGGGTCAGTTTGGGGTGATGGGTCAGTTTGTGCTTGATGGGTCAGTTTGGGTGATGGGTTAGTTTGAGATGATGGGTCAGTTTTTGTGGGGTTCAGTTTGGGATGATGAGTCAGTTTGGGGTGCTTGGTCAGTCTGGGGTGATGTGTCAGTTGGGGTTATGGGTCATTTTGGGGTGATGAGTCAGTTTGTGCGTGATGCATCAGTTTGGGTTGATGAGTCAATTTGAGGTGATGGTTCAGTTTAGGTTGATGGGTTACTTTGGAATGCTGAATTACGTTGGGGTGAAGATTCAATTAGGGGTGATTGTTCAGTTTGGGGTGATGCGTCAGTTTAGGGTGATGCGTCAGTTTGGGGCGATGAGTCAGTTTGGGGTGGTGATTCAATTTGGTGTGATGGGTCAATTTGGGGTGATAGATCAGTTTGGGGTGATGATTTAGTTTTTGGTGATGAGTCATTTGGTGTAATGGGTCAGTTTTCTGTCATGAGTCAGTTTGTGGTGGTGCGTCAGTTTGGGTTGATGAGTCTGTTTGGGTTCATGGGTCAGTTTCTGGTGATGGGTCAGTTTGGGGTGATTAGTCAGTTTGGAGAGATGAGCCATTTTTTGGAGGTGAGTGTGTTTCGGGTGATGGGTCAGTTTGGGATGATGGGTCAGATTGGGGGTGATGGGTCAGTTTGGGGTGGTGGGCGAGTTTGGGGTGAAGAGTTAGTTTGGAGTGATGAGTCAGTTTATGGTGATGGGTCAGTTTGGGGTGATGGGTCAGTCGGGGATGATGAGTCAGTTTGGGGTGATGGGTTAATTTGGGGTGATGAGTCAGTTTGGGGTAATGAGTCAGTTTGCAGTCATGGGTCAGTTTTTGGTCATGGGTCAGTTTGGGTTAATGGGTCAGTTTGTGTTGATGAGTCACTTTGGGGTGATGGGTCAGTTTGTGGAGGTGTGTCAGTTTGGGGTGATGAGTCTGTTTGGGTTGATGGGTAAGTTTGGGGTGATGGGTCAGTTAGCGGTAATGAGTCATTTTGGAGTGATGAGTCAGTTTATGGTGACGAGTCAGTTTTGAGTGATGGGACAATTTGGAGTGATAGGTCAGTTTAGGGTGATGAATCAGTTTGGGTTGATGTGTCAGTTTGGTGTGATGAGTCAGTGGGGAGATGCGTCAGTTTCGGATGATGAGTCAGTTTGGGTTGATTGGTCAGTTTGGTGTGATGGATCAATTTGGGGTGATGAGTCAGTTTGGAATGATGAGTAATGTTTTGGTGATGAGTCTGTTTGGGGTGATGGGTCGGTTTACGGTGATGGGTTATTTTGGGGTGCTGAATACTTTGGGGTGAAGATTCAATTTGGGGTGATGGTTCAGTTTGGGGTGATGCGTCAGTTTGGAGCGATGAATCAGTTTGGGGTGTTTATTCAGTTTGGGGTGATGCGTCAGTTTGGGGCAATGAGTCAGTTTGGGGTGATTCTTCAGTTTGGGGTGATGGGTCAATTTGGGGTGATGAGTCAGTTTGGGTTAATTGGTCAATTTTGGGTGATGAGTCATTTTGTGGGTGATGCGTCAGTTTGGGGTGATGTATCAGTTTGGGGTGATGCGTCAGTTTGGGGGCATGAATCAGTTTGAGGTGAAGCGTCAGTTTGCGGTGATGGGTCAGTTTGGGGTGATGGGTCAGTTTGGGGTGAAGAGTCAGTTTGGAGTGATGAGTCAGTTTTTGGCGATGGGTCAGTTTGGGGTGATGGGTCAGTCGGGAATGCTGAGTCAGTTTGGGGTGATGGGTCAATTTGGGGTGATGAGTCAGTTTGGGGTAATGAGTCAGTCTGGAGTGATGGGTCAGTTTTTGGTCATGGGTCAGTTTGGGTTAATGTGTCAGTTTGTGGTGATGAGTCAGTTTGGGGTGATGGGTCAGTTTGTGGAGGTGCGTCAGATTGAGGTGATGAATCTGTTTGGGTTGATGGGTAAGTTTGGGGTGATGGGTCAGTTTGGGGTGATGAGTCAGTTTGGAGTGATGAGTCAGTTTTTGGTGAGGAGACACTTTGGGGTGATGGGTCAGTTTATGGTGATGAGTCAGATTTGGGTGATGGGAAAATTTGTGGTGATGTGTCAGTTCAGGGTGATGAATCAGTTTGAGGTGATGGGTCAGTTTGGAGTGATGAGTCAGGGGGGAAATGCATCAGTTTGGGATGATGAGTCAGTTTAGGTTGATTGGTCAGTTTGGGGTGATGGGTCAAATTGGGGTGATGAGTCACTTTGGGTGATGAGTATGTTTTTGGTGATGAGTCAGTTTGGGGTGATGGGTCAGTATGGGGGGAAAAGTCAGTTTGGGGTGATGAGTCAGTTTCGGGTGATGGGTCAGTTTAGGGTGATGAGTTACTTTCAGGGTGCTGATTACTTTGGGGTGAAGATTCAATTTGAGGTGATGGTTCAGTTTGGGGTGATGCATCAGTTTTGTGTGATGCGTCTGTTTGGGGTCATGAGTCAGTTTGGTGAGATGAGTCCGTTTGCGGTGATGGGTCAGTTTTGGGTGATGGGTCAATATGGGATGAATAGTCAGTTTGGAGTCATGAGTCAGTTTTTGGTGATTGGTCAGTTTGGGGTGATGGGTCACTATGGTGTGATGAGTCAGTTTGGGGTGATTGGTCAATTTGGGCTGATGGGTCAGTTTGGGGTAATGAGTCAGTTTGAAGTGATGGGTTCGTTTTTTGTGATGGGTCAGTTTGGGTTAATGGGTCAGTTTGTGGTGATGATTACATTTGGGGTGATGGGACAATTTGGGGTGATGGGTCAGTTTGGGGTGATGAATCAGTTTGGGGTGATGGTTCAGTTTGTGGTGATGGGTCAGCTTTGGGTTATGGGTCAGTTTCGGGTGATGAGTCAATTTGTGGTGATGAATCAATTTGGGGTGATGGGTCAGTTTAGGGTGATGAATCAGTTTTGCAAGATGGGTCAGTTTGGGGTGATGAGTCAGTGGGAAGATTTGTCAGTTTGGGATGATGAGTCAGTTTGGGTTGATTGGTCAGCTTGGGGAGATGGGACAATTTGGGGTGATGAGTCAGTTTGCAGTGATGAGTATGTTTTTGGTGATGAGTCAGTTTGGGGTGATGGGTCAGTATGGGGTGAAGAAACAGTTTGGGGTGATGGGTCACTTTGGGGTGATGAGTCAGTTTGGAGTGATGGGTCAGCTTCGGTTGATCGGTTACTTTGGGTGCTGATTACTTTGGGGTGAAGATTCAATTTGGGGTGATGGTTCAATTTGGGGTGATTCGTCAGTTTTATGTGATGCGTCAGTTTGGGGCAATGAGTCAGTTTGGGGTGATGAATCACTTTGCGGTGATTGGTCAGTTTGAAGTGATGGGTCAATTTGAGATGAATAGTCATTTTGGAGTGATGAGTCAGTTTTTGGTGATGTTTCAGTTTGGGGTGATGGGTCAATATGGTGTAATGAATCGGTTTGGGGTGATGGATCAATTTGGGGTGATGGGTCAGTTTGGAGTAATGAGTCAATTTGGAATGATGGGTCAGTTTTTGGTGATGGGTCACTTTGGATTAATGGGTCAGTTTATGGTGATGAATCAGTTTGGGGTGATGGCTCAGTTTGTGGTGCTGCCTCATTTTGGGATGATGAGTCTGTTTGGGTTGATGGGTCAGTTTGGGGTCATGGGTCAGTTTGGGGTGATGTATATGTTTGGGTTGATGGGTCAGTTTGGTGTGATGAGTCAGTGGGGAGATGCGTCAGTTTGGGATGATGAGTCAGTTTGGATTGATTGGTCGTTTTGGGGTGATGGGTCAGTTTGGAGTGATGAGTCAGTTTGGAGTGATGGTTCAGTTTGGGGTGATGGGGCAGTTTGGGGTGATGGGTCAGATTGTGGGTGATGGCTCAGTTTGGGGTGATGAGTCAGTTTGGAGTGATGAGTCAGTTTTTGGTGATGGGTCAGTTTGGGGTGATGGGTCAGTCGGGGATGATGAGTCAGTTTGGGATGATGGGTTAATTTGTGGTGATGAGTCAGTTTGGGGTAATGATTCAGTTTAAGTCATGGGTCAGTTTTCGGTCATGGGTCAGTTTTGGTTAATGGGTCCAATTGTGGTGATGATTCAGTTTGGGGTGATGGGTCAGTTTGTGGAGGTGTGTCAGTTTGGCGTGATGAGACTGTTTGTGTTGATGGGTAAGTTTGGGGTGATGGGTCAGTTTGCGGTAATGAGTCAGTTTGGAGTGATGAGTCAGTTTTTAGTGAAGGGACACTTTGGGGTGATGGGTCAGTTTATGGTGATGAGTCAGTTTTGGGTGATGGGACAATTTGGGGTGATGGGTCAGTTTAGGGTGATGAATCAGTTTGGGTTGATGTGTCAGTTTGGGGTGATGAGTCAGTTTGGAGTGATGAGTGTGTTTTTGGTGATAAGTCAGTTTGGGTTGATGGGTCAGTTTGGGATGATGGGGCAGTTGGTGTGATGGGTCAGATTGGGGGTGTTGGGTCAGTTTGAGGTGATGGGTCAGTTTGAGGTGAAGAGTCAGTTTGGAGTGATGAGTCAGTTTTTGGTGATGGGTCAGTTTGGGGTGTTGGGTCAGTCAGGGATGATGAGTCAGTTTTTGGAGATGGGTCAGTTTGGGTTGATGGGTCAGTCAGGGATGATGAGTCAGTTTGGGTTAATGGGTCAGTTTGTGGTGATGAGTCAGTTTGGGGTGATGGGTCAGGTTGTGGAGGTGTGTCAGTTTGGGGTGATGAGACTGTTAAGGTTGATGGGTAAGTTTGGGGTGATGGGTCAGTTAGCGGTAATGAGTCATTTTGGAGTGATGAGTCAGTTTATGGTGACGAGTCAGTTTTGAGTGATGGGACAATTTGGAGTGATAGGTCAGTTTAGGGTGATGAATCAGTTTGGGTTGATGTGTCAGTTTGGTGTGATGAGTCAGTGGGGAGATGCGTCAGTTTCGGATGATGAGTCAGTTTGGGTTGATTGGTCAGTTTGGTGTGATGGATCAATTTGGGGTGATGAGTCAGTTTGGAATGATGAGTAATGTTTTGGTGATGAGTCTGTTTGGGGTGATGGGTCGGTTTACGGTGATGGGTTATTTTGGGGTGCTGAATACTTTGGGGTGAAGATTCAATTTGGGGTGATGGTTCAGTTTGGGGTGATGCGTCAGTTTGGAGCGATGAATCAGTTTGGGGTGTTTATTCAGTTTGGGGTGATGCGTCAGTTTGGGGCAATGAGTCAGTTTGGGGTGATTCTTCAGTTTGGGGTGATGGGTCAATTTGGGGTGATGAGTCAGTTTGGGTTAATTGGTCAATTTTGGGTGATGAGTCATTTTGTGGGTGATGCGTCAGTTTGGGGTGATGTATCAGTTTGGGGTGATGCGTCAGTTTGGGGGCATGAATCAGTTTGAGGTGAAGCGTCAGTTTGCGGTGATGGGTCAGTTTGGGGTGATGGGTCAGTTTGGGGTGAAGAGTCAGTTTGGAGTGATGAGTCAGTTTTTGGCGATGGGTCAGTTTGGGGTGATGGGTCAGTCGGGAATGCTGAGTCAGTTTGGGGTGATGGGTCAATTTGGGGTGATGAGTCAGTTTGGGGTAATGAGTCAGTCTGGAGTGATGGGTCAGTTTTTGGTCATGGGTCAGTTTGGGTTAATGTGTCAGTTTGTGGTGATGAGTCAGTTTGGGGTGATGGGTCAGTTTGTGGAGGTGCGTCAGATTGAGGTGATGAATCTGTTTGGGTTGATGGGTAAGTTTGGGGTGATGGGTCAGTTTGGGGTGATGAGTCAGTTTGGAGTGATGAGTCAGTTTTTGGTGAGGAGACACTTTGGGGTGATGGGTCAGTTTATGGTGATGAGTCAGATTTGGGTGATGGGAAAATTTGTGGTGATGTGTCAGTTCAGGGTGATGAATCAGTTTGAGGTGATGGGTCAGTTTGGAGTGATGAGTCAGGGGGGAAATGCATCAGTTTGGGATGATGAGTCAGTTTAGGTTGATTGGTCAGTTTGGGGTGATGGGTCAAATTGGGGTGATGAGTCACTTTGGGTGATGAGTATGTTTTTGGTGATGAGTCAGTTTGGGGTGATGGGTCAGTATGGGGGGAAAAGTCAGTTTGGGGTGATGAGTCAGTTTCGGGTGATGGGTCAGTTTAGGGTGATGAGTTACTTTCAGGGTGCTGATTACTTTGGGGTGAAGATTCAATTTGAGGTGATGGTTCAGTTTGGGGTGATGCATCAGTTTTGTGTGATGCGTCTGTTTGGGGTCATGAGTCAGTTTGGTGAGATGAGTCCGTTTGCGGTGATGGGTCAGTTTTGGGTGATGGGTCAATATGGGATGAATAGTCAGTTTGGAGTCATGAGTCAGTTTTTGGTGATTGGTCAGTTTGGGGTGATGGGTCACTATGGTGTGATGAGTCAGTTTGGGGTGATTGGTCAATTTGGGCTGATGGGTCAGTTTGGGGTAATGAGTCAGTTTGAAGTGATGGGTTCGTTTTTTGTGATGGGTCAGTTTGGGTTAATGGGTCAGTTTGTGGTGATGATTACATTTGGGGTGATGGGACAATTTGGGGTGATGGGTCAGTTTGGGGTGATGAATCAGTTTGGGGTGATGGTTCAGTTTGTGGTGATGGGTCAGCTTTGGGTTATGGGTCAGTTTCGGGTGATGAGTCAATTTGTGGTGATGAATCAATTTGGGGTGATGGGTCAGTTTAGGGTGATGAATCAGTTTTGCAAGATGGGTCAGTTTGGGGTGATGAGTCAGTGGGAAGATTTGTCAGTTTGGGATGATGAGTCAGTTTGGGTTGATTGGTCAGCTTGGGGAGATGGGACAATTTGGGGTGATGAGTCAGTTTGCAGTGATGAGTATGTTTTTGGTGATGAGTCAGTTTGGGGTGATGGGTCAGTATGGGGTGAAGAAACAGTTTGGGGTGATGGGTCACTTTGGGGTGATGAGTCAGTTTGGAGTGATGGGTCAGCTTCGGTTGATCGGTTACTTTGGGTGCTGATTACTTTGGGGTGAAGATTCAATTTGGGGTGATGGTTCAATTTGGGGTGATTCGTCAGTTTTATGTGATGCGTCAGTTTGGGGCAATGAGTCAGTTTGGGGTGATGAATCACTTTGCGGTGATTGGTCAGTTTGAAGTGATGGGTCAATTTGAGATGAATAGTCATTTTGGAGTGATGAGTCAGTTTTTGGTGATGTTTCAGTTTGGGGTGATGGGTCAATATGGTGTAATGAATCGGTTTGGGGTGATGGATCAATTTGGGGTGATGGGTCAGTTTGGAGTAATGAGTCAATTTGGAATGATGGGTCAGTTTTTGGTGATGGGTCACTTTGGATTAATGGGTCAGTTTATGGTGATGAATCAGTTTGGGGTGATGGCTCAGTTTGTGGTGCTGCCTCATTTTGGGATGATGAGTCTGTTTGGGTTGATGGGTCAGTTTGGGGTCATGGGTCAGTTTGGGGTGATGTATATGTTTGGGTTGATGGGTCAGTTTGGTGTGATGAGTCAGTGGGGAGATGCGTCAGTTTGGGATGATGAGTCAGTTTGGATTGATTGGTCGTTTTGGGGTGATGGGTCAGTTTGGAGTGATGAGTCAGTTTGGAGTGATGGTTCAGTTTGGGGTGATGGGGCAGTTTGGGGTGATGGGTCAGATTGTGGGTGATGGCTCAGTTTGGGGTGATGAGTCAGTTTGGAGTGATGAGTCAGTTTTTGGTGATGGGTCAGTTTGGGGTGATGGGTCAGTCGGGGATGATGAGTCAGTTTGGGATGATGGGTTAATTTGTGGTGATGAGTCAGTTTGGGGTAATGATTCAGTTTAAGTCATGGGTCAGTTTTCGGTCATGGGTCAGTTTTGGTTAATGGGTCCAATTGTGGTGATGATTCAGTTTGGGGTGATGGGTCAGTTTGTGGAGGTGTGTCAGTTTGGCGTGATGAGACTGTTTGTGTTGATGGGTAAGTTTGGGGTGATGGGTCAGTTTGCGGTAATGAGTCAGTTTGGAGTGATGAGTCAGTTTTTAGTGAAGGGACACTTTGGGGTGATGGGTCAGTTTATGGTGATGAGTCAGTTTTGGGTGATGGGACAATTTGGGGTGATGGGTCAGTTTAGGGTGATGAATCAGTTTGGGTTGATGTGTCAGTTTGGGGTGATGAGTCAGTTTGGAGTGATGAGTGTGTTTTTGGTGATAAGTCAGTTTGGGTTGATGGGTCAGTTTGGGATGATGGGGCAGTTGGTGTGATGGGTCAGATTGGGGGTGTTGGGTCAGTTTGAGGTGATGGGTCAGTTTGAGGTGAAGAGTCAGTTTGGAGTGATGAGTCAGTTTTTGGTGATGGGTCAGTTTGGGGTGTTGGGTCAGTCAGGGATGATGAGTCAGTTTTTGGAGATGGGTCAGTTTGGGTTGATGGGTCAGTCAGGGATGATGAGTCAGTTTGGGTTAATGGGTCAGTTTGTGGTGATGAGTCAGTTTGGGGTGATGGGTCAGGTTGTGGAGGTGTGTCAGTTTGGGGTGATGAGACTGTTAAGGTTGATGGGTAAGTTTGGGGTGATGGGTCAGTTTGCGGTAATGAGTCAGTTTGAAGTGATGAGTCAGTTTTTAGTGAAGAGACACTTTGGGGTGATGGGTCAGTTTATGGTGATGCGTCAGTTTTGGGTGATGGGACAATTTGGGGTGATGGGTCAGTTTAGGGTGATGAATGAGTTTAGGGTGATGTGTCAGTTTGGGGTGATGAGTCAGTGGGAGATGCGTCAGTTTGGGATGATGAGTCAGTTTGGGTTGATTGGTCAGTTTGGGGTGATGGATCAATTTGGGGTGATGAGTCAGTTTGGAATGATGAGTATGTTTTTGGTGATGAGTAACTTTGGGGTGATGGGTCAGTATGGGGTGAAGAGTCAGTTTGGGGTGATGGGTCAGTTTGGGGTGATGAGTCAGTTTCGGGTGATGGGTCGGTATAGGGTGATGTGTTACTTTGGGGTGCTAATTACTTTACGGTCAAGATTGAATTTGGGGTGATAGTCCAGTTTGGGGTTTTGCGTCAGTTTAGGGCGATGAGTCAGTTTGTGGTGATTATTCAATTTGGGGTGATGCGTCAGTTTGGGGCGATGAGTCAGTGTCAGTTTGGGGTGATTATTCAGTTTGGGGTGATGCGTCAGTTTGGGGCGATGAGTCAGTTTGGGGTGATTATTCAGTTTGGGGTGATAGGTCAATTGGGGTGATGAGTCAATTTGGGTTAATTCGTCAACTTGGGGTGTTGAGTCAGTTTGCGGGTGATGCGTCAGTTTGGGGTGATGGATCAGTTTGGGGTGATGATTCAGTTTGAGGTGGTGGGTCAGTTTAGGGTGATGGGTTACTTTGGGCTGCTGATTACTTTGGGTTGAAGATTCAATTTGGGGTGATGGTTCAGTTTGGGTTAATGGGTCAGTTTGTGGTGATGAGTCAGTTTGGGGCCATGAGTCAGTTTGGGGTGAAGAGTCAGTTTGGAGTGATGAGTCAGTTTTTGGTGATGGGTCAGTTTGGGGTGATGGGTCAGTATGGGGTGAAGAGTCAGTTTGGGGTGATGAGTCAGTTTGGGGTGATGGGTCAGTTTAGGGTGATGAGTCAGTTTGGAGTGATGAGTCAGTTTTTGGTGAAGAGTTACTTTGGGGTGATGGGTCAGTTTCTGGTGATGAGTTAATTTTGGGTGATGGGTCAGTTTTTTGTGATGGTCAGTTTGAGTTCATTGGTCAGTTTGGGGTGAAGAGTCAGTTTGGAGTGATGAGTCAGTTTTTGGTGATGGGTCAGTTTGGGGTGATGGGTCAGTATGGGGTGAAGAGTCAGTTTGGGGTGATGAGTCAGTTTGGAGTGATTATTCAGTTTGGGGTAATGCGTCAGTTTCGGGCGATGAATCAGTTTGGGGTGATTATTCAGTTTGGGGTGATTGTTCAATTTGGGGTGATAAGTCAGTTTGGGTTAATTGGTCAATTTCGTGTGATGAGTGAGTTTGTAGGTGATGCGTCAGTTTGGGGTGATGGATCAGTTTGGGGTGATGAGTCAGTTTTGGGTGCTGGTCAGTTTAGGGTGATGGGTTACTTTGGGGTGCTGATTACTTTGGGGTGAAGATTCAATTTGGGGTGATGGTTCAGTTTGGGGTGATGCGTCAGTTTGGTGTGATGCGTCAGTTTGGGGCCATGAGTCAGTTTGGGGTGTTGAGTCAGTTTGCGGTGAGGGTCAGTATGGGGTAATGGGTCAGTTTGGTGTGAAGATTCACTTTGGAGTGATGAGTCAGTTTTTGGTGATGGGTCAGTTTGGGGTGATGGGTCAGTCGGGGATGATGAGTCAGTTTGGGGTGATGGGTCAATTTGGGTGATGAGACAGTTTGGGGTGATGAGTCAGTTTGGAGTGATGAGTATGTTTTTGGTGATGTGTCAGTTTGGGGTGATGGATCAGTATGGGGTGAAGAGTTAGTTTGGGGTGATGAGTCAGTTTGTGGTGATTATTCAGTTTGGGGTGATGCGTCACTTTGGGGCGATGAGTCAGTTTGGGGTGATTATTCATTTTGGGGTGATAATTCAATTTGGGGTGATAAGTCAGTTTGGGTTAATTGATCAATTTCGGGTGATGAATCAGTTTGTGGGTGATGCGTCAGTTTGGGGTGATGGATCAGTTTGGGGTGATGAGTCAGTTTTGGGTGATGGGGCAGTTTAGGGTGATGGGTTACTTTGGGGTGCTGATTACTTTGGGGTGAAGATTCAATTTGGGGTGATGGTTCAGTTTGCTGTGATGCATCAGTTTTGTGTGATGCGTCAGTTTGGGGTGATGAGTCAGTTTGGTGAGATGAGTCAGTTTGCGGTGATGGCTCAGTTTTGGGTGATGGGTCAATATGCGATGAATAGTCCGTATGGAATCATGAGTCAGTTTTTGGTGATGGGTCAGTTTGGGGTGATGGGTCACTATGGTGTGATGAGTCAGTTTGGGGTGATGGGTCAATTTGGGCTGATGGGTCAGTTTGGGGTAATGAGTCTGTTTGGAGTGATGGGTTAGTTTGTTGTGATGGGTCAGTTTGAGTTCATGGGTCAGTTTGTGGTGATTATTAATTTTGGGGTGATGGGTCAGTTTGTGGTGGTGCGTCAGTTTGGCGTGATGAGTCTGTTTGGTGAAGAGTCACTTTGGGGTGATGGGTCAGTTTCTAGTGATGAGTCAATTTTGGGTGATGGGAACAGTTTTTTGTGATGGGTCAGTTTGGGTTCATGGGTCAGTTTGGGGTGAAGAGTCAGTTTGGAGTGATGAGTCAGTTTTTGGTGATGGGTCAGTTTGGGGTGAAGGGTCAGTATGGGGTGAAGAGTCAGTTTCGGGTGATGAGTCAGTTTGGGGTGATTATTCAGTTTGGGGTGATAGGTCAATTTGGGGTGATAAGTCAGTTTGGGTTAATTCGTCAATTTGGGGTGATGAGTCAGTTTGTGGGTGATGCGTCAGTTTGGGGTGATGGATCAGTTTATGGTGATGAGTCAGTTTGGGTGATTGATCAGTTTAGGGTGATGGGTTACTTTGGGGTGCTGATTACTTTGGGGTGAAGATTTAATTTGGGGTGATGGTTCAGTTTGGTGTGATGCATCAGTTTTGTGTGATGCGTCAGTTTGGGTTGATGAATCAGTTTGGTGAGATGAGTCAGTTTGCGGTGATGGGTCAGTTTTGGGTGATTGGTCAATATGGGATGAATAGTCAGTTTGGAGTCATGAGTCAGTTTTTGGTGATGGGTCAGTTTGGGGTGATGGGTCACTATGGTGTGATGAGTCAGTTTGGGGTGATGGGTCAATTTGGGCTGATGGGTCAGTTTGTGCTAATGAGTCAGTTTGGAGTGATGGGTTAGTTTTTTGTGATGGGTCACTTTGGGTTAATGGGTCAATTTGTGGTGATGATTAAATTTGGGGTGATGGGTCAGTTTGTGGTGGTGCGTCAGTTTGGGGTTATGAGTCTGTTTGAGTTGATGAGTCAGTTTGGGGTGCTGGCTCAGTTTGGGGTGATGATTCAGGTTGGAGTGATGAGTCAGTTTTTGGTGAAGAGTCACTTTGGGGTGATGTGTCAGTTTGTGGTGATGAGTCAATTTTGGGTGATGAGTCAGTTTTTTGTGATGGGTCAGTTTGGGTTCATGGGTCAGTTTGTGGTAATGAATCAGTTTGAGGTGATCCGTCGGTTTGGGGTAATGAGTCATTGGGGAGATGTGTCAGTTTGGGATGCTGAGTCAGTTTGGGGTGATGGGTCAGTTTGGGCGATGAGTCAGTTTGTGGTGATGAGTCAGTTTTGGGTTATGGTGCAGGTTGTGGTGACGGGTCAGCTTTGGGTGATGGGTCAGTTTGGGGTGATGGGTCAATTTAGGGTGATGGGCCAGTTTTGGGTGATGGGTCAGTTTGTCGGTGATGAGTCGGTTTGGTGAAATGTGTCAATTTTTGGTCATGAGTCTTTTTGGGGTGGTGCTTCAGTTTGGGGTGATGAAACAGTTTGGACTGGTAGGTCAGTTTGGGTTGGTGATTCCGTTTGGAGTGATGAGTCAGTTTGGGGTGATAGGTCAGTATTGGGGGGAAAGTCAGTTTGGGGTGATGGGTCAGTTTGGGGTGATGGGACAATTTGGGGTGATGGGTCAGTTTTGGGTGATGAATCAGTGTTGCATGATGGATCAGTTTGGGGCGATGAGTCAGTGGGGAGATTTGCCAGTTTGGGATGATGAGTCAGTTTGGGTTGATTGGTCAGTTTGGGGAGATGGGTCAATTTGGGGTGATGAGTCAATTTGGAGTGATGAGTATGTTTTTGGTGATGAGTCAGTTTGGGGTGATGGGTCATTTTGCGGTGAAATGTCAGTTTGGGGCGATGAGTCAGTTTGGGGTGATTATTCAGTTTGGGGTGATCGGTTAATTTGGGGTGATAAGTCAGTTTGGGTTAATTTTTCAATTTCGGGTGATGAGTAAGTTTGTGGGTGATGCGTCAGTTTGGGGTGATGGATCAGTTTAGGGTGATGAGTCAGTTTGGGGTGCTAGGTCCGTTTAGGGTGATGGGTTACTTTGGGGTGCTGATTACTTTGTGGTGAAGATTCAATTTGGTGTGATGGTTAAATTTGGGGTGATGCGTCAGTTTGGTGTGATGCGTCAGTTTGGGGTCATGAGTCAGTTTGGGGTGATGAGTCAGTTTGCGATGATGGGTCAGTTTGGGGTAATGGGTCAGTTTGGTGTGAAGAGTCAGTTTGGAGTGATGAGTCAGTTTTTGGTGATGGGTCAGTTTGGGGTGATGGGTCAGTCGGGGAAAATGAATCAGTTTGGGGTGATGGGTCTATTTGGGGTGATGAGACAGTTTGTGGGTAGTGAGTCAGTTTGGAGTGAGGGGTCAGTTTGTGGAGGTGCGTCAGATTCAGGTGATGAATCTGTTTGGGTTGATGGGTAATTTTGGGGTGATGGGTCAGTTTGGGGTGATGAGTCAGTTTGGAGTGATGCTTCTGTTTTGGTGATGAGTCAGTTTGGGGTGATGGGTCAGTATGGGTGGAAAAGTCAATTTGGGGTGATGGGTCAGTTTGGGGTGATGAGTCAGTTTCGGGTGATGGGTCAGTTTGGGGTGATGGGTCAATCGGGGATGATGAATCAGTTTGGGGTGATGGGTCTATTTGGGGTGATGAGACAGTTTGTGGGTAGTGAGTCAGTTTGGAGTGAGGGGTCAGTTTGTGGAGGTGCGTCAGATTCAGGTGATGAATCTGTTTGGGTTGATTGGTAATTTTGGGGTGATGGGTCAGTTTGGGGTGATGAGTCAGTTTGGAGTGATGAGTCAGTTTTTGGTGAAGAGACACTTTGGGGTGATGGGTCAGTTTATGGTGATGAGTCAGTTTTGGGTGATGGGTCAGTTTGGAGTGATGAGTCAGTGGGGAGATGCATCATTTTGGGATGATGAGTCAGTTTGGGTTGATTGGTCAGTTTGTGGTGATGGGTCAATTTGGGGTGATGATTCAGTTTGGAGTGATGCTTATGTTTTTGGTGATGAGTCAGTTTGGGGTGATGGGTCAGTATGGGTGGAAAAGTCAATTTGGGGTGATGGGTCAGTTTGGGGTGATGAGTCAGTTTCGGGTGATGGGTCAGTTTAGGGTGATGGATTACTTTGGGGTGCTGATTACTTTGGGGTGAAGATTCAATTTGGGGTGATGGTTCAGTTTGGTGTGATGCATCAGTTTTGTGTGATGCGTCAGTTTGGGGTGATGAGTCTGTTTGGTAAGATGACTTAGTTTGCGGTGATGGGTCAGTTTGGGGTGATGCGTCACTTTGGGGCGATGAGTCAGTTTGGGGTGATTATTCATTTTGGGGTGATAATTCAATTTGGGGTGATAAGTCAGTTTGGGTTAATTGATCAATTTCGGGTGATGAATCAGTTTGTGGGTGATGCGTCAGTTTGGGGTGATGGATCAGTTTGGGGTGATGAGTCAGTTTTGGGTGATGGGGCAGTTTAGGGTGATGGGTTACTTTGGGGTGCTGATTACTTTGGGGTGAAGATTCAATTTGGGGTGATGGTTCAGTTTGCTGTGATGCATCAGTTTTGTGTGATGCGTCAGTTTGGGGTGATGAGTCAGTTTGGTGAGATGAGTCAGTTTGCGGTGATGGCTCAGTTTTGGGTGATGGGTCAATATGCGATGAATAGTCCGTATGGAATCATGAGTCAGTTTTTGGTGATGGGTCAGTTTGGGGTGATGGGTCACTATGGTGTGATGAGTCAGTTTGGGGTGATGGGTCAATTTGGGCTGATGGGTCAGTTTGGGGTAATGAGTCTGTTTGGAGTGATGGGTTAGTTTGTTGTGATGGGTCAGTTTGAGTTCATGGGTCAGTTTGTGGTGATTATTAATTTTGGGGTGATGGGTCAGTTTGTGGTGGTGCGTCAGTTTGGCGTGATGAGTCTGTTTGGTGAAGAGTCACTTTGGGGTGATGGGTCAGTTTCTAGTGATGAGTCAATTTTGGGTGATGGGAACAGTTTTTTGTGATGGGTCAGTTTGGGTTCATGGGTCAGTTTGGGGTGAAGAGTCAGTTTGGAGTGATGAGTCAGTTTTTGGTGATGGGTCAGTTTGGGGTGAAGGGTCAGTATGGGGTGAAGAGTCAGTTTCGGGTGATGAGTCAGTTTGGGGTGATTATTCAGTTTGGGGTGATGCGTCAGTTTGGGGCGATGAGTCAGTTTGGGGTGATTATTCAGTTTGGGGTGATAGGTCAATTTGGGGTGATAAGTCAGTTTGGGTTAATTCGTCAATTTGGGGTGATGAGTCAGTTTGTGGGTGATGCGTCAGTTTGGGGTGATGGATCAGTTTATGGTGATGAGTCAGTTTGGGTGATTGATCAGTTTAGGGTGATGGGTTACTTTGGGGTGCTGATTACTTTGGGGTGAAGATTTAATTTGGGGTGATGGTTCAGTTTGGTGTGATGCATCAGTTTTGTGTGATGCGTCAGTTTGGGTTGATGAATCAGTTTGGTGAGATGAGTCAGTTTGCGGTGATGGGTCAGTTTTGGGTGATTGGTCAATATGGGATGAATAGTCAGTTTGGAGTCATGAGTCAGTTTTTGGTGATGGGTCAGTTTGGGGTGATGGGTCACTATGGTGTGATGAGTCAGTTTGGGGTGATGGGTCAATTTGGGCTGATGGGTCAGTTTGTGCTAATGAGTCAGTTTGGAGTGATGGGTTAGTTTTTTGTGATGGGTCACTTTGGGTTAATGGGTCAATTTGTGGTGATGATTAAATTTGGGGTGATGGGTCAGTTTGTGGTGGTGCGTCAGTTTGGGGTTATGAGTCTGTTTGAGTTGATGAGTCAGTTTGGGGTGCTGGCTCAGTTTGGGGTGATGATTCAGGTTGGAGTGATGAGTCAGTTTTTGGTGAAGAGTCACTTTGGGGTGATGTGTCAGTTTGTGGTGATGAGTCAATTTTGGGTGATGAGTCAGTTTTTTGTGATGGGTCAGTTTGGGTTCATGGGTCAGTTTGTGGTAATGAATCAGTTTGAGGTGATCCGTCGGTTTGGGGTAATGAGTCATTGGGGAGATGTGTCAGTTTGGGATGCTGAGTCAGTTTGGGGTGATGGGTCAGTTTGGGCGATGAGTCAGTTTGTGGTGATGAGTCAGTTTTGGGTTATGGTGCAGGTTGTGGTGACGGGTCAGCTTTGGGTGATGGGTCAGTTTGGGGTGATGGGTCAATTTAGGGTGATGGGCCAGTTTTGGGTGATGGGTCAGTTTGTCGGTGATGAGTCGGTTTGGTGAAATGTGTCAATTTTTGGTCATGAGTCTTTTTGGGGTGGTGCTTCAGTTTGGGGTGATGAAACAGTTTGGACTGGTAGGTCAGTTTGGGTTGGTGATTCCGTTTGGAGTGATGAGTCAGTTTGGGGTGATAGGTCAGTATTGGGGGGAAAGTCAGTTTGGGGTGATGGGTCAGTTTGGGGTGATGGGACAATTTGGGGTGATGGGTCAGTTTTGGGTGATGAATCAGTGTTGCATGATGGATCAGTTTGGGGCGATGAGTCAGTGGGGAGATTTGCCAGTTTGGGATGATGAGTCAGTTTGGGTTGATTGGTCAGTTTGGGGAGATGGGTCAATTTGGGGTGATGAGTCAATTTGGAGTGATGAGTATGTTTTTGGTGATGAGTCAGTTTGGGGTGATGGGTCATTTTGCGGTGAAATGTCAGTTTGGGGCGATGAGTCAGTTTGGGGTGATTATTCAGTTTGGGGTGATCGGTTAATTTGGGGTGATAAGTCAGTTTGGGTTAATTTTTCAATTTCGGGTGATGAGTAAGTTTGTGGGTGATGCGTCAGTTTGGGGTGATGGATCAGTTTAGGGAGATGAGTCAGTTTGGGGTGCTAGGTCCGTTTAGGGTGATGGGTTACTTTGGGGTGCTGATTACTTTGTGGTGAAGATTCAATTTGGTGTGATGGTTAAATTTGGGGTGATGCGTCAGTTTGGTGTGATGCGTCAGTTTGGGGTCATGAGTCAGTTTGGGGTGATGAGTCAGTTTGCGATGATGGGTCAGTTTGGGGTAATGGGTCAGTTTGGTGTGAAGAGTCAGTTTGGAGTGATGAGTCAGTTTTTGGTGATGGGTCAGTTTGGGGTGATGGGTCAGTCGGGGAAAATGAATCAGTTTGGGGTGATGGGTCTATTTGGGGTGATGAGACAGTTTGTGGGTAGTGAGTCAGTTTGGAGTGAGGGGTCAGTTTGTGGAGGTGCGTCAGATTCAGGTGATGAATCTGTTTGGGTTGATGGGTAATTTTGGGGTGATGGGTCAGTTTGGGGTGATGAGTCAGTTTGGAGTGATGCTTCTGTTTTGGTGATGAGTCAGTTTGGGGTGATGGGTCAGTATGGGTGGAAAAGTCAATTTGGGGTGATGGGTCAGTTTGGGGTGATGAGTCAGTTTCGGGTGATGGGTCAGTTTGGGGTGATGGGTCAATCGGGGATGATGAATCAGTTTGGGGTGATGGGTCTATTTGGGGTGATGAGACAGTTTGTGGGTAGTGAGTCAGTTTGGAGTGAGGGGTCAGTTTGTGGAGGTGCGTCAGATTCAGGTGATGAATCTGTTTGGGTTGATTGGTAATTTTGGGGTGATGGGTCAGTTTGGGGTGATGAGTCAGTTTGGAGTGATGAGTCAGTTTTTGGTGAAGAGACACTTTGGGGTGATGGGTCAGTTTATGGTGATGAGTCAGTTTTGGGTGATGGGTCAGTTTGGAGTGATGAGTCAGTGGGGAGATGCATCATTTTGGGATGATGAGTCAGTTTGGGTTGATTGGTCAGTTTGTGGTGATGGGTCAATTTGGGGTGATGATTCAGTTTGGAGTGATGCTTATGTTTTTGGTGATGAGTCAGTTTGGGGTGATGGGTCAGTATGGGTGGAAAAGTCAATTTGGGGTGATGGGTCAGTTTGGGGTGATGAGTCAGTTTCGGGTGATGGGTCAGTTTAGGGTGATGGATTACTTTGGGGTGCTGATTACTTTGGGGTGAAGATTCAATTTGGGGTGATGGTTCAGTTTGGTGTGATGCATCAGTTTTGTGTGATGCGTCAGTTTGGGGTGATGAGTCTGTTTGGTAAGATGACTTAGTTTGCGGTGATGGGTCAGTTTTGGGTGATGAGTCAATATGTGATGAATAGTCAGTTTGGAGTCATGAGTCAGTTTTTGTTGATGGGTCAGTATGGGGTGATGGGTCACTATGGTGTGATGAGTCAGTTTGGAGTGATGGGTCAATTTGGGCTGATGGGTCAGTTTGGGGTAATGAGTCAGTTTGGAGTGATGGGTTAGTTTTTTGAGATGTGTTAGTTTGGGTTCATGGGTCAGTTTGTGGTGATGATTAAATTTGGGGTGATGTGTCAGTTTGTGGTGGTGCTTCAGTTTGGCGTGATGAGTCTGTTTGGGTTGGTGAGTCAGTTTGGGGTGATGGGTCAGTTTAGGGTGATGAGTCAGTTTGGAGTGATGAGTCTGTTTTTGGTGAAGAGTCACTTTCGGGTGATGGGTCAGTTTCTGGTGATGAGTAAATTTTGGGTGATGGGTCAGTTTATTGTGATGGGTCAGTTTGGGTTCATGGGTCAGTTTCTGGTGATGAGTCAATTTTGGGTGATGGGACAATTTGGGGTGATGGGTCAGTTTGGGGTGATGATTCAGTTTGGGGTGATGGGTCAGTTTGGGGTGATGAGTCAGTGGGGAGATTTGTCAGTTTGGGGTGATGAGTCAGCTTGGGGTGATGGATCAGTTTGGGCGATGAGTCAGTTTGTGGTGATGAGTCAGTTTGGGGTGATGGTTCAGGTTGTGGTGATGGGTCAGCTTTGGGTGATGGGTCAGTTTGGAGTGATAGATCAGTTTAGGGTGATGGGCCAGTTTTGGGTGATGGGTCAGTTTGTCGGTGATGAGTCGGTTTGGTGAAATGTGTCAATTTTTGGTCATGAGTCTGTTTGGGGTGGTGCGTCAGTTTGGGGTGGTGATTCAGTTTTGATTGATGAGCCCGTTTTTGGTGATGAGTCATTTTGTGGTAATGGGTCAGTATGGGGTGATGAGTAAATTTGTGGTGATGGGACAATTTGGGGTGATGGATCAGTTTAGGGTGATGAATCAGTTTTGCATGATGGATCAGTTTGGGGCGATGAGTCAGTGGGGAGATTTGCCAGTTTGGGATGATGAGTCAGTTTGGGTTGATTGGTCAGTTTGGGGAGATGGGAGAATTTAGGGTGATGAGTCAGATTGGAGTGATGAGTATGTTTTTGGTGATGAGGCAGTTTGGGGTGATGGGTCATTATGGTGTGAAATGTCAGTTTGGGGTGATTATTCAGTTTGGGGTGATTATTCAGTTTGGGGTGATGCGTCTGTTTCGGGCGATGAGTCAGTTTGGGGGGATTATTCAGTTTGGGGTGATCGGTCAATTTGGGGTGATTATTCAGTTTGGGTTAATTGGTCAATTTCGGGTGATGAGTAAGTTTGTGGGTGATTCGTCAGTTTGGGGTGATGGATCAGTTTGGGGTGATGAGTCAGTTTGGGGTGCTGGGTCAGTTTAGGGTGATGGGTTACTTTGGGGTACTGATTACTTTGGGGTGAAGATTCAATTTGGGGTGATGGTTCAGTTTGGGGCGATGCGTCAGTTTGGTGTGATGCGTCAGTTTGGGGCCATGAGTCAGTTTGGGGTGATGAGTCAGTTTGGGGTAATGGGTCAGTTTGGTGTGAAGAGTCAGTTTGGAGTGATGAGTCAGTTTTTGGTGATGGATCAGTTTGGGGTGATGAGTCAGTTTGGGGTGATTATTCAGTTTGGGGTGATGCGTCACTTTGGGGCGATGAGTCAGTTTGGGGTGATTATTCATTTTGGAGTGATAGATCAATTTGGGGTGATAAGTCAGTTTGGGTTAATTGGTCAATTTCTGGTAATGAATCAGTTTGTGGGTGATGCGTAAGTTTGGGCTGATGGATCAGTTTGGGGTGATGAGTCAGTTTGGGGTGATGGGTCAGTTTAGGGTGATGGGTTACTTTGGGGTGCTGATTACTTTGGGGTGAATATTCAATTTGGGGTGATGGTTCAGTTTGGTGTGATGCATCAGTTTTGTGTGATGCGTCAGTTTGGGGCGATGAGTCAGTTTGGTGAGATGAGTCAGTTTGCGGTGATGGGTCAGTTTTGCGTGATGGGTCAATGTGGGATGAATAGTCCGTTTGGAGTGATGAGTCAGTTTTTGGTGATGGGTCAGTTTGGGGTGATGGGTCAGGTTGTGGTGATGGGTCAGCTTTGGGTGATGGGTCAGTTTGGGGTGATAGATCAGTTTAGGGTGATGGGCCAGTTTTGGGTGATGGGTCAGTTTGTCGGTGATGAGTCGGTTTGGTGAAATGTGTCAATTCTTGTTCATGAGTCTGTTTGGGGTGGTGCGTCAGTTTGGGGTCATGAATCAGGTTGGGCTTGTGGGACAATTTGGGGTGGTGATTCAGTTTGGAGTGATGAGTCAGTTTTTGGTGATGAGTCATTTTGTGATAATGGGTCAGTATGGGGTGATGAGTCAATTTGTGGTGATGGGACAATTTGGGGTGATGGGTCAGTTTAGGGTGATGAATCAGTTTTGCATGATGGATCAGTTTGGGGCGATGAGTCAGTGGGGAGATTTGCCAGTTTGGGATGATGAGTCAGTTTGGGTTGATTGGTCAGTTTGGGGTGATGGGTCAATTTGGGGTGATGAGTCAGTTGGGAGTGATGAGTATGTTTTTGGTGATGAGTCAGTTTGGGGTAATGGGTCATTATGGGGTGAAATGTCAGTTTGGGGTGATGAGTCAGTTTGGGGTGATTATTCAGTTTGGGGTGATGCTTCAGTTTCGGGCGATGAGTCAGTTTGGGGTGATTATTCAGTTTGGGGTGATCGGTCAATTTGGGGTGATAAGTCAGTTTGGGTTAATTGGTCAATTTCGGGTGATGAGTAAGTTTGTGGGTGATGCGTCAGTTTGCGGTGATGGATCAGTTTAGGGTGATGGGTTACTTTGGGGTGCTGATTACTTTGGGGTGAAGATTCAATTTGGGGTGATGGTTCAGTTTGTGGAGGTGCGTCAGATTGAGGTGATGAATCTGTTTGGGTTGATGGGTAATTTTGGGGCGATGGGTCAGTTTGGGGTGATGAGTCAGTTTGGAGTGATGAGTCAGTTTTTGGTGAAGAGACACTTTGGGGTGATGGGTCAGATTATGGTGAGGAGTCAGTTTGGAGTGATGTGTCAGTGGGGAGATGCATCATTTTGGGATGATGAGTCAGTTTGGGTTGATTGGTCAGTTTGGGGTGATGGGTCAATTTGGGGTGATGAGTCAGTTTGAAATGATGATTATGTTTTTGGTGATGAGTCAGTTTGGGGTGATAGGTCAGTATGGGGTGATGGGACAATTTGGGGTGATGGGTCAGTTTAGGGTGATGAATCAGTTTTGCATGATGGATCAGTTTGGGGCGATGAGTCAGTGGGGAGATTTGCCAGTTTGGGATGATGAGTCAGTTTGGGTTGATTGGTCAGTTTGGGGAGATGGGTCAATTTGGGGTGATGAGTCAGTTTGGAGTGAAGAGTATGTTTTTGGTGATGAGTCAGTTTGGGGTGATGGGTCATTATGGGGTGAAATGTCAGTTTGGGGTGATGAGTCAGTTTGGGGTGATTATTCAGTTTGGGGTGATGTGTCAGTTTCGGGCGATGAGTCAGTTTGGGGTGATTATTCAGTTTGGGGTGATCGGTCAATTTGGGGTGATAAGTCACTTTGGGTTAATTGGACAATTTCGGGTGATGAGTAAGTTTGTGAGTGATGCGTCAGTTTGGGGTGATGGATCAGTTTGGGGTTATGAGTCAGTTTGGGGTGCTGGGTCAGTTTAGGGTGATGGGTTACTTTGGGGTGCTGATTACTTTGGGGTGAAGATTCAATTTGGGGTGATGGTTCAGTTTGGGGTGATGCGTCAGTTTGGCGTGATGCGTCAGTTTGGGGCCATGAGTCAGTTTGGGGTGATGAGTCAGTTTGCGGTGTTGGGTCAGTTTGGTGTAATGCGTCAGTTTGGTGTGAAGAATCAGTTTGGAGTGATGAGTCAGTTTTTGGTGATGGATCAGTTTGGGGTGATGGGACAGTCGGGGATGATGAGTCAGTTTGGAGTGATGGGTCAATTTGGGGGGATGAGACAGTTTGGGGTGAAGAGTCAGTTTGGAGTGATGAGTATGTTTTTGGTGATGAGTAAGTTTGGGGTGATGAATCAGTATGGGTTGAAGAGTTAGTTTGGGGTGATGAGTCAGTTTGGGGTAATTATTCAGTTTGGGGTGATGCGTCACTTTGGGGCGATGAGTCAGTTTGGGGTGATTATTCATTTTGGAGTGATAGGTCAATTTGGGGTGATTAGTCAGTTTGAATTAATTGGTCAATTTCTGGTGATGAATCAGTTTGTGGGTGATGCGTAAGTTTGGGGTGATGGATCAGTTTGGGGTGATGAGTCAGTTTGGGGTGATGGGTCAGTTTAGGGTGATGGGTTACTTTGGGGTGCTGATTACTTTGGGGTGAAGATTTAATTTGGGGTGATGGTTCAGTTTGGTGTGATGCATCAGTTTTGTGTGAATCGTCAGTTTGGGGTGATGAGTCAGTTTGGTGAGATGAGTCAGTTTGCGGTGATGGGTCAGTTTTGGGTGATGGGTCAATATGGTATGAATAGTCCGTTTGGAGTGATGAGTCAGTTTTTGGTGATGGGTCAGTTTGGGGTGATGGGTCACGATGGTGTGATGAGTCAGTTTGGTGTGATGGATCAATTTGGGCTGATGGGTCAGTTTGGGTTAATGAGTCAGTTTGGAGTGATGGGTTAGTTTTTTGTGATGGGTCAGTTTGAGTTCATGGGTCAGTCTGTGGTGATGATTAAATTTGGGGTGATGGGTCAGTTTGTGGTGGTGCGTCAGTTTGGGGTGATGAGTCTGTTTGGGTTGATGAGTCAGTTTGGGGTGATGGGTCAGTTTAGGGTGATGAGTCAGTTTGGAGTGATGAGTCAATTTTTGGTGAAGATTCACTTTGGGGTGATGAATCAGGTTGGGCTGATGGGACAATTTGGGGTGGTGATTCAGTTTGGAGTGATGAGTCAGTTTTTGGTGATGAGTCATTTTGTGGTAATGGGTCAGTATGGGGTGTTGAGTCAATTTGTGGTGATGGAACAATTTGGGGTGATGGGTCAGTTTAGGGTGATGAATCAGTATTGCATGATGGATCAGTTTGGGGCGATGAGTCAGTGGGGAGATTTGCCAGTTTGGGATGATGAGTCAGTTTGGGATGATTGGTCAGTTTGGGGAGATGGGTCAATTTGGGGTGATGAGTCAGTTTGGAGTGATGAGTATGTTTTTGGTGATGAGTCAGTTTGGGTTGATGGGTCATTATGGGGTGAAATGTCAGTTTGGGGTAATGAGTCAGTTTGGGGTGATTATTCAGTTTGGGGTGATGCGTCAGTTTCGGGCGATGAGTCAGTTTGGGGTGATTATTCAGTTTGGGGTGGTCGGTCAATTTGGGGTGATAAGTCAGTTTGGGTTAATTGGTCAATTTCGGGTGATGAGTAAGTTTGTGGGTGATGCGTCAGTTTGGGGTGATGGATCAGTTTGGGGTGATGAGTCAGTTTGGGGTGCTGGGTCAGTTTAGGGTGATGGGTTACTTTGGGGTGCTGATTACTTTGGGGTGAAGATTCAATTTGGGGTGATGGTTCAGTTTGGGGTGATGCGTCAGTTTGGGGTGATGGGTCAGTCGGGGATGATGAGTCAGTTTGGGGGGATGGGTCAATTTGGGGTGATGAGACAGTTTGGGGGTAGTGAGTCAGTTTGGAGTGAGGGGTCAGTTTGTGGAGGTGCGTCAGATTGCGGTGATGAATCTGTTTGGGTTGATGGGTAATTTTGGGGTGATGGGTCAGTTTGGGGTGATGAGTCAGTTTGGAGTGATGAGTCAGTTTTTGGTGAAGAGACACTTTGGGGTGATGGGTCAGTTTATGGTGATGAGTCAGGTTTGGGTGATGGGTCAGTTTGGAGTGATGAGTCAGTGGGGAGATGCATCATTTTGGGATGATGAGTCAGTTTGGGTTGATTGGTCAGTTTGGGGTGATGGGTCAATTTGGTGTGATGAGTCAGTTTGGAGTAATGATTATGTTTTTGGTGATGAGTCAGTTTGGGGTGATGGCTCAGTATGGGGAAAAATCAGTTTGGGGTGATGGGTCAGTTTGGGGTGATGAGTCAGTTTGGAGTGATTAGTATATTTTTGTTGATGAGTCAGTTTGGGGTGATGGGTCAGTATGGGGTGAAGTGTCAGTTTGGGGTGATGGGTCACTTTGGGATGATGAGTCAGTTTGGGTTGATTGGTCAGTTTGGGGTGATGGGTCAATTTGGTGTGATGAGTCAGTTTGGAGTGATGATTATGTTTTTGGTGATGAGTCAGTTTGGGGTGATGGCTCAGTATGGGGGAAAAATCAGTTTGGGGTGATGGGTCAGTTTGGGGTGATGAGTCAGTTTGGAGTGATTAGTATATTTTTGTTGATGAGTCAGTTTGGGGTGATGGGTCAGTATGGGGTGAAGTGTCAGTTTGGGGTGATGGGTCACTTTGGGGTGATGAGTCAGTTTGGGGTGATGATTCAGTTTAGGTTGATTGGTTAATTTTGGGTGCTGATTACTTTGGGGTGAAGATTCAATTTGGCTTGATGGTTCAGTTTGGGGTGATGCGTCAGTTTTATGTGATGCGTCAGTTAGGGGCGATAAGTCAGTTTGGCTGATGAGTCACTTTGCGGTGATGGGTCAGTTTGGGGTGATGGGTCAATTTGTGATGAATAGTCAGTTTGGAGTGTTGAGTCAGTTTGGGGTGATGGTTCAATTTGGTGTGATGGGTCAGTTTGGAGTAATGAGTCAGTTTGGAGTGATGGGTCAATTTTTGGTGATGGGTCAGTTTGGATTAATGGGTCAGTTCGTGGTGATGAGTCAGTTTGGGGTGATGGCTCAATTTGTGGTGGTGCCTCAGTTTGGGGTGATGAGTCTGTTTGGGTTGATGGGTCAGTTTGGGGTGATGAATCAATTTGGGGTGATGGGTCAGTTTGGGGTGATGAGTCAGTGGGGAGATCCGTCAGTTTGGGGTGCTGAGTCAGTTTGGAGTGATGAATCAGTTTGGAGTGATGAGTATGTTTTTGGTGATAAGTCAGTTTGGTGTGATGGGTCAGTTTGGGGTGATGGTTCAGTTTGGGGTGATGGGTCAGTTTAGGGTGATTGGGCAGTTTGGGGTGATGGGTCAGTTCAGGGTGATGGGCCAGTTTGGAGCGATGGGTCAGTTTGTGGGTGATGAGTCGGTTTGGTGAAATGGGTCAGTTTTTGGTCATGAGTCTCTTTGGGGTGATGCGTCAGTTTGGGGCGATGAGTCAGTTTGGGGTGATTAATCAGTTGGGGGTGATGTGTCAGTTTGTGGATGATGCGTCATTTTGGGTTGATGGGACAGTTTGGAGTGATGAGTCAGTTTTTGGTGATGGGTCAGTTTGGGGTGATGGGTCAGTCGGGGACGATGAGTCAGTTTGGGGTGATGGGTCAATTTGGTGTTATGAGTCAGTTTCGGGTCATGAGTCAGTTTGGAGTGATGGGTCAATTTGGTGTTATGAGTCAGTTTCGGGTCATGAGTCAGTTTGGAGTGATGGGTCAGTTTTTCGTCATGGGTCAGTTTGGGTTAGTGGGTCAGTTTGTGGTGATGAGTCAGTTTGGGGTGATGGGTCAGTTTGTGGAGGTGCGTCAGTTTGGGATGATGAGTCTGTTTGTGTTGATGGGTCAGTTCAGGGTGATGGGTCAGTTTGGGTTGATGAGTCAGTTTGGAGTGATGAGTCAGTTTTTGGTGAAGAGTCAGTTTGGGGTGATGGTTCAGTTTGGGGTGGTGCGTCAGTTTGGGGTGATGAGTCAGTTTGGGGTGATGGGTCAGTTTGGGGTAATGGGTCATTATGGGGTGATGAGTCAGTTTGTGATGATGACTCAATTATGGATGATGTGTCACTTTGGGGTGAAGAGTAAGTTTGGGGCGATGGGTCAGTTTGGGGAGATGGATCAGTTTGGGGTGATGGGTCAGTTTGCGTTGATGGATCAGGTTGGGGTAATGGGTCAGTTTGGGGTGATGGGACAGTTTTGGATGAAGACTCAGTTTGGAGTGATGAGTCAGTTTTTGGTGATTGATCAGTTTGGGGTGATGGGTTAGTCTGGTTTGATGTGTCAGTTTGGGGTCATGGGTCAGTTTGGGCTAATGTGTCAGTTTGTGGTGATGAGTCATTTTGGGGTGATGGGTCAGTTAGTGGAGGTGCGTCAGTTTGCGGAATGAGTCTGTTTGGATTGATGGGTCAGTTTGGGGTGATGGGTCAGTTTGGGGTGATGGGTCAGTTTGTGGCTGATGAGTCGGTTTGGTGAAATGTGTCAATTTTTGGTTATGAGTCTGTTTGGGGTGGTGCGTCAGTTTGTGGTGATGAGTCAATTATGGATGAGGGGTCAGTTTGGGGTGAAGAGTCAGTTTGGGGTGATGGGTCAGTTTGGGGAGATGGATCATTTTGGGGTGATGGGTCAGTTTGCGGTGATGGGTCAGTTTGGGGTGATGGGTAAGTTTAGGGTGATGAATCAGTTTGGGATGATGGGTCAGTTTGGGATGATGAGACAGTTTTGGTTGATTGGTCAGTTTGGGATGATGGGTTACTTCGAGGTGCTGATTACTTTGGGTTGAAGATTCAATTTGGGGTGATGGTTCAGTTTGGAGTGATGAGTATGTTTTTGGTGATGAGTCAGTTTGGGGCCATGAGTCAGTTTGGGGTGATGAGTCAGTTTGCGGTGTTGGGTCAGTTTGGTGTAATGCGTCAGTTTGGTGTGAAGATTCAGTTTGGAGTGATGAGTCAGTTTTTGGTGATGGATCAGTTTGGGGTGATGGGACAGTCGGGGATGATGAGTCAGTTTGGAGTGATGGGTCAATTTGGGGTGATGAGACAGTTTTGGATGATGAGTCAGTTTGGAGTGATGAGTATGTTTTTGGTGATGAGTCAGTTTGGGGTGATGAATCAGTATGGGGTGAAGAGTTAGTTTGGGGTGATGAGTCAGTTTGGGGTAATTATTCAGTTTGGGGTGATGCGTCACTTTGGGGCGATGAGTCAGTTTGAGGTGATTATTCATTTTGGAGTGATAGGTCAATTTGGGGTGATAAGTCAGTTTGGGTTAATTGGTCAATTTCTGGTGATGAATCAGTTTGTGGGTGATGCGTAAGTTTGGGGTGATAGATCAGTTTGGGGTGATGACTCAGTTTGGGGTGATGGGTCAGTTTAGGGTGATGGGTTACTTTGGGGTGCTGATTACTTTGGGGTGAAGATTCAATTTGGGGTGATGGTTCAGTTTGGTGTGATGCATCAGTTTTGTGTGATGCGTCAGTTTGCGGTGATGGGTCAATTTTGGGTGATGGGTCAATATGGTATGAATAGTCCGTTTGGAGTGATGAGTCAGTTTTTGGTGATGGGTCAGTTTGGGGTGATGGGTCACTATGGTGTGATGAGTCAGTTTGGGGTGATGGATCAATTTGGGCTGATGGGTCAGTTTGGGGTAATGAGTCAGTTTGGAGTGATGGGTTAGTTTTTTGTGATGGGTCAGTTTGCGTTCATGGGTCAGTCTTTGGTGATGATTAAATTTGGGGTGATGGGTCAGTTTGTGGCGGTGCGTCAGTTTAGGGTGATGAGTCAGTTTGGAGTGATGAGTCAATTTTTGGTGAAGATTCACTTTGGGGTGACGGGTCAGTTTGTGGTAATGAGTCAATTTTGGGTGATGGGTCAGTTTTTTGTGATGGGTCAGTTTGGGTTCATGGGTCAGTTTGTGGTGATGAGTCAATTTTGGCTGATGGGACAATTTGGGGTGATGGGTCATTTTGGGGTGATGCATCAGTTTGGGGTGATGGGTCAGTTTGGGGTGATGAGTCAGTGGGGAGATTTGTTAGTTTGGGGTGATGAGTCAGTTTGGGGTGATGGATCAGTTTGGGCGATGAGTCAGTTTGTGTTGATGAGTCAGTTTGGGGTGATGGTTCAGGTTGTGGTGATGGGTCAGCTTTGGGTGATGGGTCAGTTTGTGGTGATAGATCAGTTTAGGGTGATGGGCCAGTTTTGGGTGATGGGTCAGTTTGTCGGTGATGAGTCGGTTTGGTGAAATGTGTCAATTCTATTTCATGAGTCTATTTGGGGTGGTGCGTCAGTTTGGGATGATGAATCAGGTTGGGCTGATGGGACAATTTGGGGTGGTGATTCAGTTTGGAGTGATGAGTCAGTTTTTGGTGATGAGTCATTTTGTGGTAATGGGTCAGTATGGGGTGAGGAGTCAATTTGTGGTGATGGGACAATTTGGGGTGATGGGTCAGTTTAGGGTGATGAATCAGTTTTGCATTATGGATCAGTTTGGGGCGATGAGTCAGTGGGGAGATTTGCCAGTTTGGGATGATGAGTCAGTTTGGGTTGATTGGTCAGTTTGGGGAGATGGGTCAATTTGGGGTGATGAGTCAGTTTGGAGTGATGAGTATGTTTTTGGTGATGAGTCAGTTTGGGTTGATGGGTCATTATGGGGTGAAATGTCAGTTTGGGGTGATGAGTCAGTTTGGGGTGATTATTCAGTTTGGGGTGATGCGTCAGTTTCGGGCGATGAGTCAGTTTGGGGTGATTATTCAGTTTGGGGTGATCGGTCAATTTGGGGTGATAAGTCAGTTTGGGTTAATTGGTCAATTTCGGGTGATGAGTAAGTTTGTGGGTGATGCGTCAGTTTGGGGTGATGGATCAGTTTGGGGTGATGAGTCAGTTTGGGGTGCTGGGTCAGTTTAGGGTGATGGGTTACTTTGGGGTGCTGATTACTTTGGGGTGAAGATTCAATTTGGGGTAATGGTTCAGTTTGGGGTGATGCGTCAGTTTGGGGTGATGGGTCAGTCGGGGATTATGAGTCAGTTTGGGGTGATGGGTCAATTTGGGGTGATGAGACAGTTTGGGGGTAGTGAGTCAGTTTGGAGTGAGGGGTCAGTTTGTGGAGGTGCGTCAGATTGCGGTGATGAATCTGTTTGGGTTGATGGGTAATTTTGGGGTGATGGGTCAGTTTGGGGTGATGAGTCAGTTTGGAGTGATGAGTCAGTTTTTGGTGAAGAGACACTTTGGGGTGATGGGTCAGTTTATGGTGATGAGTCAGCTTTGGGTGATGGGTCAGTTTGGAGTGATGAGTCAGTGGGGAGATGCATCATTTTGGGATGATGAGTCAGTTTGGGTTGATTGGTCAGTTTGGGGTGATGGGTCAATTTGGGGTGATGAGTCAGTTTGGAGTGATGATTATGTTTTTGGTGATGAGTCAGTTTGGGGTGATGGCTCATTATGGGGGAAAAATCAGTTTGGGGTGATGGGTCAGTTTGGGGTGATGAGTCAGTTTGGAGTGATTAGTATATTTTTGTTGATGAGTCAGTTTGGGGTGATGGGTCAGTATGGGGTGAAGTGTCAGTTTGGGGTGATGGGTCACTTTGGGGTGATGAGTCAGTTTGGGGTGATGGGTCAGTTTAGGTTGATTGGTTAATTTTGGGTGCTGATTACTTTGGGGTGAAGATTCAATTTGGCTTGATGGTTCAGTTTGGGGTGATGCGTCAGTTTTATGTGATGCGTCAGTTAGGGGCGATAAGTCAGTTTGGGGTGATGAGTCACTTTGCGGTGATGGGTCAGTTTGGGGTGATGGGTCAATTTGTGATGAATAGTCAGTTTGGAGTGTTGAGTCAGTTTGGGGTGATGGTTCAATTTGGTGTGATGGGTCAGTTTGGTGTAAAGAGTCAGTTTGGAGTGATGGGTCAATTTTTTGTGATGGGTCAGTTTGGATTAATGGGTCAGTTCGTGGTGATGGGTCAGTTTGGGGTGATGAATCAATTTGGGGTGATGGGTCAGTTTGGGGTGATGAGTCAGTGGGGAGATGCGTCAGTTTGGGGTGCTGAGTCAGTTTGGAGTGATGAATCAGTTTGGAGTGATGAGTATGTTTTTGGTGATAAGTCAGTTTGGTGTAATGGGTCAGTTTGGGGTGATGGTTCAGTTTGGGGTGATGGGGCAGTTTAGGGTGATTGGGCAGTTTGGGGTGATGGGTCAGTTCAGGGTGATGGGCCAGTTTGGAGCGATGGGTCCGTTTGTGGGTGATGAGTCGGTTTGGTGAAATGGGTCAGTTTTTGGTCATGAGTCTCTTTGGGGTGATGCGTCAGTTTGGGGCGATGAGTCAGTTTGGGGTGATTAATCAGTTTGGGGTGATGTGTCAGTTTGTGGATGATGCGTCAGTTTGGGGTGATGGGACAGTTTGGAGTGATGAGTCAGTTTTTGGTGATGGGTCAGTTTGGGGTGATGGGTCAGTCGGGGATGATGAGTCAGTTTGGGGTGATGGGTCAATTTGGGGTTATGAGTCAGTTTCGGGTCATGAGTCAGTTTGGAGTGATGGGTCAGTTTTTGGTCATGGGTCAGTTTGGGTTAGTGGGTCAGTTTGTGGTGATGAGTCAGTTTGGGGTGATGGGTCAGTTTGTGGAGGTGCGTCAGTTTGGGATGATGAGTCTGTTTGTGTTGATGGGTCAGTTCAGGTTGATGGGTCAGTTTGGGGTGATGAGTCAGTTTGGAGTGATGAGTCAGTTTTTGGTGAAGAGTCAGTTTGGGGTGATGGTTCAGTTTGGGGTGGTGCGTCAGTTTGGGGTGATGAGTCAGTTTGGGGTGATGGGTCAGTTTGGGGTAATGGGTCAGTATGGGGTGATGAGTCAGTTTGTGATGATGACTCAATTATGGATGATGTGTCACTTTGGGGTGAAGAGTAAGTTTGGGGCGATGGGTCAGTTTGGGGAGATGGATCAGTTTGGGGTGATGGGTCAGTTTGCGTTGATGGATCAGGTTGGGGTAATGGGTCAGTTTGGGGTGATGGGACAGTTTTGGATGAAGACTCAGTTTGGAGTGATGAGTCAGTTTTTGGTGATGGATCAGTTTGGGGTGATGGGTCAGTCTGGTGTGATGTGTCAGTTTGGGGTCATGGGTCAGTTTGAGCTAATGGGTCAGTTTGTGGTGATGAGTCATTTTGGGGTGATGGGTCAGTTAGTGGAGGTGCGTCTGTTTGCGGAATGAGTCTGTTTGGATTGATGGGTCAGTTTGGGGTGAAGGGTCAGTTTGGGGTGATGGGTCAGTTTGGGGAGATGGATCATTTTGGGGTGATGGGTCAGTTTGCGGTGATGGGTCAGTTTGGGGTGATGGGTCAGTTTAGGGTGATGAATCAGTTTGGGATGATGGGTCAGTTTGGGATGATGAGACAGTTTTGGTTGATTGGTCAGTTTGGGGTGATGGGTTACTTCGGGGTGCTGATTACTTTGGGGTGAAGATTCAATTTGGGGTGATGGTTCAGTTTGGAGTGATGAGTATGTTTTTGGTGATGAGTCAGTTTGAGGCCATGAGTCAGTTTGGGGTGATGAGTCAGTTTGCGGTGTTGGGTCAGTTTGGTGTAATGCGTCAGTTTGGTGTGAAGATTCAGTTTGGAGTGATGAGTCAGTTTTTGGTGATGGATCAGTTTGGGGTGATGGGACAGTCGGGGATGATGAGTCAGTTTGGAGTGATGGGTCAATTTGGGGTGATGAGACAGTTTGGGATGATGAGTCAGTTTGGAGTGATGAGTATGTTTTTGGTGATGAGTCAGTTTGGGGTGATGAATCACTATGGGGTGAAGAGTTAGTTTGGGGTGATGAGTCAGTTTGGGGTAATTATTCAGTTTGGGGTGATGCGTCACTTTGGGGCGATGAGTCAGTTTGAGGTGATTATTCATTTTGGAGTGATAGGTCAATTTGGGGTGATAAGTCAGTTTGGGTTAATTGGTCAATTTCTGGTGATGAATCAGTTTGTGGGTGATGCGTAATTTGGGGTGATGGATCAGTTTGGGGTGATGAGTCAGTTTGGGGTGATGGGTCAGTTTAGGGTGATGGGTTACTTTGGGGTGCTGATTACTTTGGGGTGAAGATTCAATTTGGGGTGATGGTTCAGTTTGGTGTGATGCATCAGTTTTGTGTGATGCGTCAGTTTGCGGTGATGGGTCAGTTTTGGGTGATGGGTCAATATGGTATGAATAGTCCGTTTGGAGTGATGAGTCAGTTTTTGGTGATGGGTCAGTTTGGGGTGATGGGTCACTATGGTGTGATGAGTCAGTTTGGGGTAATGGATCAATTTGGGCTGATGGGTCAGTTTGGGGTAATGAGTCAGTTTGGAGTGATGGGTTAGTTTTTTGTGATGGGTCAGTTTGAGTTCGTGGGTCAGTCTGTGGTGATGATTAAATTTGGGGTGATGGGTCAGTTTGTGGTGGTGCGTCAGTTTGGGGTGATGAGTCTGTTTGGGTTGATGAGTCAGTTTGGGGTGATGGGTCAGTTTAGGGTGATGAGCCAGTTTGGAGTGATGAGTTAATTTTTGGTGAAGATTCACTTTGGGGTGACGGGTCAGTTTGTGGTGATGAGTCAATTTTGGGTGATGGGTCAGTTTTTTGTGATGGGTCAGTTTGGGTTCATGGGTCAGTTTGTGGTGATGAGTCAATTTTGTGTGATGGGACAATTTGGGGTGATGGGTCATTTTGGGGTGATGCATCAGTTTGGGGTGATGGGTCAGTTTGGGGTGATGAGTCAGTGGGGAGATTTGTTAGTTTGGGGTGATGAGTCAGTTGGGGTGATGGATCAGTTTGGGCGATGAGTCAGTTTGTGGTGATGAGTCAGTATGGGGTGATGGTTCAGGTTGTGGTGATGGGTCAGCTTTGGGTGATGGGTCAGTTTGTGGTGATAGATCAGTTTAGGGTGATGGGCCAGTTTTGGGTGATGGGTCAGTTTGTCGGTGATGAGTCGGTTTGGTGAAATGTGTCAATTCTATTTCATGAGTCTGTTTGGGGTGGTGCGTCAGTTTGGGGTGATGAATCAGGTTGGGCTGATGGGACAATTTGGGGTGGTGATTCAGTTTGGAGTGATAAGTCAGTTTTTGGTGATGAGTCATTTTGTGGTAATGGGTCAGTATGGGGTGAGGAGTCAATTTGTGGTGATGGGACAATTTGGGGTGATGGGTCAGTTTCGGGTGATGAATCAGTTTTGCATGATGGATCAGTTTGGGGCGATGAGTCAGTGGGGAGATTTGCCAGTTTGGGATGATGAGTCAGTTTGGGTTGATTGGTCAGTTTGGGGAGATGGGTCAATTTGGGGTGATGAGTCAGTTTGGAGTGATGAGTATGTTTTTGGTGATGAGTCAGTTTGGGTTGATGGGTCATTATGGGGTGAAATGTCAGTTTGGGGTGATGAGTCAGTTTGGGGTGATTATACAGTTTGGGGTGATGCGTCAGTTTCGGGCGATGAGTCAGTTTGGGGTGATTATTCATTTTGGGGTGATCGGTCAATTTGGGGTGATAAGTCAGTTTGGGTTAATTGGTCAATTTCGGGTGATGAGTAAGTTTGTGGGTGATGCGTCAGTTTGGGGTGATGGATCAGTTTGGGGTGATGAGTCAGTTTGGGGTGCTGGGTCAGTTTAGGGTGATGGGTTACTTTGGGGTGCTGATTACTTTGGGGTGAAGATTCAATTTGGGGTGATGGTTCAGTTTGGGGTGATGCGTCAGTTTGGGGTGATGGGTCAGTCGGGGATGATGAGTCAGTTTGGGGTGATGGGTCAATTTGGGGTGATGAGACAGTTTGGGGGTAGTGAGTCAGTTTGGAGTGAGGGGTCAGTTTGTGGAGGTGCATCAGATTGCGGTGATGAATCTGTTTGGGTTGATGGGTAATTTTGGGGTGATGGGTCAGTATGGGGTGAAGTGTCAGTTTGGGGTTAAGAGACACTTTGGGGTGATGGGTCAGTTTATGGTGATGAGTCAGTTTTGGGTGATGGGTCAGTTTGGAGTGATGAGTCAGTGGGGAGATGCATCATTTTGGGATGATGAGTCAGTTTGGGTTGATTGGTCAGTTTGGGGTGATGGGTCAATTTGGGGTGATGAGTCAGTTTGGAGTGATGATTATGTTTTTGGTGATGAGTCAGTTTGGGGTTATGGCTCATTATGGGGGAAAAATCAGTTTGGGGTGATGGGTCAGTTTGGGGTGATGAGTCAGTTTGGAGTGATTAGTATATTTTTGTTGATGAATCAGTTTGGGGTGATGGGTCAGTATGGGGTGAAGTTTCAGTTTGGGGTGATGGGTCACTTTGGGGTGATGAGTCAGTTTGGGGTGATGAGTCAGTTTAGGTTGATTGGTTAATTTTGGGTGCTGATTACTTTGGGGTGAAGATTCAATTTGGCTTGATGGTTCAGTTTGGGGTGATGCGTCAGTTTTATGTGATGCGTCAGTTAGGGGCGATGAGTCAGTTTGGGGTGATGAGTCACTTTGCGGTGATGGGTCAGTTTGGGGTGATGGGTCAATTTGTGATGAATAGTCAGTTTGGAGTGTTGAGTCAGTTTGGGGTGATGGTTCAATTTGGTGTGATGGGTCAGTTTGGAGTAATGAGTCAGTTTGGAGTGATGGGTCAATTTTTGGTGATGGGTCAGTTTGGATTAATGGGTCAGTTCGTGGTGATGAGTCGGTTTGGGGTGATGGCTTAATTTGTGGTGGTGCCTCAGTTTGGGGTTATGAGTCTGTTTGGGTTGATGGGTCAGTTTGGGGTGATGAATCAATTTGGGGTGATGGGTCAGTTTGGGGTGATGAGTCAGTGGGGAGATGCGTCAGTTTGGGATGATGAGTCAGTTTGGATTGATTGATCGGTTTGGGGTGCTGTGTCAGTTTGGAGTGATGAATCAGTTTGGAGTGATGAGTATGTTTTTGGTGATAAGTCAGTTTGGTGTGATGGGTCAGTTTGGGGTGATGGTTCAGTTTGGGGTGATGGGTCAATTTAGGGTGATTGGGCAGTTTGGGGTGATGGGTTAGTTCAGGGTGATGGGCCAGTTTGGAGCGATGGGTCAGTTTGTGGGTGATGAGTCGGTTTGGTGAAATGGGTCAGTTTTTGGTCATGAGTCTCTTTGGGGTGATGCGTCAGTTTGGGGCGATGAGTCAGTTTGCGGTGATTAATCAGTTTGGGGTGATGTGTCAGTTTGTGGATGATGCGTCAGTTTGGGGTGATGGGACAGTTTGGAGTGATGAGTCAGTTTTTGGTGATGGGTCAGTTTGGGGTGATGGGTCAGTCGGGGATGATGAGTCAGTTTGGGGTGATGGGTCAATTTGGGGTTATGAGTCAGTTTCGGGTCATGAGTCAGTTTGGAGTGATGGGTCAGTTTTTGGTCATGGGTCAGTTTGGGTTAGTGGGTCAGTTTGTGGTGATGAGTCAGTTTGGGGTGATGGGTCAGTTTGTGGAGGTGCGTCAGTTTGGGATGATGAGTCTGTTTGTGTTGATGGGTCAGTTCAGGGTGATGGGTCAGTTTTTGGTGAAGAGTCAGTTTGGGGTGATGGTTCAGTTTGGGGTGGTGCGTCAGTTTGGGGTGATGAGTCAGTTTGGGGTGATGGGTCAGTTTGGGGTAATGGGTCAGTATGGGTGATGAGTCAGTTTGTGATGATGACTCAATTATGGATGATGTGTCACTTTGGGGTGAAGAGTAAGTTTGGAGTGATGGGTCAGTTTGGGGAGATGGATCAGTTTGGGGTGATGGGTCAGTTTGCGTTGATGGATCAGGTTGGGGTAATGGGTCAGTTTGGGGTGATGGTAAAGTTTTGGATGAAGACTCAGTTTGGAGTGATGAGTCAGTTTTTGGTGATGGATCAGTTTGGGGTGATGGGTCAGTCTGGTGTGATGTGTCAGTTTGGGGTCATGGGTCAGTTTGGGCTAATGGGTCAGTTTGTGGAGATGAGTCATTTTGGGGTGATGGGTCAGTTAGTGGAGGTGCGTCAGTTTGCGGAATGAGTCTGTTTGGATTGATGGGTCAGTTTGGGGCGATGGGTCAGTTTGGGGTGATGGGTCAGTTTGTGGCTGATGAGTCGGTTTGGTGAAATGTGTCAATTTTTGGTTATGAGTCTGTTTGGGTGGTGCGTCAGTTTGTGGTGATGAGTCAATTATGGATGAGGGGTCAGTTTGGGGTGAAGAGTGAGTTTGGGGTGATGGGTCAGGTTGGGGAGATGGATCATTTTGGGGTGATGGGTCAGTTTGCGGTGATGGGTCAGTTTGGGGTGATGGGTCAGTTTAGGGTGATGAATCAGTTTGGGATGATGGGTCAGTTTGGGATAATGAGACAGTTTTGGTTGATTGGTCAGTTTGGGGTGATGGGTTACTTCGAGGTGCTGATTACTTTGGGGTGAAGATTCAATTTGGGGTGATGGTTCAGTTTGGAGTGATGAGTATGTTTTTGGTGATGAGTCAGTTTGGGGTGATGGGTCAGTCTGGGGTGAAGAGTCAGTTTGGGGTGATGGGTCAGTTTGGGGTGATGAGTCAATTTCGGGTGATGGGTCAGTTTAGGGTGATGGGTTACTTTGGGGTGCTGATTACTTTGGGGTTAAGATTCAATTTCGGGTGATAGTTCAGTTTGGGGTGATGCGTCAGTTTGGGGCGATGAGTCAGCTTGGGCAGATGAGTCAGTTTGCGTGATGGGTCAGTTTTGGCTGATGGTTCAATTTGGGATAAAGAATCAGTTTGGAGTGATGAGTCAGTTTTTGGTGATGGGTCAGTTTGGGGTGATGGGTCACTGTGGTGTGATGAGTCAGTTTGGGGTGATGGGTCAATTTGGGTGATGGGTCAGTTTTGGGTAATGAGTCAGTTTGGAGTGATGGGTCAGTTTTTTGTGATGAGTCTGTTTGGGTTGATGGGTCAGTTTTGGTTGATGGGTCAATTTGGGTGATGAGTCAGTTTGGAGTGATGAGTCAGTTTTTGCTGAAGAGTCACTTTGGGGTGATGGATCAGTTTGTGGTAATGAAACAGTTTGGGGTGATGGGTCAGTTTGGGGTGATGAGTCAGTGGGGAGATGCGTCAGTTTGGGATGATGAGTAAGTTTGGGTTGATTGGTCAGTTTGGGGTGATGGGGCAGTTTGGGGTGATTGGTCAGTAATGGGTGATGGGCCAGTTTGGAGTGATGGGTCAGTTTGTGGGTGATGACTCGGTTTTGTGAAATCGGTCCATTTTTGGTCAAGAGTCCGTTTAGGGTGGTGCTTCAGTTTGGGATGATGCGTCAGTTTGGGCCGATGAGTCAGTTTGCGGTGATTATTCAGTTTGGGGTGATGCGTCAGTTTGGGGCGATGAGTCAGTATGGGGTGATTATTCAGTTTGGGGTGATGGGTCAATTTGGGTGATGAGTCAATTAGGGGTGATGTGTCAGTTTAGGGTGATGGGTTACTTTGGCGTGCTGATTAATTTGGGTGAAGATTCAATTTGGGGTGATGCGTCAGTTTGGGGCCATGAGTCAGTTTGGGGTGATGAGTCAGTTTGCGGTGATGGGTCAGTTTGGGGTGATGGGTCAGTTTGTGGTGAAGAGTCAGTTTGGAGTGATGCGTCAGTTTGGGGCCATGAGTCAGTTTGGGGTGCTGGATCAGTTTTTGGTGATGGGTCAGTTTGGGGTGATGGGTCAGTCGGGTGTGATGAGTCGGTTTTGGGTGATGGGTCAATTTGGGGTGATGAGTCAGTTTGGGGTAATGAGTAAGTTTGGAGTGATGGGTCAGTTTTTGGTCGTGGGTCAGTTTGGGTTAATGGGTCAGTTTGTGGTGATGAGTCAGTTTGAGGTGATGGGTCAGTTTGTGGAGGTGCGTCAGTTTGGGGTGATGAGTCTGTTTTGGCTGACTGGACAGTTTGGGGTGATGGGTCAGTTTAGGGTGATGAATCCGTTTGGGATGATGGGTCAGTTTGGGGTGATGAGTCAGTGGGGAGATGCGTTAGTTTGGGATGATGAGTCAGTTTTGGTTGATTGGTCAGTTTGGTGTGATGGATCAATTTGGGGTGATGAGTCAATTTGGGGTGATGTGTCAGTTTGTGGTGGTGCGTCAGTTTAGGGTGATGAGTCTGTTTGGGTTGATGGGTCAGTTTAGGGTGATGGGTCAGTTTGGGGTGATGAGTCTGTTTGGTTTGATGGGTCAATTTGGGGTGATGTGTCAGTTTGTGGTGATGCGTCAGTTTGGGGTGATGAGTCTGTTTGGGTTGATGGGTCAGTTTAGGATGATGGGTCAGTTTGGGGTGATGAGTCAGTTTGGAGTGCTGGGTCAGTTTGTGGGTGATGAGTCGGTTTGGGTTGATTGGTCAGTTTGGGGTGATGGATCAATATGGGGTGATGAGTCAATTTGGGGTGATGTGTCAGTTTGGGGTGATGAGTCTGCTTGGGTTGATGGGTCAATTTGGGGTGATGTGTCAGTTTGTGGTGGTGCGTCAGTTTGGGGTGATGAGTCTGTTTGTGTTGATGGGTCAGTTTAGGGTGATGGGTCAGTTTTGGGTGATGAGTCAGTTTGGAGTGATGGGTCAGTTTGTGGGTGATGAGTCGGTTTGGTGAAATGTGTCAATTTTTGGTTATGAGTCTATTTGGGGTGGTGCGTCAGTTTGAGGTGATGAGTCAGTTTGGGTGATGGGTCAGTCGGGTGTGATGAGTCGGTTTGGGGTGATGGGTCAATTTGGGTGATGAGTCAGTTTGGGGTAATGAGTCAGTTTGGAGTAATGCGTCAGTTTTTGGTCATGGTTCAGTTTGGGTTAATGGGTCATTTTGTGGTGATGAGTCAGTTTGGGGTGATGGGTCAGTTTGTGGAGGTGCGTCAGTTTGGGGTGATGAGTCTGATTGGGTTGATGGGTATTTTTAGGGTGATGGCTCAGTTTGGGGTGATGAGTCAGTTTGGAGTGATGAGTCAAGTTTGGGTGATGGGTCACTTTATTGTGATGGGTCAGTTTGCGTTAATGGGTCAGTTTGTGGTGATGAGTCAATTTTGGGTGATGGGACAATTTGGGGTGATGGGTCAGTTTGGGGTGATGAATCAGTTTGATGTGATGGGTCAGTTTGGGGTGATAAGTCAGTGGGGAGATGCGCCAGTTTGGGGTGATGAGTCAGTTTGGGGTGATGCGTCAGTTTTGGGCGATGAGTTAGTTTGGGGTGCTTGGTCAGTTTGTGGGTGACGAGTCGGTTTGGTGAAATGTGTCAATTTTTGGTTATGAGTCTGTTTGGGGTGGTGCGTCAGTTTGGTGTGATGAGTCAGTTTGGGGTGATGGGTCAGTTTGGGGTGATGGGCCAGTTTTAGGTGATGGATCAGTGTGTGGTGATGGGTCAGTCGGGTGTGATGTGTCAGTTTGGGGTGATGGGTCAATTTAGGTGATGTGTCAGTTTGGGTAATGAGTCACTTTGGAGTGGTGGGTCAGTTTTTTGTGATGGGTCAGTTAGGGTTAATGGGTCAGTATGTGGTGATGTGTCAATTTGGGGTGATGGGTCAGTTTGTGGTGGTGCGTCAGTTTGGGATGATGAGTCTGTTTGTGTAGATGGGTCAGTTTGGGTGATGTGTCAGTTTGGGGTGATGAGTCATTTTGGAGTGATGAGTCAGTTTTTGGTGAAGCGTCACTTTGGGGTGATGGGTCAGTTTGGGGTGATGAATCAGTTTGATGTGATGGGTCAGTTTGGGGTGATAAGTCAGTGGGGAGATGCGCCAGTTTGGGGTGATGAGTCAGTTTGGGGTGATGCGTCAGTTTTGGGCGATCAGTTAGTTTGGGGTGCTTGGTCAGTTTGTGGGTGATGAGTCGGTTTGGTGAAATGTGTCAATTTTTGGTTATGAGTCTGTTTGGGGTGGTTCGTCAGTTTGGGGTGATGAGTCAGTTTGGGGTGATGGGTCAGTTGGGGTGATGGGTCAGTTTTTGGTGATGGGTCAATTTAGGTGATGTGTCAGTTTGGGTAATGAGTCACTTTGGAGTGGTGGGTCAGTTTTTTGTGATGGGTCAGTTAGGGTTAATGGATCAGTATGTGGTGATGTGTCAATTTGGGGTGATGGGTCAGTTTGTGGTGGTGCGTCAGTTTGGGGTGATGAGTCTGTTTGGGTGATCGGACAATGAAGGGTGATGGGTCAGTGAGGGGTGATGAATCAGTTTGGGGTGATGGGTCAGGTAGGGGTGATGCGTCAGTGTGGAGATGCGTCAGATTGGGGTGATGAGTCAGTTTGGGGTGCTGGTTCAGTTTGGGGTGATGGTTCAGATTGGGGTGATGGGTCAGTTTGGGGAGATGGATCAGTTTGGGGTGATGGATCAGTTTGGGATGATGGGTCAATCTGGTGTGATGCGTCAGTTTGGGTTGATATGTCAATTTGGGGTGATGGGTCAGTATGGAAATGAGTCAGTTTGGAGTGATGGGTCAGTTTGCGGTGATGAGTCAGTTTGGTGTGATGGTTCAGTTTGGGGTGGTGGGTCAGCTTGGGGTGATGCGTCAGTTTGGGGTGATGGTTCAGTTTAGGGTGATGGGCCAGTTTGGGGAGATGAATCAGTTTGGGGTGATGGGTCAGTTTGGGGAGATGGTTCAGTTTGCGGTGATGGATCAGTTTGGGGTGATGGGTCAGTTTGTGGTGATGGGACAGTTTGGGGTTTGGAGTCAGTTTGGGGTGATGGATCAGTTTGGGGTGATGGTTCAGTTTGCGGTGATGGATCAGTTTGGGGTGATGGGTCAGTTTGTGGTGATGGGACAGTTTGGGGTTTGGAGTCAGTTTGGGGTGATGGGTCAGTTTGGGGTGATGCTTCAATTTGAGGGTGACGAGTCGGTTTGGTGAAATGTGTCAATTTTTGGTTATGAGTCTGTTTGGGGTGGTGCGTCAGTTTGTGGTGATGAGTCAATTATGGATGATGGGTCAGTTTGGCGTGAAGAGTCAGTTTGGGGTGATGGGTCAGTTTGGGGAGATGGATCATTTTGGAGTGATGGGTCAGTTTGCGATGATGGGTCAGTTTGGAGTGATGGGTCAGTTTGGGGTGATGGAACAGTTTGGGGTGAAGAGTCAGTTTGGAGTGATGAGTCAGTTTTTGGTGATGGATCAGTTTGTGGTGATTTGTCAGTCGGGTGTGATGAGTCAGTTTGTGGTGATGGGTCAATTTGGGGTGATGGGTCAGTTTGTGGTGGTGCGTCAGTTTGGGGTGATGAGTCTGTTTGGGTTGATGGGTCAGTTTAGGGTGATGGGTCAGTTTGGAGTGATGAGTCAGTTTGGAGTGATGAGTCAGTTTTTGGTGAAGAGTCACTTTGGGATGATGGGTGAGTTTGTGGTGATGAGTCAATTTTGGGTGATGGGTCAGTTTATTGTGATGGGTCAGTTTGCGTTAATGGGTCAGTTTGTGGTGATGAGTCAATTTTGGGTGAACGGACAATTTAGGGTGATGGGTCAGTTAGGGGTGATGAATCAGTTTGGGGTGATGGGTCAGTTTGGGGTGATGACTCAGTGGGGAGATGCGTCAGTTTGGGGTGATGAGTCAGTTTGGGGTGATGGTTCAGTTTTGGGTGGTGCGTCAGTTCGGGGTGATGAGTCAGTTTGGGGTGATGGGTCAGTTTGGGCTAATGGGTCAGTATGGGGTGATGAGTCAGTTTGTTGTGATGAGTCAATTTTGGGTGATGGGTCAGTTTTTTGTGATGGGTCAGTTGGCGTTAATGGGTCAGTTTGTGGTGATGAATCAATTTTGGGTGATCGGACAATATAGGGTGATGGGTTAGTTAGGGGTGATGAATCAGTTTTGGGTGATGGGTCAGTTTGGGGTGATGAGTCAGTGGGGAGATGCGTCAGTTTGGGGTGATGAGTCAGTTTGGGGTGATGGTTCAGTTTGGGGTGATGGGTCAGCTTGGGGTGATGGGTCAGTTTGGGTTGATGGGTCAGTTTAAGGTGATGGACCAGTTTGGGGTGATTGGTCAGTTTGTGGGTGATGAGTCGGTTTGGTGAAATGTGTCAATTTTTCGTTATGAGTCTGTTTGGGGTGGTGCGTCAGTTATGGGTGATGAGTCAGTTTGGGTTGATGGGTCAGTTTGGGGTAATGTGTCAGTATGGGGTGATGAGTCAGTTTGCGGTAATGAGTCAATTATGGATGATGGTTCACTTTGGGGTGAAGAGTCAGTTTGGGGTGATGGGTCAGTTTGGGGAGATGGATCAGTTTGGGGTGATGGGTCAGTTTGCAGTGATGCATCAGTTTGGGGTGATGGGTCAGTTTGGGGTGATGGGTCAGTTTGGGTAATGAGTCAGTTTGGAGTAGTGGGTCAGTTTTTTGTGTTGGGTCAGTTAGGGTTAATGGGTCAGTTTGTGGTGATGGGTCAATTTGGGGTGATGGGTCAGTTTGTGGTGGTGCGTCAGTTTGGGGTGATGAGTCTGTTTGGGTTGATGGGTCAGTTTAGGGTGATGGGTCAGTTTGGAGTGATGAGTCATTTTGGAGTGATGAGTCAGTTTTTGGTGAAGAGTCACTTTGGGATGATGGGTGAGTTTGTGGTGATGAGTCAATTTTGGGTGATGGGTCAGTTTATTGTGATGGGTCAGTTTGCGTTAATGGGTCAGTTTGTGGTGATGAGTCAATTTTGGGTGAACGGACAATTTAGGGTGATGGGTCAGTTAGGGGTGATGGGTCATTTGGGGTGATGACTCAGTGGGGAGATGCGTCAGTTTGGGGTGATGAGTCAGTTTGGGGTGATGGTTCAGTTTTGGGTGGTGCGTCAGTTCGGGGTGATGAGTCAGTTTGGGGTGATGGGTCAGTTTGGGCTAATGGGTCAGTATGGGGTGATGAGTCAGTTTGTTGTGATGAGTCAATTTTGGGTGATGGGTCAGTTTTTTGTGATGGGTCAGTTTGCGTTAATGGGTCAGTTTGTGGTGATGAATCAATTTTGGGTGATCGGACAATATAGGGTGATGGGTTAGTTAGGGTGATGAATCAGTTTTGGGTGATGGGTCAGTTTGGGGTGATGAGTCAGTGGGGAGATGCGTCAGTTTGGGGTGATGAGTCAGTTTGGGGTGATGGTTCAGTTTGGGGTGATGGGTCAGCTTGGGGTGATGGGTCACTTTGGGTTGATGGGTCAGTTTAGGGTGATGGACCAGTTTGGGGTGATTGGTCAGTTTGTGGGTGATGAGTCGGTTTGGTGAAATGTGTCAATTTTTGGTTATGAGTCTGTTTGGGGTGGTGCGTCAGTTATGGGTGATGAGTCAGTTTGGGTTGATGGGTCAGTTTGGGGTAATGTGTCAGTATGGGGTGATGAGTCAGTTTGCGGTAATGAGTCAATTATGGATGATGGGTCACTTTGGGGTGAAGAGTCAGTTTGGGGTGATGGGTCAGTTTGGGGAGATGGATCAGTTTGGGGTGATGGGTCAGTTTGCAGTGATGCATCAGTTTGGGGTGATGGGTCAGTTTGGGGTGATGGGACAGTTTGGGGTAAAGAGACAGTTTGGAGTGATGAGTCAGTTTTTGTTGATGGATCAGTTATGGGTGATGGGTCAGTCTGGTGTGATGCGTCAGTTTGGGGTGATGGGTCAATTTGGGGTGATGGGTCAGTTTGGGGTAATGAGTCAGTTTGGAGTGATGGGTCAGTTTTGGGTGATGAGTCATTTTGGGGTGATGGTTCAGTTTGGGGTGATGGGTCAGCTTGGGGTGATGGGTGAGTTTGGGGTGATGGGTCAGTTTAGGGTGATGGGCCATTTTGGGGTGATGGGTCAGTTTGTGGGTGATGAGTAGGTTTGGTGAAATGTGTCAATTTCTGGTTATGAGTCGGTTTGGGATGCTGCGTCAGTTTGGGGTGATGAGTGAGTTTGGGGTGATGGTTCATTTTTGGGTGACGAGTCAGTTTGGAGTGATGAGTCAATTATGGATGATGGGTCAATTTGGGGTGAAGCGTCAGTTTGGGGTGATGGGTCAGTTTGGGGAGATGGATCAGTTTGGGGTGATGGGTCAGTTTGCGGTGATGGATCAGTTTGAGGTGATGGGTCAGTTTGGGGTGATGGGACAGTTTGGGGCGAAGAGTCAGTTTGGAGTGATGAGTCAGTTTTTGGTGTTGGATCAGTTTGGGGTGATGGGTCAGTCGGGTGTAATGAGTCAGTTTGGGGTGATGGGTCAATTTGGGGTGATGGGTCAGTTTGGGGTAATAAGTCAGTTTGGAGTGATGGTTCAGTTTTTGGTCATGGGTCAGTTTGGGTTAATGGGTCAGTTTGTGGTGATGAGTCAGTTTGGGGTGATGGGTCAGTTTGTGGAGGTGCGTCAGTTTGGGGGATGAGTCTGTTTGGAATGATGTGTCAGTTTGTGGTGATGGGTCAGTTTGGGGTGATGGGTCAGTTTGTGGGTGATGAGTCGTTTTGGTGAAATGTGTACATTTTTCGTTATGAATCTGTTTGTGGTGGTGAGTCAGTTTGGGGTGATGAGTGAGTTTGGGGTGATGGGTCAGTTTAGGGTGATGAGTCAGTTTGGAGTGATGAATCAGTTTTTGGTGATGAGTCAGTATGGGGTGATGAGTCAGTTTGTGATGATGAGTCAATTATGGATGATGGGTCAGTTTGGGGTGAAGAGTCAGTTTGGGTGATGGGTCAGTTAGGGGAGATGGATCAGTTTGGGGTGATGGGTCAGTTTGCGGTGATGGATCAGTTTGGGGTGATGGGTCAGTTTGGGGTGATGGGACAGTGTGGGGTGAAGAGTCAGTTTGGAGTGATGAGTCAGTTTTTGGTGATGGATCAGTTTGGGGTGATGGGTCAGTCGGGTGTGATGAGTCAGTTTGGGGTGATGGGTCAATTTGGGGTGATGGGTCAGTTTGGGGTAATGAGTCAGTTTGGAGCGATGGTTCAGTTTTTGGTCATTGGTCAGTTTGGGTTAATGGGTCAGTTTGTGGTGATGGGACAATTTGAGGTGATGGGTCAGTTTCGGGTGATGAATCAGTTTGGCGTGATGGGTCTGTTTGGGGTGATGAGTAAATTTGGGTTGATGAGTCAGTTTGGGTTGATTGGACAGTTTGCGGTAATGGGTCAAATTGGGGTGATGAATCAGTTTGGAGTGATGAGTATGTTTTGATGATGAGTCAGTTTGGGGTGATGGGTCAGTTTGGGGTGAAGATTCAATTTGGGGTGATGGTTCAGTTTGGGGTGATGCGTCAGTTTTGTGTGATGCGTCAGTTTGGGGCGATGAGTCAATTTGGGGCGATGAGTCAGTTTGCGGTGATGGGTCAGTTTGGGATGATGGGTCAATTTGGGATGAATAGTCAGTTTGGAGTGATGAGTCAGTTTGGGGTGATGAGTCTGTTTGGCTTGATGGGTCAGTTTGCGGTGATGGGTCAGTTTCGGGTGAAGAGTCAGTTTGGAGTGATGAGTCAGTTTTTGCTGAAGAGTCAATTTGGGGTGATGGTTCAGTTTGTGGCGAAGTGTCAGTTTTGGCTGATGGTACAATTTGGGGTGATGGGTCAGTTTGCGGTGATGAATCAGTTTGAGGTGATGTGTCAATTTGGGGTGATGAGTCAGTTTGGATTGAGTGGTCGGTTTGGGGTGGTGGTTCAGTTTGGGGTGATGAGTCAGTTTGGAGTGATGATTATGTTTTTGGTGATAAGTCAGTTTGGGGTGATGGTTCATTTTGGGGTGATGGGTCAGCTTGGGGTGATGGGTCAGTTTCGGTTGATGGGTCAGTTTAGGGTGATGGACCAGTTTGGAGTGCTGGGTCAGTTTGTGGGTGATGAGTCGGTTTGGTGAAATATGTCAATTTTTGGTTATGAGTCTGTTTGGGGTGGTGCGTCAGTTTGGGGTGATGAGTCAGTTTGGGGTAATGGGTCAGTATGGGGTGATGAGTCAGTTTGCGGTGATGAGTCAATTATGGATGATGGGTCACTTTGGGGTGAAGAATCAGTTTGGGGTGATGGGTCAGTTTGGGGAGTTGGATCAGTTTGGGGTGATGGGTCAGTTTGCAGTGATCCATCAGTTTGGGGTGATGGGTCAGTTTGGCGTAATGGGACAGTTTGGGGTGAAGAGTCAGTTTGGAGTGATGAGTCAGTTTTTGGTGATGGATCAGTTTTGCGTGATGGGTCAGTCTGGTGTGATGCATCAGTTTGGGGTGATGGGTCAATTTGGACTGATCGGTCAGTTTGCGGTAATGAGTCAGTTTGGAGTGATGAGTCAGTTTGGGGTGATGAGTCAGTTTGGGGTGATGGTTCAGTTTGGGGTGATGGGTCAGCTTGGGGTGATGGGTCAGTTTGGGGTGATGGGTCATTTTAGGGTGATGGGCCAGTTTGGGGTGGATGGGTCAGTTTGTGGGTGATGAGTAGTTTTGGTGAAATGTGTCAATTTCTGGTTATGAGTCGGTTTGGGGTGATGCGTCAGTTTGGGGTGACGAGTCAGTTTGGGGTGATGGGTCAGTTTGGGGAGATTGATCAGTTTGGGTGATGGGTCAGTTTGCGGTGATGGATCAGTTTGGGGTGATGGGTCATTTTGGGGTGATGGGACAGTTTGGGGCGAAGAGTCAGTTTGGAGTGATGAGTCAGTTTTTGGTGATGGATCAGTTTGGGGTGATGGGTCAGTCGGGTGTGATGAGTCAGTTTGGGGTGATGGGTCAATTTAGGGTGATGGGTCAGTTTGGGGAAATGAGTCAGTTTGGAGTGATGGGTCAGTTTGTGGGTGATGAGTCGGTTTGGTGAAATGTGTCAATTTTTGGTTATGAGTCTGTTTGGGGTTGTGCGTCAGTTTGGCGTGATGAGTCAGTTTGGGGTGATGGGTCAGTTTGGGGTGATGGGTCAGTTTGGGGTGATGGGTAAGTCGGGTGTGATGAGTCGGTTTGGGGTGATGGGTCAATTTGGGGTGATGAGTCAGTTTGGGGTAATGAGTCAGTTTGGAGTGATCTGTCAGTTTTTGGTCATGGGTCAGTTTGGGTTAATGGGTCAGTTTGTGGTGATGAGTCAGTTTGGGTTGATGGGTCAGTTTGTGGAGGTGCGTCAGTTTGGGGTGATGAGTCTGATTGAGTTGATAGGTAAGTTTAGGGTGATGGGTCAGTTTTGGGGTGATGAGTCATTTTGGTGTGATGAGTCAAGTTTGGGTGATGGGTCAGTTTATTGTGATGGGTCAGTTTGCGTTAAAGGGTCAGTTTGTGGTGATGAGTCAATTTTGGGTGATGGGACAATTTGGGGTGATGCGCCAGTTTGGGGTGATGAGTCAGTTTGGGGTAATGAGTCAGTTTGGAGTGATGTGTCAGTTTTTGGTCATGGGTCAGTTTGGGTTAATGGGTCAGTTTGTGGTGATGAGTCAGTTTGGGTTGATGGGTCAGTTTGTGGAGGTGCGTCAGTTTGGGGTGATGAGTCTGATTGAGTTGATAGGTAAGTTTAGGGTGATGGGTCAGTTTGGGGTGATGAGTCAGTTTGGAGTGATGAGTCAAGTTTGGGTGATGGGTCAGTTTATTGTGATGGGTCAGTTTGCGTTAAAGGGTCAGTTTGTGGTGATGAGTCAATTTTGGGTGATGGGACAATTTGGGGTGAAGAGTCAGTTTGGAGTGATGAGTCAGTTTTTGGTGATGGATCAGTTTGGGGTGATGGGTCAGTTTGCAGTGATCCATCAGTTTGGGGTGATGGGTCAGTTTGGCGTGATGGGACAGTTTGGGGTGAAGAGTCAGTTTGGAGTGATGAGTCAGTTTTTGGTGATGGATCAGTGTGTGGTGATGGGTCAGTCGGGTGTGATGTGTCAGTTTGGGGTGATGGGTCAATTTGGGGTGATGGGTCAGTTTGTGGTGGTGCGTCAGTTTGGGATGATGAGTCTGTTTGTGTTGATGGGTCAGTTTAGGGTGATGGGTCAGTTTGGGGTGATGATTCAGTTTGGAGTGATGAGTCAGTTTTTGCTGAAGCGTCACTTTGGGGTGATGGGTCAGTTTGTGGTGATGAGTCAATTTTGGGTGATGGGTCAGTTTATTGTGATGGGTCAGTTTGCGTTAATGGGTCAGTTTGTGGTGATGAGTCAATTTTGGGTGATCGGACAATTTAGGGTGATGAGTCAGTGAGGGGTGATGAATCAGTTTGGTGTGATGGGTCAGTTAGGGGTGATGAGTCAGTGTGGAGATGCGTCAGATTGGGGTGATGAGTCAGTTTGGGGTGATGGTTCAGTTTGGGGTGATGGTTCAGCTTGGGGTGATGGATCAGTTTGGGGTGATGGGTCAGTTTAGGGTGATGGGCCAGTTTGGGGTGATGGGTCAGTTTGTGGGTGATGAATCGTTTTGGTGAAATGTGTCAATTTTTGGTTATGAGTCTGTTTGGGGTGGGACGTCAGTTTGGGGTGATGAGTCAGTTTGGGGTGATGGGTCAGTTTGGGGTAATGGGTCAGTATGGGGTGATGAGTCAGTTTGTGTTGATGAGTCAATTATGGATGATGGGTCACTTTGGGTTGAAGAGTCAGTTTGGGGTGATGGGTCAGTTTGGGGAGATGTATCAGTTTGGGGTGATGGGTCAGTTTGGATTGATGGTTCAGTTTGGGGTGATGGGTCAGTTTATGGTGATGAGTCAGTTTTGGGTGATGGGACAATTTGAGGTGATGGGTTAGCTTCGGGTGATGAATCAGTTTGGCGTGATGGGTCTGTTTGGGGTGATGAGTAAATTTGGGTTGATGAGTCAGTTTGGGTTGATTGGTCAGTTTGCGGTGATGGGTCAATTTGGGGTGATGAATCAGTTTGGAGTGATGAATATGTTTTGATGATGAGTCAGTTTGGGGTGATGGGTCAGTATGGGGTGAAGAGTCAGTTTGGGGTGATGGGTCAGTTTGGGGTGAAGATTCAATTTGGGGTGATGGTTCAGTTTGGGGTGATGCGTCAGTTTTGTGTGATGCGTCAGTTTGGGGCGATGAGTCAATTTGGGACGATGAGTCAGTTTGCGGTGATGGGTCAGTTTGGGGTGATATGTCAATTTGGGATGAATAGTCAGTTTGGAGTGATGAGTCAGTTTGGGGTGATGAGTCTGTTTGGGTTGATGGATCAGTTTGCGGTGATGGGTCAGTTTCGGGTGAAGAGTCAGTTTGGAGTGATGAGTCAGTTTTTGCTGAAGAGTCAATTTGGGGTGATGGTTCAGTTTGTGGTGAAGTGTCAGTTTTGGCTGATGGTACAATTTGGGGTGATGGGTCAGTTTGGGGTGATGAATCAGTTTGGGGTGATGTGTCAATTTGGGGTGATGAGTCAGTTTGGATTGAGTGGTCGGTTTGGGGTGGTGGTTCAGTTTGGGGTGATGAGTCAGTTTGGAGTGATGAATATGTTTTTGGTGATAAGTCAGTTTGGGGTGATGGGTCAGTTTGGGGTGATGGTTCATTTTGGGGTGATGGGTCAGCTTGGGGTGATGGGTCTGTTTGGGTTGATGGGTCAGTTTAGGGTGATGGACCAGTTTGGGGTGCTGGGTCAGTTTGTGGGTGATGAGTCGGTTTGGTGAAATATGTCAATTTTTGGTTATGAGTCAGTTTGGGGTGGTGCTTCAGTTTGGGTTGATGAGTCAGTTTGGGGTAATGGGTCAGTATGGGGTGATGAGTCAGTTTGCGGTGATGAGTCAATTATGGATGATGGGTCACTTTGGGGTGAAGAGTCAGTTTGGTGTGATGGGTCAGTTTGGGGAGATGGATCAGTTTGGGGTGATGGGTCAGTTTGCAGTGATCCATCAGTTTGGGGTGATGGGTCAGTTTGGCGTGATGGGACAGTTTGGGGGGAAGAGTCAGTTTGGAGTGATGAGTCAGTTTTTGGTGATGGATCAGTGTGTGGTGATGGGTCAGTCGGGTGTGATGTGTCAGTTTGGGGTGATGGTTCAATTTGGGGTGATGGGTCAGTTTGTGGTGGTGCGTCAGTTTGGGATGATGAGTCTGTTTGTGTTGATGGGTCAGTTTAGGGTGATGGGTCAGTTTGGGGTGATGAGTCAGTTTGGAGTGATGAGTCAGGTTTTGGTGAAGCGTCACTTTGGGGTGATGGGTCAGTTTGTGGTGATGAGTCAATTTTGGGTGATAGGTCAGTTTATTGTGATGGGTCAGTTTGCGTTAATGGGTCAGTTTGTGGTGATGAGTCAATTATGGGTGATCGGACAATTTAGGGTGATGAGTCAGTGAGGGGTGATGAATCAGTTTGGGGTGATGGGTCAGTTAGGGGTGATGAGTCAGTGTGGAGATGCGTCAGATTGGGGTGATGAGTCAGTTTGGGGTGATGGTTCAGTTTGGGGTGATGGTTCAGCTTGGGGTGATGGATCAGTTTGGGGTGATGGGTCAGTTTAGGGTGATGGGCCAGTTTGGGGTGATGGGTCAGTTTGTGGGTGATGAATCGGTTTGGTGAAATGTGTCAATTTTTGTTTATGAGTCTCTTTGGGGTGGGACGTCAGTTTGGGGTGATGAGTCAGTTTGGGGTGATGGGTCAGTTTGGGGTAATGGGTCAGTATGGGGTGATGAGTCAGTTTGTGTTGATGAGTCAATTATGGATGATGGGTCACTTTGGGTTGAAGAGTCAGTTTGGGGTGATGGGTCAGTTTGGGGAGATGTATCAGTTTGGGGTGATGGGTCAGTTTTGATTGATGGTTCAGTTTGGGGTGATGGGTCAGTTTATGGTGATGAGTCAGTTTTGGGTGATGGGACAATTTGAGGTGATGGGTTAGTTTCGGGTGATGAATCAGTTTGGCGTGATGGGTCTGTTTGGGGTGATGAGTAAATTTGGGTTGATGAGTCAGTTTGGGTTGATTGGTCAGTTTGCAGTGATGGGTCAATTTGGGGTGATGAATCAGTTTGGAGTGATGAATATGTTTTGATGATGAGTCAGTTTGGGGTGATGGGTCAGTATGGGGTGAAGAGTCAGTTTGGGGTGATGGGTCAGTTTGGGGTGAAGATTCAATTTGGGGTGATTGTTCAGTTTGGGGTGATGCGTCAGTTTTGTGTGATGCGTCAGTTTGGAGCGATGAGTCAATTTGGGGCGATGAGTCAGTTTGCGGTGATGGGTCAGTTTGGGGTGATGGGTCAATTTGGGATGAATAGTCAGTTTGGAGTGATGAGTCAGTTTGGGGTGATGAGGCTGTTTGGGTTGATGGGTCAGTTTGCGGTGATGGGTGAGTTTCGGGTGAAGAGTCAGTTTGGAGTGATGAGTCAATTTTTGCTGAAGAGTCAATTTGGGTGATGGTTCAGTTTGTGGTGAAGTGTCAGTTTTGGCTGATGGTACAATTTGGGGTGATGGGTCAGTTTGGGGTGATGAATCAGTTTGGGGTGATGTGTCAATTTGGGGTGATGAGTCAGTTTGGATTGAGTGGTCGGTTTGGGGTGGTGGTTCAGTTTGGGGTGATGAGTCAGTTTGGAGTGATGAATATGTTTTTGGTGATAAGTCAGTTTGGGGTGATGGGTCAGTTTGGGGTGATGGTTCATTTTGGGGTGATGGGTCAGCTTGGGGTGATGGGTCTGTTTGGGTTGATGGGTCAGTTTAGGGTGATGGACCAGTTTGGGGTGCTGGGTCAGTTTGTGGGTGATGAGTCGGTTTGGTGAAATAAGTCAATTTTTGGTTATGAGTCAGTTTGGGGTGGTGCGTCAGTTTGGGTTGATGAGTCAGTTTGGGGTAATGGGTCAGTATGGGGTGATGAGTCAGTTTGCGGTGATGAGTCAATTATGGATGATGGGTCACTTTGGGGTGAAGAGTCAGTTTGGTGTGATGGGTCAGTTTGGGGAGATGGATCAGTTTGGGGTGATGGGTCAGTTTGCAGTGATCCATCAGTTTGGGGTGATGGGTCAGATTGGCGTGATGGGACAGTTTGGGGTGAAGAGTCAGTTTGGAGTGATGAGTCAGTTTTTGGTGATGGATCAGTTTTGCGTGATGGGTCAGTCTGATGTGATGCGTCAGTTTGGGGTGATGGGTCAATTTGGACTGATCGGTCAGTTTGGGGTAATGAGTCAGTTTGGAGTGATGGGTCAGTTTGGGGTGATGAGTCAGTTTGGGGTGATGGTTCAGTTTGGCGTGATGGGTCAGCTTGGGGTGATGGGTCAGTTTGTGGGTGATGAGTAGGTTTGGTGAAATGTGTCAATTTCTGGATATGAGTCGGTTTGGGGTGATGCGTCAGTTTGGGGTGATGAGTGACATTGGGGTGATGGGTCAGTTTGGGGTGACGAGTCAGTTTGGAGTGATGAGTCAATTATGGATAATGGGTCAATTTGGGGTGAAGAGTCAGTTTGGGGTGATGGGTCAGTTTGGGGAGATGGATCAGTTTGGGGTGATGGGTCAGTTTGGGGTGATGGGACAGTTTGGGGCGAAGAGTCAGTTTGGAGTGATGAGTCAGTTTTTGGTGATGGATCAGTTTGGGGTGATGGGTCAGTCGGGTGTGATGAGTCAGTTTGGGGTGATGGGTCAATTTAGGGTGATGGGTCAGTTTGGGGAAATGAGTCAGTTTGGAGTGATGGGTCAGTTTGTGGGTGATGAGTCGGTTTGGTGAAATGTGTCAATTTTTGGTTATGAGTCTGTTTGGGATGGTGCGTCAGGTTGGCGTGATGAGTCAGTTTGGGGTGATGGGTCAGTTTGGGATGATGGGTTAGTTTGGGGTGATGGGTCAGTCGGGTGTGATGAGTCGGTTTGGGGTGATGGGTCAATCTGGGGTGATGAGTCAGTTTGGGGTAATGAGTCAGTTTGGAGTGATGAGTCAGTTTTTGTTCATGGGTCAGTTTGGGTTAATGGGTCAGTTTGTGGTGATGAGTCAGTTTGGGTTGATGGGTCAGTTTGTGGAGGTGCGTCAGTTTGGGGTGATGAGTCTGATTGAGTTGATGGGTAAGTTTAGGGTGATGGGTCTGTTTGGGGTGATGAGTCAGTTTTGAGTGATGAGTCAAGTTTGCGTGATTGGTCAGTTTATTGTGATGGGTCAGTTTGCGTTAATGGGTCAGTTTGTGGTGATGAGTCAATTTTGGGTGATGGGACAATTTGGGGTGATGCACCAGTTTGGGGTGATGAGTCAGTTTGGGGTGATGCGTCAGTTTTGAGCGATGAGTTAGTTTGGGGTGCTTGGTCAGTTTGTGGGTGATGAGTCGGTTTGGTGAAATGTTTCAATTTTTGGTTATGAGTCTGTTTGGGGTGGTGCGTCAGTTTGGGGTGATGAGTCAGTTTGGAGTGATGAGTCAGTTTTTGCTGATGAGTCAGTTTGGGGGGAAGAGTCAGTTTGGAGTGATGTGTCAGTTTTTGGTGATGGATCAGTGTGTGGTGATGGGTCAGTCGGGTGTGATGTGTCAGTTTGGGGTGATGGGTCAATTTGGGGTGATGGGTCAGTTTGTGGTGGTGCGTCAGTTTGGGATGATGAGTCAGTTTGGAGTGATGAGTCAGTTTTTGGTGAAGCGTCACTTTGGGGTGATGAGTCAGTTTGTGGTGATGAGTCAATTTTGGGTGATGAGTCAGTTTATTGTGATGGGTCAGTTTGCGTTAATGGGTCAGTTTGTGGTGATGAGTCAATTTTGGGTGATCGGACAATTTAGGGTGATGAGTCAGTGAGGGGTGATGAATCAGTTTGGGGTGATGGGTCAGTTAGGGGTGATGAGTCAGTGTGGAGATGCGTCAGATTGGGGTGATGAGTCAGTTTGGGGTGATGGTTCAGTTTGGGGTGATGGTTCAGCTTGGGGTGATGGATCAGTTTGGGGTGATGGGTCAGTTTAGGATGATGGTCCAGTTTGGGGTGATGAGTCAATTTGGGGTGATGGGTCAGTTTGGGGTAATGGGTCAGTATGGGGTGATGAGTCAGTTTGTGTTGATGAGTCAATTATGGATGATGGGTCACTTTGGGTTGAAGAGTCAGTTTAGGGTGATGGGTCAGTTTGGGGAGATGTGTCAGTTTGGGGTGATGGGTCAGTTTGGGATGATGGGTCAGTCTGGTGTGATGCGTCAGTTTGGGGTAATGTGTCAATTTGGGGTGATGGGTCAGTTTGGGGTAATGAGTCAGTTTGGAGTGATGGGTCAGTTTGCGGTGATGAGTCAGTTTGTGGTGATGGTTCAGTTTGGCGTGGTGGGTCAGCTTGTGGTGATGGGTCAGTTTGGGGTGATGGGTCAGTTTAGGGTGATGGGCCAGTTTGGAGTGATGAGTCAGTTTTTGGTGATGAGTAATTTTGGGGTAATGGGTAAGTATGGAGTGATGAGTCAGTTTGTGGTGATGAGTCAATTACGGATGATGGGTCAATTTGGGGTGAAGAGTCAGTTTGGGGTGTTGGGTCAGTTTGGGGAGATGGATCAGTTTGGGGTGATGGCCAGTTTGCGGTGATGCATCAGTTTGGGGTGATGGGTCAGTTTGTGGTGATGGGACAGTTTGGGGTTTGGAGTCAGTTTGGAGTGATGAGTCAGTTTTTGGTGATGGATCAGTTTGGGGTGATGGGTCAGTCGGGTGTGATGAGTCAGTTTGGGGTGATGGGTCAATTTGGGGTGATGGGTCAGTTTGAGGTAATGAGTCAGTTTGGAGTGATGGGTCAGTTTTTGGTCATGGGTCAGTTTGGGCTAATGGGTTAGTTTGTGGTGATGAGTCAGTTTGGGGTGATGGGTCAGTTTGTGGAGTAGCGTCAGTTTGGGGAATGAGTCTGTTAGGATTGATGGGTCAGTTTGGGGTGATGGGTCAGTTTGGGGTGATGGTTCAATTTGTGGGTGATGAGTCGTTTTGGTGAAATGTGTCAACTTTTGGTTATGAGTCAGTTTGGGGTGGTGCGTCAGTTTGTGGCGATGAGTCAATTATGGATGATGGGTCAGTTTGCCGTGAAGAGTCAGTTTGGGGTGATGGGTCAGTTTGGGGAGATGGATCATTTTGGGGTGATGGGTCAGATTGCGGTGATGGGTCAGTTTGGAGTGATGGGTCAGTTTGGGGTGATGGAACAGTTTGGGGTGAAGAGTCAGTTTGGAGTGAAGAGTCAGTTTTTGGTGATGGATCAGTTTGTGGTGATTTGTCAGTCGGGTGTGATGAGTCAGTTTGCGGTGATGGGTCAATTTGGGTGATGGGTCAGTTTGGGTAATGAGTCAGTTTGGAGTGGTGGGTCAGTTTTTTGTGTTGGGTCAGTTAGGGTTAACGGGTCAGTTTGTGGTGATGGGTCAATTTGGGGTGATGAGTCAGTTTTTGGTGATGAGTAATTTTGGGGTAATGGGTAAGTATGGAGTGATGAGTCAGTTTGTGGTGATGAGTCAATTACGGATGATGGGTCAGTTTGGGGTGAAGAGTCAGTTTGGGGTGTTGGGTCAGTTTGGGGAGATGGATCAGTTTGGGGTGATGGCCAGTTTGCGGTGATGCATCAGTTTGGGGTGATGGGTCAGTTTGTGGTGATGGGACAGTTTGGGGTTTGGAGTCAGTTTGGAGTGATGAGTCAGTTTTTGGTGATGGATCAGTTTGGGGTGATGGGTCAGTCGGGTGTGATGAGTCAGTTTGGGGTGATGGGTCAATTTGGGGTGATGGGTCAGGTTGAGGTAATGAGTCAGTTTGGAGTGATGGGTCAGTTTTTGGTCATGGGTCAGTTTGGGCTAATGGGTTAGTTTGTGGTGATGAGTCAGTTTGGGGTGATGGGTCAGTTTGTGGAGTAGCGTCAGTTTGGGGAATGAGTCTGTTAGGATTGATGGGTCAGTTTGGGGTGATGGGTCAGTTTGGGGTGATGGTTCAATTTGTGGGTGATGAGTCGTTTTGGTGAAATGTGTCAACTTTTGGTTATGAGTCAGTTTGGGGTGGTGCGTCAGTTTGTGGCGATGAGTCAATTATGGATGATGGGTCAGTTTGCCGTGAAGAGTCAGTTTGGGGTGATGGGTCAGTTTGGGGAGATGGATCATTTTGGGATGATGGGTCAGATTGCGGTGATGGGTCAGTTTGGAGTGATGGGTCAGTTTGGGGTGATGGAACAGTTTGGGGTGAAGAGTCAGTTTGGAGTGAAGAGTCAGTTTTTGGTGATGGATCAGTTTGTGGTGATTTGTCAGTCGGGTGTGATGAGTCAGTTTGCGGTGATGGGTCAATTTGGGTGATGGGTCAGTTTGGGTAATGAGTCAATTTGGAGTGGTGGGTCAGTTTTTTGTGTTGGGTCAGTTAGGGTTAACGGGTCAGTTTGTGGTGATGGGTCAATTTGGGGTGATGAGTCAGTTTTTGGTGATGAGTAATTTTGGGGTAATGGGTAAGTATGGAGTGATGAGTCAGTTTGTGGTGATGAGTCAATTACGGATGATGGGTCAGTTTGGGGTGAAGAGTCAGTTTGGGGTGTTGGGTCAGTTTGGGGAGATGGATCAGTTTGGGGTGATGGCCAGTTTGCGGTGATGCATCAGTTTGGGGTGATGGGTCAGTTTGTGGTGATGGGACAGTTTGGGGTTTGGAGTCAGTTTGGAGTGATGAGTCAGTTTTTGGTGATGGATCAGTTTGGGGTGATGGGTCAGTCGGGTGTGATGAGTCAGTTTGGGGTGATGGGTCAATTTGGGGTGATGGGTCAGGTTGAGGTAATGAGTCAGTTTGGAGTGATGGGTCAGTTTTTGGTCATGGGTCAGTTTGGGCTAATGGGTTAGTTTGTGGTGATGAGTCAGTTTGGGGTGATGGGTCAGTTTGTGGAGTAGCGTCAGTTTGGGGAATGAGTCTGTTAGGATTGATGGGTCAGTTTGGGGTGATGGGTCAGTTTGGGGTGATGGTTCAATTTGTGGGTGATGAGTCGTTTTGGTGAAATGTGTCAACTTTTGGTTATGAGTCAGTTTGGGGTGGTGCGTCAGTTTGTGGCGATGAGTCAATTATGGATGATGGGTCAGTTTGCCGTGAAGAGTCAGTTTGGGGTGATGGGTCAGTTTGGGGAGATGGATCATTTTGGGATGATGGGTCAGATTGCGGTGATGGGTCAGTTTGGAGTGATGGGTCAGTTTGGGGTGATGGAACAGTTTGGGGTGAAGAGTCAGTTTGGAGTGAAGAGTCAGTTTTTGGTGATGGATCAGTTTGTGGTGATTTGTCAGTCGGGTGTGATGAGTCAGTTTGCGGTGATGGGTCAATTTGGGTGATGGGTCAGTTTGGGTAATGAGTCAGTTTGGAGTGGTGGGTCAGTTTTTTGTGTTGGGTCAGTTAGGGTTAACGGGTCAGTTTGTGGTGATGGGTCAATTTGGGGTGATGAGTCAGTTTTTGGTGATGAGTAATTTTGGGGTAATGGGTAAGTATGGAGTGATGAGTCAGTTTGTGGTGATGAGTCAATTACGGATGATGGGTCAGTTTGGGGTGAAGAGTCAGTTTGGGGTGTTGGGTCAGTTTGGGGAGATGGATCAGTTTGGGGTGATGGCCAGTTTGCGGTGATGCATCAGTTTGGGGTGATGGGTCAGTTTGTGGTGATGGGACAGTTTGGGGTTTGGAGTCAGTTTGGAGTGATGAGTCAGTTTTTGGTGATGGATCAGTTTGGGGTGATGGGTCAGTCGGGTTTGATGAGTCAGTTTGGGGTGATGGGTCAATTTGGGGTGATGGGTCAGGTTGAGGTAATGAGTCAGTTTGGAGTGATGGGTCAGTTTTTGGTCATGGGTCAGTTTGGGCTAATGGGTTAGTTTGTGGTGATGAGTCAGTTTGGGGTGATGGGTCAGTTTGTGGAGTAGCGTCAGTTTGGGGAATGAGTCTGTTAGGATTGATGGGTCAGTTTGGGGTGATGGGTCAGTTTGGGGTGATGGTTCAATTTGTGGGTGATGAGTCGTTTTGGTGAAATGTGTCAACTTTTGGTTATGAGTCAGTTTGGGGTGGTGCGTCAGTTTGTGGCGATGAGTCAATTATTGATGATGGGTCAGTTTGCCGTGAAGAGTCAGTTTGGGGTGATGGGTCAGTTTGGGGAGATGGATCATTTTGGGGTGATGGGTCAGATTGCGGTGATGGGTCAGTTTGGAGTGATGGGTCAGTTTGGGGTGATGGAACAGTTTGGGGTGAAGAGTCAGTTTGGAGTGAAGAGTCAGTTTTTGGTGATGGATCAGTTTGTGGTGATTTGTCAGTCGGGTGTGATGAGTCAGTTTGCGGTGATGGGTCAATTTGGGTGATGGGTCAGTTTGGGTAATGAGTCAGTTTGGAGTGGTGGGTCAGTTTTTTGTGTTGGGTCAGTTAGGGTTAACGGGTCAGTTTGTGGTGATGGGTCAATTTGGGGTGATGGGTCAGTTTGTGGTGGTGCGTCAGTTTGGGGTGATGAGTCTGTTTGGGTTGATGGGTCAGTTTAGGGTGATGGGTCAGTTTGGAGTGAGGGGCCAGTTTGGAGTGATGAGTCAGTTTTTGGTGAAGAGTCACTTTGGGATGATGGGTGAGTTTGTGGTGATGAGTCAATTTTGGGTGATGGGTCAGTTTATTGTGATGGGTCAGTTTGCGTTAATGGGTCAGTTTGTGGTGATGAGTCAATTTTGGGTGATCGGACAATTTAGGGTGATGGGTCAGTTAGGGGTGATGAATCAGTTTGGTGTGATGTGTCAGCTTGGGGTGATGACTCAGTCGGGAGATGCGTCAGTTTGGGGTGATGAGTCAGTTTGTGGTGATGAGTCAATTTTGGGTGATGGGTCAGTTTTTTGTGATGGGTCAGTTTGCGTTAATGGGTAAGTTTGTGGTGATGTATCAATTTTGGGTGATCGGACAATTTAGGGTGATGGCTCAGTGGGGAGATGCGTCAGTTTGGGTTGATGAGTCAGTTTGGGGTGATGGTTCAGTTTGGGGTGATGGGTCAGCTTGGGGTGATGGGTCAGTTTGGGGTGATGGGTCAGTTTAGGGTGATGGACCAGTTTGGGGTGCTGGGTCAGTTTGTGGTGATGAGTCAATTTTGGGTGATCGGACAATTTAGGGTGATGGGTCAGTTAGGGGTGATGAATCAGTTTGGTGTGATGGGTCAGTTTGGGGTGATGACTCAGTAGGGAGATGCGTCAGTTTGGGGTGATGAGTCAGTTTGAGTGATGGTTCAGTTTGGGTGGTGCGTCAGTTTGGGGTGATGAGTCAGTTTGTGGTGATGAGTCAATTTTGGGTGATGGGTCAGTTTTGTGTGATGGGTCAGTTTGCGTTAATGGGTCAGTTTGTGGTGATGAATCAATTTTGGGTGATCGGACAATTTCGGGTGATGGCTCAGTGGGGAGATGCGTCAGTTTGGGGTGATGAGTCAGTTTGGGATGATGGTTCAGTTTGGGGTGATGGGTCAGTTTGGGTGATGGGTCAGTTTGAGGTGATGGGTCAGTTTAGGGTGATGGACCAGTTTGGGGTGCTGGATCAGTTTGTGGGTGATGAGTCGGTTTGGTGAAATGTGTCAATTTTTGGTTATGAGTCTGTTTGGGGTGGTGCGTCAGTTTGGGGTGATGAGTCAGTTTGTTGTGATGGGTCAGTTTGTGGTAATGGGTCAGTATGGGGTGATCAGTCAGTTTGTGGTGATGAGTCAATTATGGATGATGGGTCACTTTGGGGTGAAGAGTCAGTTTGGGATGATGGTTCAGTTTGGGGAGATGGATCAGTTTGGGGTGATGGGTCAGTTTGCAGTGATGCATCAGTTTGGGGTGATGGGTCAGTTTGGGGTGATGGGACAGTTTGGGGTGAAGAGTCAGTTTGGAGTGATGAGTCATTTTTTGGTGATGGATCAGTTTTGGGTGATGGGTCAGTCCAGTGTGATGCGTCAGTTTGGGATGATGGGTCAGTTGGGGAGATGGGTCAGTTTGTGGTAATGAGTCAGTTTGAAGTGATGGGTCAGTTTGCGGTGATGAGTCAATTTGGGGTGATGGTTCAGTTTGGGGTGATGGGTCAGCTTGGGGTGATGGGTCAGTTTGGGGTGATGGGTCAGTTTAGGGTGATGGGCCAGTTTGGGGTGATGGGTCAGTTTGTGGGTGATGAGTAGGTTTGGTGAAATGTGTCAATTTCTGGTTATGAGTCGGTTTGGGATGCTGCATCAGTTTGGGGTGATGAGTGAGTTTGGATTGATGGGTCATTTTTGGGTGACGAGTCAGTTTGGAGTGATGAGTCAATTATGGATGGTGGGTCAAAATGGGGTGAAGAGTCAGTTTGGGGTGATGGGTCAGTTTGGGGAGATGGATAAGTTTGGGGTGATGGGTCAGTTTGCGGTGATGGATCAGTTTGGGGTGATGGGTCAATTTGGGGTGATGGGACAGTTTGGGGCGAAGAGTCAGTTTGGAGTGATGAGTCAGTTTTTGGTGATGGATCAGTTTGGGGTGATGGGTCAGTCGGGTGTGATGAGTCAGTTTGGGGTGATGGATCAATTTGGGGTGATGGGTCAGTTTGTGGGTGATGAGTCGGTTTGGTGAAATGTGTACATTTTTCGTTATGAATCTGTTTGTGGTGGTGAGTCAGTTTGGGGTGATGAGTGAGTTTGGGGTGATGGGTCAGTTTGGGGTGATGAGTCAGTTTGGAGTGATGAGTCAGTTTTTGGTGATGAGTCATTTTGGGGTAATGGGTCAGTATGGAGTGATGAGTCAGTTTGTGATGATGAGTCAATTATGGATGATGGGTCAGTTTGGGGTGAAGAGTCAGTTTGGAGTGATGAGTCAGTTTTTGGTGATGGATCAGTTTGGGGTGATGGGTCAGTCGGGTGTGATGAGTCAGTTTGGGGTGATGGGTCAATTTGGGGTGATGGGTCAGTTTGGGGTAATGAGTCAGTTTGGAGCGATGGTTCAGTTTTTGGTCATTGGTCAGTTTGGGTTAATGGGTCACTTTGTGGTGATGAGTCAGTTTGGTGTGATGGGTCAGTTTGTGGAGGTGCGTCAGTTTGGGGGAAGAGTCTGTTTAGATTGAATGTTCAGTTTGGGGTGATGGGTCAGTTTATGGAGATGAGTCAGTTTTGGGTGATGAGACAATTTGAGGTGATGGGTCAGTTTAGGGTGATGGGTCAGTTTGGAGTGAGGGGCCAGTTTGGAGTGATGAGTCAGTTTTTGGTGAAGAGTCACTTTGGGATGATGGGTGAGTTTGTGGTGATGAGTCAATTTTGGGTGATGGGTCAGTTTATTGTGATGGGTCAGTTTGCGTTAATGGGTCAGTTTGTGGTGATGAGTCAATTTTGGGTGATCGGACAATGTAGGGTGATGGGTCAGTTAGGGGTGATGAATCAGTTTGGTGTGATGTGTCAGCTTGGGGTGATGACTCAGTCGGGAGATGCGTCAGTTTGGGGTGATGAGTCAGTTTGTGGTGATGAGTCAATTTTGGGTGATGGGTCAGTTTTTTGTGATGGGTCAGTTTGCGTTAATGGGTAAGTTTGTGGTGATGAATCAATTTTGGGTGATCGGACAATTTAGGGTGATGGCTCAGTGGGGAGATGCGTCAGTTTGGGTTGATGAGTCAGTTTGGGGTGATGGTTCAGTTTGGGGTGATGGGTCAGCTTGGGGTGATGGGTCAGTTTGGGGTGATGGGTCAGTTTAGGGTGATGGACCAGTTTGGGGTGCTGGGTCAGTTTGTGGTGATGAGTCAATTTTGGGTGATCGGACAATTTAGGGTGATGGGTCAGTTAGGGGTGATGAATCAGTTTGGTGTGATGGGTCAGTTTGGGGTGATGACTCAGTAGGGAGATGCGTCAGTTTGGGGTGATGAGTCAGTTTGGGTGATGGTTCAGTTTGGGTGGTGCGTCAGTTTGGGGTGATGAGTCAGTTTGTGGTGATGAGTCAATTTTGGGTGATGGGTCAGTTTTGTGTGATGGGTCAGTTTGCGTTAATGTGTCAGTTTGTGGTGATGAATCAATTTTGGGTGATCGGACAATTTCGGGTGATGGCTCAGTGAGGAGATGCGTCAGTTTGGGTTGATGAGTCAGTTTGGGATGATGGTTCAGTTTGGGGTGATGGGTCAGTTTGGGTGATGGGTCAGTTTGAGGTGATGGGTCAGTTTAGGGTGATGGACCAGTTTGGGTGCTGGATCAGTTTGTGGGTGATGAGTCGGTTTGGTGAAATGTGTCAATTTTTGGTTATGAGTCTGTTTGGGGTGGTGCGTCAGTTTGGGGTGATGAGTCAGTTTGGGGTGATGGGTCAGTTTGTGGTAATGGGTCAGTATGGGGTGATCAGTCAGTTTGTGGTGATGAGTCAATTATGGATGATGGGTCACTTTGGGGTGAAGAGTCAGTTTGGGATGATGGTTCAGTTTGGGGAGATGGATCAGTTTGGGGTGATGGGTCAGTTTGCAGTGATGCATCAGTTTGGGGTGATGGGTCAGTTTGGGGTGATGGGACAGTTTGGGGTGAAGAGTCAGTTTGGAGTGATGAGTCATTTTTTGGTGATGGATCAGTTTTGGGTGATGGGTCAGTCCAGTGTGATGCGTCAGTTTGGGATGATGGGTCAGTTTGGGGAGATGGGTCAGTTTGTGGTAATGAGTCAGTTTGAAGTGATGGGTCAGTTTGCGGTGATGAGTCAATTTGGGGTGATGGTTCAGTTTGGGGTGATGGGTCAGCTTGGGGTGATGGGTCAGTTTGGGGTGATGGGTCAGTTTAGGGTGATGGGCCAGTTTGGGGTGATGGGTCAGTATGGGGTGATGAGTCAGTTTGTGTTGATGAGTCAATTATGGATGATGGGTCACTTTGGGTTGAAGAGTCAGTTTGGGGTGATGGGTCAGTTTGGGGAGATGTATCAGTTTGGGGTGATGGGTCAGTTTGGATTGATGGTTCAGTTTGGGGTGATGGGTCAGTTTATGGTGATGAGTCAGTTTTGGGTGATGGGACAATTTGAGGTGATGGGTTAGCTTCGGGTGATGAATCAGTTTGGCGTGATGGGTCTGTTTGGGGTGATGAGTAAATTTGGGTTGATGAGTCAGTTTGGGTTGATTGGTCAGTTTGCGGTGATGGGTCAATTTGGGGTGATGAATCAGTTTGGAGTGATGAATATGTTTTGATGATGAGTCAGTTTGGGGTGATGGGTCAGTATTGGGTGAAGAGTCAGTTTGGGGTGATGGGTCAGTTTGGGGTGAAGATTCAATTTGGGGTGATGGTTCAGTTTGGGGTGATGCGTCAGTTTTGTGTGATGCGTCAGTTTGGGGCGATGAGTCAATTTGGGGCGATGAGTCAGTTTGCGGTGATGGGTCAGTTTGGGGATATATGTCAATTTGGGATGAATAGTCAGTTTGGAGTGATGAGTCAGTTTGGGGTGATGAGTCTGTTTGGGTTGATGGATCAGTTTGCGGTGATGGGTCAGTTTCGGGTGAAGAGTCAGTTTGGAGTGATGAGTCAGTTTTTGCTGAAGAGTCAATTTGGGGTGATGGTTCAGTTTGTGGTGAAGTGTCAGTTTTGGCTGATGGTACAATTTGGGGTGATGGGTCAGTTTGGGGTGATGAATCAGTTTGGGGTGATGTGTCAATTTGGGGTGATGAGTCAGTTTGGATTGAGTGGTCGGTTTGGGGTGGTGGTTCAGTTTGGGGTGATGAGTCAGTTTGGAGTGATGAATATGTTTTTGGTGATAAGTCAGTTTGGGGTGATGGGTCAGTTTGGGGTGATGGTTCATTTTGGGGTGATGGGTCAGCTTGGGGTGATGGGTCTGTTTGGGTTGATGGGTCAGTTTAGGGTGATGGACCAGTTTGGGGTGCTGGGTCAGTTTGTGGGTGATGAGTCGGTTTGGTGAAATATGTCAATTTTTGGTTATGAGTCAGTTTGGGGTGGTGCGTCAGTTTGGGTTGATGAGTCAGTTTGGGGTAATGGGTCAGTATGGGGTGATGAGTCAGTTTGCGGTGATGAGTCAATTATGGATGATGGGTCACTTTGGGGTGAAGAGTCAGTTTGGTGTGATCGGTCAGTTTGGGGAGATGGATCAGTTTGGGGTGATGGGTCAGTTTGCAGTGATCCATCAGTTTGGGGTGATGGGTCAGTTTGGCGTGATGGGACAGTTTGGGGGGAAGAGTCAGTTTGGAGTGATGAGTCAGTTTTTGGTGATGGATCAGTGTGTGGTGATGGGTCAGTCGGGTGTGATGTGTCAGTTTGGGGTGATGGGTCAATTTGGGGTGATGGGTCAGTTTGTGGTGGTGCGTCAGTTTGGGATGATGAGTCTGTTTGTGTTGATGGGTCAGTTTAGGGTGATGGGTCAGTTTGGGGTGATGAGTCAGTTTGGAGTGATGAGTCAGTTTTTGGTGAAGCGTCACTTTGGGGTGATGGGTCAGTTTGTGGTGATGAGTCAATTTTGGGTGATAGGTCAGTTTATTGTGATGGGTCAGTTTGCGTTAATGGGTCAGTTTGTGGTGATGAGTCAATTATGGGTGATCGGACAATTTAGGGTGATGAGTCAGTGAGGGGTGATGAATCAGTTTGGGGTGATGGGTCAGTTAGGGGTGATGAGTCAGTGTGGAGATGCGTCAGATTGGGGTGATGAGTCAGTTTGGGGTGATAGTTCAGTTTGGGGTGATGGTTCAGCTTGGGGTGATGGATCAGTTTGGGGTGATGGGTCAGTTTAGGGTGATGGGCCAGTTTGGGGTGATGGGTCAGTTTGTGGGTGATGAATCGGTTTGGTGAAATGTGTCAATTTTTGTTTATGAGTCAGTTTGGGGTGATGGATCAGTTTGGGGTGATGGGTCAGTTTAGGGTGATGGGCCAGTTTGGGGTGATGGGTCAGTTTGTGGGTGATGAATCGGTTTGGTGAAATGTGTCAATTTTTGTTTATGAGTCAGTTTGGGGTGATAAGTCAGTTTGGGGTGATGGGTCAGTTTGGGGTGATGGTTCATTTTGGGGTGATGGGTCAGCTTGGGGTGATGGGTCTGTTTGGGTTGATGGGTCAGTTTAGGGTGATGGACCAGTTTGGGGTGCTGGGTCAGTTTGTGGGTGATGAGTCGGTTTGGTGAAATAAGTCAATTTTTGGTTATGAGTCAGTTTGGGGTGGTGCGTCAGTTTGGGTTGATGAGTCAGTTTGGGGTAATGGGTCAGTATGGGGTGATGAGTCAGTTTGCGGTGATGAGTCAATTATGGATGATGGGTCACTTTGGGGTGAAGAGTCAGTTTGGTGTGATGGGTCAGTTTGGGGAGATGGATCAGTTTGGGGTGATGGGTCAGTTTGCAGTGATCCATCAGTTTGGGGTGATGGGTCAGATTGGCGTGATGGGACAGTTTGGGGTGAAGAGTCAGTTTGGAGTGATGAGTCAGTTTTTGGTGATGGATCAGTTTTGCGTGATGGGTCAGTCTGATGTGATGCGCCAGTTTGGGGTGATGGGTCAATTTGGACTGATCGGTCAGTTTGGGGTAATGAGTCAGTTTGGAGTGATGGGTCAGTTTGGGGTGATGAGTCAGTTTGGGGTGATGGTTCAGTTTGGCGTGATGGGTCACCTTGGGGTGATGGGTCAGTTTGTGGGTGATGAGTAGGTTTGGTGAAATGTGTCAATTTCTGGATATGAGTCGGTTTGGGGTGATGCGTCAGTTTGGGGTGATGAGTGACATTGGGGTGATGGGTCAGTTTGGGGTGACGAGTCAGTTTGGAGTGATGAGTCAATTATGGATAATGGGTCAATTTGGGGTGAAGAGTCAGTTTGGGGTGATGGGTCAGTTTGGGGAGATGGATCAGTTTGGGGTGATGGGTCAGTTTGGGGTGATGGGACAGTTTGGGGCGAAGAGTCAGTTTGGAGTGATGAGTCAGTTTTTGGTGATGGATCAGTTTGGGGTGATGGGTCAGTCGGGTGTGATGAGTCAGTTTGGGGTGATGGGTCAATTTAGGGTGATGGGTCAGTTTGGGGAAATGAGTCAGTTTGGAGTGATGGGTCAGTTTGTGGGTGATGAGTCGGTTTGGTGAAATGTGTCAATTTTTGGTTATGAGTCTGTTTGGGATGGTGCGTCAGGTTGGCGTGATGAGTCAGTTTGGGGTGATGGGTCAGTTTGGGATGATGGGTCAGTTTGGGGTGATGGGTCAGTCGGGTGTGATGAGTCGGTTTGGGGTGATGGGTCAATCTGGGGTGATGAGTCAGTTTGGGGTAATGAGTCAGTTTGGAGTGATGAGTCAGTTTTTGTTCATGGGTCAGTTTGGGTTAATGGGTCAGTTTGTGGTGATGAGTCAGTTTGGGTTGATGGGTCAGTTTGTGGAGGTGCGTCAGTTTGGGGTGATGAGTCTGATTGAGTTGATGGGTAAGTTTAGGGTGATGGGTCTGTTTGGGGTGATGAGTCAGTTTTGAGTGATGAGTCAAGTTTGCGTGATTGGTCAGTTTATTGTGATGGGTCAGTTTGCGTTAATGGGTCAGTTTGTGGTGATGAGTCAATTTTGGGTGATGGGACAATTTGGGGTGATGCACCAGTTTGGGGTGATGAGTCAGTTTGGGGTGATGCGTCAGTTTTGAGCGATGAGTTAGTTTGGGGTGCTTGGTCAGTTTGTGGGTGATGAGTCGGTTTGGTGAAATGTTTCAATTTTTGGTTATGAGTCTGTTTGGGGTGGTGCGTCAGTTTGGGGTGATGAGTCAGTTTGGGGTGATGGGTCAGTTTGGGGTGATGAGTCAGTTTGGAGTGATGAGTCAGTTTTTGCTGATGAGTCAGTTTGGGGGGAAGAGTCAGTTTGGAGTGATGTGTCAGTTTTTGGTGATGGATCAGTGTGTGGTGATGGGTCAGTCGGATGTGATGTGTCAGTTTGGGGTGATGGGTCAATTTGGGGTGATGGGTCAGTTTGTGGTGGTGCGTCAGTTTGGGATGATGAGTCAGTTTGGAGTGATGAGTCAGTTTTTGGTGAAGCGTCACTTTGGGGTGATGAGTCAGTTTGTGGTGATGAGTCAATTTTGGGTGATGAGTCAGTTTATTGTGATGGGTCAGTTTGCGTTAATGGGTCAGTTTGTGGTGATGAGTCAATTTTGGGTGATCGGACAATTTAGGGTGATGAGTCAGTGAGGGGTGATGAATCAGTTTGGGGTGATGGGTCAGTTAGGGGTGATGAGTCAGTGTGGAGATGCGTCAGATTGGGGTGATGAGTCAGTTTGGGGTGATGGTTCAGTTTGGGGTGATGGTTCAGCTTGGGGTGATGGATCAGTTTGGGGTGATGGGTCAGTTTAGGGTGATGGGTCAGTTTGGGGTGATGAGTCAGTTTGGGGTGATGGCTCAGTTTGGGGTAATGGGTCAGTATGGGGTGATGAGTCAGTTTGTGTTGATGAGTCAATTATGGATGATGGGTCACTTTGGGTTGAAGAGTCAGTTTAGGGTGATGGGTCAGTTTGGGGAGATGTGTCAGTTTGGGGTGATGGGTCAGTTTGGGATGATGGGTCAGTCTGGTGTGATGCGTCAGTTTGGGGTAATGTGTCAATTTGGGGTGATGGGTCAGTTTGGGGTAATGAGTCAGTTTGGAGTGATGGGTCAGTTTGCGGTGATGAGTCAGTTTGTGGTGATGGTTCAGTTTGGCGTGGTGGGTCAGCTTGTGGTGATGGGTCAGTTTGGGGTGATGGGTCAGTTTAGGGTGATGGGCCAGTTTGGAGTGATGAGTCAGTTTTTGGTGATGAGTAATTTTGCGGTAATGGGTAAGTATGGAGTGATGAGTCAGTTTGTGGTGATGAGTCAATTACGGATGATGGGTCAGTTTGGGGTGAAGAGTCAGTTTGGGGTGTTGGGTCAGTTTGGGGAGATGGATCAGTTTGGGGTGATGGCCAGTTTGCGGTGATGCATCAGTTTGGGGTGATGGGTCAGTTTGTGGTGATGGGACAGTTTGGGGTTTGGAGTCAGTTTGGAGTGATGAGTCAGTTTTTGGTGATGGATCAGTTTGGGGTGATGGGTCAGTCGGGTGTGATGAGTCAGTTTGGGGTGATGGGTCACTTTGGGGTGATGGGTCAGTTTGAGGTAATGAGTCAGTTTGGAGTGATGGGTCAGTTTTTGGTCAAGGGTCAGTTTGGGCTAATGGGTTAGTTTGTGGTGATGAGTCAGTTTGGGGTGATGGGTCAGTTTGTGGATGAGCGTCAGTTTGGGGAATGAGTCTGTTAGGATTGATGGGTCAGTTTGGGGTGATGGGTCAGTTTGGGGTGATGGTTCAATTTGTGGGTGATGAGTCGTTTTGGTGAAATGTGTCAACTTTTGGTTATGAGTCAGTTTGGGGTGGTGCGTCAGTTTGTGGCGATGAGTCAATTATGGATGATGGGTCAGTTTGCCGTGAAGAGTCAGTTTGGGGTGATGGGTCAGTTTGGGGAGATGGATCATTTTGGGGTGATGGGTCAGATTGCGGTGATGGGTCAGTTTGGAGTGATGGGTCAGTTTGGGGTGATGGAACAGTTTGGGGTGAAGAGTCAGTTTGGAGTGAAGAGTCAGTTTTTGGTGATGGATCAGTTTGTGGTGATTTGTCAGTCGGGTGTGATGAGTCAGTTTGCGGTGATGGGTCAATTTGGGTGATGGGTCAGTTTGGGTAATGAGTCAGTTTGGAGTGGTGGGTCAGTTTTTTGTGTTGGGTCAGTTAGGGTTAACGGGTCAGTTTGTGGTGATGGGTCAATTTGGGGTGATGAGTCACTTTTTGGTGATGAGTAATTTTGGGGTAATGGGTAAGTATGGAGTGATGAGTCAGTTTGTGGTGATGAGTCAATTACGGATGATGGGTCAGTTTGGGGTGAAGAGTCAGTTTGGGGTGTTGGGTCAGTTTGGGGAGATGGATCAGTTTGGGGTGATGGCCAGTTTGCGGTGATGCATCAGTTTGGGGTGATGGGTCAGTTTGTGGTGATGGGACAGTTTGGGGTTTGGAGTCAGTTTGGAGTGATGAGTCAGTTTTTGGTGATGGATCAGTTTGGGGTGATGGGTCAGTCGGGTGTGATGAGTCAGTTTGGGGTGATGGGTCAATTTGGGGTGATGGGTCAGGTTGAGGTAATGAGTCAGTTTGGAGTGATGGGTCAGTTTTTGGTCATGGGTCAGTTTGGGCTAATGGGTTAGTTTGTGGTGATGAGTCAGTTTGGGGTGATGGGTCAGTTTGTGGAGTAGCGTCAGTTTGGGGAATGAGTCTGTTAGGATTGATTAGTCAGTTTGGGGTGATGGGTCAGTTTGGGGTGATGGTTCAATTTGTGGGTGATGAGTCGTTTTGGTGAAATGTGTCAACTTTTGGTTATGAGTCAGTTTGGGGTGGTGCGTCAGTTTGTGGCGATGAGTCAATTATGGATGATGGGTCAGTTTGCCGTGAAGAGTCAGTTTGGGGTGATGGGTCAGTTTGGGGAGATGGATCATTTTGGGGTGATGGGTCAGATTGCGGTGATGGGTCAGTTTGGAGTGATGGGTCAGTTTGGGGTGATGGAACAGTTTGGGGTGAAGAGTCAGTTTGGTGTGAAGAGTCAGTTTTTGGTGATGGATCAGTTTGTGGTGATTTGTCAGTCGGGTGTGATGAGTCAGTTTGCGGTGATGGGTCAATTTGGGTGATGGGTCAGTTTGGGTAATGAGTCAGTTTGGAGTGGTGGGTCAGTTTTTTGTGTTGGGTCAGTTAGGGTTAACGGGTCAGTTTGTGGTGATGGGTCAATTTGGGGTGATGGGTCAGTTTGTGGTGGTGCGTCAGTTTGGGGTGATGAGTCTGTTTGGGTTGATGGGTCAGTTTAGGGTGATGGGTCAGTTTGGAGTGAGGGGCCAGTTTGGAGTGATGAGTCAGTTTTTGGTGAAGAGTCACTTTGGGATGATGGGTGAGTTTGTGGTGATGAGTCAATTTTGGGTGATGGGTCAGTTTATTGTGATGGGTCAGTTTGCGTTAATGGGTCAGTTTGTGGTGATGAGTCAATTTTGGGTGATCGGACAATTTAGGGTGATGGGTCAGTTAGGGGTGATGAATCAGTTTGGTGTGATGTGTCAGTTTGGGGTGATGACTCAGTCGGGAGATGCGTCAGTTTGGGGTGATGAGTCAGTTTGTGGTGATGAGTCAATTTTGGGTGATGGGTCAGTTTTTTGTGATGGGTCAGTTTGCGTTAATGGGTAAGTTTGTGGTGATGAATCAATTTTGGGTGATCGGACAATTTAGGGTGATGGCTCAGTGGGGAGATGCGTCAGTTTGGGTTGATGAGTCAGTTTGGGGTGATGGTTCAGTTTGGGGTGATGGGTCAGCTTGGGGTGATGGGTCAGTTTGGGGTGATGGGTCAGTTTAGGGTGATGGACCAGTTTGGGGTGCTGGGTCAGTTTGTGGTGATGAGTCAATTTTGGGTGATCGGACAATTTAGGGTGATGGGTCAGTTAGGGGTGATGAATCAGTTTGGTGTGATGGGTCAGTTTGGGGTGATGACTCAGTAGGGAGATGCGTCAGTTTGGGGTGATGAGTCAGTTTGAGTGATGGTTCAGTTTGGGTGGTGCGTCAGTTTGGGGTGATGAGTCAGTTTGTGGTGATGAGTCAATTTTGGGTGATGGGTCAGTTTTGTGTGATGGGTCAGTTTGCGTTAATGGGTCAGTTTGTGGTGATGAATCAATTTTGGGTGATCGGACAATTTCGGGTGATGGCTCAGTGGGGAGATGCGTCAGTTTGGGTTGATGAGTCAGTTTGGGATGATGGTTCAGTTTGGGGTGATGGGTCAGTTTGGGTGATGGGTCAGTTTGAGGTGATGGGTCAGTTTAGGGTGATGGACCAGTTTGGGGTGCTGGATCAGTTTGTGGGTGATGAGTCGGTTTGGTGAAATGTGTCAATTTTTGGTTATGAGTCTGTTTGGGGTGGTGCGTCAGTTTGGGGTGATGAGTCAGTTTGGGGTGATGGGTCAGTTTGTGGTAATGGGTCAGTATGGGGTGATCAGTCAGTTTGTGGTGATGAGTCAATTATGGATGATGGGTCACTTTGGGGTGAAGAGTCAGTTTGGGATGATGGGTCAGTTTGGGGAGATGGATCAGTTTGGGGTGATGGGTCAGTTTGCAGTGATGCATCAGTTTGGGGTGATGGGTCAGTTTGGGGTGATGGGACAGTTTGGGGTGAAGAGTCAGTTTGGAGTGATGAGTCATTTTTTGGTGATGGATCAGTTTTGGGTGATGGGTCAGTCCAGTGTGATGCGTCAGTTTGGGATGATGGGTCAGTTGGGGAGATGGGTCAGTTTGTGGTAATGAGTCAGTTTGAAGTGATGGGTCAGTTTGCGGTGATGAGTCAATTTGGGTTGATGGTTCAGTTTGGGGTGATGGGTCAGCTTGGGGTGATGGGTCAGTTTGGGGTGATGGGTCAGTTTAGGGTGATGGGCCAGTTTGGGGTGATGGGTCAGTTTGTGGGTGATGAGTAGGTTTGGTGAAATGTGTCAATTTCTGGTTATGAGTCGGTTTGGGATGCTGCATCAGTTTGGGGTGATGAGTGAGTTTGGATTGATGGGTCATTTTTGGGTGACGAGTCAGTTTGGAGTGATGAGTCAATTATGGATGGTGGGTCAAAATGGGGTGAAGAGTCAGTTTGGGGTGATGGGTCAGTTTGGGGAGATGGATAAGTTTGGGGTGATGGGTCAGTTTGCGGTGATGGATCAGTTTGGGGTGATGGGTCAATTTGGGGTGATGGGACAGTTTGGGGCGAAGAGTCAGTTTGGAGTGATGAGTCAGTTTTTGGTGATGGATCAGTTTGGGGTGATGGGTCAGTCGGGTGTGATGAGTCAGTTTGGGGTGATGGGTCAATTTGGGGTGATGGGTCAGTTTGTGGGTGATGAGTCGGTTTGGTGAAATGTGTACATTTTTCGTTATGAATCTGTTTGTGGTGGTGAGTCAGTTTGGGGTGATGAGTGAGTTTGGGGTGATGGGTCAGTTTGGGGTGATGAGTCAGTTTGGAGTGATGAGTCAGTTTTTGGTGATGAGTCATTTTGGGGTAATGGGTCAGTATGGAGTGATGAGTCAGTTTGTGATGATGAGTCAATTATGGATGATGGGTCAGTTTGGGGTGAAGAGTCAGTTTGGAGTGATGAGTCAGTTTTTGGTGATGGATCAGTTTGGGGTGATGGGTCAGTCGGGTGTGATGAGTCAGTTTGGGGTGATGGGTCAATTTGGGGTGATGGTTCAGTTTGGGGTAATGAGTCAGTTTGGAGCGATGGTTCAGTTTTTGGTCATTGGTCAGTTTGGGTTAATGGGTCACTTTGTGGTGATGAGTCAGTTTGGTGTGATGGGTCAGTTTGTGGAGGTGCGTCAGTTTGGGGGAAGAGTCTGTTTAGATTGAATGTTCAGTTTGTGGTGATGGGTCAGTTTATGGAGATGAGTCAGTTTTGGGTGATGGGACAATTTGAGGTGATGGGTCAGTTTGGGGTGAAGATTCAATTTGGGGTGATGGTTCAATTTGGGGTGATGCGTCAGTTTTGTGTGATGCGTCAGTTTGGGGCGATGAGTCAATTTGGGGCGATGAGTCAGTTTGCGGTGATGGGTCAGTTTGGGGTGATGGGTCAATTTGGGATGAATAGTCAGTTTGGAGTGATGAGTCAGTTTGGGGTGATGAGTCTGTTTGGGTTGATGGGTCAGTTTGCGGTGATGCGTCAGTTTCGGGTGAAGAGTCAGTTTGGACTGATGAGTCAGTTTTTGCTGAAGATTCAATTTGGGGTGATGGTTCAGTTTGGGGTGATGGTTCATTTTGGGGTGAGGGGTAAGTTTGGGGTGATGGGTTAGTTTGGGGTGATGAATCAGTTTGGGGTGATGGGTCAGTTTGGGTTGATGAGTCAGTTTGGATTGATTGGTCGGTTTGGGGTGATGTATCAGTTTGGGGTGTTGAGTCAGTTTGGAGTGATGAGTATGTTTTTGGCGATATGTCAGTTTGGGGTGATGTGTCAGTTTGCGGTGATGGGTCAGTTTGGGGTGATGGTTCAGTTTGGGGTGATGTGTCAGCTTGGGTGATGGGTCAGTTTGGGGTGAAGGGTCAGTTTAGGGTGATGGGCCAGTTTGAGGTGATGGGTCAGTTTGTGGGTGATGAGTAGGTTTGGTGAAATGTGTCAATTTCTGGTTATGAGTCGGTTTGGGGTGATGCGTCAGTTTGGGGTGATGAGTGAGTTTGGGGTGATGGGTCAGTTTGGGGTGACGAGTCAGTTTGGAGTGATGAGTCAATTATGGATGGTGGGTCAATTTGGGGTGAAGAGTCAGTTTGGGGTGATGGGTCAGTTTGGGGAGATGGATCAGTTTGGGGTGATGTGTCAGTTTGCGGTGATGGATCAGTTTGGGGTGATGGGTCAGTTTGGGGTGATGGGACAGTTTGGGGCGACGAGTCAGTTTGGAGTGATGAGTCAGTTTTTGGTGATGGATCAGTTTGGGGTGATGGGTCAGTTTGTGGAAGTGCGTCAGTTTGGGGGATGAGTCTGTTTGGAATGATGTGTCAGTTTGGGGTGATGGGTCAGTTTGTGGTGAATGGTCAGTTTGTGGGTGATGAGTCGGTTTGGTGAAATGTGTACATTTTTCGTTATGAGTCTGTTTGTGGTGGTGAGTCAGTTTGGGGTGATGAGTGAGTTTGGGGTGATGGATCAGTTTGGGGTGATGAGTCAGTTTGGAGTGATGAGTCAGTTTTTGGTGATGAGTCATTTTGGGGTAATGGGTCAGTATGGGGTGATGAGCCAATATGTGATGATGAGTCAATTATGGATGATGGGTCAATTTGGGGTGATGGGACAGTTTGGGGCGAAGAGTCAGTTTGGAGTGATGAGTCAGTTTTTGGTGATGGATCAGTTTGGGGTGATGGGTCAGTCGGGTGTGATGAGTCAGTTTGGGGTGATGGGTCAATTTGGGGTGATGGGTCATTTTGTGGGTGATGAGTCGGTTTGGTGAAATGTGTACATTTTTCGTTATGAATCTGTTTGTGGTGGTGAGTCAGTTTGGGGTGATGAGTGAGTTTGGGGTGATGGGTCAGTTTGGGGTGATGAGTCAGTTTGGAGTGATGAGTCAGTTTTTGGTGATGAGTCATTTTGGGGTAATGAGTCAGTATGGAGTGATGAGTCAGTTTGTGATGATGAGTCAATTATGGATGATGGGTCAGTTTGGGGTGAAGAGTCAGTTTGGAGTGATGAGTCAGTTTTTGGTGATGGATCAGTTTGGGGTGATGGGTCAGTCGGGTGTGATGAGTCAGTTTGGGGTGATGGGTCAATTTGGGGTGATGGGTCAGTTTGGGGTAATGAGTCAGTTTGGAGCGATGGTTCAGTTTTTGGTCATTGGTCAGTTTGGGTTAATGGGTCACTTTGTGGTGATGAGTCAGTATGGTGTGATGGGTCAGTTTGTGGAGGTGCGTCAGTTTGGGGGAAGAGTCTGTTTAGATTGAATGTTCAGTTTGGGGTGATGGGTCAGTTTATGGAGATGAGTCAGTTTTGGGTGATGGGACAATTTGAGGTGATGGGTCAGTTTGGGGTGAAGATTCAATTTGGGGTGATGGTTCAATTTGGGGTGATGCGTCAGTTTTGTGTGATGCGTCAGTTTGGGGCGATGAGTCAATTTGGGGCGATGAGTCAGTTTGCGGTGATGGGTCAGTTTGGGGTCATGGGTCAATTTGGGATGAATAGTCAGTTTGGAGTGATGAGTCAGTTTGGGGTGATGAGTCTGTTTGGGTTGATGGGTCAGTTTGCGGTGATGCGTCAGTTTCGGGTGAAGAGTCAGTTTGGAGTGATGAGTCAGTTTTTGCTGAAGATTCAATTTGGGGTGATGGTTCAGTTTGGGGTGATGGTTCATTTTGGGGTGAGGGGTAAGTTTGGGGTGATGGGTTAGTTTGGGGTGATGAATCAGTTTGGGGTGATGGGTCAGTTTGGGTTGATGAGTCAGTTTGGATTGATTGGTCGGTTTGGGGTGATGTATCAGTTTGGGGTGTTGAGTCAGTTTGGAGTGATGAGTATGTTTTTGGCGATATGTCAGTTTGGGGTGATGTGTCAGTTTGCGGTGATGGGTCAGTTTGGGGTGATGGTTCAGTTTGGGGTGATGGGTCAGCTTGGGTGATGGGTCAGTTTGGGGTGAAGGGTCAGTTTAGGGTGATGGGCCAGTTTGAGGTGATGGGTCAGTTTGTGGGTGATGAGTAGGTTTGGTGAAATGTGTCAATTTCTGGTTATGAGTCGGTTTGGGGGGATGCGTCAGTTTGAGGTGATGAGTGAGTTTGGGGTGATGGGTCAGTTTGGGGTGACGAGTCAGTTTGGAGTGATGAGTCAATTATGGATGGTGGGTCAATTTGGGGTGAAGAGTCAGTTTGGGGTGATGGGTCAGTTTGGGGAGATGGATCAGTTTGGGGTGATGTGTCAGTTTGCGGTGATGGATCAGTTTGGGGTGATGGGTCAGTTTGGGGTGATGGGACAGTTTGGGGCGACGAGTCAGTATGGAGTGATGAGTCAGTTTTTGGTGATGGATCAGTTTGGGGTGATGGGTCAGTTTGTGGAGGTGCGTCAGTTTGGGGGATGAGTCTGTTTGGAATGATGTGTCAGTTTGGGGCGATGGGTCAGTTTGTGGTGAATGGTCAGTTTGTGGGTGATGAGTCGGTTTGGTGAAATGTGTACATTTTTCGTTATGAGTCTGTTTGTGGTGGTGAGTCAGTTTGGGGTGATGAGTGAGTTTGGGGTGATGGATCAGTTTGGGGTGATGAGTCAGTTTGGAGTGATGAGTCAGTTTTTGGTGATGAGTCATTTTGGGGTAATGGGTCAGTATGGGGTGATGAGCCAATATGTGATGATGAGTCAATTATGGATGATGGGTCAGTTTGGGGTGAAAGGTCAGTTTGGGTGATGTGTCAGTTTGGCGTGATGGGTCAGTTTGGTGTGATGGGACAGTTTGGGGTGAAGAGTCAGTTTGGAGTGATGAGTCAGTTTTTGGTGATGGATCAGTTTGGGGTGAAGAGTCAGTTTGGAGTGATGAGTCAGTTTTTGCTGAAGAGTCAATTTTGGGTTATGGTTCAGTTTGTGGTGAAGTGTCAGTTTTGGGTGATGGGACACTTTGGGGTGATGGGTCAGTTTGGGGTGATGAATCAGTTTCGAGTGCTGTGTCAATTTGGGGTGATGAGTCAGTTTGGATTGAGTGGTCGGTTTGGGGTGGTGGTTCAGTTTGGGGTGATGAGTCAGTTTGGAGTGATGAGTATGTTTTTGGTGATAACTCAGTTTGGGGTGATGGGTCAGTTTGGGGTGATGGTTCATTTTGGGGTGAGGGGTCAGTTTGGGTTGATGAGTCAGTTTGGATTGATTGGTCGGTTTGGGGTGATGTGTCAGTTTGGGGTGTTGAGTCAGTTTGGAGTGATGAGTATGTTTTTGGTGATAAGTCAGTTTGGGGTGATGTGTCAGTTTGCGGTGATGGGTCAGTTTGGGGTGATGGTTCAGTTTGGGGTGATGGGTCAGCTTGGCTGATGGGTCAGTTTGGGGTGATGGGTCAGTTTAGGGTGATGGGCCAGTTTGAGGTGATGGGTCAGTTTGGGGTGATGACTCAGTAGGGAGATGCGTCAGTTTGGGGTGATGAGTCAGTTTGGGTGATGGTTCAGTTTGGGTGGTGCGTCAGTTTGGGGTGATGAGTCAGTTTGTGGTGATGAGTCAATTTTGGGTGATGGGTCAGTTTTGTGTGATGGGTCAGTTTGCGTTAATGGGTCAGTTTGTGGTGATGAATCAATTTTGGGTGATCGGACAATTTCGGGTGATGGCTCAGTGGGGAGATGCGTCAGTTTGGGTTGATGAGTCAGTTTGGGGTGATGGTTCAGTTTGGGGTGATGGGTCAGTTTGGGTGATGGGTCAGTTTGAGGTGATGGGTCAGTTTAGGGTGATGGACCAGTTTGGGGTGCTGGGTCAGTTTGTGGGTGATGAGTCGGTTTGGTGAAATGTGTCAATTTTTGGTTATGAGTCTGTTTGGGGTGGTGCGTCAGTTTGGGGTGATGAGTCAGTTTGGGGTGATGGGTCAGTTTGGGGTAATGGGTCAGTATGGGGTGATGAGTCAGTTTGTGGTGATGAGTCAATTATGGATGATGGATCACTTTGGGGTGAAGAGTCAGTTTCGGATGATGGGTCAGTTTGGGGAGATGGATCAGTTTGGGGTGATGGGTCAGTTTGCAGTGATGCATCAGTTTGGGGTGATGGGTCAGTTTGGGGTGATGGGACAGTTTGGGGTGAAGAGTCAGTTTGGAGTGATGAGTCAGTTTTTGGTGATGGATCAGTTTTGGGTGATGGGTCAGTCCAGTGTGATGCGTCAGTTTGGGGTGATGGGTCAATTTGGGGTGATGGGTCAGTTTGTGGTAATGAGTCAGTTTGAAGTGAAGGGTCAGTTTGCGGAGATGAGTCAATTTGGGGTGATGGTTCAGTTTGGGGTGATGGGTCAGCTTGGGGTGATGGGTCAGTTTGGGGTGATGGGTCACTTTAGGGTGATGGGCCAGTTTGGGGTGATGGGTCAGTTTGTGAGTGATGAGTAGGTTTGGTGAAATGTGTCAATTTCTGGTTATGAGTCGGTTTGGGATGCTGCATCAGTTTGGGGTGATGAGTGAGTTTGGATTGATGGGTCATTTTTGGGTGACGAGTCAGTTTGGAGTGATGAGTCAATTATGGATGGTGGGTCAAAATGGGGTGAAGAGTCAGTTTGGGGAGATGGGTCAGTTTGGCGAGATGGATAAGTTTGGGGTGATGGGTCAGTTTGCGGTGATGGATCAGTTTGGGGTGATGGGTCAATTTGGGGTGATGGGAGAGTTTGGGGCGAAGACTCAGTTTGGAGTGATGAGTCAGTTTTTGGTGATGGATCAGTTTGGGGTGATGGGTCAGTCGGGTGTGATGAGTCAGGTTGGGGTGATGGGTCAATTGGGGGTGATGGGTCAGTTTGGGGTAATGAGTCAATTTGGAGTGATGGTTCAGTTTTTGGTCATGGGTCAGTTTGGGTAATAGGGTCAGAATGTGGTGATGAGTCAGTTTGGGGTGATGGGTCAGTTTGTGGAGGTGCGTCAGTTTGGGGGATGAGTCTGTTTGGAATGATGTGTCAGTTTGGGGTGATGGGTCAGTTTGGGGTGATGGGTCAGTTTGTGGGTGATGAGTCGGTTTGGTGAAATGTGTACATTTTTCGTTATGAATCTGTTTGTGGTGGTGAGTCAGTTTGGGGTGATGAGTGAGTTTGGGGTGATGGCTCAGTTTGGGGTGATGAGTCAGTTTGGAGTGATGAGTCAGTTTTTGGTGATGAGTCATTTTGGGGTAATGGGTCAGTATGGGGTGATGAGTCAGTTTGTGATGATGAGTCAATTATGGATGATGGGTCAGTTTGAGTTGATGAGTCAGTTTGGATTGATTGGTCGGTTTGGGGTGATGTGTCAGTTTGGGGTGTTGAGTCAGTTTGGAGTGATGAGTATGTTTTTGGTGATAAGTCAGTTTGGGGTGATGTGTCAGTTTGCGGTGATGGGTCAGTTTGGGGTGATGGTTCAGTTTGGGGTGATGGGTCAGCTTGGCTGATGGGTCAGTTTGGGGTGATGGGTCAGTTTAGGGTGATGGGCCAGTTTGAGGTGATGGGTCAGTTTGTGGGTGATGAGTAGGTTTGGTGAAATGTGTCAATTTCTGGTTATGAGTCGGTTTGGGGTGATGCGTCAGTTTGGGGTGATGAGTGAGTTTGGGGTTATGGGTCAGTTTGGGGTGACGAGTCAGTTTGGAGTGATGAGTCAATTATGGATGGTGGGTCAATTTGGGGTGAAGAGTCAGTTTGGGGTGATGGGTCAGTTTGGGGAGATGGATCAGTTTGGGGTGAAGAGTCAGTTTGGAGTGATGAGTCAGCTTTTGCTGAAGAGTCAATTTGCGGTGATTGTTCAGTTTGTAGTGAAGTGTCAGTTTTGGGTGATGGGACAATTTGGGGTGATGGGTCAGTTTGGGGTGATGGGTCAGCTTGGGTGATGGGTCAGTTTGGGGTGAAGGGTCTGTTTAGGGTGATGGGCCAGTTTGAGGTGATGGGTCAGTTTGTGGGTGATGAGTAGGTTTGGTGAAATGTGTCAATTTCTGGTTATGAGTCGGTTTGGGGTGATGCGTCAGTTTGGGGTGATGAGTGAGTTTGGGGTGATGGGTCAGTTTGGGGTGACGAGTCAGTTTGGAGTGATGAGTCAATTATGGATGGTGGGTCAATTTGGGGTGAAGAGTCAGTTTGGGGTGATGGGTCAGTTTGGGGAGATGGATCAGTTTGGGGTGATGGGTCAGTTTACGGTGATGGATCAGTTTGGAGTGATGGGTCAGTTTGGGGTGATGGGACAGTTTGGGGCGACGAGTCAGTTTGGAGTGATGAGTCAGTTTTTGGTGATGGATCAGTTTGGCGTGATGGGTCAGTTTGTGGAGGTGCGTCAGTTTGGGGTATGAGTCTGTTTGGAATGATGTGTCAGTTTGGGGTGATGGGTCAGTTTGTGGTGAATGGTCAGTTTGTGGGTGATGAGTCGGTTTGGTGAAATGTGTACATTTTTCGATATGAGTCTGTTTGTGGTGGTGAGTCAGTTTGGGGTGATGAGTGAGTTTGGGGTGATGGATCAGTTTGGGGTGATGAGTCAGTTTGGAGTGATGAGTCAGTTTTTGGTGATGAGTCATTTTGGGGTAATGGGTCAGTATGGGGTGATGAGCCAGTTTGTGATGATGAGTCAATTATGGATGATGGGTCAGTTTGGGGTGAAAGGTCAGTTTGGGTGATGTGTCAGTTAGGGGAGATGGATCAGTTTGGGGTGATGGGTCAGTTTGCGGTGATGGATCAGTTTGGCGTGATGGGTCAGTTTGGTGTGATGGGACAGTTTGGGGTGAAGAGTCAGTTTGGAGTGATGAGTCAGTTTTTGGTGATGGATCAGTTTGGGGTGAAGAGTCAGTTTGGAGTGATGAGTCAGTTTTTGCTGAAGAGTCAATTTGCGGTGATGGTTCAGTTTGTGGTGAAGTGTCAGTTTTGGGTGATGGGACAATTTGGGGTGATGGGTCAGTTTGGGGTGATGGGTCAGTTTGTGGAGGTGCGTCAGTTTGGGGGATGAGTCTGTTTGGAATGATGTTTCAGTTTGGGGTGATGGGTCAGTTTGTGGTGAATGGTCAGTTTGTGGGTGATGAGTCGGTTTGGTGAAATGTGTACATTTTTCGTTATGAGTCTGTTTGTGGTGGTGAGTCAGTTTGGGGTGATGAGTGAGTTTGGGGTGATGGATCAGTTTGGGGTGATGAGTCAGTTTGGAGTGATGAGTCAGTTTTTGGTGATGAGTCATTTTGGGGTAATGGGTCAGTATGGGGTGATGAGCCAGTTTGTGATGATGAGTCAATTATGGATGATGGGTCAGTTTGGGGTGAAAGGTCAGTTTGGGTGATGTGTCAGTTAGGGGAGATGGATCAGTTTGGGGTGATGGGTCAGTTTGCGGTGATGGATCAGTTTGGCGTGATGGGTCAGTTTGGTGTGATGGGACAGTTTGGGGTGAAGAGTCAGTTTGGAGTGATGAGTCAGTTTTTGGTGATGGATCAGTTTGGGGTGAAGAGTCAGTTTGGAGTGATGAGTCAGTTTTTGCTGAAGAGTCAATTTGCGGTGATGGTTCAGTTTGTGGTGAAGTGTCAGTTTTGGGTGATGGGACAATTTGGGGTGATGGGTCAGTTTGGGGTGATGAATCAGTTTGGGGTGATGTGTCAATTTGGGGTGATGAGTCAGTTTGGATTGAGTGGTCGGTTTGGGGTGGTGGTTCAGTTTGGGGTGATGAGTCAGTTTGGAGTGATGAGTATGTTTTTGGTGATAACTCAGTTTGGGGTGATGGGTCAGATTGGGGTGATGGTTCATTTTGGGGTGAGGGGTCAGTTTTTGGTGATGAGTCATTTTGGGGTAATGGGTCAGTATGGGGTGATGAGCCAGTTTGTGATGATGAGTCAATTATGGATGATGGGTCAGTTTGGGGTGAAAAGTCAGTTTGGGTGATGTGTCAGTTTGGATTGATTGGTCGGTTTGGGGTGATGTGTCAGTTTGGGGTGATGAGTATGTTTTTGGTGATAAGTCAGTTTGGGGTGATGTGTCAGTTTGCGGTGATGGGTCAGTTTGGGGTGATGGTTCAGTTTGGGGTGATGGGTCTGCTTGGCTGATGGGTCAGTTTGGGGTGATGGGTCATTTTAGGGTGATGGGCCAGTTTGAGGTGATGGGTCAGTTTGTGGGTGATGAGTAGGTTTGGTGAAATGTGTCAATTTCTGGTTATGAGTCGGTTTGGGGTGATGCGTCAGTTTGGGGTGATGAGTGAGTTTGGGGTGATGGGTCAGTTTGGGGTGACGATTAAGTTTGGAGTGATGAGTCAATTATGGATGGTGGGTCAATTTAGGGCGAAGAGTCAGTTTGGGGTGATGGGTCAGTTTGGGGAGATGGATCAGTTTGGGGTGAAGAGTCAGTTTGGAGTGATGAGTCAGTTTTTGCTGAAGAGTCAATTTGCGGTGATGGTTCAGTTTGTGGTGAAGTGTCAGTTTTGGGTGATGGGACAATTTGGGGTGATGGGTCAGTTTGGGGTGATGAATCAGTTTGGGGTGATGTGTCAATTTGGGGTGATGAGTCAGTTTGGATTGAGTGGTCGGTTTGGGGTGGTGGTTCAGTTTGGGGTGATGAGTCAGTTTGGAGTGATGAGAATGTTTTGGTGATAACTCAGTTTGGGGTGATGGGTCAGTTTGGGGTGATGGTTCATTTTGGGGTGAGGGGTCAGTTTGGGTTGATGAGTCAGTTTGGATTGATTGGTCGGTTTGGGGTGATGTGTCAGTTTGGGGTGTTGAGTCAGTTTGGAGTGATGAGTATGTTTTTGGTGATAAGTCAGTTTGGGGTGATGTGTCAGTTTGCGGTGATGGGTCAGTTTGGGGTGATGGTTCAGTTTGGGGTGATGGGTCAGCTTGGCTGATGGGTCAGTTTGGGGTGATGGGTCAGTTTAGGGTGATGGGCCAGTTTGAGGTGATGGGTCAGTTTGTGGGTGATGAGTAGGTTTGGTGAAATGTGTCAATTTCTGGTTATGAGTCGGTTTGGGGTGATGCGTCAGGTTGGGGTGATGAGTGAGTTTGGGGTGATGGGTCAGTTTGGGGTGACGAGTCAGTTTGGAGTGATGAGTCAATTATGGATGGTGGGTCAATTTGGAGTGAAGAGTCAGTTTGGGGTGATGGGTCAGTTTGGGGAGATGGATCAGTTTGGGGTGATGGGTCAGTTTGCGGTGATGGATCAGTTTGGGGTGATGGGTCAGTTTGGAGTGATGGGACAGTTTTGGGCAACGAGTCAGTTTGGAGTGATGAGTCAGTTTTTGGTGATGGATCAGTTTGGGGTGATGGGTCAGTCGGGTGTGATGAGTCAGTTTGGGGTGATGGGTCAATTTGGGGTGATGGGTCAGTTTGGGGTAATGAGTCAGTTTGGAGTGATAGGTCAGTTTTTGGTCATCGGTCAGTTTGGGTTAATGGGTCAGTTTGTGGTGATGAGTCAGTTTGGGTTGATGGGTCAGTTTGTGGAGGTGCGTCAGTTTGGGGGATGAGTCTGTTTGGAATGATGTGTCAGTTTGGGGTGATGGGTCAGTTTGTGGTGAATGGTCAGTTTGTGGGTGATGAGTCGGTTTGGTGAAATGTGTACATTTTTCTGTATGAGTCTGTTTGTTGTGGTGAGTCAGTTTGGGGTGATGAGTGAGTTTGGGGTGATGGATCAGTTTGGGGTGATGAGTCAGTTTGGAGTGATGAGTCAGTTTTTGGTAATGAGTCATTTTGGGGTAATGGATCAGTATGGGGTGATGAGCCAGTTTGTGATGATGAGTCAATTATGGATGATGGGTCAGTTTGGGGTGAAGGGTCAGTTTGTGTGATGTGTCAGTTAGGGGAGATGGATCAGTTTGGGGTGATGGGTCAGTTTGCGGTGATGGATCAGTTTGGCGTGATGGGTCAGTTTGGGGTGATGGGACAGTTTGGGGTGAAGAGTCAGTTTGGAGTGATGAGTCAGTTTTTGGTGATGGATCAGTTTGGGGTGAAGAGTCAGTTTGGAGTGATGAGTCAGTTTTTGCTGAAGAGTCAATTTGGGGTGATGGTTCAGTTTGTGGTGAAGTGTCAGTTTTGGGTGATGGGACAATTTGGGGTGATGGGTCAGTTTGGGCTGATGAATCAGTTTGGGGTGATGTGTCAATTTGGGGTGATGAGTCAGTTTGGATTGAGTGGTCGGTTTCGGGTGGTGGTTCAGTTTGGGGTGATGAGCCAGTTTGGAGTGATGAGTATGTTTTTGGTGATAACTCAGTTTGGGGTGATGGGTCAGTTTGGGTTGATGAGTCAGTTTGGATTGATTGGTCGGTTTGGGGTGATGTGTCAGTTTGGGGTGTTGAGTCAGTTTGGAGTGATGAGTATGTTTTTGGTGATAAGTCAGTTTGGGGTGATGTGTCAGTTTACGGTGATGGGTCAGTTTGGGGTGATGGTTCAGTTTGGGGTGATGGGTCAGCTTGGGTGATGGGTCAGTTTGGGGTGATGGGTCAGTTTGGGGTGATGGGCCAGTTTGAGGTGATGGGTCAGTTTGTGGTTGATGAGTAGGTTTGGTGAAATGTGTCAATTTCTGGTTATGAGTCGGTTTGAGGTGATGCGTCAGTTTGGGGTGATGAGTGAGTTTGGGTTGATGGGTCAGTTTGGGGTGACGAGTAAGTTTGGAGTGATGAGTCAAATATGGATGGTGGGTCAATTTGGGGTGAAGAGTCAGTTTTGGGTGATGGGTCAGTTTAGGGAGATGGATCAGTTTGGGGTGATGGGTCAGTTTGCGGTGATGGATCAGTTTGGGGTGATGGGTCAGTTTGGGGTGATGGGACAGTTTGGGGCGACGAGTCAGTTTGGAGTGATGAGTCAGTTTTTGGTGATGGATCAGTTTGGGGTGATGGGTCAGTCGGGTGTGATGAGTCAGTTTGGGGTGATGGGTCAATTTGGGGTGATGGGTCAGTTTGGGGTAATGAGTCAGTTTGGAGTGATAGGTCAGTTTTTGGTCATGGGTCAGTTTGGGTTAATGGGTCAGTTTGTGGTGATGAGTCAGTTTGGGGTGATGGGTCAGTTTGTGGAGGTGCGTCAGTTTGGGGGATGAGTCTGTTTGGAATGATGTGTCAGTTTGGGGTGATGGGTCAGTTTGTGGTGAATGGTCAGTTTGTGGGTGATGAGTCAGTTTGGAGTGATGAGTCTGTTTTTGGTGATGAGTCATTTTGGGGTAATGGGTCAGTATGGGGTGATGAGCCAGTTTGTGATGATGAGTCAATTATGGATGATGGGTCAGTTTGGGGTGATGAGTCAGTTTGGGGTGATGGTTCAGTTTGGGGTGATGGGTCAGCTTGGGGTGATGGGTCAGTTTGGGGTGATGGGTCATTTTAGGGTGATGGGCCAGTTTGGGGTGATGGGTCAGTGTGTGGGTGATGAGTAGTTTTGGTGAAATGTGTCAATTTCTGGTTATGAGTCGGTTTGGGGTGATGCGTCAGTTTGGGGTGATGAGTGAGTTTGGGGTGATGAGTCAGTTTGGGGTGACGAGTCAGTTTGGGGTGATGGGTCAGTTTGGGGAGATTGATCAGTTTGGGTGATGGGTCAGTTTGCGGTGATGGATCAGTTTGGGGTGATGGGTCAGTTTGGGGTGATGGGACAGTTTGGGGCGAAGAGTCAGTTTGGAGTGATGAGTCAGTTTTTGGTGATGGATCAGTTTGGGGTGATGGGTCAGTCGGGTGTGATGAGTCAGTTTGGGGTGATGGGTCAATTTGGGGTGATGAGTCAGTTTGGGGAAATGAGTCAGTTTGGAGTGATGTGTCAGTTTTTGGTCATGGGTCAGTTTGGGTTAATGGGTCAGTTTGTGGTGATGAGTCAGTTTGGGTTGATGGGTCAGTTTGTGGAGGTGCGTCAGTTTGGGGTGATGAGTCTGATTGAGTTGATAGGTAAGTTTAGGGTGATGGGTCAATTTGGGGTGATGAGTCAGTTTGGAGAGATGAGTCAAGTTTGGGTGATGGATCAGTTTATTGTGATGGGTCAGTTTGCGTTAATGGGTCAGTTTGTGGTGATGAGTCAATTTTGGGTGATGGGACAATTTGGGGTGATGCGCCAGTTTGGGGTGATGAGTCAGTTTGGGGTAATGAGTCAGTTTGGAGTGATGTGTCAGTTTTTGGTCATGGGTCAGTTTGGGTTAATGGGTCAGTTTGTGGTGATGAGTCAGTTTGGGTTGATGGGTCAGTTTGTGGAGGTGCGTCAGTTTGGGGTGATGAGTCTGATTGAGTTGATAGGTAAGTTTAGGGTGATGGGTCAGTTTGGGGTGATGAGTCAGTTTGGAGTGATGAGTCAAGTTTGGGTGATGGGTCAGTTTATTGTGATGGGTCAGTTTGCGTTAATGGGTCAGTTTGTGGTGATGAGTCAATTTATGGTGATGGGACAATTTGGGGTGATGCGCCAGTTTGGGGTGATGAGTCAGTTTTGTGTGATACGTCAGTTATGAGCGATGAGTTAGTTTGGGTTGATGAGTCAGTTTTTGCTGATGAGTCAGTTTGGGGGGAAGAGTCAGTTTGGAGTGATGAGTCAGTTTTTGGTGATGGATCAGTGTGTGGTGATGGGTCAGTCGGGTGTGATGTGTCAGTTTGGGGTGATGGGTCAATTTGGGGTGATGGGTCAGTTTGTGGTGGTGCGTCAGTTTGGGATGATGAGTCTGTTTGTGTTGATGGGTCAGTTTAGGGTGATGGGTCAGTTTGGGGTGATGAGTCAGTTTGGAGTGATGAGTCAGTTTTTGGTGAAGCGTCACTTTGGGGTGATGGGTCAGTTTGTGGTGATGAGTCAATTTTGGGTGATGGGTCAGTTTATTGTGATGGGTCAGTTTGCGTTAATGGGTCAGTTTGTGGTGATGAGTCAATTTTGGGTGATCGGACAATTTAGGGTGATGAGTCAGTGAGGGGTGACGAAACAGTTTGGGGTGATGTGTCAGTGAGGGGTGATGAGTCAGTGTGGAGATGCTTCAGATTGGGGTGATGATTCAGTTTGGGGTGATGGTTCAGTTTGGGGTGATGGTTCAGCTTGGGGTGATGGATCAGTTTGGGGTGATGGGTCAGTTTAGGGTGATGGGCCAGTTTGGGGTGATGGGTCAGTTTCTGGGTGATGAGTCGGTTTGGTGAAATGTGTCAATTTTTGGTTATGAGTCTGTTTGGGGTGGGACGTCAGTTTGGGGTGATGAGTCAGTTTGGGGTGATGGGTCAGTTTGGGGTAGTGGGTCAGTATGGGGTGATCAGTCAGTTTGCGTTGATGATTCAATTATGGATGATGGGTCACTTTGGGTTGAAGAGTCAGTTTGGGGTGGTGGGTCAGTTTGGGGAGATGTATCAGTTTGGGGTGATGGGTCAGTTTGGATTGATGGTTCAGTTTGGGGTGATGGGTCAGTTTATGGTGATGAGTCAGTTTTGGGTGATGGGACAATTTGAGGTGATGGGTCAGTTTCGGGTGATGAATCAGTTTGGCGTGATGGGTCTGTTTGGGGTGATGAGTAAATTTGGGTTGATGAGTCAGTTTGGGTTGATTGGTCAGTTTGCGGTGATGGGTCAATTTGGGGTGATGAATCAGTTTGGAGTGATGAATATGTTTTGATGATGAGTCAGTTTGGGGTGATGGCTCAGTATGGGGTGAAGAGTCAGTTTGGGGTGATGGGTCAGTTTGCGGTGAAGATTCAATTTGGGGTGATGGTTCAGTTTGGGGTGATGCGTCAGTTTTGTGTGATGCGTCAGTTTGGGGCGATGAGTCAATTTGGGGCGATGAGTCAGTTTGCGGTGATGGGTCAGTTTGGGGTGATGGGTCAATTTGGGATGAATAGTCAGTTTGGAGTGATGAGTCAGTTTGGGGTGATGAGTCTGTTTGGGTTGATGGGTCAGTTTGCGGTGATGGGTCAGTTTCGGGTGAAGAGTCAGTTTGGAGTGATGAGTCAGTTTTTGCTGAAGAGTCAATTTGGGGTGATGGTTCAGTTTGTGGTGAAGTGTCAGTTTTGGCTGATGGTACAATTTGGGGTGATGGGTCAGTTTGGGGTGATGAATCAGTTTGGGGTGATGTGTCAATTTGGGGTGATGAGTCAGTTTGGATTGAGTGGTCGATTTGGGGTGGTGTTTCAGTTTGGGGTGATGAGTCAGTTTGGAGTGATGAATATGTTTTTGGTGATAAGTCAGTTTGGGGTGATGGGTCAGTTTGGGGTGATGGTTCATATTGTGGTGATGGGTCAGCTTGGGGTGATGGGTCTGTTTGGGTTGATGGGTCAGTTTAGGGTGATGGATCAGTTTGGGGTGCTGGATCAGTTTGTGGGTGATGAGTCGGTTTGGTGAAATATGTCAATTTTTGGTTATGAGTCAGTTTGGGGTGGTGCGTCAGTTTGGGGTGATGAGTCAGTTTGGGGTAATGGGTCAGTATGGGGTGATGAGTCAGTTTGCGGTGATGAGTCAATTATGGATGATGGGTCACTTTGGGGTGAAGAGTCAGTTTGGTGTGATGGGTCAGTTTGGGGAGATGGATCAGTTTGGGGTGATGGGTCAGTTTGCAGTGATCCATCAGTTTGGGGTGATGGGTCAGTTTGGCGTGATGGGACAGTTTGGGGTGAAGAGTCAGTTTGGAGTGATGAGTCAGTTTTTGGTGATGGATCAGTTTTGCGTGATGGGTCAGTCTGATGTGATGCGTCAGTTTGGGGTGATGGGTCAATTTGGACTGATCGGTCAGTTTGGGGTAATGAGTCAGTTTGGAGTGATGGGTCAGTTTGGGGTGATGAGTCAGTTTGGGGTGATGGTTCAGTTTGGGGTGATGGGTCAGCTTGGGGTGATGGGTCAGTTTGGGGTGATGGGTCAGCTTGGGGTGATGGGTCAGTTTGGGGTGATGGGTCATTTTAGGGTGATGGGCCAGTTTGGGGTGATGGGTCAGTTTGTGGGTGATGAGTAGGTTTGGTGAAATGTGTCAATTTCTGGTTATGAGTCGGTTTGGGGTGATGCGTCAGTTTGGGGTGATGAGTGAGTTTGGGGTGATGGGTCAGTTTGGGGTGACGAGTCAGTTTGGAGTGATGAGTCAATTATGGATAATGGGTCAATTTGGGGTGAAGAGTCAGTTTGGGGTGATGGGTCAGTTTGGGGAGATGGATCAGTTTGGGGTGATGGGTCAGTTTGCGGTGATGGATCAGTTTGGGGTGATGGGTCAGTTTGGGGTGATGGGACAGTTTGGGGCGAAGAGTCAGTTTGGAGTGATGAGTCAGTTTTTGGTGATGGATCAGTTTGGGGTGATGGGTCAGTCGGGTGTGATGAGTCAGTTTGGGGTGATGGGTCAATTTAGGGTGATGGGTCAGTTTGGGGAAATGAGTCAGTTTGGAGTGATGGGTCAGTTTATGGGTGATGAGTCGGTTTGGTGAAATGTGTCAATTTTTGGTTATGAGTCTGTTTGGGATGATGCGTCAGGTTGGCGTGATGAGTCAGTTTGGGGTGATGGGTCAGTTTGGGGTGATGGGTCAGTTTGGGGTGATGGGTCAGTCGGGTGTGATGAGTCGGTTTGGGGTGATGGGTCAATCTGGGGTGATGAGTCAGTTTGGGGTAATGAGTCAATTTGGAGTGATGAGTCAGTTTTTGTTCATGGGTCAGTTTGGGTTAATGGGTCAGTTTGTGGTGATGAGTCAGTTTGGGTTGATGGGTCAGTTTGTGGAGGTGCGTCAGTTTGGGGTGATGAGTCTGATTGAGTTGATGGTTAAGTTTAGGGTGATGGGTCAGTTTGGGGTGATGAGTCAAGTTTGCGTGATTGGTCAGTTTATTGTGATGGGTCAGTTTGCGTTAATGGGTCAGTTTGTGGTGATGAGTCAATTTTGGGTGATGGGACAATTTGGGGTGATGCACCAGTTTGGGGTGATGAGTCAGTTTGGGGTGATGCGTCAGTTTTGAGCGATGAGTTAGTTTGGGGTGCTTGGTCAGTTTGTGGGTGATGAGTCGGTTTGGTGAAAAGTTTCAATTTTTGGTTATGAGTCTGTTTGGGGTGGTGCGTCAGTTTGGGGTGATGAGTCAGTTTGGGGTGATGGGTCAGTTTGGGGTGATGAGTCAGTTTGGAGTGATGAGTCAGTTTTTGCTGATGAGTCAGTTTGGGGGGAAGAGTCAGTTTGGAGTGATGAGTCAGTTTTTGGTGATGGATCAGTGTGTGGTGATGGGTCAGTCGGGTGTGATGTGTCAATTTGGGGTGATGGGTCAATTTGGGGTGATGGGTCAGTTTGTGGTGGTGCGTCAGTTTGGGGTGATGAGTATGTTTGTGTTGATGGGTCAGTTTAGGGTGATGGGTCAGTTTGGGGTGATGAGTCAGTTTGGAGTGATGAGTCAGTTTTTGGTGAAGCGTCACTTTGGGGTGATGTGTCAGTTTGTGGTGATGAGTCAATTTTGGGTGATGGGTCAGTTTATTGTGATGGGTCAGTTTGCGTTAATGGGTCAATTTGTGGTGATGAGTCAATTTTGGGTGATCGGACAATTTAGGGTGATGAGTCAGTGAGGGGTGATGAATCAGTTTGGGGTGATGGGTCAGTTAGGGGTGATGAGTCAGTGTGGAGATGCGTCAGATTGGGGTGATGCGTCAGTTTGGTGTGATGGTTCAGTTTGGGGTGATGGTTCAGCTTGGGGTGATGGATCAGTTTGGGGTGATGGGTCAGTTTAGGGTGATGGGCCAGTTTGGGGTGATGGGTCAGTTTGTGGGTGATGAGTCGGTTTGGTGAAATGTGTCAATTTTTGGTTATGAGTCTGTTTGGGGTGCGGCGTCAGTTTGGGGTGATGAGTCAGTTTGGGGTGATGGGTCAGTTTGGGGTAATGGGTCAGTATGGGGTGATGAGCCAGTTTGTGCTGATGAGTCAATTATGGATGATGGGTCACTTTGGGTTGAAGAGTCAGTTTAGGGTGATGGGTCAGTTTGGGGAGATGTATCAGTTTGGGGTGATGGGTCAGTTTGGGATGATTGGTCAGTCTGGTGTGATGCGTCAGTTTGGGGTAATGTGTCAATTTGGGGTGATGGGTCAGTTTGGGGTAATGAGTCAGTTTGGAGTGATGGGTCAGTTTGCGGTGATGAGTCAGTTTGTGGTGATGGTTCAGTTTGGGGTGGTGGGTCAGCTTGGGGTGATGGGTCAGTTTGGGGTGATGGGTCAGTTTAGGGTGATGGGCCAGTTTGGAGTGATGAGTCAGTTTTTGGTGATGAGTAATTTTGGGGTAATGGGTAAGTATGGGGTGATGAATCAGTTTGTGGTGATGAGTCAATTACGGATGATGGGTCAGTTTGGGGTGAAGAGTCAGTTTGGAGTGATGAGTCAGTTTTTGGTGATGGATCAGTTTGGGGTGATGGGTCGGTCGGGTGTGATGAGTCAGTTTGGGGTGATGGGTCAATTTAGGGTGATGGTTCAGTTTGGGGAAATGAGTCAGTTTGGAGTGATGGGTCAGTTTATGGGTGATGAGTCGGTTTGGTGCAATGTGTCAATTTTTGGTTATGAGTCTGTTTGGGATGGTGCGTCAGGTTGGCGTGATGAGTCAGTTTGGGGTGATGGGTCAGTTTGGGGTGATGGGTCAGTTTGGGGTGATGGGTCAGTCGGGTGTGATGAGTCGGTTTGGGGTGATGGGTCAGTTTGTGGTGGTGCGTCAGTTTGGGGTGATGAGTATGTTTGTGTTGATGGGTCAGTTTAGGGTGATGGGTCAGTTTGGGGTGATGAGTCAGTTTGGAGTGATGAGTCAGTTTTTGGTGAAGCGTCACTTTGGGGTGATGTGTCAGTTTGTGGTGATGAGTCAATTTTGGGTGATGGGTCAGTTTATTGTGATGGGTCAGTTTGCGTTAATGGGTCAGTTTGTGGTGATGAGTCAATTTTGGGTGATCAGACAATTTAGGGTGATGAGTCAGTGAGGGGTGATGAAACAGTTTGGGTTGATGTGTCAGTAAGGGGTGATGAGTCAGTGTGGAGATGCGTCAGATTGGGGTGATGATTCAGTTTGGGGTGATGGTTCAGTTTGGGGTGATGGTTCAGCTTGGGGTGATGGATCAGTTTGGGCTGATGGGTCAGTTTAGGGTGATGGGCCAGTTTGGGGTGATGGGTCAGTTTGTGGGTGATGAGTCGGTTTGGTGAAATGTGTCAATTTTTGGTTATGAGTCTGTTTGGGGTGGGACGTCAGTTTTGGGTGATGAGTCAGTTTGGGTGATGGGTCAGTTTGGGGTAGTGTGTCAGTATGGGGTGATCAGTCAGTTTGCGTTGATGAGTCAATTATGGATGATGGGTCACTTTGGGTTGAAGATTCAGTTTGGGGTGGTGGGTCAGTTTGGGGAGATGTATCAGTTTGGGGTGATGGGTCAGTTTGGATTGATGGTTCAGTTTGGGGTGATGGGTCAGTTTATGGTGACGAGTCAGTTTTGGGTGATGGGACAATTTGAGGTGATGGGTCAGTTTCGGGTGATGAATCAGTTTGGCGTGATGGGTCTGTTTGGGGTGATGAGTAAATTTGGGTTGATGAGTCAGTTTGGGTTGATTGGTCAGTTTGCGGTGATGGGTCAATTTGGGGTGATGAATCAGTTTGGAGTGATGAATATGTTTTGATGATGAGTCAGTTTGGGGTGATGGGTCAGTATGGGGTGAAGAGTCAGTTTGGGGTGATGGGTCAGTTTGCGGTGTGATGAGTCGGTTTGGGGTGATGGGTCAATCTGGGGTGATGAGTCAGTTTGGGGTAATGAGTCAGTTTGGAGTGATGAGTCAGTTTTTGTTCATGGGTCAGTTTGGGTTAATGGGTCAGTTTGTGGTGATGAGTCAGTTTGGGTTGATGGGTCAGTTTGTGGAGGTGCGTCAGTTTGGGGTGATGAGTCTGATTGAGTTGATGGGCAAGTTTAGGTTGATGGGTCAGTTTGGGGTGATGAGTCAGTTTTGAGTGATGAGTCAAGTTTGTGTGATTGGTCAGTTTATTGTGATGGGTCAGTTTGCGTTAATGGGTCAGTTTATGGTGATGAGTCAATTTTGGGTGATGGGACAATTTGGGGTGATGCACCAGTTTGGGGTGATGAGTCAGTTTGGGGTGATGCGTCAGTTTTGAGCGATGAGTTAGTTTGGGGTGCTTGGTCAGTTTGTGGGTGATGAGTCGGTTTGGTGAAATGTTTCAATTTTTGGTTATGAGTCTGTTTGGGGTGGTGCGTCAGTTTGGGGTGATGAGTCAGTTTGGGGTGATGGGTCAGTTTGGGGTGATGAGTCAGTTTGGAGTGATGAGTCAGTTTTTGCTGATGAGTCAGTTTGGGGGGAAGAGTCAGTTTGGAGTGATGAGTCAGTTTTTGGTGATGGATCAGTGTGTGGTGATGGGTCAGTCGGGTGTGATGTGTCAGTTTGGGGTGATGGGTCAATTTGGGGTGATGGGTCAGTTTGTGGTGGTGCGTCAGTTTGGGGTGATGAGTATGTTTGTGTTGATGGGTCAGTTTAGGGTGATGGGTCAGTTTGGGGTGATGAGTCAGTTTGGAGTGATGAGTCAGTTTTTGGTGAAGCGTCACTTTGGGGTGATGTGTCAGTTTGTGGTGATGAGTCAATTTTGGGTGATGGGTCAGTTTATTGTGATGGGTCAGTTTGCGTTAATGGGTCAGTTTGTGGTGATGAGTCAATTTTGGGTGATCGGACAATTTAGGGTGATGAGTCAGTGAGGGGTGATGAAACAGTTTGGGGTGATGTGTCAGTAAGGGGTGATGAGTCAGTGTGGAGTTGCGTCAGATTGGGGTGATGATTCAGTTTGGGGTGATGGTTCAGTTTGGGGTGATGGTTCAGCTTGGGGTGATGGATCAGTTTGGGGTGATGGGTCAGTTTAGGGTGATGGGCCAGTTTGGGGTGATGGGTCAGTTTGTGGGTGATGAGTCGGTTTGGTGAAATGTGTCAATTTTTGGTTATGAGTCTGTTTGGGGTGGGACGTCAGTTTGGGGTGATGAGTCAGTTTGGGGTGATGGGTCAGTTTGGGGTAGTGGGTCAGTATGGGGTGATCAGTCAGTTTGCGTTGATGAGTCAATTATGGATGATGGGTCACTTTGGGTTGAAGAGTCAGTTTGGGGTGGTGGGTCAGTTTGGGGAGATGTATCAGTTTGGGGTGATGGGTCAGTTTGGATTGATGGTTAAGTTTGGGGTGATGGGTCAGTTTATGGTGATGAGTCAGTTTTGGGTGATGGGACAATTTGAGGTGATGGGTCACTTTCGGGTGATGAATCAGTTTGGCGTGATGGGTCTGTTTGGGGTGATGAGTAAATTTGGGTTGATGAGTCAGTTTGGGTTGATTGGTCAGTTTGCGGTGATGGGTCAATTTGGGGTGATGAATCAGTTTGGAGTGATGAATATGTTTTGATGATGAGTCAGTTTGGGGTGATGGCTCAGTATGGGGTGAAGAGTCAGTTTGGGGTGATGGGTCAGTTTGCGGTGAAGATTCAATTTGGGGTGATTGTTCAGTTTGGGGTGATGCGTCAGTTTTGTGTGATGCGTCAGTTTGGGGCGATGAGTCAATTTGGGGCGATGAGTCAGTTTGCGGTGATGGGTCAGTTTGGGGTGATGGGTCAATTTGGGATGAATAGTCAGTTTGGAGTGATGAGTCAGTTTGGGGTGATGAGTCTGTTTGGGTTGATGGGTAAGTTTGCGGTGATGGGTCAGTTTCGGGTGAAGAGTCAGTTTGGAGTGATGAGTCAGTTTTTGCTGAAGAGTCAATTTGGGGTGATGGTTCAGTTTGTGGTGAAGTGTCAGTTTTGGCTGATGGTACAATTTGGGGTGATGGGTCAGTTTGGGGTGATGAATCAGTTTGGGGTGATGTGTCAATTTGGGGTGATGAGTCAGTTTGGATTGAGTGGTTGATTTGGGGTGGTGTTTCAGTTTGGGGTTATGAGTCAGTTTGGAGTGATGAATATGTTTTTGGTGATAAGTCAGTTTGGGGTGATGGGTCAGTTTGGGGTGATGTTTCATTTTGTGGTGATGGGTCAGCTTGGGGTGATGGGTCTGTTTGGGTTGATGGGTCAGTTTAGGGTGATGGAGCAGTTTGGGGTGCTGGATCAGTTTGTGGGTGATGAGTCGGTTTGGTGAAATATGTCAATTTTTGGTTATGAGTCAGTTTGGGGTGGTGCGTCAGTTTGGGGTGATGAGTCAGTTTGGGGTAATGGGTCAATTATGGATGATGGGTCACTTTGGGGTGAAGAGTCAGTTTGGTGTGATGGGTCAGTTTGGGGAGATGGATCAGTTTGGGGTGATGGGTCAGTTTGCAGTGATCCATCAGTTTGGGGTGATGGGTCAGTTTGGCGTGATGGGACAGTTTGGGGTGAAGAGTCAGTTTGGAGTGATGAGTCAGTTTTTGGTGATGGATCAGTTTTGCGTGATGGGTCAGTCTGATGTGATGCGTCAGTTTGGGGTGATGGGTCAATTTGGACTGATCGGTCAGTTTGGGGTAATGAGTCAGTTTGGAGTGATGGGTCAGTTTGGGGTGATGAGTCAGTTTGGGGTGATGGTTCAGTTTGGGGTGATGGGTCAGCTTGGGGTGATAGGTCGGTTTGGGGTGATGGGTCATTTTAGGGTGATGGGCCAGTTTGGGGTGATGGGTCAGTTTGTGGGTGATGAGTAGGTTTGGTGAAATGTGTCAATTTCTGGTTATGAGTCGGTTTGGGGTGATGCGTCAGTTTGGGGTGATGAGTGAGTTTGGGGTGATGGGTCAGTTTGGGGTGACGAGTCAGTTTGGAGTGATGAGTCAATTATGGATAATGGGTCAATTTGGGGTGAAGAGTCAGTTTGGGGTGATGGGTCAGTTTGGGCAGATGGATCAGTTTGGGGTGATGGGTCAGTTTGCGGTGATGGATCAGTTTGGGGTGATGGGTCAGTTTGGGGTGATGGGACAGTTTGGGGCGAAGAGTCAGTTTGGAGTGATGAGTCAGTTTTTGGTGATGGATCAGTTTGGGGTGATGGGTCAGTCGGGTGTGATGAGTCAGTTTACGGTGATGGGTCAATTTAGGGTGATGGGTCAGTTTGGGGAAATGAGTCAGTTTGGAGTGATGGGTCAGTTTATGGGTGATGAGTCGGTTTGGTGAAATGTGTCAATTTTTGGTTATGAGTCTGTTTGGGATGGTGCGTCAGGTTGGCGTGATGAGTCAGTTTGGGGTGATGGGTCAGTTTGGGGTGATGGGTCAGTTTGGGATGATGGGTCAGTCGGGTGTGATGAGTCGGTTTGGGGTGATGGGTCAATCTGGGGTGATGAGTCAGTTTGGGGTAATGAGTCAGTTTGGAGTGATGAGTCAGTTTTTGTTCATGGGTCAGTTTGGGTTAATGGGTCAGTTTGTGGTGATGAGTCAGTTTGGGTTGATGGGTCAGTTTGTGGAGGTGCGTCAGTTTGGGGTGATGAGTCTGATTGAGTTGATGGGTAAGTTTAGGGTGATGGGTCAGTTTGGGGTGATGAGTCAGTTTTGAGTGATGAGTCAAGTTTGCGTGATTGGTCAGTTTATTGTGATGGGTCAGTTTGCGTTAATAGGTCAGTTTGTGGTGATGAGTCAATTTTGGGTGATGGGACAATTTGGGGTGATGCACCAGTTTAGGGTGATGAGTCAGTTTGGGGTGATGCATCAGTTTTGAGCGATGAGTTAGTTTGGGGTGCTTGGTCAGTTTGTGGGTGATGAGTCGGTTTGGTGAAATGTTTCAATTTTTGGTTATGAGTCTGTTTGGGGTGGTGCGTCAGTTTGGGGTGATGAGTCAGTTTGGGGTGATGGGTCAGTTTGGGGTGATGAGTCAGTTTGGAGTGATGAGTCAGTTTTTGCTGATGAGTCAGTTTGGGGGGAAGATTCAGTTTGGAGTGATGAGTCAGTTTTTGGTGATGGATCAGTGTGTGGTGATGGGTCAGTCGGGTGTGATGTGTCAGTTTGGGGTGATGGGTCAATTTGGGGTGATGGGTCAGTTTGTGGTGGTGCGTCAGTTTGGGGTGATGAGTATGTTTGTGTTGATGGGTCAGTTTAGGGTGATGGGTCAGTTTGGGGTGATGAGTCAGTTTGGAGTGATGAGTCAGTTTTTGGTGAAGCGTCACTTTGGGGTGATGTGTCAGTTTGTGGTGATGAGTCAATTTTGGGTGATGGGTCAGTTTATTGTGATGGGTCAGTTTGCGTTAATGGGTCAGTTTGTGGTGATGAGTCAATTTTGGGTGATCGGACAATTTAGGGTGATGAGTCAGTGAGGGGTGATGAATCAGTTTGGGGTGATGGGTCAGTTAGGGGTGATGAGTCAGTGTGGAGATGCGTCAGATTGGGGTGATGAGTCAGTTTGGGGTGATGGTTCAGTTTGGGGTGATGGTTCAGCTTGGGGTGATGGATCAGTTTGGGGTGATGGGTCAGTTTAGGGTGATGGGCCAGTTTGGGGTGATGGGTCAGTTTGTGGGTGATGAGTCGGTTTGGTGAAATGTGTCAATTTTTGGTTATGAGTCTGTTTGGGGTGCGGCGTCAGTTTGGGGTGATGAGTCAGTTTGGGGTGATGGGTCAGTTTGGGGTAATGGGTCAGTATGGGGTGATGAGCCAGTTTGTGCTGATGAGTCAATTATGGATGATGGGTCACTTTGGGTTGAAGAGTCAGTTTAGGGTGATGGGTCAGTTTGGGGAGATGTATCAGTTTGGGGTGATGGGTCAGTTTGGGATGATTGGTCAGTCTGGTGTGATGCGTCAGTTTGGGGTAATGTGTCAATTTGGGGTGATGGGTCAGTTTGGGGTAATGAGTCAGTTTGGAGTGATGGGTCAGTTTGCGGTGATGAGTCAGTTTGTGGTGATGGTTCAGTTTGGGGTGGTGGGTCAGCTTGGGGTGATGGGTCAGTTTGGGGTGATGGGTCAGTTTAGGGTGATGGGCCAGTTTGGAGTGATGAGTCAGTTTTTGGTGATGAGTAATTTTGGGGTAATGGGTAAGTATGGGGTGATGAATCAGTTTGTGGTGATGAGTCAATTACGGATGATGGGTCAGTTTGGGGTGAAGAGTCAGTTTGGAGTGATGAGTCAGTTTTTGGTGATGGATCAGTTTGGGGTGATGGGTCAGTCGGGTGTGATGAGTCAGTTTGGGGTGATGGGTCAATTTAGGGTGATGGTTCAGTTTGGGGAAATGAGTCAGTTTGGAGTGATGGGTCAGTTTATGGGTGATGAGTCGGTTTGGTGAAATGTGTCAATTTTTGGTTATGAGTCTGTTTGGGATGGTGCGTCAGGTTGGCGTGATGAGTCAGTTTGGGGTGATGGGTCAGTTTGGGGTGATGGGTCAGTTTGGGGTGATGGGTCAGTCGGGTGTGATGAGTCGGTTTGGGGTGATGGGTCAGTTTGTGGTGGTGCGTCAGTTTGGGGTGATGAGTTAGTTTGGGGTGCTTGGTCAGTTTGTGGGTGATGAGTCGGTTTGGTGAAATGTTTCAATTTTTGGTTATGAGTCTGTTTGGGGTGGTGCGTCAGTTTGGGGTGATGAGTCAGTTTGGGGTGATGGGTCAGTTTGGGGTGATGAGTCAGTTTGGAGTGATGAGTCAGTTTTTGCTGATGAGTCAGTTTGGGGGGAAGATTCAGTTTGGAGTGATGAGTCAGTTTTTGGTGATGGATCAGTGTGTGGTGATGGGTCAGTCGGGTGTGATGTGTCAGTTTGGGGTGATGGGTCAATTTGGGGTGATGGGTCAGTTTGTGGTGGTGCGTCAGTTTGGGGTGATGAGTATGTTTGTGTTGATGGGTCAGTTTAGGGTGATGGGTCAGTTTGGGGTGATGAGTCAGTTTGGAGTGATGAGTCAGTTTTTGGTGAAGCGTCACTTTGGGGTGATGTGTCAGTTTGTGGTGATGAGTCAATTTTGGGTGATGGGTCAGTTTATTGTGATGGGTCAGTTTGCGTTAATGGGTCAGTTTGTGGTGATGAGTCAATTTTGGGTGATCGGACAATTTAGGGTGATGAGTCAGTGAGGGGTGATGAATCAGTTTGGGGTGATGGGTCAGTTAGGGGTGATGAGTCAGTGTGGAGATGCGTCAGATTGGGGTGATGAGTCAGTTTGGGGTGATGGTTCAGTTTGGGGTGATGGTTCAGCTTGGGGTGATGGATCAGTTTGGGGTGATGGGTCAGTTTAGGGTGATGGGCCAGTTTGGGGTGATGGGTCAGTTTGTGGGTGATGAGTCGGTTTGGTGAAATGTGTCAATTTTTGGTTATGAGTCTGTTTGGGGTGCGGCGTCAGTTTGGGGTGATGAGTCAGTTTGGGGTGATGGGTCAGTTTGGGGTAATGGGTCAGTATGGGGTGATGAGCCAGTTTGTGCTGATGAGTCAATTATGGATGATGGGTCACTTTGGGTTGAAGAGTCAGTTTAGGGTGATGGGTCAGTTTGGGGAGATGTATCAGTTTGGGGTGATGGGTCAGTTTGGGATGATTGGTCAGTCTGGTGTGATGCGTCAGTTTGGGGTAATGTGTCAATTTGGGGTGATGGGTCAGTTTGGGGTAATGAGTCAGTTTGGAGTGATGGGTCAGTTTGCGGTGATGAGTCAGTTTGTGGTGATGGTTCAGTTTGGGGTGGTGGGTCAGCTTGGGGTGATGGGTCAGTTTGGGGTGATGGGTCAGTTTAGGGTGATGGGCCAGTTTGGAGTGATGAGTCAGTTTTTGGTGATGAGTAATTTTGGGGTAATGGGTAAGTATGGGGTGATGAATCAGTTTGTGGTGATGAGTCAATTACGGATGATGGGTCAGTTTGGGGTGAAGAGTCAGTTTGGAGTGATGAGTCAGTTTTTGGTGATGGATCAGTTTGGGGTGATGGGTCAGTCGGGTGTGATGAGTCAGTTTGGGGTGATGGGTCAATTTAGGGTGATGGTTCAGTTTGGGGAAATGAGTCAGTTTGGAGTGATGGGTCAGTTTATGGGTGATGAGTCGGTTTGGTGAAATGTGTCAATTTTTGGTTATGAGTCTGTTTGGGATGGTGCGTCAGGTTGGCGTGATGAGTCAGTTTGGGGTGATGGGTCAGTTTGGGGTGATGGGTCAGTTTGGGGTGATGGGTCAGTCGGGTGTGATGAGTCGGTTTGGGGTGATGGGTCAGTTTGTGGTGGTGCGTCAGTTTGGGGTGATGAGTATGTTTGTGTTGATGGGTCAGTTTAGGGTGATGGGTCAGTTTGGGGTGATGAGTCAGTTTGGAGTGATGAGTCAGTTTTTGGTGAAGCGTCACTTTGGGGTGATGTGTCAGTTTGTGGTGATGAGTCAATTTTGGGTGATGGGTCAGTTTATTGTGATGGGTCAGTTTGCGTTAATGGGTCAGTTTGTGGTGATGAGTCAATTTTGGGTGATCGGACAATTTAGGGTGATGAGTCAGTGAGGGGTGATGAAACAGTTTGGGTTGATGTGTCAGTAAGGGGTGATGAGTCAGTGTGGAGATGCGTCAGATTGGGGTGATGATTCAGTTTGGGGTGATGGTTCAGTTTGGGGTGATGGTTCAGCTTGGGGTGATGGATCAGTTTGGGGTGATGGGTCAGTTTAGGGTGATGGGCCAGTTTGAGGTGATGGGTCAGTTTGTGGGTGATGAGTCGGTTTGGTGAAATGTGTCAATTTTTGGTTATGAGTCTGTTTGGGGTGGGACGTCAGTTTGGGGTGATGAGTCAGTTTGGGGTGATGGGTCAGTTTGGGGTAGTGGGTCAGTATGGCGTGATCAGTCAGTTTGCGTTGATGAGTCAATTATGGATGATGGGTCACTTTGGGTTGAAGAGTCAGTTTGGGGTGGTGGGTCAGTTTGGGGAGATGTATCAGTTTGGGGTGATGGGTCAGTTTGGATTGATAGTTCAGTTTGGGGTGATGGGTCAGTTTATGGTGATGAGTCAGTTTTGGGTGATGGGACAATTTGAGGTGATGGGTCAGTTTCGGGTGATGAATCAGTTTGGCGTGATGGGTCCGTTTGGGGTGATGAGTAAATTTGGGTTGATGAGTTAGTTTGGGTTGATTGGTCAGTTTGCGGTGATGGGTCAATTTGGGGTGATGAATCAGTTTGGAGTGATGAATATGTTTTGATGATGAGTCAGTTTGGGGTGATGGGTCAGTATGGGGTGAAGAGTCAGTTTGGGGTGATGGGTCAGTTTGCGGTGTGATGAGTCGGTTTGGGGTGATGGGTCAATCTGGGGTGATGAGTCAGTTTGGGGTAATGAGTCAGTTTGGAGTGATGAGTCAGTTTTTGTTCATGGGTCAGTTTGGGTTAATGGGTCAGTTTGTGGTGATGAGTCAGTTTGGGTTGATGGGTCAGTTTGTGGAGGTGCGTCAGTTTGGGGTGATGAGTCTGATTGAGTTGATGGGTAAGTTTAGGTTGATGGGTCAGTTTGGGGTGATGAGTCAGTTTTGAGTGATGAGTCAAGTTTGCGTGATTGGTCAGTTTATTGTGATGGGTCAGTTTGCGTTAATGGGTCAGTTTATGGTGATGAGTCAATTTTGGGTGATGGGACAATTTGGGGTGATGCACCAGTTTGGGGTGATGAGTCAGTTTGGGGTGATGCGTCAGTTTTGAGCGATGAGTTAGTTTGGGGTGCTTGGTCAGTTTGTGGGTGATGAGTCGGTTTGGTGAAATGTTTCAATTTTTGGTTATGAGTCTGTTTGGGGTGGTGCGTCAGTTTGGGGGTGATGAGTCGGTTTGGTGAAATGTGTCAATTTTTGGTTATGAGTCTGTTTGGGGTGCGGCGTCAGTTTGGGGTGATGAGTCAGTTTGGGGTGATGGGTCAGTTTGGGGTAATGGGTCAGTATGGGGTGATGAGCCAGTTTGTGCTGATGAGTCAATTATGGATGATGGGTCACTTTGGGTTGAAGAGTCAGTTTAGGGTGATGGGTCAGTTTGGGGAGATGTATCAGTTTGGGGTGATGGGTCAGTTTGGGATGATTGGTCAGTCTGGTGTGATGCGTCAGTTTGGGGTAATGTGTCAATTTGGGGTGATGGGTCAGTTTGGGGTAATGAGTCAGTTTGGAGTGATGGGTCAGTTTGCGGTGATGAGTCAGTTTGTGGTGATGGTTCAGTTTGGGGTGGTGGGTCAGCTTGGGGTGATGGGTCAGTTTGGGGTGATGGGTCAGTTTAGGGTGATGGGCCAGTTTGGAGTGATGAGTCAGTTTTTGGTGATGAGTAATTTTGGGGTAATGGGTAAGTATGGGGTGATGAATCAGTTTGTGGTGATGAGTCAATTACGGATGATGGGTCAGTTTGGGGTGAAGAGTCAGTTTGGAGTGATGAGTCAGTTTTTGGTGATGGATCAGTTTGGGGTGATGGGTCAGTCGGGTGTGATGAGTCAGTTTGGGGTGATGGGTCAATTTAGGGTGATGGTTCAGTTTGGGGAAATGAGTCAGTTTGGAGTGATGGGTCAGTTTATGGGTGATGAGTCGGTTTGGTGAAATGTGTCAATTTTTGGTTATGAGTCTGTTTGGGATGGTGCGTCAGGTTGGCGTGATGAGTCAGTTTGGGGTGATGGGTCAGTTTGGGGTGATGGGTCAGTTTGGGGTGATGGGTCAGTCGGGTGTGATGAGTCGGTTTGGGGTGATGGGTCAGTTTGTGGTGGTGCGTCAGTTTGGGGTGATGAGTATGTTTGTGTTGATGGGTCAGTTTAGGGTGATGGGTCAGTTTGGGGTGATGAGTCAGTTTGGAGTGATGAGTCAGTTTTTGGTGAAGCGTCACTTTGGGGTGATGTGTCAGTTTGTGGTGATGAGTCAATTTTGGGTGATGGGTCAGTTTATTGTGATGGGTCAGTTTGCGTTAATGGGTCAGTTTGTGGTGATGAGTCAATTTTGGGTGATCGGACAATTTAGGGTGATGAGTCAGTGAGGGGTGATGAAACAGTTTGGGTTGATGTGTCAGTAAGGGGTGATGAGTCAGTGTGGAGATGCGTCAGATTGGGGTGATGATTCAGTTTGGGGTGATGGTTCAGTTTGGGGTGATGGTTCAGCTTGGGGTGATGGATCAGTTTGGGGTGATGGGTCAGTTTAGGGTGATGGGCCAGTTTGAGGTGATGGGTCAGTTTGTGGGTGATGAGTCGGTTTGGTGAAATGTGTCAATTTTTGGTTATGAGTCTGTTTGGGGTGGGACGTCAGTTTGGGGTGATGAGTCAGTTTGGGGTGATGGGTCAGTTTGGGGTAGTGGGTCAGTATGGCGTGATCAGTCAGTTTGCGTTGATGAGTCAATTATGGATGATGGGTCACTTTGGGTTGAAGAGTCAGTTTGGGGTGGTGGGTCAGTTTGGGGAGATGTATCAGTTTGGGGTGATGGGTCAGTTTGGATTGATAGTTCAGTTTGGGGTGATGGGTCAGTTTATGGTGATGAGTCAGTTTTGGGTGATGGGACAATTTGAGGTGATGGGTCAGTTTCGGGTGATGAATCAGTTTGGCGTGATGGGTCCGTTTGGGGTGATGAGTAAATTTGGGTTGATGAGTTAGTTTGGGTTGATTGGTCAGTTTGCGGTGATGGGTCAATTTGGGGTGATGAATCAGTTTGGAGTGATGAATATGTTTTGATGATGAGTCAGTTTGGGGTGATGGGTCAGTATGGGGTGAAGAGTCAGTTTGGGGTGATGGGTCAGTTTGCGGTGTGATGAGTCGGTTTGGGGTGATGGGTCAATCTGGGGTGATGAGTCAGTTTGGGGTAATGAGTCAGTTTGGAGTGATGAGTCAGTTTTTGTTCATGGGTCAGTTTGGGTTAATGGGTCAGTTTGTGGTGATGAGTCAGTTTGGGTTGATGGGTCAGTTTGTGGAGGTGCGTCAGTTTGGGGTGATGAGTCTGATTGAGTTGATGGGTAAGTTTAGGTTGATGGGTCAGTTTGGGGTGATGAGTCAGTTTTGAGTGATGAGTCAAGTTTGCGTGATTGGTCAGTTTATTGTGATGGGTCAGTTTGCGTTAATGGGTCAGTTTATGGTGATGAGTCAATTTTGGGTGATGGGACAATTTGGGGTGATGCACCAGTTTGGGGTGATGAGTCAGTTTGGGGTGATGCGTCAGTTTTGAGCGATGAGTTAGTTTGGGGTGCTTGGTCAGTTTGTGGGTGATGAGTCGGTTTGGTGAAATGTTTCAATTTTTGGTTATGAGTCTGTTTGGGGTGGTGCGTCAGTTTGGGGTGATGAGTCAGTTTGGGGTGATGGGTCAGTTTGGGGTGATGAGTCAGTTTGGAGTGATGAGTCAGTTTTTGCTGATGAGTCAGTTTGGGGGGAAGAGTCAGTTTGGAGTGATGAGTCAGTTTTTGGTGATGGATCAGTGTGTGGTGATGGGTCAGTCGGGTGTGATGTGTCAGTTTGGGGTGATGGGTCAATTTGGGGTGATGGGTCAGTTTCTGGTGGTGCGTCAGTTTGGGGTGATGAGTATGTTTGTGTTGATGGGTCAGTTTAGGGTGATGGGTCAGTTTGGGGTGATGAGTCAGTTTGGAGTGATGAGTCAGTTTTTGGTGAAGCGTCACTTTGGGGTGATGTGTCAGTTTGTGGTGATGAGTCAATTTTGAGTGATGGGTCAGTTTATTGTGATGGGTCAGTTTGCGTTAATGGGTCAGTTTGTGGTGATGAGTCAATTTTGGGTGATCGGACAATTTAGGGTGATGAGTCAGTGAGGGGTGATGAAACAGTTTGGGGTGATGTGTCAGTAAGGGGTGATGAGTCAGTGTGGAGATGCGTCAGATTGGGGTGATGATTCAGTTTGGGGTGATGGTTCAGTTTGGGGTGATGGTTCAGCTTGGGGTGATGGATCAGTTTGGGGTGATGGGTCAGTTTAGGGTGATGGGCCAGTTTGGGGTGATGGGTCAGTTTGTGGGTGATGAGTCGGTTTGGTGAAATGTGTCAATTTCTGGTTATGAGTCTGTTTGGGGTGGGACGTTAGTTTTGGGTGATGAGTCAGTTTGGGGTGATGGGTCAGTTTAGGGTGATGGGCCAGTTTGGGGTGATGGGTCAGTTTGTGGGTGATGAGTCGGTTTGGTGAAATGTGTCAATTTCTGGTTATGAGTCTGTTTGGGGTGGGACGTCAGTTTGGGGTGATGAGTCAGTTTGGGGTGATGGGTCAGTTTGGGGTAGTGGGTCAGTATGGGGTGATCAGTCAGTTTGCGTTGATGAGTCAATTATGGATGATGGGTCACTTTGGGTTGAAGAGTCAGTCTGGTGTGATGCGTCAGTTTGGGGTAATGTGTCAATTTCGGGTGATGGGTCAGTTTGGGGTAATGAGTCAGTTTGGAGTGATGGGTCAGTTTGCGGTGATGAGTCAGTTTGTGGTGATGGTTCAGTTTGGGGTGGTGGGTCAGCTTGGGGTGATGGGTCAGTTTGGGGTGATGGGTCAGTTTAGGGTGATGGGCCAGTTTGGAGTGATGAGTCAGTTTTTGGTGATGAGTAATTTTGGGGTAATGGGTAAGTATGGGGTGATGAATCAGTTTGTGGTGATGAGTCAATTACGGATGATGGGTCAGTTTGGGGTGAAGAGTCAGTTTTGGGTGTTGGGTCAGTTTGGGGAGATGGATCAGTTTGGGGTGATGGCCAGTTTGCGGTGATGCATCAGTTTGGGGTGATGGGTCAATTTGGGGTGATGGGTCAGTTTGAGGTAATGAGTCAGTTTGGAGTGATGGGTCAGTTTTTGGTCATGGGTCAGTTTGGGCTAATGGGTTAGTTTGTGGTGATGAGTCAGTTTGGGGTGATGGGTCAGTTGGTGGAGGAGCGTCAGTTTGGGGAATGAGTCTGTTTGGATTGATGGGTCAGTTTGGGGTGATGGGTCAGTTTGGGGTGATGGTTCAATTTGTGGATGATGAGTCGTTTTGGTGAAATGTGTCAATTTTTGGTTATGAGTCTGTTTGGGGTGGTGCGTCAGTTTGTGGCGATGAGTCAATTATGGATGATGGGTCAGTTTGCCGTGAAGAGTCAGTTTGGGGTGATGGGTCAGTTTGGGGAGATGGATCATTTTGGGGTGATGGGTCAGATTGCGGTGATGGGTCAGTTTGGAGTGATGGGTCAGTTTGGGGTGATGGAACAGTTTGGGGTGAAGAGTCAGTTTGGAGTGAAGAGTCAGTTTTTGGTGATGGATCAGTTTGTGGTGATTTGTCAGTCGGGTGTGATGAGTCAGTTTGCGGTGATGGGTCAATTTGGGTGATGGGTCAGTTTGGGTAATGAGTCAGTTTGGAGTGGTGGGTCAGTTTTTTGTGTTGGGTCAGTTAGGGTTAACGGGTCAGTTTGTGGTGATGGGTCAATTTGGGGTGAAGTGTCAGTTTGAGGTGGTGCGTCAGTTTGGGGTGATGAGTCTGTTTGGGTCGATGGGTCAGTTTAGGATGATGGGTCAGTTTGGAGTGAGGGGCCAGTTTGGAGTGATGAGTCAGTTTTTGGTGAAGAGTCACTTTGGGATGATGGGTGAGTTTGTGGTGATGAGCCAATTTTGGGTGATGGGTCAGTTTATTGTGATGGGTCAGTTTGCGTTAATGTGTCAGTTTGTGGTGATGAGTCAATTTTGGGTGATCGGACAATTTAGGGTGATGGGTCAGTTATGGGTGATGAATCAGTTTGGTGTGATGTGTCAGTTTGGGGTGATGACTCAGTAGGGAGATGCGTCAGTTTGGGGTGATGAGTCAGTTTGTGGTGATGAGTCAATTTTGGGTGATGGGTCAGTTTTTTGTGATGGGTCAGTTTGCGTTAATGGGTAAGTTTGTGGTGATGAATAAATTTTGGGTGATCGGACAATTTAGGGTGATGGCTCAGTGGGGAGATGCGTCAGTTTGGGTTGATGAGTCAGTTTGGGGTGATGGTTCAGTTTGGGGTGATGGGTCAGCTTGGGGTGATGGGTCAGTTTGGGGTGATGGGTCAGTTTAGGGTGATGGACCAGTTTGGGGTGCTGGGTCAGTTTGTGGTGATGAGTCAATTTTGGGTGATCGGACAATTTAGGGTGATGGGTCAGTTAGGGGTGATGAATCAGTTTGGTGTGATGGGTCAGTTTGGGGTGATTACTCAGTAGGGAGATGCGTCAGTTTGGGGTGATGAATCAGTTTGTGGTGATGAGTCAATTTTGGGTGATGGGTCAGTTTTGTGTGATGGGTCAGTTTGCGTTAATGGGTCAGTTTGTGGTGATGAATCAATTTTGGGTGATCGGACAATTTCGGGTGATGGCTCAGTGGGGAGATGCGTCAGTTTGGGTTGATGAGTCAGTTTGGGATGATGGTTCAGTTTGGGGTGATGGGTCAGTTTGGGTGATGGGTCAGTTTGAGGTGATGGGTCAGTTTAGGGTGATGGACCAGTTTGGGGTGCTGGGTCAGTTTGTGGGTGATGAGTCGGTTTGGTGAAATGTGTCAATTTTTGGTTATGAGTCTGTTTGGGGTGGTGCGTCAGTTTGGGGTGATGAGTCAGTTTGGGGTGATGGGTCAGTTTGGGGTAATGGGTCAGTATGGGGTGATCAGTCAGTTTGTGGTGATGAGTCAATTATGGATGATGGGTCACTTTGGGGTGAAGAGTCAGTTTGGGATGATGGGTCAGTTTGGGGAGATGGATCAGTTTGGGGTGATGGGTCAGTTTGCAGTGATGCATCAGTTTGGGGTGATGGGTCAGTTTGGGGTGATGGGACAGTTTGGGGTGAAGAGTCAGTTTGGAGTGATGAGTCAGTTTTTGGTCATGGGTCAGTTTGGGTTAATGGGTCAGAATGTGGTGATGAGTCAGTTTGGGGTGATGGGTCAGTTTGTGGACGTGCGTCAGTTTGGGGGATGAGTCTGTTTGGAATGATGTGTCAGTTTGGGGTGATGGGTCAGTTTGGGGTGATGGGTCAGTTTGTGGGTGATGAGTCGGTTTGGTGAAATGTGTACATTTTTCGTTATGAGTCTGTTTGTGGTGGTGAGTCAGTTTGGGGTGATGAGTGAGTTTGGGGTGATGGGTCAGTTTGGGGTGATTAGTCAGTTTGGAGTGATGAGTCAGTTTTGGTGATGAGTCATTTCGGGGTAATGGGTCAGTATGGGGTGATGAGTCAGTTTGTGATGATGAGTCAATTATGGATGATGGTTCAGTTTGGGGTGAAGAGTCAGTTTGGGTGATGGGTCAGTTAGGGGAAATGGATCAGTTTGGGGTGATGGGTCAGTTTGCGGTGATGGATCAGTTTGGGGTGATTGGTCAGTTTGGGGTGATGGGACAGTTTGGGGTGAAGAGTCAGTTTGGAGTGATGAGTCAGTTTTTGGTGATGGATCAGTTTGGGGTGATGGGTCAGTCGGGTGTGATGAGTCAGTTTGGGGTGATGGGTCAATTTGAGGTGATGGGTCAGTTTGGGGTAATGAGTCAGTTTGGAGTGATGGGTCAGTTTGCGGTGATGAGTCAGTTTGTGGTGATGGTTCAGTTTGGGGTGGTGGGTCAGCTTGGGGTGATGGGTCAGTTTGGGGTGATGGGTCAGTTTAGGGTGATGGGCCAGTTTGGAGTGATGAGTCAGTTTTTGGTGATGAGTAATTTTGGGGTAATGGGTAAGAATGGGGTGATGAATCAGTTTGTGGTGATGAGTCAATTACGGATGATGGGTCAGTTTGGGGTGAAGAGTCAGTTTGGGGTTTTGGGTCAGTTTGGGGAGATGGATCAGTTTGGGGTGATGGCCAGTTTGCGGTGATGCATCAGTTTGGGGTGATGGGTCAGTTTGTGGTGATGGGAAAGTTTGGGGTTTGGAGTCAGTTTGGAGTGATGAGTCAGTTTTTGGTGATGGATCAGTTTGGGGTGATGGGTCAGTCGTGTGTGATCAGTCAGTTTGGGGTGATGGGTCAATTTGGGGTGATGGGTCAGTTTGAGGTAATGAGTCAGTTTGGAGTGATGGGTCAGTTTTTGGTCATGGGTCAGTTTGGGGTAATGGGTTAGTTTGTGGTGATGAGTCAGTTTGGGGTGATGGGTCAGTTTGTGGAGGAGCGTCAGTTTGGGGAATGAGTCTGTTTGGATTGATGGGTCAGTTTGGGGTGATGGGTCAGTTTGGGGTGATGGTTCAATTTGTGGGTGATGAGTCGTTTTGGTGAAATGTGTCAATTTTTGGTTATGAGTCAGTTTGGGGTGATGGGTCAGTTTGGGGAGATGGATCATTTTGGGGTGATGGGTCAGATTGCGGTGATGGGTCACCTTGGAGTGATGGGTCAGTTTGGGGTGATGGAACAGTTTGGGGTGAAGAGTCAGTTTGGAGTGAAGAGTCAGTTTTTGGTGATGGATCAGTTTGTGGTGAATTGTCAGTCGGGTGTGATGAGTCAGTTTGCGGTGATGGGTCAATTTGGGTGATGGGTCAGTTTGGGTAATGAGTCAGTTTGGAGTGGTGGGTCAGATTTTTGTGTTGGGTCAGTTAGGGTTGACGGGTCAGTTTGTGGTGATGGGTCAATTTGGGGTGATGGGTCAGTTTGTGGTGGTGCGTCAGTTTGGGGTGATGAGTCTGTTTGGGTTGATGGGTCAGTTTAGGGTGATGGGTCAGTTTGGAGTGAGGGGCCAGTTTGGAGTGATGAGTCAGTTTTTGGTGAAGAGTCACTTTGGGATGATGGGTGAGTTTGTGGTGATGAGTCAATTTTGGGTGATGGGTCAGTTTATTGTGATGGGTCAGTTTGCGTTAATGGGTCAGTTTGTGGTGATGAGTCAATTTTGGGTGATCGGACAATTTAGGGTGATGGGTCAGTTAGGGGTGATGAATCAGTTTGGTGTGATGTGTCAGTTTGGGGTGATGACTCAGTAGGGAGATGCGTCAGTTTGGGGTGATGAGTCAGTTTGTGGTGATGAGTCAATTTTCGGTGATGGGTCAGTTTTTTGTGATGGGTCAGTTTGCGTTAATGGGTAAGTTTGTGGTGATGAATCAATTTTGGGTGATCGGACAATTTAGGGTGATGGCTCAGTGGGGAGATGCGTCAGTTTGGGTTGATGAGTCAGTTTGGGGTGATGGTTCAGTTTGGGGTGATGGGTCAGCTTGGGGTGATGGGTCAGTTTGGGGTGATGGGTCAGTTTAGGGTGATGGACCAGTTTGGGGTGCTGGGTCAGTTTGTGGTGATGAGTCAATTTTGGGTGATCGGACAATTTAGGGTGATGGGTCAGTTAGGGGTGATGAATCAGTTTGGTGTGATGGGTCAGTTTGGGGTGATGACTCAGTTGGGAGATGCGTCAGTTTGGGGTGATGAGTCAGTTTGGGTGATGGTTCAGTTTGGGTGGTGCGTCTGTTTGGGGTGTTGAATCAGTTTGTGGTGATGAGTCAATTTTGGGTGATGGGTCAGTTTTGTGTGATGGGTCAGTTTGCGTTAATGGGTCAGTTTGTGGTGATGAATTAATTTTGGGTGATCGGACAATTTCGGGTGATGGCTCAGTGGGGAGATGCGTCAGTTTGGGTTGATGAGTCAGTTTGGGGTGATGGTTCAGTTTGGGTGATGGGTCAGTTTGGGTGATGGGTCAGTTTGAGGTGATGGGTCAGTTTAGGGTGATGGACCAGTTTGGGGTGCTGGGTCAGTTTGTGGGTGATGAGTCGGTTTGGTGAAATGTGTCAATTTTTGGTTATGAGTCTGTTTGGGGTGGTGCGTCAGTTTGGGGTGATGAGTCAGTTTGGGGTGATGGGTCAGTTTGGGGTAATGGGTCAGTATGGGGTGATCAGTCAGTTTGTGGTGATGAGTCAATTATGGATGATGGGTCACTTTGGGGTGAAGAGTCAGTTTGGGATGATGGGTCAGTTTGGGGAGATGGATCAGTTTGGGGTGATGGGTCAGTTTGCAGTGATGCATCAGTTTGGGGTGATGGGTCAGTTTGGGGTGATGGGACAGTTTGGGGTGAAGAGTCAGTTTGGAGTGATGAGTAATTTTTTGGTGATGGATCAGTTTTGGGTGATGGGTCAGTCCAGTGTGATGCGTCAGTTTGGGGTGATGGGTCAATTTGGGGTGATGGGTCAGTTTGTGGTAATGAGTCACTTTGAAGTGATGGGTCAGTTTGCGGCGATGAGTCAATTTGGGGTGATGGTTCAGTTTGGGGTGATGGGTCAGCTTGGGGTGATGGGTCAGTTTGGGGTGATGGGTCAGTTTAGGTTGATGGGCCAGTTTGGGGTGATGGGTCAGGTTGTGGGTGATGAGTAGGTTTGGTGAAATGTGTCAATTTCTGGTTATGAGTCGGTTTGGGATGCTGCATCAGTTTGGGGTGATGGGTGAGTTTGGATTGATGGGTCATTTTTGGGTGACGAGTCAGTTTGGAGTGATGAGTCAATTATGGATGGTGGGTCAAAATGGGGTGAAGAGTCAGTTTGGGGTGATGGGTCAGTTTGGGGAGATGGATAAGTTTGGGGTGATGGGTCAGTTTGCGGTGATGGATCAGTTTGGGGTGATGGGTCAATTTGGGGTGATGGGACAGTTTGGGGCGAAGAGTCAGTTTGGAGTGATGAGTCAGTTTTTGGTGATGAGTCATTTTGGGGTAATGGGTCAGTATGGAGTGATGAGTCAGTTTGTGGGTGATGAGTCGGTTTGGTGAAATGTGTACATTTTTCGTTATGAATCTGTTTGTGGTGGTGAGTCAGTTTGGGGTGATGAGTGAGTTTGGGGTGATGGGTCAGTTTGGGGTGATGAGTCAGTTTGGAGTGATGAGTCAGTTTTTGGTGATGAGTCATTTTGGGGTAATGGGTCAGTATGGGGTGATGAGTCAGTTTGTGATGATGAGTCAATTATGGATGATGGGTCAGTTTAGGGTGAAGAGTCAGTTTGGAGTGATGAGTCAGTTTGGGGAGATGGATAAGTTTGGGGTGATGGGTAAGTTTGCGGTGATGGATCAGTTTGGGGTGATGGGTCAATTTGGGGTGATGGGACAGTTTGGGGCGAAGAGTCAGTTTGGAGTGATGAGTCAGTTTTTGGTGATGGATCAGTTTGGGGTGATGGGTCAGTCGGGTGTGATGAGTCAGTTTGGGGTGATGGGTCAGTTTGTGGAGGTGCGTCAGTTTGGGGGAAGAGTCTGTTTGGATTGAATGTTCAGTTTGGGGTGATGGGTCAGTTTATGGAGATGAGTCAGTTTTGGGTGATGGGACAATTTGAGGTGATGGGTCAGTTTGGGGTGAAGATTGAATTTGGGGTGATGGTTCAATTTGGGGCGATGCGTCAGTTTTGTGTGATGCGTCAGTTTGGGGCGATGAGTCAATTTGGGGCGATGAGTCAGTTTGCGGTGATGGGTCAGTTTGGGGTGATGGGTCAATTTGGGATGAATAGTCAGTTTGGAGTGATGAGTCAGTTTGGGGTGATGAGTCTGTTTGGGTTGATGGGTCAGTTTGCGGTGATGCGTCAGTTTCGGGTGAAGAGTCAGTTTGGAGTGATGAGTCAGTTTTTGCTGAAGATTCAATTTGGGGTGATGGTTCAGTTTGGGGTGATGGTTCATTTTGGGGTGAGGGGTAAGTTTGGGGTGATGGGTTAGTTTGGGGTGATGAATCAGTTTGGGGTGATGGGTCAGTTTGGGTTGATGAGTCAGTTTGGATTGATTGGTCGGTTTGGGGTGATGTATCAGTTTGGGGTGTTGAGTCAGTTTGGAGTGATGAGTATGTTTTTGGCGATATGTCAGTTTGGGGTGATGTGTCAGTTTGCGGTGATGGGTCAGTTTGGGGTGATGGTTCAGTTTGGGGTGATGGGTCAGCTTGGGTGATGGGTCAGTTTGGGGTGAAGGGGTCAGTTTAGGGTGATGGGCCAGTTTGAGGTGATGGGTCAGTCTGTGGGTGACGAGTCAGTTTGGAGTGATGAGTCAATTATGGATGGTGGGTCAATTTGGGGTGAAGAGTCAGTTTGGGGTGATGGGTCAGTTTGGGGAGATGGATCAGTTTGGGGTGATGGGTCAGTTTGCGGTGATGGATCAGTTTGGGGTGATGGGTCAGTTTGGGGTGATGGGACAGTTTGGGGCGACGAGTCAGTATGGAGTGATGAGTCAGTTTTTGGTGATGGATCAGTTTGGGGTGATGGGTCAGTTTGTGGAGGTGCGTCAGTTTGGGGGATGAGTCTGTTTGGAATGATGTGTCAGTTTGGGGTGATGGGTCAGTTTGTGGTGAATGGTCAGTTTGTGGGTGATGAGTCGGTTTGGTGAAATGTGTACATTTTTCGTTATGCGTCTGTTTGTGGTGGTGAGTCAGTTTGGGGTGATGAGTGAGTTTGGGGTGATGGATCAGTTTGGGGTGATGAGTCAGTTTGGAGTGATGAGTCAGTTTTTGGTGATGAGTCATTTTGGGGTAATGGGTCAGTATGGGGTGATGAGCCAGTTTGTGATGATGAGTCAATTATGGATGATGGGTCAGTTTGGGGTGAAATGTCAGTTTGGGTGATGTGTCAGTTAGGGGAGATGGATCAGTTTGGGGTGATGGGTCAGTTTGCGGTGATGGATCAGTTTGGCGTGATGGGTCAGCTTGGTGTGATGGGACAGTTTGGGGTGAAGAGTCAGTTTGGAGTGATGAGTCAGTTTTTGGTGATGGATCAGTTTGGGGTGAAGAGTCAGTTTGGAGTGATGAGTCAGTTTTTGCTGAAGAGTCAATTTGGGGTGATGGTTCAGTTTGTGGTGAAGTGTCAGTTTTGGGTGATGGGACACTTTGGGGTGATGGGTCAGTTTGGGGTGATGAATCAGTTTGGAGTGATGTGTCAATTTGGGGTGATGAGTCAGTTTGGATTGAGTGGTCGGTTTGGGGTGGTGGTTCAGTTTGGGGTGATGAGTCAGTTTGGAGTGATGATTATGTTTTTGGTGATAACTCAGTTTGGGGTGATGGGTCAGTTTGGGGTGATGGTTCATTTTGGGGTGAGGGGTCAGTTTGGGTTGATGAGTCAGTTTGGATTGATTGGTCGGTTTGGGGTGATGTGTCAGTTTGGGGTGTTGAGTCAGTTTGGAGTGATGAGTATGTTTTTGGTGATAAGTCAGTTTGGGGTGATGTGTCAGTTTGCGGTGATGGGTCAGTTTGGGGTGATGGTTCAGTTTGGGGTGATGGGTCAGCTTGGCTGATGGGTCAGATTGGGGTGATGGGTCGGTTTAGGGTGATGGGCCAGTTTGAGGTGATGGGTCAGTTTGGGGTGATGAGTCAGTAGGGTGATGCGTCAGTTTGGGGTGATGAGTCAGTTTGGGTGATGGTTCAATTTGGGTGGTGCGTCAGTTTGGGGTGATGAGTCAGTTTGTGGTGATGAGTCAATTTTGGGTGATGGGTCAGTTTTGTGTGATGGGTCAGTTTGCGTTAATGGGTCAGTTTGTGGTGATGAATCAATTTTGGGTGATCGGACAATTTCGGGTGATGGCTCAGTGGGGAGATGCGTCAGTTTGGGTTGATGAGTCAGTTTGGGGTGATGGTTCAGTTTGGGGTGATGGGTCCGTTTGGGTGATGGGTCAGTTTGAGGTGATGGGTCAGTTTAGGGTGATGGACCAGTTTGGGGTGCTGGGTCAGTTTGTGGGTGATGAGTCGGTTTGGTGAAATGTGTCAATTTTTGGTTATGAGTCTGTTTGGGGTGGTGCGTCAGTTTGGGGTGATGAGTCAGTTTGGGGTGATGGGTCAGTTTGGGGTAATGGGTCAGTATGGGGTGATCAGTCAGTTTGTGGTGATGAGTCAATTATGGATGATGGGTCACTTTGGGGTGAAGAGTCAGTTTCGGATGATGGGTCAGTTTGGGGAGATGGATCAGTTTGGGGTGATGGGTCAGTTTGCAGTGATGCATCAGTTTGGGGTGATGGGTCAGTTTGGGGTGATGGGACAGTTTGGGGTGAAGAGTCAGTTTGGAGTGATGAGTCAGTTTTTGGTGATGGATCAGTTTTGGGTGATGGGTCAGTCCAGTGTGATGCGTCAGTTTGGGGTGATGGGTCAATTTGGGGTGATGGGTCAGTTTGTGGTAATGAGTCAGTTTGAAGTGAAGGGTCAGTTTGCGGTGATGAATCAATTTGGGGTGATGGTTCAGTTTGGGGTGATGGGTCAGCTTGGTGTGATGGGTCAGTTTGGGGTGATGGGTCAGTTTAGGGTGATGGGCCAGTTTGGGGTGATGGGTCAGTTTGTGGGTGATGAGTAGGTTTGGTGAAATGTGTCAATTTCTGGTTATGAGTCGGTTTGGGATGCTGCATCAGTTTGGGGTGATGAGTGAGTTTGGATTGATGGGTCATTTTTGGGTGACGAGTCAGTTTGGAGTGATGAGTCAATTATGGATGGTGGGTCAAAATGGGGTGAAGAGTCAGTTTGGGGTGATGGGTCAGTTTGGGGAGATGGATAAGTTTGGGGTGATGGGTCAGTTTGCGGTGATGGATCAGTTTGGGGTGATGGGTCAATTTGGGGTGATGACAGTTTGGGGCGAAGAGTCAGTTTGGAGTGATGAGTCAGTTTTTGGTGATGGATCAGTTTGAGGTGATGGGTCAGTCGGGTGTGATGAGTCAGTTTGGGGTGATGGGTCAATTGGGGGTGATGGGTCAGTTTGGGGTAATGAGTCAGTTTGGAGTGATGGTTCAGTTTTTGGTCATGGGTCAGTTTGGGTTAATGGGTCAGAATGTGGTGATGAGTCAGTTTGGGGTGATGGGTCAGTTTGTGGAGGTGCGTCAGTTTGGGGGATGAGTCTGTTTGGAATGATGTGTCAGTTTGGGGTGATGGGTCAGTTTGGGGTGATGGGTCAGTTTGTGGGTGATGAGTCGGTTTGGTGAAATGTGTACGTTTTTCGTTATGAATCTGTTTGTGGTGGTGAGTCAGTTTGGGTGATGAGTGAGTTTGGGGTGATGGCTCAGTTTGGGGTGATGAGTCAATTTGGGATGAATAGTCAGTTTGCGGTGATGGGTCAGTTTGGGGTGATGGGTCAATTTGGGATGAATAGTCAGTTTGGAGTGATGAGTCAGTTTGGGGTGATGAGTCTGTTTGGGACGATGGGTCAGTTTGCGGTGATGCGTCAGTTTCGGGTGAAGAGTCAGTTTGGAGTGATGAGTCAGTTTTTGCTGAAGATTCAATTTGGGGTGATGGTTCAGTTTGGGGTGATGGTTCATTTTTGGGTGAGGGGTAAGTTTGGGGTGATGGGTTAGTTTGGGGTGATGAATCAGTTTGGGGTGATGGGTCAGTTTGGGTTGATGAGTCAGTTTGGATTGATTGGTCGGTTTGGGGTGATGTATCAGTTTGGGGTGTTGAGTCAGTTTGAAGTGATGAGTATGTTTTTGGCGATATGTCAGTTTGGGGTGATGTGTCAGTTTGCGGTGATGGGTCAGTTTGGGGTGATGGTTCAGTTTGGGGTGATGGGTCAGCCTGGGTGATGGGTCAGTTTGGGGTGAAGGGTCAGTTGAGGGTGATGGGCCAGTTTGAGGTGATGGGTCAGTTTGTGGGTGATGAGTAGGTTTGGTGAAATGTGTCAATTTCTGGTTATGAGTCGGTTTGGGGTGATGCGTCAGTTTGGGGTGATGAGTGAGTTTGGGGTGATGGGTCAGTTTGGGGTGATGGGTCAGTTTCGGGTGATGGGACAGTTCGGGGCGACGAGTCAGTTTGGAGTGATGAGTCAATTATGGATGGTGAGTCAATTTGGGGTGAAGAGTCAGTTTGGGGTGATGGGTCAGTTTGGGGAGATGGATCAGTTTGGGGTGATGGGTCAGTTTGCGGTGATGGATCAGTTTGGGGTGATGGGTCAGTTTGGGGTGATGGGACAGTTCGGGGCGACGAGTCAGTTTGGAGTGATGAGTCAGTTTTTGGTGATGGATCAGTTTGGGGTGATGGGTCAGTTTGTGGAGGTTCGTCAGTTTGGGGGATGAGTCTGTTTGGAATGATGTGTCAGTTTGGGGTGATGGGTCAGTTTGTGGTGAATGGTCAGTTTGTGGGTGATGAGTCGGTTTGGTGAAATGTGTACATTTTTCGTTATGAGTCTGTTTGTGGTGGTGAGTCAGTTTGGGGTGATGAGTGAGTTTGGGGTGATGGATCAGTTTGGGGTGATGAGTCAGTTTGGAGTGATGAGTCAGTTTTTGGTGATGAGTCATTTTGGGGTAATGGGTCAGTATGGGGTGATGAGCCAGTTTGTGATGATGAGTCAATTATGGATGATGGGTCAGTTTGGGGTGAAAGGTCAGTTTGGGTGATGTGTCAGTTAGGGGAGATGGATCAGTTTGGGGTGATGGGTCAGTTTGCGGTGATGGATCAGTTTGGCGTGATGGGTCAGTTTGGTGTGATGGGACAGTTTGGGGTGAAGAGTCAGTTTGGAGTGATGAGTCAGTTTTTGGTGATGGATCAGTTTGGGGTGAAGAGTCAGTTTGGAGTGATGAGTCAGTTTTTGCTGAAGAGTCAATTTGCGGTGATGGTTCAGTTTGTGGTGAAGTGTCAGTTTTGGGTGATGGGACAATTTGGGGTGATGGGTCAGTTTGGGGTGATGAATCAGTTTGGGGTGATGGGTCAGCTTGGCTGATGGGTCAGTTTGGGGTGATGGGTCAGTTTAGGGTGATGGGCCAGTTTGAGGTGATGGGTCAGTTTGTGGGTGATGAGTAGGTTTGGTGAAATGTGTCAATTTCTGGTTATGAGTCGGTTTGGGGTGATGCGTCAGTTTGGGGTGATGAGTGAGTTTGGGGTGATGGGTCAGTTTGGGGTGACGAGTCATTTGGAGTGATGAGTCAATTATGGATGGTGGGTCAATTTGGGGTGAAGAGTCAGTTTGGGGTGATGGGTCAGTTTGGGGAGATGGATCAGTTTGGGGTGAAGAGTCAGTTTGGAGTGATGAGTCAGCTTTTGCTGAAGAGTCAATTTGCGGTGATGGTTCAGTTTGTGGTGAAGTGTCAGTTTTGGGTGATGGGACAATTTGGGGTGATGGGTCAGTTTGGGGTGATGAATCAGTTTGGGGTGATGTGTCAATTTGGGGTGATGAGTCAGTTTGGATTGAGTGGTCGGTTTGGGGTGGTGGTTCAGTTTGGGGTGATGAGTCAGTTTGGAGTGATGAGTATGTTTTTGGTGATAACTCAGTTTGGGGTGATGGGTCAGTTTGGGGTGATGGTTCATTTTGGGGTGAGGGGTCAGTTTGGGTTGATGAGTCAGTTTGGATTGATTGGTCGGTTTGGGGTGATGTGTCAGTTTGGGGTGTTGAGTCAGTTTGGAGTGATGAGTATGTTTTTGGTGATAAGTCAGTTTGGGGTGATGTGTCAGTTTGCGGTGATGGGTCAGTTTGGGGTGATGGTTCAGTTTGGGGTGATGGGTCAGCTTGGCTGATGGGTCAGTTTGGGGTGATGGGTCAGTTTAGGGTGATGGGCCAGTTTGAGGTGATGGGTCAGTTTGTGGGTGATGAGTAGGTTCGGTGAAATGTGTCAATTTCTGGTTATGAGTCGGTTTGGGGTGATGGGTCAATTTGGGGTGATGGGACAGTTTGGGGCGAAGAGTCAGTTTGGAGTGATGAGTCAGTTTTTGGTGATGGATCAGTTTGGGGTGATGGGTCAGTCGGGTGTGATGAGTCAGTTTGGGGTGATGGGTCAATTGGGGGTGATGGGTCAGTTTGGGGTAATGAGTCAGTTTGGAGTGATGGTTCAGTTTTGGTCATGGGTCAGTTTGGGTTAATGGGTCAGAATGTGGTGATGAGTCAGTTTGGGGTGATGGGTCAGTTTGTGGAGGTGCGTCAGTTTGGGGGATGAGTCTGTTTGGAATGATGTGTCAGTTTGGGGTGATGGGTCAGTTTGGGGTGATGGGTCAGTTTGTGGGTGATGAGTCGGTTTGGTGAAATGTGTACGTTTTTCGTTATGAATCTGTTTGTGGTGGTAGTCAGTTTGGGTGATGAGTGAGTTTGGGGTGATGGCTCAGTTTGGAGTGATGAGTCAATTTGGGATGAATAGTCAGTTTGCGGTGAAGGGTCAGTTTGGGGTGATGGGTCAATTTGGGATGAATAGTCAGTTTGGAGTGATGAGTCAGTTTGGGGTGATGAGTCTGTTTGGGCTGATGGGTCAGTTTGCGGTGATGCGTCAGTTTCGGGTGAAGACTCAGTTTGGAGTGATGAGTCAGTTTTTGCTGAAGATTCAATTTGGGGTGATGGTTCAGTTTGGGGTGATGGTTCATTTTGGGGTGAGGGGTAAGTTTGGGGTGATGGGTTAGTTTGGGGTGATGAATCAGTTTGGGGTGATGGGTCAGTTTGGGTTGATGAGTCAGTTTGGATTGATTGGTCGGTTTGGGGTGATGTATCAGTTTGGGGTGTTGAGTCAGTTTGAAGTGATGAGTATGTTTTTGGCGATATGTCAGTTTGGGGTGATGTGTCAGTTTGCGGTGATGGGTCAGTTTGGGGTGATGGTTCAGTTTGGGGTGATGGGTCAGCCTGGGTGATGGGTCAGTTTGGGGTGAAGGGTCAGTTTAGGGTGATGGGCCAGTATGAGGTGATGGGTCAGTTTGTGGGTGATGAGTAGGTTTGGTGAAATGTGTCAATTTCTGGTTATGAGTCGGTTTGGGGTGATGCGTCAGTTTGGGGTGATGAGTGAGTTTGGGGTGATGGGTCAGTTTGGGGTGATGGGTCAGTTTGGGGTGATGGGACAGTTCGGGGCGACGAGTCAGTTTGGAGTGATGAGTCAATTATGGATGGTGGGTCAATTTGGGGTGAAGAGTCAGTTTGGGGTGATGGGTCAGTTTGGGGAGATGGATCAGTTTGGGGTGATGGGTCAGTTTGCGGTGATGGATCAGTTTGGGGTGATGGGTCAGTTTGGGGTGATGGGACAGTTCGGGGCGACGAGTCAGTTTGGAGTGATGAGTCAGTTTTTGGTGCTGGATCAGTTTGGGGTGATGGGTCAGTTTGTGGAGGTGCGTCAGTTTGGGGTTGAGTCTGTTTGGAATGATGTGTCAGTTTGGGGTGATGGGTCAGTTTGTGGTGAATGGTCAGTTTGTGGGTGATGAGTCGGTTTGGTGAAATGTGTACATTTTTCGTTATGAGTCTGTTTGTGGTGGTGAGTCAGTTTGGGGTGATGAGTGAGTTTGGGGTGATGGATCAGTTTGGGGTGATGAGTCAGTTTGGAGTGATGAGTCAGTTTTTGGTGATGAGTCATTTTGGGGTAATGGGTCAGTATGGGGTGATGAGCCAGTTTGTGATGATGATTCAATTATGGATGATGGGTCAGTTTGGGGTGAAAGGTCAGTTTGGGTGATGTGTCAGTTAGGGGAGATGGATCAGTTTGGGGTGATGGGTCAGTTTGCGGTGATGGATCAGTTTGGCGTGATGGGTCAGTTTGGTGTGATGGGACAGTTTGGGGTGAAGAGTCAGTTTGGAGTGATGAGTCAGTTTTTGGTGATGGATCAGTTTGGGGTGAAGAGTCAGTTTGGAGTGATGAGTCAGTTTTTGCTGAAGAGTCAATTTGCGGTGATGGTTCAGTTTGTGGTGAAGTGTCAGTTTTGGGTGATGGGACAATTTGGGGTGATGGGTCAGTTTGGGGTGATGAATCAGTTTGGGGTGATGTGTCAATTTGGGATGATGAGTCAGTTTGGATTGAGTGGTCGGTTTGGGGTGGTGGTTCAGTTTGGGGTGATGAGTCAGTTTGGAGTGATGAGTATGTTTTTGGTGATAACTCAGTTTGGGGTGATGGGTCAGTTTGGGGTGATGGTTCATCTTGGGGTGAGGGGTCAGTTTGGGTTGATGAGTCAGTTTGGATTGATTGGTCGGTTTGGGGTGATGTGTCAGTTTGGGGTGTTGAGTCAGTTTGGAGTGATGAGTATGTTTTTGGTGATAAGTCAGTTTGGGGTGATGTGTCAGTTTGCGGTGATGGGTCAGTTTGGGGTGATGGTTCAGTTTGGGGTGATGGGTCAGCTTGGCTGATGGGTCAGTTTGGGGTGATGGGTCAGTTTAGGGTGATGGGCCAGTTTGAGGTGATGGGTCAGTTTGTGGGTGATGAGTAGGTTTGGTGAAATGTGTCAATTTCTGGTTATGAGTCGGTTTGGGGTGATGCGTCAGTTTGGGGTGATGAGTGAGTTTGGGGTGATGGGTCAGTTTGGGGTGACGAGTCAGTTTGGAGTGATGAGTCAATTATGGATGGTGGGTCAATTTGGGGTGAAGAGTCAGTTTGGGGTGATGGGTCAGTTTGGGGAGATGGATCAGTTTGGGGTGAAGAGTCAGTTTGGAGTGATGAGTCAGCTTTTGCTGAAGAGTCAATTTGCGGTGATGGTTCAGTTTGTGGTGAAGTGTCAGTTTTGGGTGATGGGACAATTTGGGGTGATGGGTCAGTTTGGGGTGATGAATCAGTTTGGGGTGATGTGTCAATTTGGGGTGATGAGTCAGTTTGGATTGAGTGGTCGGTTTGGGGTGGTGGTTCAGTTTGGGGTGATGAGTCAGTTTGGAGTGATGATTATGTTTTTGGTGATAACTCAGTTTGGGGTGATGGGTCAGTTTGGGGTGATGGTTCATTTTGGGGTGAGGGGTCAGTTTGGGTTGATGAGTCAGTTTGGATTGATTGGTCGGTTTGGGGTGATGTGTCAGTTTGGGGTGTTGAGTCAGTTTGGAGTGATGAGTATGTTTTTGGTGATAAGTCAGTTTTGGGTGATGTGTCAGTTTGCGGTGATGGGTCAGTTTGGGGTGATGGTTCAGTTTGGGGTGATGGGTCAGCTTGGCTGATGGGTCAGTTTGGGGTGATGGGTCAGTTTAGGGTGATGGGCCAGTTTGAGGTGATGGGTCAGTTTGTGGGTGATGAGTAGGTTTGGTGAAATGTGTCAATTTCTGGTTATGAGTCGGTTTGGGGTGATGCGTCAGGTTGGGGTGATGAGTGAGTTTGGGGTGATGGGTCAGTTTGGGGTGACGAGTCAGTTTGGAGTGATGAGTCAATTATGGATGGTGGGTCAATTTGGGGCGAAGAGTCAGTTTGGGGTGATGGGTCAGTTTGGGGAGATGGATCAGTTTGGGGTGATGGGTCAGTTTGCGGTGATGGATCAGTTTGGGGTGATGGGTCAGTTTGGGGTGATGGGACAGTTTTGGGCAACGAGTCAGTTTGGAGTGATGAGTCAGTTTTTGGTGATGGATCAGTTTGGGGTGATGGGTCAGTCGGGTGTGATCAGTCAGTTTGGGGTGATGGGTCAATTTGGGGTGATGGGTCAATTTGGGGTAATGAGTCAGTTTGGAGTGATAGGTCAGTTTTTGGTCATGGGTCAGTTTGGGTTAATGGGTCAGTTTGTGGTGATGAGTCAGTTTGGGGTGATGGGTCAGTTTGTGGAGGTGCGTCAGTTTGGGGGATGAGTCTGTTTGGAATGATGTGTCAGTTTGGGGTGATGGGTCAGTTTGTGGTGAATGGTCAGTTTGTGGGTGATGAGTCGGTTTGGTGAAATGTGTACATTTTTCGTTATGAGTCTGTTTGTTGTGGTGAGTCAGTTTGGGGTGATGAGTGAGTTTGGGGTGATGGATCAGTTTGGGGTGATGAGTCAGTTTGGAGTGATGAGTCAGTTTTTGGTAATGAGTCATTTTGGGGTAATGGATCAGTATGGGGTGATGAGCCAGTTTTGATGATGAGTCAATTATGGATGATGGGACAGTTTGGGGTGAAGGGTCAGTTTGGGTGATGTGTCAGTTAGGGGAGATGGATCAGTTTGGGGTGATGGGTCAGTTTGCGGTGATGGATCAGTTTGGCGTGATGGGTCAGTTTGGGGTGATGGGACAGTTTGGGGTGAAGAGTCAGTTTGGAGTGATGAGTCAGTTTTTGGTGATGGATCAGTTTGGGGTGAAGAGTCAGTTTGGAGTGATGAGTCAGTTTTTGCTGAAGAGTCAATTTGGGGTGATGGTTCAGTTTGTGGTGAAGTGTCAGTTTTGCGTGATGGGACAATTTGGGGTGATGGGTCAGTTTGGGCTGATGAATCAGTTTGTGGTGATGTGTCAATTTGGGGTGATGAGTCAGTTTGGATTGAGTGGTCGGTTTGGGGTGATGTGTCAGTTTGGGGTATTGAGTCAGTTTGGAGTGATGAGTATGTTTTTGGTGATAAGTCAGTTTGGGGTGATGTGTCAGTTTGCGGTGATGGATCAGTTTGGATTGATTGGTCGGTTTGGGGTGATGTGTCAGTTTGGGGTATTGAGTCAGTTTGGAGTGATGAGTATGTTTTTGGTGATAAGTCAGTTTGGGGTGATGTGTCAGTTTGCGGTGATGGGTCAGTTTGGGGTGATGGTTCAGTTTGGGGTGATGGGTCAGCTTGGGTGATGGGTCAGTTTGGGGTGATGGGTCAGTTTGGGGTGTTGGGCCAGTTTGAGGTGATGGGTCAGTTTGTGGTTGATGAGTAGGTTTGGTGAAATGTGTCAATTTCTGGTTATGAGTCGGTTTGAGTTGATGCGTCAGTTTGGGGTGATGAGTGAGTTTGGGGTGATGGGTCAGTTTGGGGTGACGAGTCAGTTTGGAGTGATGAGTCAAATATGGATGGTGGGTCAATTTGGGGTGAAGAGTCAGTTTGGGGTGATGGGTCAGTTTAGGGAGATGGATCAGTTTGGGGTGATGGGTCAGTTTGCGGTGATGGATCAGTTTGGGGTGATGGGTCAGTTTGGGGTGATGGGACAGTTTGGGGCGACGAGTCAGTTTGGAGTGATGAGTCAGTTTTTGGTGATGGATCAGTTTGGGGTGATGGGTCAGTCGGGTGTGATGAGTCAGTTTGGGGTGATGGGTCAATTTGGGGTGATGGGTCAGTTTGGGGTAATGAGTCAGTTTGGAGTGATAGGTCAGTTTTTGGTCATGGGTCAGTTTGGGTTAATGGGTCAGTTTGTGGTGATGAGTCAGTTTGGGGTGATGGGTCAGTTTGTGGAGGTGCGTCAGTTTGGGGAATGAGTCTGTTTGGAATGATGTGTCAGTTTGGGGTGATGGGTCAGTTTGTGGTGAATGGTCAGTTTGTTGGTGATGATTCGGTTTGGTGAAATGTGTACATTTTTCGTTATGAGTCTGTTTGTGGTGGTGAGTCAGTTTGGGGTGATGAGTGAGTTTGGGGTGATGGATCAGTTTGGGGTGATGAGTCAGTTTGGAGTGATGAATCAGTTTTTGGTGATGAGTCATTTTGGGGTAATGGGTCAGTATGGGGTGATGAGCCAGTTTGTGATGATGAGTCAATTATGGATGATGGGTCAGTTTGGGGTGATGAGTCAGTTTGGGGTGATGGTTCAGTTTGGGGTGATGGGTCAGCTTGGGGTGATGGGTCAGTTTGGGGTGATGGGTCATTTTAGGGTGATGGGCCAGTTTGGGGTGATGGGTCAGTGTGTGGGTGATGAGTAGTTTCGGTGAAATGTGTCAATTTCTGGTTATGAGTCGGTTTGGGGTGATGCGTCAGTTTGGGGTGATGAGTGAGTTTGGGGTGATGAGTCAGTTTGGGGTGACGAGTCAGCTTGGGGTGATGGGTCAGTTTGGGGAGATTGATCAGTTTGGGTGATGGGTCAGTTTGCGGTGATGGATCAGTTTGGGGTGATGGGTCAGTTTGGGGTGATGGGACAGTTTGGGGCGAAGAGTCAGTTTGGAGTGATGAGTCAGTTTTTGGTGATGGATCAGTTTGGGGTGATGGGTCAGTCGGGTGTGATGAGTCAGTTTGGGGTGATGGGTCAATTTAGGGTGATGGGTCAGTTTGGGGAAATGAGTCAGTTTGGAGTGATGGGTCAGTTTGTGGGTGATGAGTCGGTTTGGTGAAATGTGTCAATTTTTGGTTATGAGTCTGTTTGGGGTGGTGCGTCAGTTTGGCGTGATGAGTGAGTTTGGGGTGATGGGTAAGTCGGGTGTGATGAGTCGGTTTGGGGTGATGGGTCAATTTGGGGTGATGAGTCAGTTTGGGGTAATGAGTCAGTTTGGAGTGATGTGTCAGTTTTTGGTCATGGGTCAGTTTGGGTTAATGGGTCAGTTTGTGGTGATGAGTCAGTTTGGGTTGATGGGTCAGTTTGTGGAGGTGCGTCAGTTTGGGGTGATGAGTCTGATTGAGTTGATAGGTAAGTTTAGGGTGATGGGTCAGTTTTGGGTGATGAGTCAGTTTGGAGTGATGAGTCAAGTTTGGGTGATGGGTCAGTTTATTGTGATGGGTCAGTTTGCGTTAATGGGTCAGTTTGTGGTGATGAGTCAATTTTGGGTGATGGGACAATTTGGGGTGATGCGCCAGTTTGGGGTGATGAGTCAGTTTGGGGTAATGAGTCAGTTTGGAGTGATGTGTCAGTTTTTGGTCATGGGTCAGTTTGGGTTAATGGGTCAGTTTGTGGTGATGAGTCAGTGTGGGTTGATGGGTCAGTTTGTGGAGGTGCGTCAGTTTGGGGTGATGAGTCTGATTGAGTTGATAGGTAAGTTTAGGGTGATGGGTCAGTTTGGGGTGATGAGTCAGTTTGGAGTGATGAGTCAAGTTTGGGTGATGGGTCAGTTTATTGTGATGGGTCAGTTTGCGTTAATGGGTCAGTTTGTGGTGATGAGTCAATTTATGGTGATGGGACAATTTGGGGTGATGCGCCAGTTTGGGGTGATGAGTCAGTTTTGTGTGATACGCCAGTTATGAGCAATGAGTTAGTTTGGGTTGATGAGTCAGTTTTTGCTGATGAGTCAGTTTGGGGGGAAGAGTCAGTTTGGAGTGATGAGTCAGTTTTTGGTAATGGATCAGTGTGTGGTGATGGGTCAGTCGGGTGTGATGTGTCAGTTTGGGGTGATGGGTCAATTTGGGGTGATGGGTCAGTTTGTGGTGATGAGTCAATTTTGGGTGATCGGACAATTTAGGGTGATGAGTCAGTGAGGGGTGATGAAACAGTTTGGGGTGATGTGTCAGTAAGGGGTGATGAGTCAGTGTGGAGATGCGTCAGATTGGGGTGATGAGTCAGTTTGGGGTGATGGTTCAGTTTGGGATGATGGTTCAGCTTGGGGTGATGGATCAGTTTGGGGTGATGGGTCAGTTTAGGGTGATGGGCCAGTTTGGGGTGATGGGTCAGTTTGTGGGTGATGAGTCGGTTTGGTGAAATGTGTCAATTTTTGGTTATGAGTCTGTTTGGGGTGGGACGTCAGTTTGTGGTGATGAGTCTGTTTGGGGTGATGGGTCAGTTTGGGGTAGTGGATCAGTATGGGGTGATCAATCAGTTTGTGTTGATGAGTCAATTATGGATGATGAGTCACTTTGGGTTGAAGAGTCAGTTTGGGGTGATGGGTCAGTTTGGGGAGATGTATCAGTTTGGGGTGATGGGTCAGTTTGGATTGATGGATCAGTTTGGGGTGATGGGTCAGTTTATGGTGATGAGTCAGTTTTGGGTGATGGGACAATTTGAGGTGATGGGTCAGTTTCGGGTGATGAATCAGTTTGGCGTGATGGGTCTGTTTGGGGTGATGAGTAAATTTGGGTTGATGAGTCAGTTTGGGTTGATTGGTCAGTTTGCGGTGATGGGTCAATTTGGGGTGATGAGTCAGTTAGGAGTGATGAATATGTTTTGATGATGAGTCAGTTTGGGGTGATGGGTCAGTATGGGGTGAAGAGTCAGTTTGGGGTGATGGGTCAGTTTGGGGTGAAGATTCAATTTGGGGTGATGGTTCAGTTTGGGGTGATGCGTCAGTTTTGTGTGATGCGTCAGTTTGGGGCAATGAGTCAATTTGGGGCGATGAGTCAGTTTGCGGTGATGGGTCAGTTTGGGGTGATGGGTCAATTTGGGATGAATAGTCAGTTTGGAGTGATGAGTCAGTTTGGGGTGATGAGTCTGTTTGGGTTGATGGGTCAGTTTGCGGTGATGGGTCAGTTTCGGGTGAAGAGTCAGTTTGGAGTGATGAGTCAGTTTTTGCTGAAGAGTCAATTTGGGGTGATGGTTCAGTTTGTGGTGAAGTGTCAGTTTTGGCTGATGGTACAATTTGGGGTGATGGGTCAGTTTGGGGTGATGAATCAGTTTGGGGTGATGTGTCAATTTGGGGTGATGAGTCAGTTTGGATTGAGTGGTCGATTTGGGGTGGTGTTTCAGTTTGGGGTGATGAGTCAGTTTGGAGTGATGAATATGTTTTTGGTGATAAGTCAGTTTGGGGTGATAGGACAGTTTGGGGTGATGGTTCATTTTGTGGTGATGGGTCAGCTTGGGGTGATGGGTCTGTTTGGGTTGATGGGTCAGTTTAGGGTGATGGACCAGTTTGGGGTGCTGGATCAGTTTGTGGGTGATGAGTCGGTTTGGTGAAATATGTCAATTTTTGGTTATGAGTCAGTTTGGGGTGGTGCGTCAGTTTGGGGTGATGAGTCAGTTTGGGGTAATGGGTCAGTATGGGGTGATGCGTCAGTTTGCGGTGATGAGTCAATTATGGATGATGGGTCACTTTGGGGTGAAGAGTCAGTTTGGTGTGATGGGTCAGTTTGGGGAGATGGATCAGTTTGGGGTGATGGGTCAGTTTGCAGTGATCCATCAGTTTGGGGTGATGGGTCAGTTTGGCGTGATGTGACAGTTTGGGGTGAAGAATCAGTTTGGAGTGATGAGTCAGTTTTTGGTGATGGATCAGTTTTGCGTGATGCGTCAGTCTGATGTGATGCGTCAGTTTGGGGTGATGGGTCAATTTGGACTGATCGGTCAGTTTGGGGTAATGAATCAGTTTGGAGTGATGGGTCAGTTTGGAGTGATGGGTCAGTTTGGGGTGATGAGTCAGTTTGGGGTGATGGTTCAGTTTGGGGTGATGGGTCAGCTTGGGGTGATGGGTCAGTATGGGGTGATGCGTCAGTTTGCGGTGATGAGTCAATTATGGATGATGGGTCACTTTGGGGTGAAGAGTCAGTTTGGTGTGATGGGTCAGTTTGGGGAGATGGATCAGTTTGGGGTGATGGGTCAGTTAGCAGTGATCCATCAGTTTGGGGTGATGGGTCAGTTTGGCGTGATGTGACAGTTTGGGGTGAAGAGTCAGTTTGGAGTGATGAGTCAGTTTTTGGTGATGGATCAGTTTTGCGTGATGCGTCAGTCTGATGTGATGCGTCAGTTTGGGGTGATGGGTCAATTTGGACTGATCGGTCAGTTTGGGGTAATGAATCAGTTTGGAGTGATGGGTCAGTTTGGAGTGATGGGTCAGTTTGGGGTGATGAGTCAGTTTGGGGTGATGGTTCAGTTTGGGGTGATGGGTCAGCTTGGGGTGATGGGTCAGTTTGGGGTGATGGGTCATTTTAGGGTGATGGGCCAGTTTGGGGTGATGGGTCAGTTTGTGGGTGATGAGTAGGTTTGGTGAAATGTGTCAATTTCTGGTTATGAGTCGGTTTGGGGTGATGCGTCAGTTTGGGGTGATGAGTGAGTTTGGGGTGATGGGTCAGTTTGGGGTGACGAGTCAGTTTGGAGTGATGAGTCAATTATGGATAATGGGTCAATTTGGGGTGAAGAGTCAGTTTGGGGTGATGGGTCAGTTTGGGGAGATGGATCAGTTTGGGGTGATGGGTCAATTTAGGGTGATGGGTCAGTTTGGGGAAATGAGTCAGTTTGGAGTGATGGGTCAGTTTATGGGTGATGAGTCGGTTTGGTGAAATGTGTCAATTTTTGGTTATGAGTCTGTTTGGGATGGTGCGTCAGGTTGGCGTGATGAGTCAGTTTGGGGTGATGGGTCAGTTTGGGGTGATGGGTCAGTTTGGGGTGATGGGTCAGTCGGGTGTGATGAGTCGGTTTGGGGTGATGGGTCAATCTGGGGTGATGAGTCAGTTTGGGGTAATGAGTCATTTTGGAGTGATGAGTCAGTTTTTGTTCATGGGTCAGTTTGGGTTAATGGGTCAGTTTGTGGTGATGAGTCAGTTTGGGTTGATGGGTCAGTTTGTGGAGGTGCGTCAGTTTGGGGTGATGAGTCTGATTGAGTTGATGGGTAAGTTTAGGGTGATGGGTCAGTTTGGGGTGATGAGTCAGTTTTGAGTGATGAGTCAAGTTTGCGTGATTGGTCAGTTTATTGTGATGGGTCAGTTTGCGTTAATGGGTCAGTTTGTGGTGATGAGTCAATTTTGGGTGATGGGACAATTTGGGGTGATGCACCAGTTTGGGGTGATGAGTCAGTTTGGGGTGATGCGTCAGTTTTGAGCGATGAGTTAGTTTGGGGTGCTTGGTCAGTTTGTGGGTGATGAGTCGGTTTGATGAAATGTTTCAATTTTTGGTTATGAGTCTGTTTGGGGTGGTGCGTCAGTTTGGGGTGATGAGTCAGTTTGGGGTGATGGGTCAGTTTGGGGTGATGAGTCAGTTTGGAGTGATGAGTCAGTTTTTGCTGATGAGTCAGTTTGGGGGGAAGAGTCAGTTTGGAGTGATGAGTCAGTTTTTGGTGATGGATCAGTGTGTGGTGATGGGTCAGTCGGGTGTGATGTGTCAGTTTGGGGTGATGGGTCAATTTGGGGTGATGGGTCAGTTTGTGGTGGTGCGTCAGTTTGGGGTGATGAGTATGTTTGTGTTGATGGGTCGAATTAGGGTGATGGGTCAGCTTGGGGTGATGAGTCAGTTTGGAGTGATGAGTCAGTTTTTGGTGAAGCGTCACTTTGGGGTGATGTGTCAGTTTGTGGTGATGAGTCAATTTTGGGTGATGGGTCAGTTTATTGTGATGGGTCAGTTTGCGTTAATGGGTCAGTTTGTGGTGATGAGTCAATTTTGGGTGATCGGACAATTTAGGGTGATGAGTCAGTGAGGGGTGATGAATCAGTTTGGGGTGTTGGGTCAGTTAGGGGTGATGAGTCAGTGTGGAGATGCGTCAGATTGGGGTGATGAGTCAGTTTGGGGTGATGGTTCAGTTTGGGGTGATGGTTCAGCTTGGGGTGATGGATCAGTTTGGGGTGATGGGTCAGTTTAGGGTGATGGGCCAGTTTGGGGTGATGGGTCAGTTTGTGGGTGATGAGTCGGTTTGGTGAAATGTGTCAATTTTTGGTTATGAGTCTGTTTGGGGTGCGGCGTCAGTTTGGGGTGATGAGTCAGTTTGGGGTGATGGGTCAGTTTGGGGTAATGGGTCAGTATGGGGTGATGAGTCAGTTTGTGTTGATGAGTCAATTATGGATGATGGGTCATTTTGGGTTGAAGAGTCAGTTTAGGGTGATGGGTCAGTTTGGGGAGATGTATCAGTTTGGGGTGATGGGTCAGTTTGGGATGATGGGTCAGTCTGGTGTGATGCGTCAGTTTGGGGTAATGTGTCAATTTGGGGTGATGGGTCAGTTTGGGGTAATGAGTCAGTTTGGAGTGATGGGTCAGTTTGCGGTGATGAGTCAGTTTGTGGTGATGGTTCAGTTTGGGGTGGTGGGTCAGCTTGGGGTGATGGGTCAGTTTGGGGTGATGGGTCAGTTTAGGGTGATGGGCCAGTTTGGAGTGATGAGTCAGTTTTTGGTGATGAGTAATTTTGGGGTAATGGGTAAGTATGGGGTGATGAATCAGTTTGTGGAGATGAGTCAATTACGGATGATGGGTCAGTTTGGGGTGAAGAGTCAGTTTGGGGTGTTGGGTCAGTTTGGGGAGATGGATCAGTTTGGGGTGATGGCCAGTTTGCGGTGATGCATCAGTTTGGGGTGATGGGTCAGTTTGTGGTGATGGGACAGTTTGGGGTTTGGAGTCAGTTTGGAGTGATGAGTCAGTTTTTGGTGATGGATCAGTTTGGGGTGATGGGTCAGTCGTGTGTGATGAGTCAGTTTGGGGTGATGGGTCAATTTGGGGTGATGGGTCAGTTTGAGGTAATGAGTCAGTTTGGAGTGATGGGTCAGTTTTTGGTCATGGGTCAGTTTGGGCTAATGGGTTAGTTTGTGGTGATGAGTCAGTTTGGGGTGATGGGTCAATTTGTGGAGGAGCGTCAGTTTGGGGAATGAGTCTGTTTGGATTGATGGGTCAGTTTGGGGTGATGGGTCAGTTTGGGGTGATGGTTCAATTTGTGGGTGATGAGTCGTTTTGGTGAAATGTGTCAATTTTTGGTTATGAGTCTGTTTGGGGTGGTGCGTCAGTTTGTGGCGATGAGTCAATTATGGATGATGGGTCAGTTTGCCGTGAAGAGTCAGTTTGGGGTGATGGGTCAGTTTGGGGAGATGGATCATTTTGGGGTGATGGGTCAGATTGCGGTGAAGGGTCAGTTTGGAGTGATGGGTCAGTTTGGGTTAATGGAACAGTTTGGGGTGAAGTGTCAGTTTGGAGTGAAGAGTCAGTTTTTGGTGATGGATCAGTTTGTGGTGATTTGTCAGTCGGGTGTGATGAGTCAGTTTGCGGTGATGGGTCAATTTGGGTGATGGGTCAGTTTGGGTAATGAGTCAGTTTGGAGTGGTGGGTCAGTTTTTTGTGTTGGGTCAGTTAGGGTTAACGGGTCAGTTTGTGGTGATGGGTCAATTTGGGGTGATGGGTCAGTTTGTGGTGGTGCGTCAGTTTGGGGTGATGAGTCTGTTTGGGTTGATGGGTCAGTTTAGGGTGATGGGTCAGTTTGGAGTGAGGGGCCAGTTTGGAGTGATGAGTCAGTTTTTGGTGAAGAGTCACTTTGGGATGATGGGTGAGTTTGTGGTGATGAGTCAATTTTGGGTGATCGGACAATTTAGGGTGATGGGTCAGTTAGGGGTGATGAATCAGTTTGGTGTGATGTGTCAGTTTGGGGTGATGACTCAGTAGGGAGATGCGTCAGTTTGGGGTGATGAGTCAGTTTGTGGTGATGAGTCAATTTTGGGTGATGGGTCAGTTTTTTGTGATGGGTCAGTTTGCGTTAATGGGTAAGTTTGTGGTGATGAATCAATTTTGGGTGATCGGACAATTTAGGGTGATGGCTCAGTGGGGAGATGCGTCAGTTTGGGTTGATGAGTCAGTTTGGGGTGATGGTTCAGTTTGGGGTGATGGGTCAGCTTGGCGTGATGGGTCAGTTTGGGGTGATGGGTCAGATTAGGGTGATGGACCAGTTTGGGGTGCCGGGTCAGTTTGTGGTGATGAGTCAATTTTGGGTGATCGGACAATTTAGGGTGATGGGTCAGTTAGGGGTGATGAATCAGTTTGGTGTGATGGGTCAGTTTGGGGTGATGACTCAGTAGGGAGATGCGTCAGTTTGTGGTGATAAGTCAGTTTTGGGTGATGGGACAATTTGAGGTGATGGGTCAGTTTCGGGTGATGAATCAGTTTGGCGTGATGGGTCTGTTTGGGGTGATGAGTAAATTTGGGTTGATGAGTCAGTTTGGGTTGATTGGTCAGTTTGCGGTGATGGGTCAATTTGGGGTGATGAATCAGTTAGGAGTGATGAATATGTTTTGATGATGAGTCAGTTTGGGGTGATGGGTCAGTATGGGGTGAAGAGTCAGTTTGGGGTGATGGGTCAGTTTGGGGTGAAGATTCAATTTGGGGTGATGGTTCAGTTTGGGGTGATGCGTCAGTTTTGTGTGATGCGTCAGTTTGGGGCGATGAGTCAATTTGGGGCGATGAGTCAGTTTGCGGTGATGGGTCAGTTTGGGGTGATGGGTCAATTTGGGATGAATAGTCAGTTTGGAGTGATGAGTCAGTTTGGGGTGATGAGTCTGTTTGGGTTGATGGGTCAGTTTGCGGTGATGGGTCAGTTTCGGGTGAAGAGTCAGTTTGGAGTAATGAGTCAGTTTTTGCTGAAGAGTCAATTTGGGGTGATGGTTCAGTTTGTGGTGAAGTGTCAGTTTTGGCTGATGGTACAATTTGGGGTGATGGGTCAGTTTGGGGTGATGAATCAGTTTGGGGTGATGTGTCAATTTGGGGTGATGAGTCAGTTTGGATTGAGTGGTCGATTTGGGGTGGTGTTTCAGTTTGGGGTGATGAGTCAGTTTGGAGTGATGAATATGTTTTTGGTGATAAGTCAGTTTGGGGTGATGGGTCAGTTTGGGGTGATGGTTCATTTTGCGGTGATGGGTCAGCTTGGGGTGATGGGTCTGTTTGGGTTGATGGGTCAGTTTAGGGTGATGGACCAGTTTGGGGTGCTGGATCAGTTTGTGGGTGATGAGTCGGTTTGGTGAAATATGTCAATTTTTGGTTATGAGTCAGTTTGGGGTGGTGCGTCAGTTTGGGGTGATGAGTCAGTTTGGGGTAATGGGTCAGTATGGGGTGATGCGTCAGTTTGCGGTGATGAGTCAATTATGGATGATGGGTCACTTTGGGGTGAAGAGTCAGTTTGGTGTGATGGGTCAGTTTTGGGAGATGGATCAGTTTGGGGTGATGGGTCAGTTTGCAGTGATCCATCAGTTTGGGGTGATGGGTCAGTTTGGCGTGATGTGACAGTTTGGGGTGAAGAGTCAGTTTGGAGTGATGAGTCAGTTTTTGGTGATGGATCAGTTTTGCGTGATGCGTCAGTCTGATGTGATGCGTCAGTTTGGGGTGATGGGTCAATTTGGACTGATCGGTCAGTTTGGGGTAATGAGTCAGTTTGGAGTGATGGGTCAGTTTGGAGTGATGGGTCAGTTTGGGGTGATGAGTCAGTTTGGGGTGATGGTTCAGTTTGGGGTGATTGGTCAGCTTGGGGTGATGGGTCAGTTTGGGGTGATGGGTCATTTTAGGGTGATGGGCCAGTTTGGGGTGATGGGTCAGTTTGTGGGTGATGAGTAGGTTTGGTGAAATGTGTCAATTTCTGGTTATGAGTCGGTTTGGGGTGATGCGTCAGTTTGGGCTGATGAGTGAGTTTGGGGTGATGGGTCAGTTTGGGATGACGAGTCAGTTTGGAGTGATGAGTCAATTATGGATAATGGGTCAATTTGGGGTGAAGAGTCAGTTTGGGGTGATGGGTCAGTTTGGGGAGATGGATCAGTTTGGGGTGATGGGTCAGTTTGCGGTGATTTATCAGTTTGGGGTGATGGGTCAGTTTGGGGTGATGGGACAGTTTGGGGCGAAGAGTCAGTTTGGAGTGATGAGTCAGTTTTTGGTGATGGATCAGTTTGGAGTGATGGCTCAGTTTATGGGTGATGAGTCGGTTTGGTGAAATGTGTCAATTTTTGGTTATGAGTCTGTTTGGGATGGTGCCTCAGGTTGGCGTGATGAGTCAGTTTGGGGTGATGGGTCAGTTTGGGGTGATGGGTCAGTTTGGGGTGATGGGTCAGTCGGGTGTGATGAGTCGGTTTGGGGTGATGGGTCAATCTGGGGTGATGAGTCAGTTTGGGGTAATGAGTCATTTTGGAGTGATGAGTCAGTTTTTGTTCATGGGTCAGTTTGGGTTAATGGGTCAGTTTGTGGTGATGAGTCAGTTTGGGTTGATGGGTCAGTTTGTGGAGGTGCGTCAGTTTGGGGTGATGTGTCTGATTGAGTTGATGGGTAAGTTTAGGGTGATGGGTCAGTTTGGGGTGATGAGTCAGTTTTGAGTGATGAGTCAAGTTTGCGTGATTGGTCAGTTTATTGTGATGGGTCAGTTTGCGTTAATGGGTCAGTTTGTGGTGATGAGTCAATTTTGGGTGATGGGACAATTTGGGGTGATGCACCAGTTTGGGGTGATGAGTCAGTTTGGGGTGATGCGTCAGATTTGAGCGATGAGTTAGTTTGGGGTGCTTGGTCAGTTTGTGGGTGATGAGTCGGTTTGGTGAAATGTTTCAATTTTTGGTTATGAGTCTGTTTGGGGTGGTGCGTCAGTTTGGGGTGATGAGTCAGTTTGGGGTGATGGGTCAGTTTGGGGTGATGAGTCAGTTTGGAGTGATGAGTCAGTTTTTGCTGATGAGTCAGTTTGGGGGGAAGAGTCAGTTTGGAGTGATGAGTCAGTTTTTGGTGATGGATCAGTGTGTGGTGATGGGTCAGTCGTGTGTGATGTGTCAGTTTGGGGTGATGGGTCAATTTGGGGTGATGGGTCAGTTTGTGGTGGTGCGTCAGTTTGGGGTGATGAGTATGTTTGTGTTGATGGGTCAGTTTAGGGTGATGGGTCAGCTTGGGGTGATGAGTCAGTTTGGAGTGATGAGTCAGTTTTTGGTGAAGCGTCACTTTGGGGTGATGTGTCAGTTTGTGGTGATGAGTCAATTTTGGGTGATGGGTCAGTTTATTGTGATGGGTCAGTTTGCGTTAATGGGTCAGTTTGTGGTGATGAATCAATTTTGGGTGATCGGACAATTTAGGGTGATGAGTCAGTGAGGGGTGATGAATCAGTTTGGGGTGATGGGTCAGTTAGGGGTGATGAGTCAGTGTGGAGATGCGTCAGATTGGGGTGATGAGTCAGTTTGGGGTGATGGTTCAGTTTGGGGTGATGGTTCAGCTTGGGGTGATGGATCAGTTTGGGGTGATGGGTCAGTTTAGGGTGATGGGCCAGTTTGGGGTGATGGGTCAGTTTGTGGGTGATGAGTCGGTTTGGTGAAATGTGTCAATTTTTGGTTATGAGTCTGTTTGGGGTGCGGCGTCAGTTTGGGGTGATGAGTCAGTTTGGGGTGATGAGTCAGTTTGGGGTAATGGGTCAGTATGGGGTGATGAGTCAGTTTGTGTTGATGAGTCAATTATGGATGATGGGTCACTTTGGGTTGAAGAGTCAGTTTAGGGTGATGGGTCAGTTTGGGGAGATGTATCAGTTTGGGGTGATGGGTCAGTTTGGGATGATGGGTCAGTCTGGTGTGATGCGTCAGTTTGGGGTAATGTGTCAATTTGGGGTGATGGGTCAGTTTGGGGTAATGAGTCAGTTTGGAGTGATGGGTCAGTTTGCGGTGATGAGTCAGTTTGTGGTGATGGTTCAGTTTGGGGTGGTGGGTCAGCTTGGGGTGATGGGTCAGTTTGGGGTGATGGGTCAGTTTAGGGTGATGGGCCAGTTTGGAGTGATGAGTCAGTTTTTGGTGATGAGTAATTTTGGGGTAATGGGTAAGTATGGGGTGATGAATCAGTTTGTGGTGATGAGTCAATTACGGATGATGGGTCAGTTTGGGGTGATGAGTCAGTTTGGGGTGTTGGGTCAGTTTGGGGAGATGGATCAGTTTGGGGTGATGGCCAGTTTGCGGTGATGCATCAGTTTGGGGTGATGGGTCAGTTTGTGGTGATGGGACAGTTTGGGGTTTGGAGTCAGTTTGGAGTGATGAGTCAGTTTTTGGTGATGGATCAGTTTGGGGTGATGGGTCAGTCGTGTGTGATGAGTCAGTTTGGGGTGATGGGTCAATTTGGAGTGATGGGTCAGTTTGAGGTAATGAGTCAGTTTGGAGTGATGGGTCAGTTTTTGGTCATGGGTCAGTTTGGGCTAATGGGTTAGTTTGTGGTGATGAGTCAGTTTGGGGTGATGGGTCAGTTTGTGGAGGAGCGTCAGTTTGGGGAATGAGTCTGTTTGGATTGATGGGTCAGTTTGGGGGGATGGGCCAGTTTGGGGTGATGGTTCAATTTGTGGGTGATGAGTCGTTTTGGTGAAATGTGTCAATTTTTGGTTATGAGTCTGTTTGGGGTGGTGCGTCAGTTTGTGGCGATGAGTCAATTATGGATGATGGGTCAGTTTGCCGTGAAGAGTCAGTTTGGGGTGATGGGTCAGTTTGGGGAGATGGATCATTTTGGGGTGATGGGTCAGATTGCGGTGATGGGTCAGTTTGGAGTGATGGCTCAGTTTGGGGTGATGGAACAGTTTGGGGTGAAGAGTCAGTTTGGAGTGAAGAGTCAGTTTTTGGTGATGGATCAGTTTGTGGTGATTTGTCAGTCGGGTGTGATGAGTCAGTTTGCGGTGATGGGTCAATTTGGGTGATGGGTCAGTTTGGGTAATGAGTCAGTTTGGAGTGGTGGGTCAGTTTTTTGTGTTGGGTCAGTTAGGGTTAACGGGTCAGTTTGTGGTGATGGGTCAATTTGGGGTGATGGGTCAGTTTGTGGTGGTGCGGCAGTTTGGGGTGATGAGTCTGTTTGGGTTGATGGGTCAGTTTAGGGTGATGGGTCAGTTTGGAGTGAGGGGCCAGTTTGGAGTGATGAGTCAGTTTTTGGTGAAGAGTCACTTTGGGATGATGGGTGAGTTTGTGGTGATGAGTCAATTTTGGGTGATCGGACAATTTAGGGTGATGGGTCAGTTAGGGGTGATGAATCAGTTTGGTGTGATGTGTCAGTTTGGGGTGATGACTCAGTAGGGAGATGCGTCAGTTTGGGGTGATGAGTCAGTTTGTGGTGATGAGTCAATTTTGGGTGATGGGTCAGTTTTTTGTGATGGGTCAGTTTGCGTTAATGGGTAAGTTTGTGGTGATGAATCAATTTTGGGTGATCGGACAATTTAGGGTGATGGCTCAGTGGGGAGATGCGTCAGTTTGGGTTGATGAGTCAGTTTGGGGTGATGGTTCAGTTTGGGGTGATGGGTCAGCTTGGGGTGATGGGTCAGTTTGGGGTGATGGGTCAGATTAGGGTGATGGACCAGTTTGGGGTGCTGGGTCAGTTTGTGGTGATGAATCAATTTTGGGTGATCGGACAATTTAGGGTGATGGGTCAGTTAGGGGTGATGAATCAGTTTGGTGTGATGGGTCAGTTTGGGGTGATGACTCAGTAGGGAGATGCGTCAGTTTGGGGTGATGAGTCAGTTTGTGGTGATGAGTCAATTTTGGGTGATGGGTCAGTTTTTTGTGATGGGTCAGTTTGCGTTAATGGGTAAGTTTGTGGTGATGAATCAATTTTGGGTGATCGGACAATTTAGGGTGATGGCTCAGTGGGGAGATGCGTCAGTTTGGGTTGATGAGTCAGTTTGGGGTGATGGTTCAGTTTGGGGTGATGGGTCAGCTTGGGGTGATGGGTCAGTTTTGGGTGATGGGTCAGTTTAGGGTGATGGACCAGTTTGGGGTGCTGGGTCAGTTTGTGGTGATGAGTCAATTTTGGGTGATCGGACAATTTAGTGTGATGGGTCAGTTAGGGGTGATGAATCAGTTTGGTGTGATGGGTCAGTTTGGGGTGATGACTCAGTAGGGAGATGCGTCAGTTTGGGGTGATGAGTCAGTTTGGGTGATGGTTTAGTTTGGTTGGTGCGTCAGTTTGGGGTGATGAATCAGTTTGTGGTGATGAGTCAATTTTGGGTGATGGGTCAGTTTTGTGTGATGGGTCAGTTTGCGTTAATGGGTCAGTTTGTGGTGATGAATCGATTTTGGATGATCGGACAATTTCGGGTGATGGCTCAGTGGGAAGATGCGTCAGTTTGGGTTGATGAGTCAGTTTGGGATGATGGTTCAGTTTGGGGTGATGGGTCAGTTTGGGTGATGGGTCAGTTTGATGTGATGGGTCAGTTTAGGGTGATGGACCAGTTTGGGGTGCTGGGTCAGTTTGTGGGTGATGAGTCGGTTTGGTGAAATGTGTCAATTTTTGGTTATGAGTCTGTTTGGGGTGGTGCGTTAGTTTGGGTTGATGAGTCAGTTTGGGGTGATGGGTCAGTTTGGGGTAATGGGTCAGTATGGGGTGATCAGTCAGTTTGTGGTGATGAGTCAATTATGGATGATGGGTCACTTTGGGGTGAAGAGTCAGTTTGGGATGATGGGTCAGTTTGGGGAGATGGATCAGTTTGGGGTGATGGGTCAGTTTGCAGTGATGCATCATTTTGGGGTGATGGGTCAGTTTGGGGTGATGGGACAGTTTGGGGTGAAGAGTCAGTTTGGAGTGATGAGTCAGTTTTTGGTCATGGGTCAGTTGGGGTTAATGGGTCAGAATGTGGTGATGAGTCAGTTTGGGGTGATGGGTCAGTTTGTGGATGTGCGTCAGTTTGGGGGATGAGTCTGTTTGGAATGATGTGTCAGTTTGGGGTGATGGGTCAGTTTGGGGTGATGGGTCAGTTTGTGGGTGATGAGTCGGTTTGGTGAAATGTGTACATTTTTCGTTATGAGTCTGTTTGTGGTGGTGAGTCAGTTTGGGGTGATGAGTGAGTTTGGGGTGATGGGTCAGTTTGGGGCGATGAGTCAGTTTGGAGTGATGAGTCAGTTTTTGGTGATGAGTCATTTTGGGGTAATGGGTCAGTATGGGGTGATGAGTCAGTTTGTGATGATGAGTCAATTTTGGGTGATCGGACAATTTAGGGTGATGGGTCAGTTAGGGGTGATGAATCAGTTTGGTGTGATGGGTCAGTTTGGGGTGATGACTCAGTCGGGAGATGCGTCAGTTTGGGGTGATGAGTCAGTTTGGGTGATGGTTCAGTTTGGGTGGTGCGTCAGTTTGGGGTGATGAATCAGTTTGTGGTGATGAGTCAATTTTGGGTGATGGGTCAGTTTTGTGTGATGGGTCAGTTTGCGTTAATGGGTCAGTTTGTGGTGATGAATCAATTTTGGGTGATCGGACAATTTCGGGTGATGGCTCAGTGGGGAGATGCGTCAGTTTGGGTTGATGAGTCAGTTTGGGATGATGGTTCAGTTTGGGGTGATGGGTCAGTTTGGGTGATGGGTCAGTTTGAGGTGATGGGTCAGTTTAGGGTGATGGACCAGTTTGGGGTGCTGGGTCAGTTTGTGGGTGATGAGTCGGTTTGGTGAAATGTGTCAATTTTTGGTTATGAGTCTGTTTGGGGTGGTGCGTCAGTTTGGGGTGATGAGTCAGTTTGGGGTGATGGGTCAGTTTGGGGTAATGGGTCAGTATGGGGTGATCAGTCAGTTTGTGGTGATGAGTCAATTATGGATGATGGGTCACTTTGGGGTGAAGAGTCAGTTTGGGATGATGGGTCAGTTTGGGGAGATGGATCAGTTTGGGGTGATGGGTCAGTTTGCAGTGATGCATCAGTTTGGGGTGATGGGTCAGTTTGGGGTGATGGGACAGTTTGGGGTGAAGAGTCAGTTTGGAGTGATGAGTCAGTTTTTGGTCATGGGTCAGTTTGGGTTAATGGGTCAGAATGTGGTGATGAGTCAGTTTGGGGTGATGGGTCAGTTTGTGGACGTGCGTCAGTTTGGGGGATGAGTCTGTTTGGAATGATGTGTCAGTTTGGGGTGATGGGTCAGTTTGGGGTGATGGGTCAGTTTGTGGGTGATGAGTCGGTTTGGTGAAATGTGTACATTTTTCGTTATGAGTCTGTTTGTGGTGGTGAGTCAGTTTGGGGTGATGAGTGAGTTTGGGGTGATGGGTCAGTTTGGGGTGATGAGTCAGTTTGGAGTGATGAGTCAGTTTTTGGTGATGAGTCATTTTGGGGTAATGGGTCAGTATGGGGTGATAAGTCAGTTTGTGATGATGAGTCAATTATGGATGATGGTTCAGTTTGGGGTGAAGAGTCAGTTTGGGTGATGGGTCAGTTAGGGGAAATGGATCAGTTTGGGGTGATGGGTCAGTTTGCGGTGATGGATCAGTTTGGGGTGATGGGTCAGTTTGGGGTGATCGGACAGTTTGGGGTGAAGAGTCAGTTTGGAGTGATGAGTCAGTTTTTGGTGATGGATCAGTTTGGGGTGATGTGTCAGTCGGGTGTGATGAGTCAGTTTGGGGTGATGGGTCAATTTGAGGTGATGGGTCAGTTTGGGGTAATGAGTCAGTTTGGAGTGATGGGTCAGTTTGTGGTGATGAGTCAGTTTGTGGTGATGGTTCAGTTTGGGGTGGTGGGTCAGCTTGGGGTGATGGGTCAGTTTGGGGTGATGGTTCAGTTTAGGGTGATGGGCCAGTTTGGAGTGATGAGTCAGTTTTTGGTGATGAGTAATTTTGGGGTAATGGGTAAGAATGGGGTGATAAATCAGTTTGTGGTGATGAGTCAATTACGGATGATGGGTCAGTTTGGGGTGAAGAGTCAGTTTGGGGTTTTGGGTCAGTTTGGGGAGATGGATCAGTTTGGGGTGATGGCCAGTTTGCGGTGATGCATCAGTTTGGGGTGATGGGTCAGTTTGTGGTGATGGGACAGTTTGGGGTTTGGAGTCAGTTTGGAGTGATGAGTCAGTTTTTGGTGATGGATCAGTTTGGGGTGATGGGTCAGTCGTGTGTGATCAGTCAGTTTGGGGTGATGGGTCAATTTGGGGTGATGGGTCAGTTTGAGGTAATGAGTCAGTTTGTGGTGATGAGTCAGTTTGGGGTGATGGGTCAGTTTGTGGAGGAGCGTCAGTTTGGGGAATGAGTCTGTTTGGATTGATGGGTCAGTTTGGGGTGATGGGTCAGTTTGGGGTGATGGTTCAATTTGTGGGTGATGAGTCGTTTTGGTGAAATGTGTCAATTTTTGGTTATGAGTCTGTTTGGGGTGGTGCGTCAATTTGTGGCGATGAGTCAATTATGGATGATGGGTCAGTTTGCCGTGAAGAGTCAGTTTGGGGTGATGGGTCAGTTTGGGGAGATGGATCATTTTGGGGTGATGGGTCAGATTGCGGTGATGGGTCAGTTTGGAGTGATGGGTCAGTTTGGGGTGATGGAACAGTTTGGGGTGAAGAGTCAGTTTGGAGTGAAGAGTCAGTTTTTGGTGATGGATCAATTTGTGGTGATTTGTCAGTCGGGTGTGATGAGTCAGTTTGCGGTGATGGGTCAATTTGGGTGATGGGTCAGTTTGGGTAATGAGTCAGTTTGGAGTGGTGGGTCAGTTTTTTGTGTTGGGTCAGTTAGGGTTAACGGGTCAGTTTGTGGAGATGGGTCAATTTGGGGTGATGGGTCAGTTTGTGGTGGTGCGTCAGTTTGGGGTGATGAGTCTGTTTGGGTTGATGGGTCAGTTTAGGGTGATGGGTCAGTTTGGAGTGAGGGGCCAGTTTGGAGTGATGAGTCAGTTTTTGGTGAAGAGTCACTTTGGGATGATGGGTGAGTTTGAGGTGATGAGTCAATTTTGGGTGATGGGTCAGTTTATTGTGATGGGTCAGTTTGCGTTAATGGGTCAGTTTGTGGTGATGAGTCAATTTTGGGTGATCGGACAATTTAGGGTGATGGGTCAGTTAGGGGTGATGAATCAGTTTGGTGTGATGTGTCAGTTTGGGGTGATGACTCAGTAGGGAGATGCGTCACTTTGGGGTGATGAGTCAGTTTGTGGTGATGAGTCAATTTTGGGTGATGGGTCAGTTTTTTGTGATGGGTCAGCTTGCGTTAATGGGTAAGTTTGTGGTGATGAATCAATTTTGGGTGATCGGACAATTTAGGGTGATGGCTCAGTGGGGAGATGCGTCAGTTTGGGTTGATGAGTCAGTTTGAGGTGATGGTTCAGTTTGGGGTGATGGGTCAGCTTGGGGTGATGGGTCAGTTTGGTGTGATGGGTCAGTTTAGGGTGATGGACCAGTTTGGGGTGCTGGGTCAGTTTGTGGTGATGAGTCAATTTTGGGTGATCGGACAATTTAGGGTGATGGGTCAGTTAGGGGTGATGAATCAGTTTGGTGTGATGGGTCAGTTTGGGGTGATGACTCAGTAGGGAGATGCGTCAGTTTGGGGTGATGAGTCAGTTTGTGGTGATGAGTCAATTTTGGGTGATGGGTCAGTTTTTTGTGATGGCTCAGTTTGCGTTAATGGGTAAGTTTGTGGTGATGAATCAATTTTGGGTGATCGGACAATTTAGGGTGATGGCTCAGTGGGGAGATGCGTCAGTTTGGGTTGATGAGTCAGTATGGGGTGATGGTTCAGTTTGGGGTGATGGGTCAGCTTGGGGTGATGGGTCAGTTTGGGGTGATGGGTCAGTTTAGGGTGATGGACCAGTTTGGGGTGCTGGGACAGTTTGTGGTGATGAGTCAATTTTGGGTGATCTGACAATTTAGGGTGATGGGTCAGTTAGGGGTGATGAATCAGTTTGGTGTGATGGGTCAGTTTGGGGTGATGACTCAGTAGGGAGATGCGTCAGTTTGGGGTGATGAGTCAGTTTGGGTGATGGTTCAGTTTGGGTGGTGCGTCAGTTTGGGGTGATGAATCAGTTTGTGGTGATGAGTCAATTTTGGGTGATGGGTCAGTTTTGTGTGATGGGTCAGTTTGCGTTAATGGGTCAGTTTGTGGTGATGAATCAATTTTGGGTGATCGGACAATTTCGGGTGATGGCTCAGTGGGGAGATGCGTCAGTTTGGGTTGATGAGTCAGTTTGGGGTGATGGTTCAGTTTGGGGTGATGGGTCAATTTGGGTGATGGGTCAGTTTGAGGTGATGGGTCAGTTTAGGGTGATGGACCAGTTTGGGGTGCTGGGTCAGTTTGTGGGTGATGAGTCGGTTTGGTGAAATGTGTCAATTTTTGGTTATGAGTCTCTTTGGGGTGGTGCGTCAGTTTGGGGTGATGAGTCAGTTTGGGGTGATGGGTCAGTTTGGGGTAATGGGTCAGTATGGGGTGATCAGTCAGTTTGTGGTGATGAGTCAATTATGGATGATGGGTCACTTTGGGGTGAAGAGTCAGTTTGGGATGATGGGTCAGTTTGGGGAGATGGATCAGTTTGGGGTGATGGGTCAGTTTGCAGTGATGCATCAGTTTGGGGTGATGGGTCAGTTTGGGGTGATGGGACAGTTTGGGGTGAAGAGTCAGTTTGGTGTGATGAGTCAGTTTTTGGTGATGGATCAGTTTTGGGTGATGGGTCAGTCCAGTGTGATGCGTCAGTTTGCGGTGATGGATCAGTTTGGGGTGATGGGTCAATTTGGGGTGATGGGACAGTTTGGGGCGAAGAGTCAGTTTGGAGTGATGAGTCAGTTTTTGGTGATGGATCAGCTTGGGGTGATGGGTCAGTCGGGTGTGATGAGTCAGTTTGGGGTGATGGGTCAATTTGGGGTGATGGGTCAGTTTGGGGTAATGAGTCAGTTTGGAGTGATGGTTCAGTTTTTGGTCATGGGTCAGTTTGGGTTAATGGGTCAGAATGTGGTGATGAGTCAGTTTGGGGTGATGGGTCAGTTTGTGGAGGTGCGTCAGTTTGGGGGATGAGTCTGTTTGGAATGATGTGTCAGTTTGGGGTGATGGGTCAGTTTGGGGTGATGGGTCAGTTTGTGGGTGATGAGTCGGTTTGGTGAAATGTGTACATTTTTCGTTATGAGTCTGTTTGTGGTGGTGAGTCAGTTTGGGGTGATGAGTGAGTTTGGGGTGATGGGTCAGTTTGGGGTGATGAGTCAGTTTGGAGTGATGAGTCAGTTTTTGGTGATGAGTCATTTTGGGGTAATGGGTCAGTATGGGGTGATGAGTCAGTTTGTGATGATGAGTCAATTATGGATGATGGGTCAGTTTGGGGTGAAGAGTCAGTTTGGGTGATGGGTCAGTTAGGGGAAATGGATCAGTTTGGGGTGATGGGTCAGTTTGCGGTGATGGATCAGTTTGGGGTGATGAATCAGTTTGGGGTGATGGGACAGTTTGGGGTGAAGAGTCAGTTTGGAGTGATGAGTCAGTTTTTGGTGATGGATCAGTTTGGGTTAATGGGTCACTTTGTGGTGATGAGTCAGTTTGGGGTGATGGGTCAGTTTGTGGAGGTGCGTCAGTTTGGGGGAAGAGTCTGTTTGGATTGAATGTTCAGTTTGGGGTGATGGGTCAGTTTATGGAGATGAGTCAGTTTTGGGTGATGGGACAATTTGAGGTGATGGGTCAGTTTGGGGTGAAGATTCAATTTGGGGTGATGGTTCAGTTTGGGGTGATGCGTCAGTTTTGTGTGATGCGTCAGTTTGGGGCGATGAGTCAATTTGGGGCGATGAGTCAGTTTGCGGTGATGGGTCAGTTTGGGGTGATGGGTCAATTTGGGATGAATAGTCAGTTTGGAGTGATGAGTCAGTTTAGGTTGATGGGTCAGTTTGCGGTGATGGGTCAGTTTCGGGTGAAGAGTCAGTTTGGAGTGATGAGTCAGTTTTTGCTGAAGATTCAATTTGGGATGATGGTTCAGTTTGGGGTGATGGTTCATTTTGGGGTGAGGGGTAAGTTTGGGGTGATGGGTTAGTTTGGGGTGATGAATCAGTTTGGGGTGATGGGTCAGTTTGGGTTGATGAGCCAGTTTGGATTGATTGGTCTGTTTGGGGTGATGTGTCAGTTTGGGGTGTTGAGTCAGTTTGGAGTGATGAGTATGTTTTTGGCGATATGTCAGTTTGGGGTGATGTGTCAGTTTGCGGTGATGGGTCAGTTTGGGGTGATGGTTCAGTTTGGGGTGATGGGTCAGCTTGGGTGATGGGTCAGTTTGGGTTGAAGGGTCAGTTTAGGGTGATGGGCCAGTTTGAGGTGATGGGTCAGTTTGTGGGTGATGAGTAGGTTTGGTGAAATGTGTCAATTTCTGGTTATGAGTCGGTTTGGGGTGATGCGTCAGTTTGGGGTGATGAGTGAGTTTGGGGTGATGGGTCAGTTTGGGGTGACGAGTCAGTTTGGAGTGATGAGTCAATTATGGATGGTGGGTCAATTTGGGGTGATGGGTCAGTTTGGGGAGATGGATCAGTTTGGGGTGATGGGTCAGTTTGCGGTGATGGATCAGTTTGGGGTGATGGGTCAGAATGTGGTGATGAGTCAGTTTGGGGTGATGGGTCAGTTTGTGGAGGTGCGTCAGTTTGGGGGATGAGTCTGTTTGGAATGATGAGTCAGTTTGGGGTGATGGGTCAGTTTGGGGTGATGGGTCAGTTTGTGGGTGATGAGTCGGTTTGGTGAAATGTGTACATTTTTCGTTATGAGTCTGTTTGTGGTGGTGAGTCAGTTTGGGGTGATGAGTGAGTTTGGGGTGATGGGTCAGTTTGGGGTGAGGGGTAAGTTTGGGGTGATGGGTCAGTTTGGGGTGATGGTTCAGTTTGGGGTGATGGGTCAGCTTGGGTGATGGGTCAGTTTGGGTTGAAGGGTCAGTTTAGGGTGATGGGCCAGTTTGAGGTGATGGGTCAGTTTGTGGGTGATGAGTAGGTTTGGTGAAATGTGTCAATTTCTGGTTATGAGTCGGTTTGGGGTGATGCGTCAGTTTGGGGTGATGAGTGAGTTTGGGGTGATGGGTCAGTTTGGGGTGACGAGTCAGTTTGGAGTGATGAGTCAATTATGGATGGTGGGTCAATTTGGGGTGATGGGTCAGTTTGGGGAGATGGATCAGTTTGGGGTGATGGGTCAGTTTGCGGTGATGGATCAGTTTGGGGTGATGGGTCAGAATGTGGTGATGAGTCAGTTTGGGGTGATGGGTCAGTTTGTGGAGGTGCGTCAGTTTGGGGGATGAGTCTGTTTGGAATGATGTGTCAGTTTGGGGTGATGGGTCAGTTTGGGGTGATGGGTCAGTTTGTGGGTGATGAGTCGGTTTGGTGAAATGTGTACATTTTTCGTTATGAGTCTGTTTGTGGTGGTGAGTCAGTCTGGGGTGATGAGTGAGTTTGGGGTGATGGGTCAGTTTGGGGTGATGAGTCATTTTGGAGTGATGAGTCAGTTTTTGGTGATGAGTCATTTTGGGGTAATGGGTCAGTACGGGGTGATGAGTCAGTTTGTGATGATGTGTCAATTATGGATGATGGGTCAGTTTGGGGTGAAGAGTCAGTTTGGGTGATGGGTCAGTTAGGGGAAATGGATCAGTTTGGGGTGATGGGTAAGTTTGCGGTGATGGATCAGTTTGGGGTGATGGGTCAGTTTGGGGTGATGGGACAGTTTGGGGTGAAGAGTCAGTTTGGAGTGATGAGTCAGTTTATGGTGATGGATCAGTTTGGGGTGATGGGTCAGTCGGGTGTGATGAGTCAGTTTGGGGTGATGGGTCAATTTGAGGTGATGGGTCAGTTTGGGGTAATGAGTCAGTTTGGAGCGATGGTTCAGTTATTGGTCATTGGTCAGTTTGGGTTAATGGGTCACTTTGTGGTGATGAGTCAGTTTGGGGTGATGGGTCAGTTTGTGGAGGTGCGTCAGTTTGGGGGAAGAGTCTGTTTGGATTGAATGTTCAGTTTGGGGTGATGGGTCAGTTTATGGAGATGAGTCAGTTTTGGGTGATGGGACAATTTGAGGTGATGGGTCAGTTTGGGGTGAAGATTCAATTTGGGGTGATGGTTCAGTTTGGGGTGATGCGTCAGTTTTGTGTGATGCGTCAGTTTGGGGCGATGAGTCAATTTGGAGCGATGAGTCAGTTTGCGGTGATGGGTCAGTTAGGGGTGATGGGTCAATTTGGGATGAATAGTCAGTTTGGAGTGATGCGTCAGTTTGGGGTGATGAGTCTGTTTGGGTTGATGGGTCAGTTTGCGGTGATGGGTCAGTTTCGGGTGAAGAGTCAGTTTGGAGTGATGAGTCAGTTTTTGCTGAAGATTCAATTTGGGGTGATGGTTCAGTTTGGGGTGATGGTTCATTTTGGGGTGAGGGGTAAGTTTGGGGTGATGGGTTAGTTTGGGGTGATGAATCAGTTTGGGGTGATGGGTCAGTTTGGGTTGATGAGCCAGTTTGGATTGATTGGTCTGTTTGGGGTGATGTGTCAGTTTGGGGTGTTGAGTCAGTTTGGAGTGATGAGTATGTTTTTGGCGATATGTCAGTTTGGGGTGATGTGTCAGTTTGCGGTGATGGGTCAGTTTGGGGTGATGGTTCAGTTTGGGGTGATGGGTCAGCTTGGGTGATGGGTCAGTTTGGGGTGAAGGGTCAGTTTAGGGTGATGGGCCAGTTTGAGGTGATGGGTCAGTTTGTGGGTGATGAGTAGGTTTGGTGAAATGTGTCAAATTCTGGTTATGAGTCGGTTTGGGGTGATGCGTCAGTTTGGGGTGATGATTGAGTTTGGGGTGATGGGTCATTTTGGGGTGACGAGTCAGTTTGGAGTGATGAGTCAATTATGGATGGTGGGTCAATTTGGGGTGATGGGTCAATTTGGGGAGATGGATCAGTTTGGGGTGATGGGTCAGCTTGGGTGATGGGTCAGTTTGGCGTGAAGGGTCAGTTTAGGGTGATGGGCCAGTTTGAGGTGATGGGTCAGTTTGTGGGTGATGAGTAGGTTTGGTGAAATGTGTCAAATTCTGGTTATGAGTCGGTTTGGGGTGATGCGTCAGTTTGGGGTGATGAGTGAGTTTGCGGTGATGGATCAGTTTGGGGTGATGGGTCAGAATGTGGTGATGAGTCAGTTTGGGGTGATGGGTCAGTTTGTGGAGGTGCGTCAGTTTGGGGGATGAGTCTGTTTGGAATGATGTGTCAGTTTGGGGTGATGGGTCAGTTTGGGGTGATGGGTCAGTTTGTGGGTGATGAGTCGGTTTGGTGAAATGTGTACATTTTTCGTTATGAGTCTGTTTGTGGTGGTGAGTCAGTTTGGGGTGATGAGTGAGTTTGGGGTGATGGGTCAGTTTGGGGTGATGAGTCAGTTTGGAGTGATGAGTCAGTTTTTGGTGATGAGTCATTTTGGGGTAATGGGTCAGTATGGGGTGATGAGTCAGTTTGTGATGATGAGTCAATTATGGATGATGGGTCAGTTTGGGGTGAAGAGTCAGTTTGGGTGATGGGTCAGTTAGGGGAAATGGATCAGATTGGGGTGATGGGTCAGTTTGCGGTGATGGATCAGTTTGGGGTGATGGGTCACTTTGGGGTGATGGGACAGTTTGGGGTGAAGAGTCAGTTTGGAGTGATGAGTCAGTTTATGGTGATGGATCAGTTTGGGGTGATGGGTCAGTCGGGTGTGATGAGTCAGTTTGGGGTGATGGGTCAATTTGAGGTGATGGGTCAGTTTGGGGTAATGAGTCAGTTTGGAGCGATGGTTCAGTTATTGGTCATTGGTCAGTTTGGGTTAATGGGTCACTTTGTGGTGATGAGTCAGTTTGGGGTGATGGGTCAGTTTGTGGAGGTGCGTCAGTTTGGGGGAAGAGTCTGTTTGGATTGAATGTTCAGTTTGGGGTGATGGGTCAGTTTATGGAGATGAGTCAGTTTTGGGTGATGGGACAATTTGAGGTGATGGGTCAGTTTGGGGTGAAGATTCAATTTGGGGTGATGGTTCAGTTTGGGGTGATGCGTCAGTTTTGTGTGATGCGTCAGTTTGGGGCGATGAGTCAATTTGGGGCGATGAGTCAGTTTGCGGTGATGGGTCAGTTTGGGGTGATGGGTCAATTTGGGATGAATAGTCAGTTTGGAGTGATGAGTCAGTTTGGGGTGATGAGTCTGTTTGGGTTGATGGGTCAGTTTGCGGTGATGGGTCAGTTTCGGATGAAGAGTCAGTTTGGAGTGATGAGTCAGTTTTTGCTGAAGATTCAATTTGGGGTGATGGTTCAGTTTGGGGTGATGGTTCATTTTGGGGTGAGGGGTAAGTTTGGGGTGATGGGTTAGTTTGGGGTGATGAATCAGTTTGGGGTGATGGGTCAGTTTGGGTTGATGAGCCAGTTTGGATTGATTGGTCGGTTTGGGGTGATGTGTCAGTTTGGGGTGTTGAGTCAGTTTGGAGTGATGAGTATGTTTTTGGCGATATGTCAGTTTGGGGTGATGTGTCAGTTTGCGGTGATGGGTCATTTTGGGGTGATGGTTCAGTTTGGGGTGATGGGTCAGCTTGGGTGATGGGTCAGTTTGGGGTGAAGGGTCAGTTTAGGGTGATGGGCCAGTTTGAGGTGATGGGTCAGTTTGTGGGTGATGAGTAGGTTTGGTGAAATGTGTCAATTTCTGGTTATGAGTCGGTTTGGGGTGATGCGTCAGTTTGGGGTGATGAGTGAGTTTGGGGTGATGGGTCATTTTGGGGTGACGAGTCAGTTTGGAGTGATGAGTCAATTATGGATGGTGGGTCAATTTGGGGTGAAGAGTCAGTTTGGGGTGATGGGTCAGTTTGGGGAGATGGATCAGTTTGGGGTGATGGGTCAGTTTGCGGTGATGGATCAGTTTGGGGTGATGGGTCAGTTTGGGGTGATGGGACAGTTTGGGGCGACGAGTCAGTTTGGAGTGATGAGTCTGTTTTTGGTGATGGATCAGTTTGGGGTGATGGGTCAGTTTGTGGAGGTGCGTCAGTTTGGGGGATGAGTCTGTTTGGAATGATGTGTCAGTTTGGGGTGATGGGTCAGTTTGTGGTGAATGGTCAGTTTGTGGGTGATGAGTCGGTTTGGTGAAATGTGTACATTTTTCGTTATGAGTCTGTTTGTGGTGGTGAGTCAGTTTGGGGCGATGAGTGAGTTTGGGGTGATGGATCAGTTTGGGGTGATGAGTCAGTTTGGAGTGATGAGTCAGTTTTTGGTGATGAGTCATTTTGGGGTAATGGGTCAGTATGGGGTGATGAGCCAGTTTGTGATGATGAGTCAATTATGGATGATGGGTCAGTTTGGGGTGATGGGACAGTTTGGGGCGACGAGTCAGTTTGGAGTGATGTGTCAGTTTTTGGTGATGGATCAGTTTGGGGTGATGGGTCAATTTGTGGATGATGGGTCACTTTGGGGTGAAGAGTCAGTTTGGGATGATGGGTCAGTTTGGGGAGATGGATCAGTTTGGGGTGATGGGTCAGTTTGCAGTGATGCATCAGTTTGGGGTGATGGGTCAGTTTGGGGTGATGGGACAGTTTGGGGTGAAGAGTCAGTTTGGTGTGATGAGTCAGTTTTTGGTGATGGATCAGTTTTGGGTGATGGGTCAGTCCAGTGTGATGCGTCAGTTTGCGGTGATGGATCAGTTTGGGGTGATGGGTCAATTTGGGGTGATGGGACAGTTTGGGGCGAAGAGTCAGTTTGGAGTGATGAGTCAGTTTTTGGTGATGGATCAGCTTGGGGTGATGGGTCAGTCGGGTGTGATGAGTCAGTTTGGGGTGATGGGTCAATTTGGGGTGATGGGTCAGTTTGGGGTAATGAGTCAGTTTGGAGTGATGGTTCAGTTTTTGGTCATGGGTCAGTTTGGGTTAATGGGTCAGAATGTGGTGATGAGTCAGTTTGGGGTGATGGGTCAGTTTGTGGAGGTGCGTCAGTTTGGGGGATGAGTCTGTTTGGAATGATGTGTCAGTTTGGGGTGATGGGTCAGTTTGGGGTGATGGGTCAGTTTGTGGGTGATGAGTCGGTTTGGTGAAATGTGTACATTTTTCGTTATGAGTCTGTTTGTGGTGGTGAGTCAGTTTGGGGTGATGAGTGAGTTTGGGGTGATGGGTCAGTTTGGGGTGATGAGTCAGTTTGGAGTGATGAGTCAGTTTTTGGTGATGAGTCATTTTGGGGTAATGGGTCAGTATGGGGTGATGAGTCAGTTTGTGATGATGAGTCAATTATGGATGATGGGTCAGTTTGGGGTGAAGAGTCAGTTTGGGTGATGGGTCAGTTAGGGGAAATGGATCAGTTTGGGGTGATGGGTCAGTTTGCGGTGATGGATCAGTTTGGGGTGATGAATCAGTTTGGGGTGATGGGACAGTTTGGGGTGAAGAGTCAGTTTGGAGTGATGAGTCAGTTTTTGGTGATGGATCAGTTTGGGTTAATGGGTCACTTTGTGATGATGAGTCAGTTTGGGGTGATGGGTCAGTTTGTGGAGGTGCGTCAGTTTGGGGGAAGAGTCTGTTTGGATTGAATGTTCAGTTTGGGGTGATGGGTCAGTTTATGGAGATGAGTCAGTTTTGGGTGATGGGACAATTTGAGGTGATGGGTCAGTTTGGGGTGAAGATTCAATTTGGGGTGATGGTTCAGTTTGGGGTGATGCGTCAGTTTTGTGTGATGCGTCAGTTTGGGGCGATGAGTCAATTTGGGGCGATGAGTCAGTTTGCGGTGATGGGTCAGTTTGGGGTGATGGGTCAATTTGGGATGAATAGTCAGTTTGGAGTGATGAGTCAGTTTGGGTTGATGGGTCAGTTTGCGGTGATGGGTCAGTTTCGGGTGAAGAGTCAGTTTGGAGTGATGAGTCAGTTTTTGCTGAAGATTCAATTTGGGATGATGGTTCAGTTTGGGGTGATGGTTCATTTTGGGGTAAGGGGTAAGTTTGGGGTGATGGGTTAGTTTGGGGTGATGAATCAGTTTGGGGTGATGGGTCAGTTTGGGTTGATGAGCCAGTTTGGATTGATTGGTCTGTTTGGGGTGATGTGTCAGTTTGGGGTGTTGAGTCAGTTTGGAGTGATGAGTATGTTTTTGGCGATATGTCAGTTTGGGGTGATGTGTCAGTTTGCGGTGATGGGTCAGTTTGGGGTGATGGTTCAGTTTGGGGTGATGGGTCAGCTTGGGTGATGGGTCAGTTTGGGTTGAAGGGTCAGTTTAGGGTGATGGGCCAGTTTGAGGTGATGGGTCAGTTTGTGGGTGATGAGTAGGTTTGGTGAAATGTGTCAATTTCTGGTTATGAGTCGGTTTGGGGTGATGCGTCAGTTTGGGGTGATGAGTGAGTTTGGGGTGATGGGTCAGTTTGGGGTGACGAGTCAGTTTGGAGTGATGAGACAATTATGGATGGTGGGTCAATTTGGGGTGATGGGTCAGTTTGGGGAGATGGATCAGTTTGGGGTGATGGGTCAGTTTGCGGTGATGGATCAGCTTGGGGTGATGGGTCAGAATGTGGTGATGAGTCAGTTTGGGGTGATGGGTCAGTTTGTGGAGGTGCGTCAGTTTGGGGGATGAGTCTGTTTGGAATGATGTGTAAGTTTGGGGTGATGGGTCAGTTTGGGGTGATGGGTCAGTTTGTGGGTGATGAGTCGGTTTGGTGAAATGTGTACATTTTTCGTTATGAGTCTGTTTGTGGTGGTGAGTCAGTTTGGGGTGATGAGTGAGTTTGGGGTGATGGGTCAGTTTGGGGTGAGGGGTAAGTTTGGGGTGATGGGTCAGTTTGGGGTGATGGTTCAGTTTGGGGTGATGGGTCAGCTTGGGTGATGGGTCAGTTTGGGTTGAAGGGTCAGTTTAGGGTGATGGGCCAGTTTGAGGTGATGGGTCAGTTTGTGGGTGATGAGTAGGTTTGGTGAAATGTGTCAATTTCTGGTTATGAGTCGGTTTGGGGTGATGCGTCAGTTTGGGGTGATGAGTGAGTTTGGGGTGATGGGTCAGTTTGGGGTGACGAGTCAGTTTGGAGTGATGAGTCAATTATGGATGGTGGGTCAATTTGGGGTGATGGGTCAGTTTGGGGAGATGGATCAGTTTGGGGTGATGGGTCAGTTTGCGGTGATGGATCAGTTTGGGGTGATGGGTCAGAATGTGGTGATGAGTCAGTTTGGGGTGATGGGTCAGTTTGTGGAGGTGCGTCAGTTTGGGGGATGAGTCTGTTTGGAATGATGTGTCAGTTTGGGGTGATGGGTCAGTTTGGGGTGATGGGTCAGTTTGTGGGTGATGAGTCGGTTTGGTGAAATGTGTACATTTTTCGTTATGAGTCTGTTTGTGGTGGTGAGTCAGTCTGGGGTGATGAGTGAGTTTGGGGTGATGGGTCAGTTTGGGGTGATGAGTCATTTTGGAGTGATGAGTCAGTTTTTGGTGATGAGTCATTTTGGGGTAATGGGTCAGTACGGGGTGATGAGTCAGTTTGTGATGATGTGTCAATTATGGATGATGGGTCAGTTTGGGGTGAAGAGTCAGTTTGGGTGATGGGTCAGTTAGGGGAAATGGATCAGTTTGGGGTGATGGGTAAGTTTGCGGTGATGGATCAGTTTGGGGTGATGGGTCAGTTTGGGGTGATGGGACAGTTTGGGGTGAAGAGTCAGTTTGGAGTGATGAGTCAGTTTATGGTGATGGATCAGTTTGGGGTGATGGGTCAGTCGGGTGTGATGAGTCAGTTTGGGGTGATGGGTCAATTTGAGGTGATGGGTCAGTTTGGGGTAATGAGTCAGTTTGGAGCGATGGTTCAGTTATTGGTCATTGGTCAGTTTGGGTTAATGGGTCACTTTGTGGTGATGAGTCAGTTTGGGGTGATGGGTCAGTTTGTGGAGGTGCGTCAGTTTGGGGGAAGAGTCTGTTTGGATTGAATGTTCAGTTTGGGGTGATGGGTCAGTTTATGGAGATGAGTCAGTTTTGGGTGATGGGACAATTTGAGGTGATGGGTCAGTTTGGGGTGAAGATTCAATTTGGGGTGATGGTTCAGTTTGGGGTGATGCGTCAGTTTTGTGTGATGCGTCAGTTTGGGGCGATGAGTCAATTTGGAGCGATGAGTCAGTTTGCGGTGATGGGTCAGTTAGGGGTGATGGGTCAATTTGGGATGAATAGTCAGTTTGGAGTGATGCGTCAGTTTGGGGTGATGAGTCTGTTTGGGTTGATGGGTCAGTTTGCGGTGATGGGTCAGTTTCGGGTGAAGAGTCAGTTTGGAGTGATGAGTCAGTTTTTGCTGAAGATTCAATTTGGGGTGATGGTTCAGTTTGGGGTGATGGTTCATTTTGGGGTGAGGGGTAAGTTTGGGGTGATGGGTTAGTTTGGGGTGATGAATCAGTTTGGGGTGATGGGTCAGTTTGGGTTGATGAGCCAGTTTGGATTGATTGGTCTGTTTGGGGTGATGTGTCAGTTTGGGGTGTTGAGTCAGTTTGGAGTGATGAGTATGTTTTTGGCGATATGTCAGTTTGGGGTGATGTGTCAGTTTGCGGTGATGGGTCAGTTTGGGGTGATGGTTCAGTTTGGGGTGATGGGTCAGCTTGGGTGATGGGTCAGTTTGGGGTGAAGGGTCAGTTTAGGGTGATGGGCCAGTTTGAGGTGATGGGTCAGTTTGTGGGTGATGAGTAGGTTTGGTGAAATGTGTCAAATTCTGGTTATGAGTCGGTTTGGGGTGATGCGTCAGTTTGGGGTGATGAGTGAGTTTGGGGTGATGGGTCATTTTGGGGTGACGAGTCAGTTTGGAGTGATGAGTCAATTATGGATGGTGGGTCAATTTGGGGTGATGGGTCAATTTGGGGAGATGGATCAGTTTGGGGTGATGGGTCAGCTTGGGTGATGGGTCAGTTTGGCGTGAAGGGTCAGTTTAGGGTGATGGGCCAGTTTGAGGTGATGGGTCAGTTTGTGGGTGATGAGTAGGTTTGGTGAAATGTGTCAAATTCTGGTTATGAGTCGGTTTGGGGTGATGCGTCAGTTTGGGGTGATGAGTGAGTTTGCGGTGATGGATCAGTTTGGGGTGATGGGTCAGAATGTGGTGATGAGTCAGTTTGGGGTGATGGGTCAGTTTGTGGAGGTGCGTCAGTTTGGGGGATGAGTCTGTTTGGAATGATGTGTCAGTTTGGGGTGATGGGTCAGTTTGGGGTGATGGGTCAGTTTGTGGGTGATGAGTCGGTTTGGTGAAATGTGTACATTTTTCGTTATGAGTCTGTTTGTGGTGGTGAGTCAGTTTGGGGTGATGAGTGAGTTTGGGGTGATGGGTCAGTTTGGGGTGATGAGTCAGTTTGGAGTGATGAGTCAGTTTTTGGTGATGAGTCATTTTGGGGTAATGGGTCAGTATGGGGTGATGAGTCAGTTTGTGATGATGAGTCAATTATGGATGATGGGTCAGTTTGGGGTGAAGAGTCAGTTTGGGTGATGGGTCAGTTAGGGGAAATGGATCAGATTGGGGTGATGGGTCAGTTTGCGGTGATGGATCAGTTTGGGGTGATGGGTCACTTTGGGGTGATGGGACAGTTTGGGGTGAAGAGTCAGTTTGGAGTGATGAGTCAGTTTATGGTGATGGATCAGTTTGGGGTGATGGGTCAGTCGGGTGTGATGAGTCAGTTTGGGGTGATGGGTCAATTTGAGGTGATGGGTCAGTTTGGGGTAATGAGTCAGTTTGGAGCGATGGTTCAGTTATTGGTCATTGGTCAGTTTGGGTTAATGGGTCACTTTGTGGTGATGAGTCAGTTTGGGGTGATGGGTCAGTTTGTGGAGGTGCGTCAGTTTGGGGGAAGAGTCTGTTTGGATTGAATGTTCAGTTTGGGGTGATGGGTCAGTTTATGGAGATGAGTCAGTTTTGGGTGATGGGACAATTTGAGGTGATGGGTCAGTTTGGGGTGAAGATTCAATTTGGGGTGATGGTTCAGTTTGGGGTGATGCGTCAGTTTTGTGTGATGCGTCAGTTTGGGGCGATGAGTCAATTTGGGGCGATGAGTCAGTTTGCGGTGATGGGTCAGTTTGGGGTGATGGGTCAATTTGGGATGAATAGTCAGTTTGGAGTGATGAGTCAGTTTGGGGTGATGAGTCTGTTTGGGTTGATGGGTCAGTTTGCGGTGATGGGTCAGTTTCGGATGAAGAGTCAGTTTGGAGTGATGAGTCAGTTTTTGCTGAAGATTCAATTTGGGGTGATGGTTCAGTTTGGGGTGATGGTTCATTTTGGGGTGAGGGGTAAGTTTGGGGTGATGGGTTAGTTTGGGGTGATGAGTCAGTTTGCGGTGATGGGTCAGTTTGGGTGATGGGTCAATTTGGGATGAATAGTCAGTTTGGAGTGATGAGTCAGTTTGGGGTGATGAGTCTGTTTGGGGTGATGGGTCAGTTTGCGGTGATGGGTCAGTTTGGGGTGAAGAGTCAGTTTGGAGTGATGAGTCAGTTTTTGGTGAATAGTCAATTTGGGGTGATGGTTCAGTTTGTGCTGAAGTGTCAGTTTTGGGTGATGGGACAATTTGGGGTGATGGGTCAGTTTGGGGTGATGAATCAGTTTGGGGTGATGGGTCAGTTTGGGGTGATGAGTCAGTTTCGATTGATTGGTTGGTTTGGGATGATGGGTCAGTTTTGGGTGATTCATCAGTTTGGAGTGATGAGTATGTTTTTGGTGATAAGCCAGTTTGCGGTGATGGGTCAGTTTGGGGTGATGGTTCAGTTTGCGGTGATGGGTCAGTTTGGGGTGATGGGGCAATTTGGGGTGATGGGTCAGTTTGTGGGTGATGAGTCGGTTTGGTGAAATGGTTCAGTTTTTGGTCATGAGTCTGTTTGCGGTGGTGCTTCTGTTTCGGATGATGCGTCAGTTTGGGGCGATGAGTCACTTTGGGGTGATTATTCAGTTTGAGGTGATGCGTCAGTTTGCGGCGATGAGTCAGTTTGTGGTGATTATTCAGTTTGGAGTGATCGGTCAATTTGAGGTGATGAGTCAGTTTGGGGTGATTGGTCAATTTGGGTTGATGAGTCAGTTTGGGGTGATGGGTCAGATAGGGTGATGGGTTACTTTGGAGTACTGATTACTTTGGGGTGAAAATTCAATTTGGGGTGATGGTTCAGTTTGGGGTGATGAGTAAGTTTGCGGATGATGGGCCAGTTTGGGGTTATGGGTCAGTTTGGGGTGAAGAGTCAGTTTGGAGTGATGAGTCAGTTTTTGGTGATGGGTCAGTTTGGGGTGATGGGTCAGTCGGGTGTGATGAGTCTGTTTGGGTTGATGGGTCAGTTTGGGGTGATTGGTCAGTTTGGTGTGATTAGTCAGTTTGGAGTGATGAGTCAGTTTTTGGTGAAGAGAAACTTTGGGGTGATGGGTCAGTTTATGGTGATGAGTCAGTTTTGGGTGATGGTACAATTTGGGGTGATGGGTTATTTTAGGGTGATGAATCAGTTTGGGGTGATGGGTCAGTTTGGGGTGATGAGTCATTGGGGAGATGCGTCAGTTTGGGATGATGAGTCAGTTTGGGTTGATTGGTCAGTTTGGGGTGATGCGACAATTCGGGGTGATGAGGCAGTTTGGAGTGATGAGTATGTTTTTGATGATGAGTCAGTTTGGGGTGATGGGTCGGTATGGGGTGAAGAATCAGTTTGAGGTGATGGGTCAGTTTGTGGCGATGAGTCAGTTTGGGGTGATGGGTCAGTTTATGGTGATGGGTTAGTTTGCGGTGCTGATTACTTTTGGGTGAAGATTCAAGTTGGGGTGATCGTTCAGTTTGGGGTGATGCGTCAGTTTTGTGTGATGCGTCAGTTTGGGGCGATGATTCACATTGGGGTGATGAGTCAGTTTGCGGTGATGGAGCAGTTTGGGGTGATGTGTCAATTTGGGTTCAATAGTCAGTTTGTAGTGATGAGTCAGTTTTTGGTGATGGGTCAGTTTGGGTTAATGGGTCAGTTTGGGGTGATGAGTCAGTTTGGAGTGATGAGTCACTTCTTGGTGAATAGACACTTTGGGGTGATGGGTCAGCTTGTGGTGGTGCGTCAGTTTGGGTTGAAGAGTCACTTTAAGGTGATGGGCCAGTTTGTGGTGATGAGTCAATTTTGGGTGATGGGACAATTTTGGGTGATGGGTCAGTTTGGGGTGATGAATCAGTTTGGGGTAATGGGTCAGTTTAGGGTGATGAGTCATTGGGGAGATGCGTCAGTTTGGGGTGATGAGTCAGTTTGGGGTGATGCGTCAGTTTGGGGCGAAGAGTCAGTTTGTGGTGATGAGTCAGTTTGGAGTATGAGCCAGTTTGGGTTGATGAGTCAGTTTGGTGTGATGATTCAGTTTGGAGAGATGATTCAGTTTGTGGTGATGGTTCAGTTTGGGGTGATGGTTCAGTTTGGGGTGTTGGGTCAGCTTGCGGTGATGGGTCAGTTTGTGGGTGATGAGTCGGTTTGGTGAAATGGGTCAATTTTTGGTCATGAGTCTGTTTGTGGTGGTGCGTCAGTTTGGGGTGATGAGTCAGTTTGGGGTGATTGGTCAGTTTGGGATGATGAGTCAGTTTGGTGTGATGATTCAGTTTAGAGAGATGATTCAGTTTGTGGTGATGGTTCAGTTTGGGGTGATGGGTCAGTTTGGGGTGATGGATCAGTTTCGGGTGATCGGTCAATTTGGTGTGATGGGTCAGTTTGGGGTAATGTGTCAATTTGGTGTGTTGGTTTAGTTTTGGGTAATGGGTCAGTTTATGGTGATGGTTCAGTTTGTGGTGATGAGTCAGTTTGGGGTGATGTTTCATTTTGGGGTGATGAGTCAGTTTGTGGCTGATGCGGCAGTTTTGGGTGATGGTTCAGTTTGGGGTAATGGGTCAGTTTGGAGTGATGGGTCAGTTTAGGGTGAAGGGTTACTTTGGCATGATAAGTCAGTTTGGGGTGATGGGTCAGTTTGGGGTGATGAGTCAGTTTGGGGTGATGGATTAGTTTGGGGTGATAGGTCAGTTTGGGTTGATGGGTCAGTTTGGGCTGGTGGTTCAATTTGGGGTGATGAATCAGTGTGTGGGTGATGCGGCAATCTGGGGTGTTGGGTTACTTTGGGGTGATGAGTCAGTTTGGGGTGATGAGTCAGTTTGGGGTGATGAGTCAGTTTGGGGTGTTGGTTCAGTTTGGGGTGATGGTTCAGTTTGGGGTGATGGGTCAGTTTGGCGTGATGGGTCAGTTTGGGATTATGATTCAATTTGGTGTGATGGTTTAGTTCTGGGTAATGGATCAGTTTGTGTGATGGTTCAGTTTGGGGTGATGGGTCAGTTTGGGGTGATGTGTCAGTTTAGGGTGATGGGCCAGTTTGGGGTGATGATTCAGTTTTGGGTGAAGCGTCAGTTTGGGGCAGTGAGTCAGTTTGTGGTGATGAGTCAGTTTGGGGTGATGGGTCAGATTGGGGTGATGGATCAGTTAAGGGTGATGGGCGAGTTTGGGGTGAAGTGACAGTTTATGGGTGATGAGTCGGTTTGTTGAAATGGGTCAGTTTGGGGTCATGCGTCTGTTTGTGGTGATGAGAGAGTTTGGGGTGATGTGTGGAATGATGTGCTGAATCATGTTTAGAATGATGTATAGACTGATGTGCAGAATGATGTATATAATGATGTGTAGAATGAATGATGTGTAGAATGATGTTGAGAATTATGTGCTGAATGATCTGCAGAATGATGTGTAGAATGATGTGCAGAATGATGTGTAGAATGATGTGTAGAATGATGTGTAGAATGAATGATGTGTAGAATGATGTGTAGAATGATGTGTAGAATGATGTGCAGAATGAATGATGTGTAGAATGATGTGCAGAATGAAGTGTAGAATAATGTGTAGAATGATGTGCAGAATAAATGATGTGTAGAATGATGTGTGGAGTGCTGTGTAGAATGATCTGCAGAAGGATGTGTAGAATGAATGCTGTTTAGAATGATGTGCAGAATGATGTGTAGAATGATGTTTAGAATGATGTTAAGAATCAATGATGTGTGAGAACGATGTGTAGAGTGATGAGTAGAATGATGTCTGGAATGATGTGTGGAATGATGTGCAGAATGATGTGTCGAATGATGTGCAGAATGATATGCAGAATGATGGGAAGAATTATGTGTCGAATGATGTGCAGAATGATGTGCAGAATGACGTGTAGAATGTTATGCAGAATGATGTGTAGAATGCTGTGCAGAATGATGTGTAGAATGATATGTAGAATGATGTGTAGAATGATGTGGAGAATGACGTGCAGAATAACGTGTAAAATGATGTGTAGATTGATGTGTAGAATGATGTGTAGAATGATGTGTAGAATGATGTGTAGAATGATGTGTACAATAATGTGTAGAATGATGTGTAGAATGCATGATGTGTAGAATGATGTGTAGAATGACGTGTAGAATGATGTGCAGAATGATGTGTAGAATGATATGTAGAATGATGTGTAGAATGATATGTAGACTGATGTGTAGAATGATGTGTAGAATGATGTGCAGAATGAAGTGCAGAATGATGTTCAGATTGATGCGTAGAATGATGTGTAGAATGATGTGTGGAATGATGTGTAGAATGATATGTAGAATGATGTGTAGAATGATGTATAGATTGATATGTAGAATGCTGTGTAGAATGATGTGTAGAATGATGTGTAGAATAACGTGTAGAATGATATGTAGAATGATGTGTAGAATGAAGTGTTGATTGATATGTAGAATTATGTGAAGAATAACGTGTAGAATTATGTGTAGAATGCTGTGTAGAATGACGTGTAGAATGATGTGTAGAATGATGTGTAGAATGATGTGTAGAATGATGTGTAGAACGATATACAGAATGATGTTTAGAATGATATGTAGAATGATGTGTAGAATGATGTGTAGAACGATATACAGAATGATGTTTAGAATGATATGTAGAATTATGTGTAGAATCATGTGGAGAATGATGTGCAGAATGATGTGTAAAAGGATATGTAGATTGATGTGTAGAATGATCTGTAGAATGATGTGTAGAATGATGTGTAGTATGATGTGCAGAATGAATGACGTTTAGAATGATGTGTAGAATGATGCGTAGAATGATGTGTAGAATGATGTGTAGAATGAAGTGCAGAATGAATGATGTGTAGAATGACATGTAGAATGATGCGCAGAACAAAATGACGTGCAGAATAACGTGTAAAATGATGTGTAGATTGATGTGTAGAATGATGTGTAGAATGATGTGTAGAATGATGTGTAGAATGATGTGTACAATAATGTGTAGAATGATGTGTAGAATGCATGATGTGTAGAATGATGTGTAGAATGACGTGTAGAATGATGTGCAGAATGATGTGTAGAATGATATGTAGAATGATGTGTAGAATGATATGTAGACTGATGTGTAGAATGATGTGTAGAATGATGTATAGATTGATATGTAGAATGCTGTGAAGAATGATGTGTAGAATGATGTGTAGAATAACGTGTAGAATGATATGTAGAATGATGTGTAGAATGAAGTGTTGATTGATATGTAGAATGATGTGAAGAATAACGTGTAGAATTATGTGTAGAATGCTGTGTAGAATGACGTGTAGAATGATGTGTAGAATGATTTGCAGAATGATGTGTGGAATGATATGTAGAATGATGTGTAGAATGATGTGTAGAATGATGTGTAGAATGATGTATAGAATGATATGTAGAATGATGTGTAGAATGATGTGCAGAATGATTTGTAGAATGATGTGTAGAATGATGTGTAGAATGATGTGTAGAATGATGTGTAGAACGATATACAGAATGATGTTTGGAATGATATGTAGAATGATGTGTAGAATCATGTGGAGAATGATGTGCAGAATGATGTGTAAAAGGATATGTAGATTTGATGTGTAGAATGATCTGTGGAATGATGTGTAGAATGATGTGTAGTATGATGTGCAGAATGAATGACGTTTAGAATGATGTGTAGAATGATGCGTAGAATGATGTGTAGAATGATGTGTAGAATGAAGTGCAGAATGAATGATGTGTAGAATGATATGTAGAATGATGCGCAGAACAAAATGACGTGCAGAATAACGTGTAAAATGATGTGTAGATTGATGTGTAGAATGATGTGTAGAATGATGTGTAGAATGATGTGTAGAATGATGTGTACAATAATGTGTAGAATGATGTGTAGAATGCATGATGTGTAGAATGATGTGTAGAATGACGTGTAGAATGATGTGCAGAATGATGTGTAGAATGATATGTAGAATGATGTGTAGAATGATATGTAGACTGATGTGTAGAATGATGTGTAGAATGATGTGCAGAATGAAGTGCAGAATGATGTTCAGATTGATGTGTAGAATGATGTGTAGAATGATGTGTGGAATGATGTGTAGAATTATATGTAGAATGATGTGTAGAATGATGTATAGATTGATATGTAGAATGCTGTGAAGAATGATGTGTAGAATGATGTGTAGAATAACGTGTAGAATGATATGTAGAATGATGTGTAGAATGAAGTGTTGATTGATATGTAGAATTATGTGAAGAATAACGTGTAGAATTATGTGTAGAATGCTGTGTAGAATGACGTGTAGAATGATGTGTAGAATGATTTGCAGAATGATGTGTGGAATGATATGTAGAATGATGTGTAGAATGATGTGTAGAATGATGTGTAGAATGATGTATAGAATGATATGTAGAATGATGTGTAGAATGATGTGCAGAATGATTTATAGAATGATGTGTAGAATGATGTGTAGAATGATGTGTAGAACGATATACAGAATGATGTTTAGAATGATATGTAGAATGATGTGTAGAATCATGTGGAGAATGATGTGCAGAATGATGTATCTAATGATGCGTAGAATGATGTGTTGAATGATGTGTAGTATGATGTGCAGCATGAATGACGTTTAGAATGATGTGTAGAATGATGTGTAGAATGTTGTGTAGAGTGCTGTATAGAATGATCTGCAGAATGATGTGTCGAATGAATGACGTGTAGAATGACGTGTAGAATGATGTGTAGAATGATGTGTAGAACGATGTTAAGAATCAATGATGTGCAGAGTGATGAGTAGAATGATGTGCAGAATGATGTGTAGAATGATGTGCACAATGATGTGTAGAATGATGTGTAGAATGAATGATGTGTAGAATGATGTGTAGAATGATGTGTGGAATAATGTTTAGAATGATGTGTAGAATGATGTGTAGAATGATGTGTGGAATCATTGATCTGTAGGATGATGTGTAGATTGATGTGTACAATGATGTGTAGAATGATGTGTAGATTGATGTGTAGAATGATGTGTCGAATGTTGATGTGTGGAATGATGCTTGAATGATGTGTAGAATGAATGATGTGTAGATAGATGTGTAGATTGATGTGCACAATGATGTGTAGAATGATGTGTAGAATTATGTGTAGAATGAATGATGTGCAGAATGAAGTGTAGAATGATGTGTAGAATGATATGTGGAATGAATGATGTGCAAAATGAATGATGTGTAGAATGATGTGGAGAATGATGTGTAGAATGGATGATGTGCAGAATGAATGATGTGTAGAATGATGTTTAGAATGTGTAGAATGTTGTGTAGAATGACGTTGATAATGGTGTTTAGAATGATTGATGTGTCGAATGATGTGTAGAATGATGTGGAGGAGGAAGTGTAGAAGGAAGTGTAGAACTATGTGTAGAATTACGTGCAGAATGAATGATGTTTAGAATGATGTTTAGAATGATGTTTAAAATGATGTGTAATATGATTTGTAGAATGAATGATGTGTAGAATGAATGATGTGTAGAATGATGTATATAATGATGTGCAGAATAATTGATGTGTAGAATGATGTAGAATGATGTGTAGAAGGCAGTGTAGAAAGAAGTGTAGAATTATGTGTAGAATTATGTGCAGAATGAATGATGATGAAAAACATGTGTAGAATGACTTATGTGTAGAATGATGTGGAAAAAGATGTGTGGACGGATGTATAGAATGATGCGTCGAATGATATGTAGAATGATGTGTAGATTGAATGATGTGTCGAATGATGTGTAGAGTGATGAGTGGAATGATGTGTGGAATGATATGTAGAATGATGTGTAGAATGAATGATCTGGAGAATGATATGTAGAATGATGTGTAGAACGATTTGTCGAATGAATGATGTGTAGATTGATGTGTACATTGTTGTGCAGAATGATTTGTAGAATGATGTGCAGATTGAAGTGTAGAATGATGTCTAGAATGATGTGTATAATGATGTGTAGAATGATGTGTAGAATGATGTGTAGAATGTATGATGTGCAGAATGAAGTGTAGCATGATGTGCAGAATGATGTGTAGAATGAATGATGTGTAGAATGATGTGTAGAATGAATGATGCGTGGAATGATGTGTAGAATGTATGATGTGCAGAATGAAGTGTAGCATGATGTGTGGAATGATGTGCAGATTGAAGTGTAGAATGATGTCCAGAATGATGATGTGTAGAATGATGTGCAGAATGATGTATCGAATGATGTGTAGAATGATGTATAGAATGATGTGTATAACGATGTGTAGAATGATGTGTAGAATGATGTGTAGAATGACGTTTAGAATGTATAATGTGCAAAATGAAGTGTGGCATGATGTGTAGAATGATGTGTAGAATGAATGATGTGTAGAATGAATGATGTGTAGAATGATGTGTAGAATGATGTGTAGAATGAATGATGTGTAGAATGATGTGTAGAATGAATGATGTGTAGAATGATGTGTAGAATGATGTGTAGAATGATGTGCAGAATGAATGATGTGTCGAATGATGTGTAGAATGAAGTGTAGAATAATGTGTAGAATGATGTGCAGAATAAATGATGTGTAGAATGATGTGCGGAGTGCTGTGTAGAATGATCTGCAGAAGGATGTGTAGAATGATGTTTAGAATGATGTTCAGAATCAATGATGTGTGAGAACGATGTGTAGATTGATGAGTAGAATGATGTCTGGAATGATGTGTGGAATGATGTGCAGAATGATGTGTCGAATGATGTGCAGAATGATATGCAGAATGATGGGAAGAATTATGTGTCGAATGATGTGCAGAATGATGTGCAGAATGATGTGTAGACTGTTATGCAGAATGATGTGTAGAATGCTGTGCAGAATGATGTGTAGAATGATATGTAGAATGATGTGTAGGATGATGTGGAGAATGACGTGCAGAACAACGTGTAAAATGATGTGTAGATTGATGTGTAGAATGATGTGTAGAATGATGTGTAGAATGATGTGTAGAATGATGTGTACAATAATGTGTAGAATGATGTGTAGAATGCATGATGTGTAGAATGATGTGTAGAATGACGTGTAGAATGATGTGCAGAATGATGTGTAGAATGATATGTAGAATGATGTGTAGAATGATATGTAGACTGATGTGTAGAATGATGTGTAGAATGATGTGCAGAATGAAGTGCAGAATGATGTTCAGATTGATGCGTAGAATGATGTGTAGAATGATGTGTGGAATGATGTGTAGAATGATATGTAGAATGATGTGTAGAATGATGTATAGATTGATATGTAGAATGCTGTGTAGAATGATGTGTAGAATGATGTGTAGAATAACGTGTAGAATGATATGTAGAATGATGTGTAGAATGAAGTGTTGATTGATATGTAGAATTATGTGAAGAATAACGTGTAGAATTATGTGTAGAATGCTGTGTAGAATGACGTGTAGAATGATGTGTAGAATGATTTACAGAATGATGTGTGGAATGATATGTAGAATGATGTGTAGAATGATGTGTAGAATGATGTGTAGAATGATGTATAGAATGATATGTAGAATGATGTGTAGAATGATGTGCAGAATGATTTGTAGAATGATGTGTAGAATGATGTGTAGAATGATGTGCAGAATGATGTGTAGAACGATATACAGAATGATGTTTAGAATGATATGTAGAATGATGTGTAGAATCATGTGGAGAATGATGTGCAGAATGATGTGTAAAAGGATATGTAGATTGATGTGTAGATTGATGTGTAGAATGATCTGTAGAATGATGTGTAGAATGATGTGTAGTATGATGTGCAGAATGAATGATGTTTAGAATGATGTGTAGAATGATGCGTAGAATGATGTGTAGAATGATGTGTAGAATGATGTGCAGAATGAATGATGTGTAGAATGATATGTAGAATGATGCGCAGAACAAAATGACGTGCAGAATAACGTGTAAAATGATGTGTAGATTGATGTGTAGAATGATGTGTAGAATGATGTGTAGAATGATGTGTAGAATGATGTGTACAATAATGTGTAGAATGATGTGTAGAATGCATGATGTGTAGAATGATGTGTAGAATGACGTGTAGAATGATGTGCAGAATGATGTGTAGAATGATATGTAGAATGATGTGTAGAATGATATGTAGACTGATGTGTAGAATGATGTGTAGAATGATGTGCAGAATGAAGTGCAGAATGATGTTCAGATTGATGTGTAGAATGATGTGTAGAATGATGTGTGGAATGATGTGTAGAATTATATGTAGAATGATGTGTAGAATGATGTATAGATTGATATGTAGAATGCTGTGAAGAATGATGTGTAGAATGATGTGTAGAATAACGTGTAGAATGATATGTAGAATGATGTGTAGAATGAAGTGTTGATTGATATGTAGAATGATGTGAAGAATAACGTGTAGAATTATGTGTAGAATGCTGTGTAGAATGACGTGTAGAATGATGTGTAGAATGATTTGCAGAATGATGTGTGGAATGATATGTAGAATGATGTGTAGAATGATGTGTAGAATGATGTGTAGAATGATGTATAGAATGATATGTAGAATGATGTGTAGAATGATGTGCAGAATGATTTGTAGAATGATAGTAGAATGATGTGTAGAATGATGTGTAGAATGATGTGTAGAACGGTATACAGAATGATGTTTAGAATGATATGTAGAATGATGTGTAGAATCATGTGGAGAATGATGTGCAGAATGATGTATCTAATGATGCGTAGAATGATGTGTTGAATGATGTGTAGTATGATGTGCAGAATGAATGACGTTTAGAATGATGTGTAGAATGATGTGTAGAATGTTGTGTAGAGTGCTGTATAGAATGATCTGCAGAATGATGTGTCGAATGAATGACGTGTAGAATGACGTGTAGAATGATGTGTAGAATGATGTGTAGAACGATGTTAAGAATCAATGATGTTCAGAGTGATGAGTAGAATGATGTGCAGAATGATGTGTAGAATGATGTGCACAATGATGTGTAGAATGATGTGTAGAATGAATGATGTGTAGAATGATGTGTAGAATGATGTGTGGAATAATGTTTAGAATGATGTGTAGAATGATGTGTAGAATGATGTGTGGAATCATTGATCTGTAGGATGATGTGTAGATTGATGTGTACAATGATGTGTAGAATGATGTGTAGATTGATGTGTAGAATGATGTGTCGAATGTTGATGTGTGGAATGATGCTTGAATGATGTGTAGAATGAATGATGTGTAGATAGATGTGTAGATTGATGTGCACAATGATGTGTAGAATGATGTGTAGAATTATGTGTAGAATGAATGATGTGCAGAATGAAGTGTAGAATGATGTGTAGAATGATATGTGGAATGAATGATGTGCAAAATGAATGATGTGTAGAATGATGTGGAGAATGATGTGTAGAATGGATGATGTGCAGAATGAATGATGTGTAGAATGATGTTTAGAATGTGTAGAATGTTGTGTAGAATGACGTTGATAATGGTGTTTAGAATGATTGATGTGTCGAATGATGTGTAGAATGATGTGGAGGAGGAAGTGTAGAAGGAAGTGTAGAACTATGTGTAGAATTACGTGCAGAATGAATGATGTTTAGAATGATGTTTAGAATGATGTGTAAAATGATGTGTAATATGATTTGTAGAATGAATGATGTGTAGAATGAATGATGTGTAGAATGATGTATATAATGATGTGCAGAATAATTGATGTGTAGAATGATGTAGAATGATGTGTAGAAGGAAGTGTAGAAAGAAGTGTAGAATTATGTGTAGAATTATGTGCAGAATGAATGATGATGAAAAACATTTGTAGAATGACTTATGTGTAGAATGATGTGGAAAAAGATGTGTGGACGGATGTGTAGGATGATGCGTCGAATGATGTGTAGAATGATGTGTAGATTGAATGATGTGTCGAATGATGTGTAGAGTGATGAGTGGAATGATGTGTGGAATGATATGTAGAATGATGTGTAGAATGAATGATCTGGAGAATGATATGTAGAATGATGTGTAGAACGATTTGTCGAATGAATGATGTGTAGATTGATGTGTACATTGTTGTGCAGAATGATTTGTAGAATGATGTGCAGATTGAAGTGTAGAATGATGTCTAGAATGATGTGTATAATGATGTGTAGAATGATGTGTAGAATGATGTGTAGAATATATGATGTGCAGAATGAAGTGTAGCATGAGGTGCAGAATGATGTGTAGAATGAATGATGTGTAGAATGATGTGTAGAATGAATGATGCGTGGAATGATGTGTAGAATGTATGATGTGCAGAATGAAGTGTAGCATGATGTGTGGAATGATGTGCAGATTGAAGTGTAGAATGATGTCCAGAATGATGATGTGTAGAATGATGTGCAGAATGAAGTATCGAATGATGTGTAGAATGATGTATAGAATGATGTGTATAACGATGTGTAGAATGATGTGTAGAATGATGTGTAGAATGACGTGTAGAATGTATAATGTGCAAAATGAAGTGTGGCATGATGTGTAGAATGATGTGTAGAATGAATGATGTGTAGAATGAATGATGTGTAGAATGAATGATGTGTAGACTGATGTGTAGAATGATAAGTCGAATGATGTGTCGAATGAATGATGAGTAGATTAATGTGTAGATTGTTGTATAGAATGATTTGTAGAATGATGTGCAGAATGAAGTGTAGAATCATGTGGAGAATGATGATGTGTAGAATGATGTACAGAATGATGTATTTAATGATGCGTAGAATGATGTGTAGAATGATGTGTATAATAATGTGAGGAATGATGTGCAGAATGATGTGTAGAATGATGTGTTGTATGTATGATGTGCAGAATGAAGTGTAGAATGATGTGTATAATGAATGATGTGTGGAATGAATGATGTGTAGAATGATATGCAGAATGATGTGTAGAATGGATGATGTGCAGAAAGAATCATGTGTAGAATAATGTTTGGAATGATGTGTGAGCGGATTTGTAGAATGATGCGTCGAATAATGTGTAGAATGATGTGCAGAATGATGATTAGAATGATGTGTGGAATGATGTGCAGAATGAATGATGTGTAGAATGATGTGTAGAATGATGTGTAGAATGATGTTAAGAATAAATGATGCATAGAATGATGTGTAGAATGATGAGCAGATTGATGTGTAGAATGATGTGAAGAATGATGATGTGTAGAATGATGTATTTATGATGTGTAGAATGATGTGTCGAATGAATGATGTTTAGATTGATGTGTAGATTGATGTGCAGAATGATGTGCAGAATTATGTGTAGAATGATGTGTAGAATAATGATGTGTAGAATGATGTGTAGGATGATGTATCGAGTGATGTGTAGAATGAAGTGCAGAATGATGTGAATAATAACGTGTAGAATGTTGTGTCGAATTATGTTTAGTATGATGTTAAGATTCAATGATGTGTCGAATGATGTGCAGAGTGATGTGTAGAATGATGCGTACAATTATGTGTAGAATGAATGATGTGTAGAATTACGTGTAGATTGATTTGTAGCATGATGTGTAGAATGATGTCAAGAATATATGATGTGTCGATTGATGTGTATATTGTTGTGTAGAATGATTTGCAAAATGATGTGTGCAATGAAGTGTAGAAGGATGTGTAGAATGATGATATCTAGAATATGTGCAGAATGATGTCTCGAATAATGTGTAGAATGATTTGTAGAATGATGTGTGGAATGACGTGTAGAATGATGTATAGAATGATGTGTAGAATGATGTGTAGAATGAAAGATGTGCATAATCACGTGTAGAATGATGTGTAAAATGATGTGCAGAATGATGACTAGAGTGAATGATGTGCAGAATGATGTGTAGAAAGATGTGTAGATGAATGTGTAGAATGATGCTTCGAATGATGTGAAGAATGATGTGTAGAATGATGCTTCGAATGATGTGTAGAATGATGTGTATAATGATGTGTAGAATGAATGATATGTAGAATGATGTGTAAAATGACGTGTGGAATAATGTTTAGAATGATGTGTAGAATGATGTGTCGAATTATGTTTGGAATCAATGATCTGTAGAATGATGTGTAGATTGATGTATCGAATGATGTGTAGAATTATGTGTAAATTGATGTGTAGAATGATGTGTATAATGATGACGTGTCGAATGATTTGTAGAATGATTTGTATAATGATGTGTAGAATGAAGTGTAGAATGATGTGTAGAATGATGTGTAGAATGAAAGATGTGCATAATCACGTATAGAATGATGTGTAAAATGACGTGCCGAATGATGACTAGAGTGAATGATGTGCAGAATGATGTGTAGAAAGATGTGTAGATGAATGTGTAGAATGATGCTTCGAATGATGTGAAGAATGATGTGTAGAATGATGCTTCGAATGATGTGTAGAATGATATGTATAATGATGTGTAGAATGAATGATATGTAGAATGATGTGTAAAATGACGTGTGGAATGATGTTTAGAATGATGTGTAGAATGATGTGTCGAATTATGTTTGGAATCATTGATCTGTAGAATGATGTGTAGATTGATGTATCGAATGATGTGTAGAATTATGTGTAAATTGATGTGTAGAATGATGTGTATAATGATGATGTGTCGAATGATTTGTAGAATGATTTGTATAATGATGTGTAGAATAAAGTGTAGAATGATGTGTAGAATGATGAGGTGCAGAATGATGTGCAGAATGATGGAAAGAATGACGTGCAAAATGATGTGTAGAATGATGTGTATAATGATGTGTAGAATGATGTGGAGAATGATGTGTAGAATGATGTGTAGAATGAATGATGTGCAGAATGAATGATGTGTAGAATGATGTGTGGAATGATGTGTTGAATGGATGATGTGTAGATTGATGTGTAGAATGATGTTGATAATGGTGTTTAGAATGATTGATGTGTCGAATGATGTGTAGAATGATGTGGAGGAGGAAGTGAAGAAGGACGTGTAGAACTATGTGTAGAATTACGTGCAGAATGAATGATGTTTAGAATGATGTTTAGAATGATGTGTAAAATGATGTGTAATATGATTTGTAGAATGAATGATGTGTAGAATGAATGATGTGTAGAATGAGGTATATAATGATGTGTCGAATAATTGATGTGTAGAATGATGTAGAATGATGTGCAGAAGGAAGTGTAGAAGGAAGTGTAGAATTATGTGTAGAATTATGTGCAGAATGAATGATGATGAAAAACATGTGTAGAATGACTAATGTGAAGAACGATGTGGAAAAAGATGTGTAGACGGATGTGTATAATGATGCGTCGAATGATGTGTAGAATGATGTGTAGATTGAATGATGTGTGGAATGATGTGTAGAGTGATGAGTGGAATGATGTGTGGAATGATATGTAGAATGATGTGTAGAATGAATGATCTGTAGAATGATGTGTAGAATGATGTGTAGAACGATGTGTCGAATGAATGATGTGTAGATTGATGTGTAGATTGTTGTGCAGAATGATTTGTTGAATGTTGTGCAGATTGAAGTGTAGAATGATGTCTAGAATGATGTGTATAATGATGTGTAGAATGATGTGTAGAATGATGTGCAGAATGAATGATGTGTGGAATGATGTGTAGAATGTATGATGTGCAGAATGAAGTGTAGCATGGTGTGTAGAATGATGTGTAGAATGCATGATGTGCAGAATGAATGATGTGTAGAATGATGTGGAAAAAGATGTGTAGACGGATGTGTAGAATGATGCGTCGAATGATGTGTAGAATGATGTGTAGATTGAATGATGTGTAGAATGATGTGTAGAGTGATGAGTGGAATGATGTGTGGAATGATATGTATCATGATGTGTAGAATGAATGATCTGGAGAATGATATGTAGAATGATGTGTAGAACGATGTGTCGAATGAATGATGTGTAGATTGACGTGTAGATTGTTGTGCAGAATGATTTGTAGAATGATGTGCAGATTGAAGTGTAGAATGATGTCTAGAATGATGGGTATAATGATGTGTAGAATGATGTGTAGAATGATGTGTAGAATGTATGATGTGCAGAATGAAGTGTAGCATGAGGTGCAGAATGATGTGTAGAATGAATGATGTGCAGAATGATGTGTAGAATGAATGATGCGTGAAATGATGTGTAGAATGTACGATGTGCAGAATGAAGTGTAGCATGATGTGTCGAATGATGTGCTGATTGAAGTGTAGAATGATGTCCAGAATGATGATGTGTAGAATGATGTGCAGAATGATGTATCGAATGATGTGTATAACGATGTGTAGAATGATGTGTAGAATGATGTTTAGAATGATGTTTAGAATGATGTGTAGAATGTATGATGTGCAGAACGAAGTGTAGCATGAAGTGTAGAATGATGTGTAGAATGAATGATGTGTAGAATGAATGATATGTAGAATGATGTGTAGAATGATGTGTAGAATGAATGATGTGTAGAATGAATGATGTGTAGACTGATGTGTAGAATGATGTGTAGAATGATGAGTAGAAAGATTCATGTGTAGAATGATGTTTGGAAAGAAGTGTAGGCGGACGAGAAGAATGATGCGTCGAATGATGTGCAGAATGATGTGTAGAATGATGTGTTGAATGATTCGTAGAATGATGTTAAGAATAAACAATGTGTAGAATGATCTGTAGAGGAGTGATGTGTAGAATGATGTGTCGAATTGTGTGCATTATAAATGATGTGTGGAATGATGTGTAGAATGATGTGTCTAATGATGTGTAGAATGATGGTAAGAATCAATGATGTGAGGGAATGATGTGTAGAGTGATGAGTGGAATGATGTGTGGAATGATGTCGAATGATGTGTAGAATGAATGATCTGTAGAATGATGTGTAGATTGATGTGTAGAATGATGTATAGAATGATGTGTAGATTGATGTGTAGAATGAAGTGTAGAATGATGTGTAGAATGATGCGTAGAATAATGATGTGTAGAATGATTTGTAGATGATTTGGAGAATGATGTGTAGATTCAATGATCTGTAGCATGATGTGTAGATTGAAGTGTAGAATGATGTGTCGATTAATGTTTAGAATGATGTATAAAATGATGATATGTAGAATGATGTGTAGAATGATAAGTAGAATGATGTGTCGAATGAATGATGAGTAGATTGATGTGTAGATTGTTGTGTAGAATGATTTGTAGAATGATGTGCAGAATGAAGTGTAGAATCATGTGGAGAATGATGATGTGTAGAATGATGTGCAGAATGATGTATCTAATGATGCGTAGAATGATGTGTAGAATGATGTGTATAATAATGTGAGGAATGATGTGCAGAATGATGTGTAGAATGATGTGTTGTATGTATGATCTGCAGAATGAAGTGTAGAATGATGTGTAGAATGAATGATGTGTAGAATGAATGATGTGTAGAATGATATGCAGAATGATGTGTAGAATGAATGATGTGCAGAAAGAAACATGTGTACAATGATGTTTGGAAAGATGTGTGAGCGGATTTGTAAAATGATGCGTCGACTAATGTGTAGAATGATGTGCAGAATGATGTTTAGAATAAATGATGTATAGAATGATGTGTAGAATGATGTGCAGATTGATGTGTAGAATGATGTGAAGAATGATGATGTGTATAATGATGTATCTTATGATGTGTAGAATGATGTGTCGAATGAATGATGTTTAGATTGATGTGTAGATTGATGTGCAGAATGATGTGCAGAATTATGTCTAGAATGAATTGTAGAATAATGATGTGTAGAATGATGTGTAGGATGATGTATCGAGTGATGTGTAGAATGAAGTGCAGAATGATGTGAATAATAACGTGTAGAATGTTGTGTCGAATTATGTTTAGTATGATGTTAAGATTCAATTATGTGTCGAATGATGTGCAGAGTGATGTGTAGAATGATGCGTACAATTATGTGTAGAATGAATGATGTGTTGAATTACGTGTAGATTGATGTGTAGAATGATGTGTAGAATGATGTCAAGAATATATGATGTGTCGATTGATGTGTATATTGTTGTGTAGAATGATTGGCAGAATGATGTGTGCAATGAAGTGTAGAAGGATGTGTAGAATGATGATATCGAGAATATGTGCAGAATGATGTCTCGAATAATGTGTGGAATGATTTGTAGAATGATGTGTAGAATGATGTGTAGAATGATGTGTGGAATGAAAGATGTGCGTAATCACGTGTAGAATGATGTATAGAATGATGTGTAGAATGAATGATGTGTAGAATGATGTGTAGAAAGATGTGTAGATGAATGTGTAGAATGATGCTTCGAATGATGTGAAGAATGATGTGTAGAATGATGCTTCGAATGATATGTAGAATGACGTGTATAATGATGTGTAGAATGAATGATGTGTAGAATGATGTGTAAAATGACGTTTGGAATAATGTTTAGAATGATGTGTAGAATGATGTGTCGAATTATGTTTGGAATCAATGATCTGTAGAATGATGTGTAGATTGATGTGTAGAATGATGTGTAGAATTATGTGTCGATTGATGTGGAGAATGATGCGTATAATGATGATGTGTAGAATGATGTGTAGAATGATTTGTATAATAATGTGTAGAATGAAGTGTAGAATGATGTGTAGAATGATGAGGTGTAGAATGATGTGCAGAATGATGGAAAGAATGACGTGCAGAATGATGTGTATAATGATGTGTAGAATGATGTGGAGAATGATGTGTAGAATGATGTGTAGAATGAATGATGTGCAGAATGAATGATGTGTAGAATGATGTGTGGAATGATGTGTAGAATGGATGATGTGCAGATTGATGTGTAGAATGATGTTGGTAATGGTGTTTAGAATGATTGATGTGTCGAATGATGTGTAGAATGATGTGGAGGAGGAAGTGTAGAAGGACGTATAGAACTATGTGTAGAATTAGTTGCAGAATGAATGATGTTTAGAATGATGTTTAGAATGATATGTAAAATGATGTGTAATATGATTTGTAGAATGAATGATGTGTGGAATGAATGATGTGTCGAATGAGGTATATAATGATGTGTAGAATAATTGATGTGTAGAATGATGTGGAATGATGTGTAGAAGGAAGTGTAGAAGGAAGTGTAGAATTATGTGTAGAATTATGTGCAGAATGAATGATGATGAAAAACATGTGTAGAATGACTAATGTGAAGAATGATGTGGAAAAAGATGTGTGGACGGATGTGTAGATTGTTGTGCAGAATGATTTGTAGAATGATGTGCAGATTGAAGTGTAGAATGATGTCTAGAATGATGTGTATAATGATGTGTTGAATGATGTGTAGAATTATGTGTAGAATGAATGATGTGTGGAATGATGTGTAGAATGTTTGATGTGCAGAATGAAGTGTAGCATGATGTGTAGAATGATGTGTAGAATGAATGATGTGTAGAATGAATGATGTGTAGAATGATGTGTAGATGTAGAATGATGTGTAGAATGATATGTAGAATGAATGATGTGTAGAATGAATGATGTGTAGACTGATGTGTAGAATGATGTGTAGAATGATGAGTAGAAAGAATCATGTGTAGAATGATGTTTGGAAAGATGTGTAGGCGGAAAGAAGAATGATGCGTCGAATGATGTGCAGAATGCTGTGCAGAATGATGTGTAGAATGATGTGTAGAATAATGCGTAGAATGATGTTAAGAATAAACGATGTGTAGAATGATGTGTAGAGGAGTGATGTGTAGAATGATGTGTAGAATTTTGTGCAGTATGAATGATGTGTGGAATGATGTGTAGAATGATGTGTAGAATGATGTGTAGAATGATGGTAAGAATCAATGATGTGAGGGAATGTTGTGTAGAGTGATGAGTGGAATGATGTGTGGAATGATATGTAGAATGATGTGTAGAATGAATGATCTGTAGAATGATGTGTAGATTGATGTGTAGATTGATGTGTAGAATGAATGATCTGTAGAATGATGTGTAGATTGATGTGTAGAATGATGTGTAGAATGATGTGTACATTGATGTGTAGAATGATGTGTAGATTCAATGATCTGTAGAATGATGTGTAGATTGAAGTGTAGAAAGATGTGTAGATTAATGTTTAGAATGATGTATAAAATGATGATATTTAGAATGATGTGTCGAATGAATGATGAGTAGTTTGATGTGTAGATTGCTGTGTAGAATGATTTGTAGAATGATGTGCAGAATGAAGTGTAGAATCATGCGGAGAATGACGATGTGTAGAATGATGTGCATAATGATGTATCTAATGATGTGTAGAATGATGTGTAGAATGATGTGTATAATAATGTGAGGAATGATGTGTTGTATGTATGATGTGCAGAATGAAGTGTAGAATGATGTGTAGAATGAAGGAAGTGTAGAATGAATGATGTGTGGAATGATATGCAGAATGCTGTGTAGAATGAATGATGTGTAGAAAGAAACATGTGTAGAATGATGTTCGGAAAGATGTGTGAGCGGATTTGTAGAATGATGCGTCGAATAATGTGTACAATGATGTGCAGAATGATTTTTAGAATGATGTGTGGAGTGATGTGTGGAATGATGTGCAGAATGAATGATGTGTAGAATGATGTGTAGAATGATGTTAAGAATAAATGATGTGTAGAATTATGTGCAGAATGATGTGCAGATTGATGTGTAGAATGATGTGCAGAATGATGATGTGTAGAATGATGTATCGAATGATGTGTAGAATGATGTGTCGAATGAATGATGTTTAGATTAATGTGTAGATTGATGTGCAGAATGATGTGCAGAATTATGTGTAGAATGATGTGTAGAATGATGATGTGTAGAATGATGTGTAGGATGATGTATCGAGTGATGTGTAGAATGAAGTGTAGAATGAAGTGAATAATAACGTGTAGAATGTTGTGTCGAATTATGTTTAGTATGATGTTAAGATTCAATGATGTGTCGAATTACGTGTAGATTGATGTGTAGAATGATGTGTAGAATGATGTCAAGAATATATGATGTGTCGATTGATGTGTATATTGTTGTGTAGAATGACTTGCAGAATGATGTGTGCAATGAAGTGTAAAAGGATGTGTAGAATGATGATATCTAGAATATGTGCTGAATGATGTCTCGAATAATGTGTAGAATGATTTGTAGAATGATATGTGTAATGATGTGTAGAATGATGTGTAGAATGATGTGTAGAAAGATGTGCAGAGTGAAAGATGTGCATAATGACGTGTAGAAAGATGTATAGAATGGTGTGTAGAATGAATGTTGTGTCGAATGAATGATGTTCAGAATGATGTGTCGAATGATGTGTAGAATGATGTGTAGAATGATAACTAGAGTGAATGATGTGTAGAATGATGTGTAGAAAGATGTGTCGATGAATGTGTAGAATGATACTTCGAATGATGTGAAGAATGATGTGTAGAATGATGCTTCGAATGATGTGTAGAATGATGTGTATAATGATGTGCAGAATGAATGATGTGTAGAATGATGTGTAAAATGATGTGTAGAAAGATGTGTCGAATTATGTTTGGAATCAATGATCTGTAGAATGATGTGTAGATTGATGTGTAGAATGATGTGTAGAATGATGTGTAGTTTGATGTGTAGAATGATGTGTACAATGATGATGTGTAGAATGATGTGTAGAATGATTTGTAGAATGATGTGTAGAATGAAGTGCAGAATGATGTGTAGAATGATGATGTGTAGAATGATATGCAGAATGATGGAAAGAATGATGTGCAGAATGATGTGTAGAATGATGTGGAGAATGATGTGTAGAATGATGTGTAGAATGAATGATGTGCAGAATGAATGATTTGTAGAATGATGTGTCGAATCATGTGCAGAATGATGTGTAGAATCATGTGTAGAATGAATGATGTGTAGAACGGTGTGTAGATTGATGTGTAGAATGAAGTGTAGAATGATGTGTATAATGATGTGTAGAATGTTGTGTAGGATGATGTTCCGAGTGATGTGTAGAATGAAGTGCAGAATGATGTTTATAATGATGTGTAGAATGAATGATGTGTAGAATGAATGATGTGTAGAATTACTTGTAGATTGATGTGTAGAATGATGTGCAGAATGATGTTTAGAATGATGTGCAGAATGGTGTGGAGAATGATGTGCAGAATGATGTTTAGAATGATGTGAATAATGATGTGTAGAATGAATAATGTGTAGAATGATGTGTAGAATGATCAGAAGAATCAATGATGTATAGAATGATTTGGAGAATGATGTGTAGAATGATGTGCAGAATGAATGAAGTGTAGAATTATGTGTAGAATGATAGGTAGAATGATGTGTAGAATGATGTATAGAATGATGTGTAGAATGATGTGTCGAATGATGTGTCGAATGAATGATGTGTAGACTGATGTGTGGATTGTTGTGTAGAATGATTTGTAGAATGATGTGTCGAATAAAGTGTAGAATTATGTGTAGATTGCTGTGTAGAATGATATGTAGAATGATGTGAATAATGATGTATAGAATGATGTGTAGAATCATGTGTAGATTCAATGATCTGTAGAATGATGTGTCGATTGATGTGTAGAATGAAGTGTAGAATGATGTGTAGATTGAATGTTTCGAATGATGTGGAGAATGATATCATGTAGAATGATATGTAGAATGATGTGTCGAATGATGTGTCGGATGAATGATGTATAGATTGATGTGTAGATTGTTGTGTCGAATAATTTGTAGAATGATGCGTAGAATAAAGTGTAGAATGATGTGTAGAATGATGATGTGTAGAATGATGTGCAGAATGATGTGTGGAATGATGTGCTTAATGATGTGTAGAATGAATGAAGTGTAGAATGATGCGTCGAATGAAGTTTAGAATGATGTGCAGAATAATGAGTAGAATGATGTGTAGAATGATGTGTCGAATAATGTGTCGAATGGAGGATGTGTAGAATGAATGATGTGAAGAATGATGTGTAGAATGATGTGTAGAATGATGTGTAGAATGATGTGTAGAATGTATGAAGTGCACAGTGAAGTGTAGAATGATGTGTAGAATGATGTGTCGAATGAATGATGTGGAGAATGATGTGTAGATTGATTGTTTAGAATGATATGTCGAATGATGATATGCAGAATGATGTGTGGAATGATGTGTCGAATAATGTGTCGAATGGAGGATGTGTAGAATGAATGATGTGAAGAATGATGTGTAGAATGATGTGTAGAATGATGTGTAGAATGATGTGTAGAATGTATGAAGTGCACAGTGAAGTGTAGAATGATGTGTAGAATGATGTGTCGAATGAATGATGTGTAGAATGAATGATGTGTAGAATGATGTGTAGAATGATGTGTAAAATGATGTGTAGAATGATATGTAGAATGATGTGTAGAATGAATGATGTGTAGAATGCTGAGTAGAATGAATCATGTGTCGAATTATGTTTGGAATGATGTGTCGACGGATCTGTATAAAGTTGCGTCGAATGATGTGTAGAATGATGTGTAGAATGTAGTGCAGAATGATGTGTAGAATGTTGTGTAGAATGATGTGCAGAATGAATGATGTGTAGAATTACGTGTAGAATGATGTGTAGGATGATGTATCGAATGATGTGCAGAATGAAATGTAGAATGATGTGTATAATGATGTGTAGATTAATGTGTAGAATGATTTGCAGAATGATGATGTGTAGAATGATGTATCGAATGATGTGTAGAATGATCAGAAGAATCAATGATGTATAGAATGATTTGGAGAATGATGTGTAGAATGATGTGTAGAATGAATGAAGTGTAGAATTATGTGTAGAATGATAGGTAGAATGATGTGTAGAATGATGTGTAGAATGATGTGTAGAATGATGTGTCGAATGATGTGTCGAATGAATGATGTGTAGACTGATGTGTGGATTGTTGTGTAGATTGATTTGTAGAATGATGTGTCGAATAAAGTGTAGAATTATGTGTAGATTGCTGTGTAGAATGATATGTAGAATGATGTGAATAATGATGTATAGAATGATGTGTAGAATCATGTGTAGATTCAATGATCTGTAGAATGATGTGTAGATTGATGTGTAGAATGAAGTGTAGAATGATGTGTAGATTGATTGTTTCGAATGATGTGGAGAATGATATCATGTAGAATGATATGTAGAATGATGTGTCGAATGATGTGTCGGATGAATGATGTATAGATTGATGTGTAGATTGTTGTGTAGAATAATTTGTAGAATGATGCGTAGAATAAAGTGTAGAATGATGTGTAGAATGATGATGTGTAGAATGATGTGTAGAATGATGTGTGGAATGATGTGCTTAATGATGTGTAGAATGAATGAAGTGTAGAATGATGCGTCAAATGAAGTTTAGAATGATGTGCAGAATAATGAGTAGAATGATGTGTAGAATGATGTGTAGAATGATGTGTAGAATGAATGATGTGGAGAATGATGTGTGGATTGATTGTTTAGAAAGATATGTCGAATGATGATATGCAGAATGATGTGTAGAATGATGTGTCGAATAATGTGTCGAATGGAGGATGTGTAGAATGAATGATGTGAAGAATGATGTGTAGAATGATGTGTAGAATGATGTGTAGAATGATGTGTAAAATGTATGAAGTGCACAGTGAAGTGTAGAATGATGTGCAGAATGATGTGTCGAATGAATGATGTGTAGAATGAATGATGTGTAGAATGATGTGTAGAATGATGTGTAGAATGATATGTAGAATGATGTGTAGAATGATGATGTGTAGAATGATGAGTAGAATGAAACATGTGTAGAATTATGTTTGGAATTATGTGTCGACGGATCTGTATAAAGTTGCGTCGAATGATGTGTAGAATGATGTGTAGAATGTAGTGCAGAATGATGTGTAGAATTACGTGTAGAATGATGTGCAGAATGAATGATGTGTAGAATTACGTGTAGAATGATGTGTAGGATGATGTATCGAATGATGTGCAGAATGAAGTGTAGAATGATGTGTATAATGATGTGTAGATTAATGTGTAGAATGATGTGCAGAATGATGATGTGTAGAATGATGTATCGAATGATGTGTAGAATGATGTGTAGCATGGAAGATATGTAGATTGATGTGTATATTGATGTGTAGTATGATGTGCAGAATTAAGTGTAGAATGATGTGTGGAATGATGGTGTGTCGAATGATGTGAAGAATGATGTGTGGAATCAATGATCTGTAGAATAATGTGTAGATTGATGTGTAGAATGATGTGTAGAATGATGTGTAGATTGATGTGTAGAATGATGTGTAGAATGATGATGTTTAGAATGATGTGCAGAATGATTTGTAGAATGATGTGTAGAATGAGGTGTAGAATGATGTGTAGAATGATGATGTGTAGAATGATGTGCAGAATGATGTGCAGAACAGAATGATGTGCTGAATGATGTGTAGAATGATGTGTATAATGACGTGTAGAATTATGTGGAGAATGATGTGTAGAATGATATGTAGAATGAATGATATGCAGAATGAAGTGCAGAATGATGTGGAGAATGATGTGGAAAATGAATGATGTGCAGAATGAATGATGTGTAGAATTACGTGTAGATTGATGTGTAGAATAAAGTGCAGAATGATGTTTAGAATGATGTGCAGAATGGTGTGGAGAATGATGTGCAGAATGATGTTTAGAATGATGTGTATAATGATGCGTAGAATGAATAATGTGTAGAATGATGTGTAGAATGATCAGAAGAATCAATGATGTGTAGAATGATGTGCAGAATGGTGTGGAGAATGATGTGCAGAATGATGTTTAGAATGATGTGTAGAATGATGTGTAGAATGAATGAAGTGTAGAATTATGTGTATAATGATATGTAGAATGATGTGTAGAATGATGTATAGAATGATGCGTGGAGTGATGTGTCGAATGATGCGTAGAATAATGTGTAGAATGATGTGTAGATTCAATGATCTGTAGAATGATCTGTAGAATGAAGTGTAGAATGAAGTGTAGAATGGAGTGTAGATTGATTGTTTAGAATGATGTGTAGAATGATATCATGTAGAATGTTGTGTAGAATGATGTGTCGAATGATGTGTCGAATGAATGATGTGTAGATTGATGTGTAGATTGTTGTGTAGAATAAATTGTAAAATGATGTGTAGAATAAAGTGTAGCATGATGTGTAGAATGATGATGTGTAGAATGATCTGCAGAATGATGTACCGAATGATGTGTAGAATGATGTGTGGAATGATGTGTAGAATGATGTGTAGAATGATGTGTAGAACGATGTGTAGAATGTATGATGTGCAGAGTGAAGTGTCGAATGAAGTGTCGAATGATGTGTAGAATGAATGATGTGTAGAATGCATGATGTGTAGAATGATGCGTCGAATGATGTGGATAATGATGATGTGTAGAATGATGTGTAAAATGAATGTTGTGGAGAATGATGTGTAGATTGATGTGTAGAATGATGTGTAGAATGATGTGCAGAATGAATGATGTGTAGAATGATGAGTAGAATGATGTGTAGAATGAATGTTTGGGAAAATGATGTGTAGATTGATGTGTAGAATGATGTGTAGAATGATGTGTCGAATGATGTGTCGAATGAATGAAATGTAGACAGATGTGTAGTGTTGTGTAGAATGATTTGTACAATGATGTGTAGAATGATGTGTAGAATGTATGAAGTGCAGAGTGAAGTGTAGAATGATGTGTAGAATGAATGATGTGTTGAATGAATGATGTGTAGAATGATGTGTAGGATGATGTGTAGAATGATGTGTAGAATGATGTGTAGAATGAATGATGTGTAGACTGATGTGTAGAATGATGTGTAGAATGATGAGTAGAATGAATCATGTGTAGAATTATGTTTGGAATGATGTGTAGGCGGATGTGTAGAATGTAGTGCAGATGATATGTAGAATTATGTGTAGAATGATGTGTAGAATGTATGATGTGTAGAATGATGTGTAGAATGATGTGTAGATTGATGTGTAGAATGATGTGTGGAATGATGTGTAGAATGATGTGCAGTATGATGATGTGTAGAATGATGTGTAGAATGATGTGTAGAATGATGTGTAGAATGAATGACGTGTAGACTGATGTGTAGAATGATGAGTAGAACGAATCATGTGTAGAATTATGTTTGGAATGATGTGTAGACGGATGTGTAGAATGTAGTGCAGAATGATGTGTAGAATTATGTGTAGAATGATGTGTAGAATGTATGATGTGTAGAATGATGTGTAGAATGATGTGTAGATTGATGTGTAGAATGATGTGTGGAATGATGTGTATAATGATGTGCAGTATGATGATGCGTAGAATGACGTGTAGGATGATGTATCGAGTGATGTGTCGAATGAAGTGTAGAATGATGTGTAAAATGATGTGTAGATTGATGTGTAGAATAATGTGCAGAATGATGATGTGTAGAATAATGTATTGAATGATGTGTAGAAAGATGTGTAGCATGGAATATATGTAGATTGATGTGTAGATTGATGTGTAGTATTATGTGCTGAATTAAGTGCAGAATGATGTGTAGGATGATGTATCGAGTGATGTGTAGAATGAAGTGTAGAATGATGTGTAGAATGTTGTGTCGAATTATGTTTAGTATGATGTTATGAATCAATGATGTGTAGAATGATGTGTTGATTGATGTGTTGAATGATGTGGAGAATGATGTGTAGAATGAATGATGTGTAGAATTACATGTAGAATGATGTGTAGAATGATGTGTAGAATGATGTGTAGAATGAACAATGTGTAGACTGATGTGCAGAATGATGTGCAGAATGATGAGTAGATAGAATCATGTGTAGAACTATGTTTGGAATGATGTGTAGACGGATGTGTAGAATGTAGTGCAGAATGATGTGTAGAATTATGTGTAGAATTATGTGTAGAATGAATGATGTGTGGAATGATGTGTAGAATGATGTGTAGATTGACGTGTAGAATGATGTGTGGAATGATGTGTAGAATGATGTGCAGTATGATGATGTGTAGAATGATGTGTAGGATGATGTATCGAGTGATGTGTAGAATGAAGTGTAGAATGATGTTATAATGATGTGTAGAATGATGAGTAGATAGAATCATGTGTAGAATTATGTTTGGAATGATGTGTAGACGGATGTGTAGAATGTAGTGCAGAATGATGTGTAGAATTATGTGTAGAATGATGTGTAGAATGAATGATGTGTGGAATGATGTGTAGAATGATGTGTAGAATGATGTGTAGGATGATGTGTAGAATGATGTGTAGAATGATGTGAACGATTCAATGATGTATGGACTGATGTGTGGAGTGATGTGTAGAATGATGTGTCGAACGATGTGTAGAATGAATGATGTGTAGAATTATGTGTAGATTGAAGTGTAGAATGATGTGTAGAATGATGTGCAGAATGAATTGTAGAATGATGTGACGATTCAATGATCTGTAGAATGATGTGTAGATTGATGTGTAGATTGATGTGCAGAATGATGAAATGTAGAATCATGTGTAGAATGATGTGCAGAATGATGTGTCGAATGAATGATGTGTCGATTGATGTGTAGATTGTGTGTAGAATGATTTGTAGAATGAATGACGTGCAGAATGATGTGTAGAATGATGTGTGGAGTGAATGATGTGTACAAAGTATGATGTGTAGAATGATGTATAGAAAGATATGTAGAATGATGTGTAGAATGATGTGTAGAATGAATGATGTGTAGATGGATGTGTAGAATGAAGTGTAGAATGATGAGTAGAATGAATGACGTGCAGAATGATGTTTGGAATGATGTGTAGAATGATGTGTAGAATGATGTGTAGAATGAATGATGTGTAGTATGAAGTGTGGAATGAAGTTAAGAATAAATGATGTGTAGAATGATGTGTAGAGTGATGTGTAGAATGATGTGTAGAATGATGTGTAGAATGAATGATGTGTAGAAAGTTGTGTAGAATGAATGATGTGCATAATGACGTGTAGAATGATGTTTAGAGTGATGAGTGGAATGGTGTGTGGAATGATATGTAGAATGATGTGTCGAATGAATGATCTGTAGAATGATGTGCAGATTGATGTGTATAATGATGTGTAGAATAATGTGTAAAATGATGTGTAGAATGATGTTTAGAATGAATGATATGCATAATGACGTGTAGAATGATGTGTAGAATGATGTGTAGAATGAATGATGTGTGGACTGAATGATGTGTAGAATGTTGTGTAGAATGATGTGCAGAATGATGTGTAGAATGATGAGTAGAATGATGTGCAGATTGATGTGTAGAATGAATAATGTGAAGAATGATGATGTGTAGAATGATGTACAGATGATGTGTAGTATGATGTGCAGAATAATGCGGAGAATGATGTTTAGAATGATGTGTGGAATGAATGATGTGTAGAATGATGTGTAGAATGATGTGTAGAATTATGTGTAGAATGATGATGTGTAGAATGATATGTATAACGATGTATCGATTGTGTCGAATGATGTGTAGAATGATGTGTATAATGATGTGTAGAATGATGTGTAGAATGATGTGTAGAATGATGTGTGGCATGAATGATGTGCGGAATGATGTGTTGAATGTTGAGCAGAATGATGTGTCGAATTAATTATATGTAGAATAATGTTTTGAATGATATTTAGAATGATGTTTAAAATGATGTGTAAAATGAATTATGTGTCGAATAACGTGTAGAATGATGTGTAGAATGATGTGTAGAATGAATGATGTGCAGAATGACGTTTAGAATTATGTTTATAATGATGTGGAGATTGATGTGTAGAATGAATAATGTGAAGAATGACGATGTGTAGAATGATATCTAGATAAAGTGTAGTATGATGTGCAGAATAATGCGGAGAATGATGTTTGGAATGATGTGTGGAATGCATGATGTGTAGAATGATGTGTGGAATGATGTGTAGTATTATGTGTAGAATGATGTGTAAAATAACGTGTAGAATGATGATGTGTAGAATGATGTGTATAATGATGTACCGAATGTGTCGAATGATGTGTAGAATTATGCGTATAATGAAGTGTAGAATGATGTGTAGAATGAATGATGGTTAGAATGACGTGTAAAATGATGTGTGGAATGAATGATGTGCAGAATGATGTGTAGAATGTTGAGCAGAATGATATGTAGAATTAATTATGTGTAGAATAATGTGTAGAATGATGTGTAGAATGATGTATCGAATGAATGATGTGAAGAATGATGATGTGTAGAATGATGTGTAGAATGAATGAAGTGTAGAATGAGGTGTAGAATGATGTGTAGAAAGATGTGTAGAATCAAGTGTGGATTGCTGTGTAGAATGATGTGTAGTATGATGTGCAGAATTATGCGGAGAATGATGTGTGGAATGATGTGTGGAATGTGTGTAGAATAATGTGTAGAATGATGTGTAGAATGATGTGTGGAATGAATGATGTGCAGTATGATGCGTAGAATATTGAGCAGAATGATGTGTCGAATGAATTATATGCAGAATAATGTTTAGAATGATGTTTAGAATGATGTCTAAAATGATGTGTAGAATGAATTATGTGTAGAATAATCTGTAGAATGATGTGTAGATTGATGTTTAGAATGATGTGTAGAATGAATGATGTGCAGAATAACGTGTAGAATGATGTTTATAATGATGTGTAGAATGATGGGTAGAATGATGGGTAGAATAAATGATGTCAAGAATGATGTGTAGATTGATGTGTAGAACCATGTGTAGAATGATGTGTAGAATGATGTGCAGAACGATGTGCAGATCGATGTGTAGAAGGAATGATGTGTAGAATGAAGGGTAGAATGAACTGTAGAATGATGAGTAGAATGAATGATGTGCAGAATGACGTGTAGAATGATGTTTATAATGATGTGTAGAATGATGTGTAGAATGATGTGTAGAATGATTTGTAGAATGTTGTGTAGAATGATGTATAAAATGATGTGTCGAATGAATGATGTGTAGAATGAAGTGTAGAATGACGTGCAGAATGATGTGAAGAATGATGTGTAGATTGATGAGTAGAAATAATGATGTGTGGAATGAAGTTTAGAATGATGTGTAGAATGATGTGTAGAATTATGTGTAGAATTGTATAATGATGTGTAGAATGATGTTAAGAATAAATGATGTGTAGAATGATGTTTAGAATTATGTTAAGAATGATGTGTCGAATGAATGATGTGTAGAATGATGTGTAGAATGATGAGTCGGAAGATGTGTATAAAGAATGATGTCCAGAATGATATGTAGAATGATGTGTAGAATGATGGGTAGAATAAATGATGTTAAGAATGATGTATGGAATGATGTGTAGAACCATGTGTAGAATGATGCGTAGAATGATGTGTAGAACGATGTGCAGATCGATGTGTAGAATGAATGATGTGTAGAATGAAGGGTAGAATGAACTGTAGAATGATGAGTAGACTGCATGATGTGTCGAATGATGTGTAGAATGATGTGTAGAATAATGTGTATCATGATGTGTTGAATGATATGTAAATGAAAGATGTGTCGAATGATGTGTATAAAGATGTGGAAAACGAATGATGTGTCGAATGATGTTTAGAATGACGTATAGAATGATGTGGAGAATGATGATAGAATGAATCATGTGTAGAATGATGTGTAGAATGAAGATGTGTAGAATGATGTGTAGAATGATGTATATAATTATGTGTAGAATGATGTGTAGAATTATGTGCAAAATGATTGCTGTTTAGAATGTTGTGGAGAATTATGTTTAGAATGATGTGTAGAATGATGTGTAGAATGATGTGTAGAATGATGTGTAGAATGATGTGTAGAATGATGCATGGATTGAATGATGTGTAGAATGATGATGTGTAGAATGATGTGTAGAATGATGTTTATAATGATGTGTAGAATGATGAGCAGAATGAATGCTGTGCAGAATGATGTGTAGAATGATGTGTAGAATGATGTGTAGAATGAATGATGTGAAGAATGATGATGTGTAGAATGATGTATAGAATGATGTGTAGTATGATGTGCAGAATAATGCGGAGAATGATGTTTAGAAGGATGTGTGGAATGAATGATGTGTAGAGTGATGTGCAGAATGATGTGTAGAATTATGTGTAGAATGATGTGTGGAATAATGTGTAGAATGATGATGTGTAAAATGATGTGTATAATGATGTGTAGAATGATGTGTCGAATGATGTGTGGAATGAATGATGTGTAGAATGATATGTGGAATGAATGATGTGCAGAATGATGTGTAGAATGTTGAGCAGAATGATGTGTCGAATGAATTATATGTAGAATAATGTGTTGAATGATGTTTAGAATGATGTTTAAAATTATGTGTAGAATGAATTATGTGTAGAATAATGTGTAGAATGATGTGTAGAATGATGTTTAGAATGATGTGTAGAATGATGTTTATAATGATGTGGAGATTGATGTGCAGAATGAATGATGTGTCGAATGATGTGTAGAATGATGTGTAGAATGATGTGTCGAATGAATGATGTGTAGATTGAAGTGTAGAATTATGTGTGAAATGACGTGTCGAAAGATGTGTGGAATGAATGATGTGAAGAATGACATGTAGAATGATGTGTAGAATGATGTGTAGAATGATGTGTCGAATGAATGATGTGAAGAATGACATGTAGAATGATGTGTAGAATGATGTGTAGAAATATGTGCACAATGATTGATGTTTAGAATGTTGTGGAGAATGATGTTTAGAATGATGTGTAGAATGATGTGTGGAATGATGTCTAGAATGATGTGTAGAATCATGTGTGGATTGACGTGAAGAATGATGTGTAGAATGAATGACGTGTAGAATGTTGAGTCGAAGGATGTGTAGAATGATGTGTAGATTGATGTGTATAATGAATGATGTGTAGAATGATGTGTAGAATGTTGTGTAGAATTAATGATATGTAGAATGACGTGTGGATTGATGTGTAGAATGATGTGGAGAATGATGTGTAGAATGATGTGTGGACTGATGTTATAGAGTGATGTGTAGAATGACGTGTTGAATCAATGAATTGTAGAATAACTGACGTGTGGATTGATGTGTAGAATGATGTCCAAAATGATGTGTGGAATGATGTGCAGAATGAATGATGTGCAGAACGTCCTGTTGATTGATGTGTAGAATGACGTGGAGAATGATGTGTAGAATGATGTGTAGATTGATGTGTACAATGAATGATGTATAGAATGGTGATGTGTAGAATGATGTGTAGAATGATGTGTATAATGATGTATAGAATGATATGTAGAATGCATGATGTGTAAAATGATGATGTGAGGAATGATGTGTAGAATGTGGTGTATAATGATGTGTGGAATGACGTATGGAATTATGTGTAGAATGATGATGTGTAGAATGATGTGTAGAATGATGTGTATGACTTGTAGAATGATGTGTAGTCTGACGTGTCGAATGATATGTATAATGATTTGCAGAATGATTTGTAGAATGAATTTTGTACAGAATGTTGTGTAGAATGATGTATAGAATGATATGTAGAATGCATGATGTGTACAATGATGATGTGAGGAATGATGTGTAGAATGTGGTGTATAATGATGTGTAGAATGACGTATGGAATTATGTGTAGAATGATGATGTGTAGAATGATGTGTCAAATGATGTGTGGAATGAATGATGTGTAGAATGATGTGTAGAATGATGTGTAGAATGAAAGAGGTGTAGAATGACGTATATAATTATGTTTCAAGTGAGGATGTGTAGAATGACGTGTAGAATGATGTGTGGAATGAATTATGTGTAAAAAATGATGTTTATAATGAAGTGTAGAATGAATGATGTGTAGAAAAATGTATAGAATGATGTATAGAATGATGTGTAGAATGAATGACGTGCAGAATAATGTGAAGAATGAATGATGTGTAGAATGATGTGTAGAATGATGTGTAGGATGCTGTTCAGACTGATGTGTAGAATTATGTGTAGAATGATGTGTAGAATGGATGATGTGTAGAATGATGTATTGAATGGATGATATGCAGAATGATTTCCAGAATGATGTGTAGAATGTTGTGTAGAATGATGTGTAGATTGATATGTCGAGTGAATGATGTGCAGAATCATGTGTAGAATGAAGTGTAGAATTATTTGACAATGATGTGACGAATGATGTGTAGAATGAATGAAGTGTCGAATGATATGTAGAATGACGTGTAGAATAATGTGTAGAATGAAGTGTAGAATTAGGTGTAGAATGATGTGTAAAATGATTCGTGGAATGATATGCAGAATGATGTGTAGAATGATATGTAGAATGATCTGTAGAATGGATGATGTGTAGAATAAAGTGTTGAATAAATGATGTGAAGAATGATGTGTAGAATGATGTGTAGAATGATGTATAGAATGATGTGTAGAATGATTGACGTGCAGAATAATGTGAAGAATGAATGATGTGTAGAATGATGTATAGGATGCTGTTCAGACTGATGTGTAGAATTATGTGTAGAATGATGTGTACTATGATGTGTAGAATGATGTGTAGAATGAACGATGTATACAATAATGTATAGAATGAATGATATGCAAAATGAGGTGCAGAATGACGTATAGAATGATGTGTAGAGTGATATGTAGAATGATGTGTAGGATTATGTGCAGAATGATTTGCAGAATGATGTTCAGAATGATATGTAGAATGATGTGTCGAATGATGTGCAGAATGATGTGTAGAATGATGTGTCGTATGATGCATAGAATGATTTGTAGAATGATGTGTAGAATGATGTGTAGAATGATGTGTAGAATGATGTGTAGAATGGATGATGTGTGGAATGAAGTGTGAAATGATGATGTGCAGACAGATGTATAGTATGATGTGTAGAATGATGTGCAGAATGATGTGTAGAATGATGGTTAGGATGATGTTCAGACTGATGTGTAGAATGATGTATAGAACGATGTGTAGAATGATGTACATAATGATGTGTAGACTGATGTGTATAATGATGATGTTTGGAAAGATGTGTCGAATGGTGTGTATAATTATGTGTCGAATGTTGTTTAGAATGATGTGCAGAATGATGTGCAGAATGATCTTTAGAATGATGTTTAGGGTGATGTTCAGACTGATGTGTAGAATGATGTGTCGAATGATGTGTAGGATGAGGTTCAGACTGATGTGTAGAATGATGTGTAGAGTGATGTGTAGAATGATGTGTAGAATGATGTGTAAAATAATAACGTGTGGAATGATGTGCAGAATGATGTGTATAATTACGTGTAGAATGTTGTGAAGAATTATGTGCAGAATGATGTGCAGAATGATGTGTAGAATGATGTGCAGAATGATTTGTAGAATGATGTGCAGAATTACGTGTACAATGATGTGTAGATTAACGTGTAGAATGTTGTGTAGAATGATGTGCAGACTGATGTGTAGACTGATGTGTAGAATGATCTGTAGAATGATGTGTAGAATGATGTTCAGACTGATGTATAGAATGATGTGTAGAATGATGTGTAGAATGATGTGCAGAATGATGTGTAGAATGAACGATGTGTAGAATGATGTGTTGATTGAATGATAAGCAGAATGATGTGTAGAATGACGTGTAGAATGATGTGTAGGATGCTGTTCAGACTGATGTGTAGAATTATGTGTAGAATGATATGCAGTATGATGTGTAGAATGATGTGTAGAATGAATGATGTGTAGAATAATGTATAGAATGAATGATATGCAAAATGAGGTGCAGTATTACGTGTAGAATGATGTGTAGAGTGATATGTAGAATGATGTGTAGGATTATGTGCAGAATGATTTGCAGAATGATGTTCAGAATGATATGTCGAATGATGTGTCGAATGATGTGCAGAATGATGTGTAGAATGATGTGCAGAATGATGTTGTTTAGGATGAGGTGTAGAATGATGTCTAGAATGAAGTTGTTTAGGATGAGGTGTAGAATGATGTGCACAATGATGTGTAGAATGATGTGTAGAGTGATGTGTAAAATGGTGTCGATGGATGCGTAGAATGATGTGTAAAACGATGTTTTAGAATGATGTGTAGAATGATGTTTAGAATGATGTGCAGAATGAATGATGTGTAGAATGATGTGTAGAATGATGTGTAGAATGGCGTGTAGAATAATGTGTACAATGATGTGCAAAATAAATGATGTGTAGAATGATGTGTAGAGTGCTGTGTCGAATGATCTGCAGAATGATGTGTAGAATGAATGATGTGCAGAAGGATGTGTAGAATGATGTGTAGAATGATGTGTAGAATGATGTTAAGAATCAATGATGTTGCAGAATGATGTGCAGAATGATGAGTAGAATGATGTGTAGAATGAATGATGTGCAGAAGGATGTGTAGAATGATGTGTAGAATGATGTGCAGAATTACGTGTACAATGATGTATAGATTAATGTGTAGAATGTTGTATAAAATGATGTGCAGACTGATGTGTAGAATGAATGATGTGTAGAATAATGTATAGAATAAATGATATGCAAAATGAGGTGCAGAATGACGTGTAGAATGCTGTGTAGAGTGATATGTAGAATGATGTGTAGGATTATGTGCAGAATGATTTGCAGAATGATGTTTAGAATGATATGTAGAATGATGTGTAGAATGATGTGTAGAATGATGTGTAGAATTAGGTGCAGAATGATGTGTAAAATGATTCGTGGAATGATTTGCAGAATGATGTGTAGAATTATATGTAGAATGATCTGTAGAATGGATGATGTGTAGCATGAAGTGTTGAATAAATGATGTGAAGAATGATGTGTAGAATGATGTGTAGAATGATGTATAGAATCATGTGTCGAATGAATTATGTGCAGAATAATGTGAAGAATGAATGATGTGTAGAATGATGTGTAGAATGATGTGCAGGATGCTGTTCAGACTGATGTGTAGAATTATGTGTAGAATGATGTGTACTATGATGTGTAGAATGTTGTATAGAATGAATGATGTGCAGAATAATGTATAGAATGAATGATATGCAAAATGAGGTGCAGAATGACGTGTAGAATGATGTGTAGAGTGATATGTAGAATGATGTGTAGGATTATGTGCAGAATGATTTGCAGAATGATGTTCAGAATGATATGTAGAATGATGTGTCGAATGATGTGCAGAATGATGTGTAGAATGATGTGTCGAATGATGCATAGAATGATTTGTAGAATGATGCGTAGAATGATGTGTAGAATGACGTGTAGAATGGATGATGTGTGGAATGAAGTGTGAAATGATGATGTGTAGACAGATGTATAGTATGATGTGTAGAATGATGTGCAGAATGATGTGTATAATGATGTTTAGGATGATGTTCAGACTGATGTGTAGAATGATTTGTAGAATGATGTGTAGAATGATGTACAGTATGATGTGTAGACTGATGTGTATAATGATGATGTTTGGAAAGATGTGTCGAATGATGTGTATAATTATGTGTCGAATGTTGTGTAGAATGATGTGCAGAATGATGTGCAGAATGATCTTTAGAATGAGGTTTAGGGTGATGTTCAGACTGATGTGTAGAATGGTGTGTTGAATGATGTGCAGGATGAGGTTCAGACTGATGTGTAGAATGATATGTAGAATGATGTGTAGAATGATGCGCAGAATGATGTGTAAAATGATAATGTGTGGAATGATGTGTGGAATGATGTGTATAATTACGTGTAGAATGTTGTGAAGAATGATGTGCAGAATGATATGCAGAATGATGTGTGGAATGACGTGTAGAATGATGTGTAGGATGCTGTTCAGACTGATGTGTAGAATTAACTGTAGAATGATGTGTAGTATGATGTGTAGAATGATGTGTAGAATGAATGATGTGTAGAATAATGTATAGAATAAATGATATGCAAAATGAGGTGCAGAATGACGTGTAGAATGATGTGTAGAGTGATATGTAGAATGATGTGTAGGATTATGTGCAGAATGATTTGCAGAATGATGTTCAGAATGATATGTAGAATGATGTGTCGAATGATGTGCAGAATGATGTGTAGAATGATGTGTCGAATGATGCATAGAATGATGTGTAGAATGATGTGTAGAATGGAAGATGTGTGGAAAGAAGTGTGAAATGATGATGTGCAGACAGATGTATAGTATGATGTGTAGAATGATGTGCAGAATGATGTGTCGAATGATGTTTAGGATGATGCTCAGACTGATGTGTAGAATGATGTGTAGAATGATGTACAGAATGATGTGTAGACTGATGTGTATAATGATGATGTTTGGAAAGATGTGTAGAATGATGTGTAGAATTATTTGTCGAATGTAGTGTAGAATGATGTGAAGAATAATGTGTAGAATGATGTGTAGAATAATGTTTATGATGATGTGTAGAATGATGTGTAGAATGATGTGTAGAATGATGCGCAGACTGAAGTGTAGAATGAAGTGTAGAATGATGTGCACAATGATGTGTAGAATGATGTGCATAATGATGTGCAGAATGATGTTGTGCAGAATGATGTGTAGAATGATGTGTCGAATGATGTGCAGAATGATGTGTAGAATGATGTGTAAATTGATGTTGTGTAGAATGATGTGTAGAATGACGTGTAGAATGATGTGTCGAATGAAGTTGTGTAGCATGATGTGTAGAATGATGTGCAGAATGATGTGTAGAATGAAGTGCAGAATGATGTTGTGTAGAATGATGTGTAGAATGATGTGCAGAATGATGTGTAGAATGATGTGTCGAATGATGTGCAGAATGATGTAGAGTATGAAGTGTAGAATGCTGGTTAGAATGATGTGTAGAGTGATGTTGTGTAGAATGATGTGTAGAATGATGTGTAGAATGAAGTGTAGAATTATGTGTAAAACGATGTTTTAGAATGATGTGTAGAATGATGTTCAGAATGATGTGTAGAATGATGTTGTGTAGAATGATGAGTAGAATGATGTGTAGAATAAGTGTAGAATGATGTGTAGAATGATGTGTAGAGTGATGTGTAAAATGGTGTCGATGGATGCGTAGAATGATGTGTAAAATAATGTTTTAGAATGATGTGTAGATTGATGTTAAGACTGATGTGCAGAATGAACGTTGTTTAGAATGATGTGCAGAATGATGTGTAGAATGGTGTGTAGAATAATGTGTACAATGATGTGCAGAATAAATGATGTGTAGAATGATGTGTAGAGTGCTGTGTATAATGATCTGCAGAATGATGTGTAGAATGTGTGGTGTGTAGAAGGATGTGTAGAATGATGTGTAGAATGATGTGTTGAATGTTGTTAAGAATCATTGATGTTTGAGAATGATGTGTAGAGTGATGAGTAGAATGATGTGTGGAATGATATGTAGAATGATGTGTAGAATGAATGATCTGTAGAATGATGTGTAGATTGATGTGTAGAATGATGCGTAGAATGATTTGTAGAATGACGTGTAGAATGACGATGTTTAGAATGATGTGTAGAACGATGTGTAGAATGAATGATGTGTAGATTGATCTCTATATTGTTGTGTAGAATGATTTGTAGAATGATGTGTAGAATGAATTGTAGAATGATGTGCTGAATGATGTGTAGAATGAATGATGTGCATAATGATGTGGATAATGATGTGTAGAATGAGGTGAAGAATGAATGATGTGCAGAGTGAATGATGTGCAGAATGATGTGTAGAATGATGTGTAGAATAATGTGTAGAATGGTGACTAGAATGAATAATGTGCAGAATAATGTGTAGAAAGATGTGATGTGTAGTTGGATGTGTAGAATGATGCTTCGAATGATGTTTAGAATGATGTGTAGAATGATGTGTAGAATGATGTGTAGAATGATGTGTAGAATGATGCGTAGAATGAATGATGTGCAGAATGACGTGTCGAATGTTGTGTAGAATGATGTGCAGAATGATGTTGTGCAGAATAATGTGTAGAATGGTGTTGTGTAGAATGATGTGTAGAATGATGTGTCGAATGATGTGCAGAATGATGTATAGTATGAAGTGTAGAATGATGGGTAGAATGATGTGTAGAGTGATGTTGTGTAGAATGATGTGTAGAATTATGTGTAGAATGAAGTGTAGAATGATGTTTAAAACGATGTTTTAGAATGAGGTGTAGAATGATGTTCAGAATGATGTGTAGAATGATGTTGTGTAGAATGATGTGTAGAATGATGTGTGGAATAATGTATAGAATGATGTGTAGAATGATGTGTAGAGTGATGTGTAAAATGGTGTCGATGGATGCGTATAATGATGTGCAAAACGATGTTTTAGAATGATGTGTAGATTGATGTTAAGAATGATGTGCAGAATGAATGATGTTTAGAATGATGTGCAGAATGATGTGCAGAATGGTGTGTAGAATAATGTGTACAATGATGTGCAGAATAAATGATGTGTAGAATGATGTATAGAGTGCTGTGTCGAATGATCTGCAGAATGATGTGTAGAATGAATGATGTGTAGAAAGATGTGTAGAATGATGTGTAGAATGATGTGTTGAATGATGTTTAGAATCAATGATGTTATAGAATGATGTGTAGAGTGATGAGTAGAATGATGTCTGGAATGATATGTAGAATGATGTGTAGAATGAATGATCTGTAGAATGATGTGTAGATTGATGTGTAGAATGATGCGTAGAATGATTTGTAGAATGACGTGTAGAATGATGATGTGTATAATGATGTGTAGAACGATGTGTAGAATGAATGATGTGTAGATTGATCTCTATATTGTTGTGTAGAATGATTTGTAGAATGATGTGTAGAATGAATTGTAGAATGATGTGCTAAATGATGTGTAGAATGAATGATGTGCAGAATGAATGATGTGCAGAATGATGTGTAGAATGATGTGTAGAATAATGTGTAGAATGATGACTAGAATGAATAATGTGCAGAATAATGTGTAGAAAGATGTGATGTGTAGTTGGATGTGTAGAATGATGCTTCGAATGATGTTTAGAATGATGTGTAGAATGATGTGTACAATGATGTGTAGAATGATGTGTAGAATGAATGATGTGCAGAATGAATGATGTGTAGACTGACGTGTCGAATGATGTTTAGAATGATGTGCAGAATGATGTGTAGATTGATGTGTAGAATGATGTACAGAATGAAGTGTAGAATGATATGTACAACGATGTGTATAATGATGTTCAGACTGATGTGTCGAAAAGTGTAGAATGATGTGTGGAATGATGTGTAGAATGACATGTAGAATGATGTGTAGAATGATGTGCAGATTGATGTGTAGAATGATGTGTAGAATGATGTGTAGAATGACGTGTCGAATGATATGTAGAATGATGTGTAGAATGATGCGTAGAATGATGTGTAGAATGATGTGTAGAATGATGCGTAGAATGATGTGTAGAATGATGTGTAGAATTATGTGTAGAATGATTGACAAGTAGAATGACGTGTGGAACGATGTGTTGAATGAATGACGTGTGGAATGATGAGTCGAATGATGTGTAGAATGATGTGTATGATGATGTGTAGAATGATGTGCAGAATGATGTGTAGAATGATGTGTAGAATGAATGATTTGAATAATGAATGATGTGCATAAAGACGTGTAGAACCATGTGTAGAAGGATGTGTAGAATGAAAGATGTGTCGTATGAATGATGTGTAGAATGATATGCAGAATGATGTGCAGAATGATGTGTAGATTAATGTGTAGAATGATGACTAGAATGACTGATGTGTCGAATGATGTGCAGAAAGATGTGTCGACGGATGTGTAGAATGATGCTTCGAATGATGTTTACAATGATGTATAGAATGATGTGTAGAATGATGTGTGCAATGATGTGTAGAATGATATGTAGAATGATATGCAGAATGATGTGTAGAATGATATGTAGAATGATGTGTAGAATGCTGTGTAGAATGATGTGCAGAATGATATGTAGAATGATGTGTAGAATGATGTGTCGAATGATGTGCAGAATGATGTATAGTATGAAGTGTAGAATGATGGGTAGAATGATGTGTAGAGTGATGTTGTGTAGAATGATGTGTAGAATGAAGTGTAGAATGATGTTTAAAACGATGTTTTAGAATGAGGTGTAGAATGATGTTCAGAATGATGTGTAGAATGATGTTGTGTAGAATGATGTGTAGAATGATGTGTGGAATAATGTATAGAATGATGTGTAGAATGATGTGTAGAGTGATGTGTAAAATGGTGTCGATGGATGCGTATAATGATGTGCAAAACGATGTTTTAGAATGATGTGTAGATTGATGTTAAGAATGATGTGCAGAATGAATGATGTTTAGAATGATGTGCAGAATGATGTGCAGAATGGTGTGTAGAATAATGTGTACAATGATGTGCAGAATAAATGATGTGTAGAATGATGTATAGAGTGCTGTGTCGAATGATCTGCAGAATGATGTGTAGAATGAATGATGTGTAGAAAGATGTGTAGAATGATGTGTAGAATGATGTGTTGAATGATGTTTAGAATCAATGATGTTATAGAATGATGTGTAGAGTGATGAGTAGAATGATGTCTGGAATGATATGTAGAATGATGTGTAGAATGAATGATCTGTAGAATGATGTGTAGATTGATGTGTAGAATGATGCGTAGAATGATTTGTAGAATGACGTGTAGAATGATGATGTGTATAATGATGTGTAGAACGATGTGTAGAATGAATGATGTGTAGATTGATCTCTATATTGTTGTGTAGAATGATTTGTAGAATGATGTGTAGAATGAATTGTAGAATGATGTGCTAAATGATGTGTAGAATGAATGATGTGCAGAATGAATGATGTGCAGAATGATGTGTAGAATGATGTGTAGAATAATGTGTAGAATGATGACTAGAATGAATAATGTGCAGAATAATGTGTAGAAAGATGTGATGTGTAGTTGGATGTGTAGAATGATGCTTCGAATGATGTTTAGAATGATGTGTAGAATGATGTGTACAATGATGTGTAGAATGATGTGTAGAATGAATGATGTGCAGAATGAATGATGTGTAGACTGACGTGTCGAATGATGTTTAGAATGATGTGCAGAATGATGTGTAGATTGATGTGTAGAATGATGTACAGAATGAAGTGTAGAATGATATGTACAACGATGTGTATAATGATGTTCAGACTGATGTGTCGAAAAGTGTAGAATGATGTGTGGAATGATGTGTAGAATGACATGTAGAATGATGTGTAGAATGATGTGCAGATTGATGTGTAGAATGATGTGTAGAATGATGTGTAGAATGACGTGTCGAATGATATGTAGAATGATGTGTAGAATGATGCGTAGAATGATGTGTAGAATGATGTGTAGAATGATGCGTAGAATGATGTGTAGAATGATGTGTAGAATTATGTGTAGAATGATTGACAAGTAGAATGACGTGTGGAACGATGTGTTGAATGAATGACGTGTGGAATGATGAGTCGAATGATGTGTAGAATGATGTGTATGATGATGTGTAGAATGATGTGCAGAATGATGTGTAGAATGATGTGTAGAATGAATGATTTGAATAATGAATGATGTGCATAAAGACGTGTAGAACCATGTGTAGAAGGATGTGTAGAATGAAAGATGTGTCGTATGAATGATGTGTAGAATGATATGCAGAATGATGTGCAGAATGATGTGTAGATTAATGTGTAGAATGATGACTAGAATGACTGATGTGTCGAATGATGTGCAGAAAGATGTGTCGACGGATGTGTAGAATGATGCTTCGAATGATGTTTACAATGATGTATAGAATGATGTGTAGAATGATGTGTGCAATGATGTGTAGAATGATATGTAGAATGATATGCAGAATGATGTGTAGAATGATATGTAGAATGATGTGTAGAATGCTGTGTAGAATGATGTGCAGAATGATATGTAGAATGATGTGTAGAATGATGTGCGGAATGATGTGCAGAATGATGTGCAAAATGAAGTGTAGATTGATGTGTTGAATGATGTATAGAATGACGTATAGAATGATGTGTAGAATGATGTGCAGAATGAATGATGTGCAAAATGATGTGTAGAATGATGCGCAGAACAAAATGATGTGTCGAATGCTGTGTAGAGTGCTATGTGGAATGATCTGCCGAATGATGTGTAGAATGAATGATGTGTAGAATGATGTGTAGAATGATGTGTAGAATGATGTGTAGAATGATGTTAAGAATCAATGATGTGTGAGAATGATTTGTAGAGTGATGAGTAGAATGATTTGTGGAATGATATATAGAATGATGTGTAGAATGAATGATCTGTAGAATGATGTGTAGATTGATGTGTAGAATGATACGAAGAATGATGTGTAGAATGAAGTGTAGAATGATGATGTGTAGAATGATGTGTGGAATGATGTGTAGAATGAATGATGTGTAGATTGTTCTGTCTATTGTTGTGTAGAATGATTTGTAGAATGATGTGTAGAATGAATTGTAGAATGATGTGCAGAGTGATGTTGTGTAGCATGATGTGCAGAATGATGTATCGAATGATGTGTAGAATAATGTGTATAATGACGTGTAGAATGATGTGTAGAATGATGTGTAGAATGAATGATGTGCTTTAGGACGTGTAGAATGATGTGTAGAATGATGTGTAGAATGAATGGCGTGTAGAATGAATGATGTGTGGAATGATATGTAGAATGATGTGTAGAATGATATGTACAATGATGTGTAGAATGATGTGTAGAATGAATGATGTGTAGAATGACGTGTCGAATGATATGTAGAATGATGTGTAGAATGATGCGTAGAATGATTTGTAGAATGATGTGTAGAATTATGTGTAGAATGATTGATATGTAGAATGATGTGTGGAATGATGTTTTGAAAGAATGAAGTGTTGAATGATGAGTCGAATGATGTGCAGAATGATGTGTATGATTATGTGTAGAATGATGTGCAGAATGATGTGTAGAATGATGTGCAGAATGAATGATGTGCATAATGAATGATGTGCATAATGACGTGTAGAACCATGTGTAGAAGGATGTGCAGAATGAATGATGTATAGTATGAATGACGTGTAGAATGATGTGTAGAATGATGTGCAGAATGATGTGTAGAATAATGTGTAGAATGATGACTAGAATGACTGATGTGTCAAATGATGTGAAGAAAGATGTGTCGATGGATGTGTAGAATGATGCTTCGAATGATGTTTGGAATGATGTATAGAATGATGTGTAGAATGATGTGTAGAATGATGTGTAGAATAATATGTAGAATGATATGCAGAATGATGTGTAGAATGATATGTGGAATGATGTGTAGAATCCTGTGTAGAATGATGTGTAGAATGATATGTAGAATGATGTGTCGAATGTTGTACTGAATGATGTGCAGAATGATGTGTAAAAATGAAGTGTGGATTGATGTGTAGAATGATGTGTGGAGTGCTGTTTAGAATGATCTGCAGAATGACGTGTAGAATGAATGATGTGCAGAATAATGTGTCGAATGATGTGTAGATTGATGTGTAGAATGATGTATGGATTGACGTGTAGAATGATGTGTAGAATGATGTGTATGATGATGTGTAGAATGATGTGCAGAATGATGTGTAGAATGATGTATAGAATGAATGATTTGAATAATGAATGATGTGCATAAAGACGTGTAGAACCATGTGTAGAAGGATGTGTAGAATGAAAGATGTGTCGTATTAATGATGTGTAGAATGATGTGCAGAATAATGTGCAGAATGATGTGTAGATTAATGTGTAGAATGATGACTAGAATGACTGATGTGTCGAATGATGTGCAGAAAGATGTGTCGATGGATGTGTAGAATGATGCTTCGAATGATGTTTGGAATGATGTATAGAATGATGTGTAGAATGATGTGTAGAATGATGTGTAGAATAATATGTAGAATGATATGCAGAATGATGTGTAGAATGATATGTGGAATGATGTGTAGAATCCTGTGTAGAATGATGTGTAGAATGATATGTAGAATGATGTGTCGAATGTTGTACTGAATGATGTGCAGAATGATGTGTAAAAATGAAGTGTGGATTGATGTGTAGAATGATGTGTGGAGTGCTGTGTAGAATGATCTGCAGAATGACGTGTAGAATGAATGATGTGCAGAATAATGTGTCGAATGATGTGTAGATTGATGTGTAGAATGATGTATGGATTGACGTGTAGAATGATGTGTAGAATGATGTGTATGATGATGTGTAGAATGATGTGCAGAATGATGTGTAGAATGATGTGTAGAATGAATGATTTGAATAATGAATGATGTGCATAAAGACGTGTAGAACCATGTGTAGAAGGATGTGTAGAATGAAAGATGTGTCGTATTAATGATGTGTAGAATGATGTGCAGAATAATGTGCAGAATGATGTGTAGATTAATGTGTAGAATGATGACTAGAATGACTGATGTGTCGAATGATGTGCAGAAAGATGTGTCGACGGATGTGTAGAATGATGCTTCGAATGATGATTAGAATGATGTATAGAATGATGTGTAGAATGATGTGTAGATTGATGTGTAGAATGAGGTGTAGAATGATGTGCAGAATGATGATGGGTAGAATGATGTGCAGAATGATTTGTAGAATGATGTGTAGAATGCTGTGTAGAATGATGTGTAGAATGATATGTAGAATGATGTGTAGAATGATGTGCGGAATGATGTGCAGAATGATGTGCAAAAAGAAGTGTAGATTGATGTGTAGAATGATGTATAGAATGACGTGTAGAATGATGTGTAGAATGATGTGCAGAATGAATGATGTGCAGAATGATGTGTAGAATGATGCGCAGAACAAAATTATGTGTAGAATGTTGTGTAGAGTGCTATGTAGAATGATCTGCAGAATGATGTGTAGAATGAATGATGTGTAGAATGATGTGTAGAATGATGTGTAGAATGATGTGTAGAATGATGTTAAGAATCAATGATGTGTGAGAATGATGTGTAGAGTGATGAGTAGAATGATGTGTGGAATTATATGTAGAATGAGGTGTGGAATGAATGATCTGTAGAATGATGTGTAGATTGATGTCTAGAATGATGTGAAGAATGATGTGTAGAATGAAGTGTAGAATGATGATGTGTAGAATGATGTGTAGAATGAATTGTAGAATGATGTGCAGAGTGATGTTGTGTACCATGATGTGCAGAATGATGTATCGAATGATGTGTAGAATGATGTGTATAATGACGTGTAGAATGATGTGTAGAATGATGTGTAGAATGAATGATGTGCTTAATGACGTGTAGAATGATGTGTAGAATGATGTGTAGAATGAATGACGCGTAGAATGAATGATGTGTGGAATGATGTGTAGAATGATGTGTAGAATGATTTGTACAATGATGGGTAGAATGATGTGTAGAATGAATGATGTGTAGAAAGACGTGTCGAATGATATGTAGAATGATGTGTAGAATGATGCATAGAATGATTTGTAGAATGATGTGTAGAATTATGTGTGGAATGATTGATATGTAGAATGATGTGTGGAATGATGTTTTGAAAGAATGACGTGTTGAATGATGAGTCGAATGATGTGCAGAATGATGTGTATGATGATGTGTAGAATGATGTGCAGAATGATGTGTAGAATGATGTGCAGAATGAATGATGTGCATAATAACGTGTCGAACCATGTGTAGAAGGATGTGCAGAATGAATGATGTGTAGTATGAATGACGTGTAGAATGATGTGTAGAATGATGTGCAGAATGATGTGTAGAATATTGTGTAGAATGATGACTAGAATGACTGATGTGTCGAATGATGTGAAGAAAGATGTGTCGATGGATGTGTAGAATGATGCTTCGAATGATGTTTAGAATGATGTATAGAATGATGTGTAGAATGATGTGTAGAATAATATGTAGAATGATATGCAGAATGATGTGTCGAATGATATGTAGAATGATGTGTAGAATCCTGTGTAGAATGATGTGTAGAATTATATGTAGAATGATGTGTCGAATGTTGTGCGGAATGATGTGCAGAATGATGTGTAAAAATGAAGTGTGGATTGATGTGTAGAATGATGTATAGAATGATATGTTGAATGATGTGTAGAATGATGTGCAGAATGAATGATGTGTAGAGTGCTGTGTAGAATGATCTGCAGAATGATGTGTAGAATGAATGATGTGCAGAATGATGTGTCGAATGATGTGTAGAATGATGTGTAGAATGATGTTAAGAATCAATGATGTGTGAGAATGATGTGTAGAGTGATGAGTAGAATGATGTGTGGAATGATATGTAGAATGATGTGTAGAATGAATGATCTGTAGAATGATGTGTACATTGATGTGTAGAATGATGTGCAGAATGATGTGCAGAATGATGGTGTGTAGAATGATGTGCAGAATGATGTATCGAATGATGTGTAGAATGATGTGTATAATGACGTGTGGAATGATGTGTAGAATGATGTGTAGAATGAATGATGTGCATAACGACGTGTAGAATGATGTGTAGAATAATGTGTAGAATGATGACTAGAATGAATGATGTGTCGAAAGATGTGTAGTTGGATGTGTAGAATGATGCTTCGAATGATATTTAGAATGATGTGTAGAATTATGTGTAGAATGATGTGCACAATGATGTGCAGAATGATGTGTAGAATGAATGATATGTAGAATGATGTGTAGAATGATGTGCAGAATGATGTGCAGCATGATGTGTAGAATGATGTGTTGAATGAATGATGTGTAGATTTATATGTATATTGTTGTGTAGAATGATTTGTAGAATGATGTGTTGAATGAAGTGTAGAATGATGTGTTGAATGATGATGTGTAGAATGATGTGCAGAATTATGTATCGAATGATGTGTTGAATGATGTGTATAATGTTGTGTAGAATTATGTGTAGAATGATGTGTAGATTGATGTGTAGAATGAATGATGTGCATAATGACGTGTAGAATAATGTGTAGAATGATGTGTAGAATGATGTTGTTTAGAATGAGGTGTAGAATGATGTGTACAATGATGTGTAGAATGATGTGTAGAGTGATGTGTAAAATGGTGTTGATGGATGCGTAGAATGATGTGTAGAATGATGTGTAGAATGGTATGTAGAATAACGTGTAGAATGATGTGTAGAATGCTGTATAGAATGATGTTGTGTAGAATGACGTGTAGAATAATGTGTAGAATGATGTGTCGAATGATGTTTTCTAGAATGATGTGTAGAATGAAGTTGTGTTGAATGATATGTATAATGATGTGTCGAATGATGTGCAGAATGAATGATGTGTAGAATGACATGTAGAATGAAGTGTCGAATGACGTGTAGAATGATGTGTAGAATGACGTGTTGAATGATGAGCAGAATGATGTGTTGAATGATGTGTAGAATGATGTGTAGATTGATGTGTAGAATGATATGTAGAATGATGTGAAGAATTACGTGTGGAATGATATGTAGATTAATGTTTAGAATGATGTGCAGACTGATGTGTAGAATGATGTGTCGAATGATGTATAGATTGATGTTGTGTAGTATGATGTGTAGAATGATGTGCAGAATGATGTCTAGAATGATGTGTGGAATGATGTGCAGAATGATGTGTAGAATAATGTGTGAAATGACATGTAGAATGAAGTGTCGAATGACGTGTAGAATGATGTGTAGAATGACGTGTTGAATGATGAGCAGAATGATGTGTTGAATGATGTGTAGAATGATGTGTAGATTGATGTGTAGAATGATATGTAGAATGATGTGAAGAATTACGTGTGGAATGATATGTAGATTAATGTTTAGAATGATGTGCAGACTGATGTGTAGAATGATGTGTCGAATGATGTATAGATTGATGTTGTGTAGTATGATGTGTAGAATGATGTGTAGAATGATGTCTAGGATGATGTGTGGAATGATGTGCAGAATGATGTGTAGAATAATGTGTGAAATGATGTGTAGTATGATGAGTAGAATGATGTGCAGAATGATGTGTAGAATGATGTGTAGAATGATGTTGTTTAGAATGATGTGAAGAATGATGCGTAGAATGATGTGTAGATTGATGTGTAGAATGATGTGTAGAATGACGTGTAGAGTGATGTTGTGGAATGACGTGTAGCATCATGTGTAGAATGATGTGTAGAGTGATTTGTAGAATGTTGTGTAAAATGATGTGTCGAATGATTTGCAGAATGATGTGGCAAATGACGTGTGGAATGATGTTGTGTAGAATGATGAGTAGAATGATGTGTCGAATGATATGTAGAATGATGTTATGTATTATGATGTGTAGAATGAAATGTAGTACGTTGTGTAGAATGATGTGTCGAATGATGTGTCGAATGATGTTGTTTAGAATGCTGTGAAGAATGATGTGAGATGATTTGTAGAATGATGTTGTCTAGAATGATGTGTAGAATGATGTGTGGATTGATGAGTAGAATGATGTGCAGAATGATGTTGTGTAGAATGGTGTGTCGAATAATGTATAGAATGATGTGTAGAATGCTGTTAAGAATGATGTTGTGTAGAATGATGTGTAGAATGATGTGTAGAATGATGTGCAGAATGATGTGTAGAATGATGTTGCGTAGAATGATGAGTAGAATGAGGTTGTTTGGAAAGATGTGTCGAATGATGTTGTTTAGAATGATATGTAGAATGATGTGTATAATGATGTTAAGAATGATGTGTCGAGTGATGTGTAGAATGATGTGTAGTTTGATGTGTAGAGTGATTTGTAGAATGATGTATAGAGTGATGTTGTGCAGAATGATTTGTCGAATGATGTGTGGAATGACGAGGAGAATGATGTGTAGAATGACGTGTAGAATGATGTGCAGAGTGATGTGTAGAATGATGTGTAGAATGATGCATAAATTGATGTTGTGTCGAATGATGTGTAGAATGATATGTAGAATGATGTGTAGAATGGTGTGTAGAATAAAGTGTAGAATGATGTGTCGAATGCTGTGTAGAATGATGTTGTGTGGAATGACGTGTAGAATGATGTGTAGAATGATTTGTAGAATGATGTGTAGAATGATGTTATGTAGAATGATGTGTAGAATTAATGCATTATGATTTGTAGAATGATATTGTTTAGAATAATGTGCAGAATGAAGTTGTTTAAATTGATGTGTAGAATGATACGTAGAATGAAGTGTAGAATGATGCTGTTTAGAATTATGTGTAGAATGATGTGTAGAATGATGTGTAGAATGATGTTTAGAATGATGTTCTGTCGAATGATGTGTAGAATGATGTGTAGAATGATGTGTAGAATGATGTGTAGAATGATGTTTAGAATGATGTGTAGAAGCATGTGTAGAATGAAGTGTAGAATGATGTGTAGAATGATGCGCAGAGTGATGTTTTGTAAAATGACGTGTAGAATGATGTGTAGAATGATGTGTAGAATGATGTGTAGAATGATGTTATGTAGAATAATGTGTAGAATGATATGCATAATGATGTGTAGAATGATATTTTGTAGAATGATGTGCAGAATGAAGTTGTATAGAATGATGTGTAGAATGATGCGTAGAATGATGTTGTTTAGAATGCTGTGTAGAATGATGTGTGGAATGATGTGAGAATGATGTGTATAAAGATGTTGTGTAGAATGATGTTTAGAATGATCTGTAGAATGATGTGTGGAATGAAGTGTAGAATGATGTTTAGAATGATGTGTAGAAGCATGTGTGGAATGAAGTGAAGAATCATGTGTAGAATGATGTGCAGAGTGATGTTGTGTAGAATGATGTGTAAAATGACGTGTAGAATGATGTGTCGAATGCTATGTAGAGTGATGTTGTGTAGAATGATGTGTAGAATGATGTTTAGAATGATGTGCAGAATGATGTGTAGAATGATGTGGAGAATGATGCGTATAAAGATGTTGTGTAGAATGATGTGTAGAATGATGTTTAGAATGATTTGCAGAATGATGTGTAGAATGATGTGTAGAATGATGTTGTTGGAATGATCTGTAGAATGATGTGTGGAATGAAGTGTAGAATGATGTGTCGAATGATATGTAGAGTGATGTTGTGCAGAATGAGGTGTCGAATGATGTGTAGAATGAAGTACAGAATGAAGTGTAGAATGATGTGTATAATGATGTTTCGAGTGATGTTGTGTAGAATGATGTGTAAAATGACTTGTAGAATGAAGTGTAGAAAGATGTGTAGAATGAGGTTTCAGAATGATGTGCAGAGTGATGTGTAGAATGATGTTGTGTGGAATTATGTGCAGATTGATGTGTGGAATGATGTGTCGAATGATGTGTAGAATGATGTTGTGTACAATGATGTGTAGAATGATGTGTATAAAGATGTGCGGTATGATGTGTAGAATGATATGTAGAACGATGTGTAGAATGATGTTGTGTAGAATGATATGTAGAATGATGTGTAGAATGATATTGTATAGAATGATATCGTTTAGAATGATGTGTAGAATGATGTGTAGAATGATGTGTAGAATGATGCGCAGAGTGATATGTAGAATGATGTGTAGAATGATGTGTAGAGTGATGCATAGAGTAATGTGTCGAATGATGTGTAGAATGGTGTTGTGTAGTATGATGTGCTGAATGATGTGAGAATGATATGTAGATTGATGTTGTATAGAATGATGTGCAGAATGATGTGTAGAATGATGTGTGGAATGATGTGTAGAATGATATGAGAATGTTAAGTAGATTGATGTTGTGTAGAATGATGAGAAGAATGATGTGCAGAATGATGATTTGAATGATGTGTAGAATGATGTGCAGAATTATGATTAGAATGATATTGTTTAGAATGATGTGTAGAATGATGTGTAGAATGATATGTAGAATCTTGCGTATAGTGATACGTAGAATGATGTGCAGAATGATGTGTGGAATGATGCTTAGAGTGATGTGTCGAATGATGTGTAGAATGATGTTTTGTAGTATGATGTGTTGAATGATCTGAGAATGATATGTCGAGTGATGTTGTGTAAATTGAAGTGTAGAATGATGTGTAGAATGAAGTGTAGAATGATGTGCTGAATTATGTTTTAGAATGATGTGTAGATTGATGTTTAGAATAATGTGCAGAAGGCTGATGTGCAGAATGATGTGTAGAATGATGTGTGGAATGATGTGTCGAAAGATGTTCTTTAGAATGATGTGTAGAATGATGTATGGAATGATGTGTAGAATGATGTGTAGAGTGATTTGTAGAATGTTGTGTAAAATTATGTGTAGAATGATTTGCAGAATGATGTGTCGACTGACGTGTGGAATGATATGTGTAGAATGATGTGTGGAATGATGTTGTGTATTATGATGTATTGAATGAAATGTAGAACGATGTGTGGAATGATGTGTCGAATGATGTGCAGAATGATGTGCAAAATGATGTTGTTCAGAATGATGTGAGGAATGATGTGAGAATGATTTGACGAATGATGTTGTGTAGAATGATGTGTAGAATGATGTGTAGATTGATGTGTAGAATGATGTGCAGAATGGTGTTGTATAGAATGGTGCGTCGAATAATGTAAAGAATGATGTGTAGAATGCTGTTAAGAATGGTGTTGTGTAGAATGATGTTTAGCATGATGTGCAGAATGATGTGTAGAATGATGTTGCGAAGAATGAGATGTAGAATGAGGTTGTGTGGAAAGATGTGTCGAATGATGTTGTTTAGAATGATGTGTAGAATGATGTGTATTATGATGTGTAGAATGATGTGCAGAGTGATGCGTAGAATGATGTGTAGATTGATGTGTAGAGTGATTTGTAGAATGATGTGTAGAGTGATGTTGTGTAGAATGATGTGTCGAATGATGTGTAGAATGAAGTGTAGAATGATGTGCAGAATGATATTTTGGAATGATGTGTAGAGTGACGTTTAGAATAATGTGCAGAATGCTGTTGTGCAGAATGATGTGTAGAATGGTGTGTGGAATGATGTGTAGAAAGATGTTCTTTAGAATGATGTGTAGAATGATGTATGGAATGATGTGTAGAATGATGTGTAGAGTGATTTCTAGAAAGTTGTGTAAAATGATGTGTAGAATGATTTGCAGAATGATGCGTCGACTGACGTGTGGAATGCTGTGTGTAGAATGATGTGTCGATTGATGTGTGGAATGATGTTGTGTAGTATGATGTGTAGAATGAAATGTAGAACGATGTGTAGAATGATGTGTCGAATGATGTGCAGAGTGATGTGTCGAATGATGTTTAGAATGATGTTGTGTAGAATTATGTGCAGATTGATGTGTGGAATGATGTGTCGAATGATGTGTAGAACGATGTTGTGTACTAGGATGTGTAGAATGATGTGTCGATTGATGTGTGGTATGATGTGTAGAATGAAGTGTCGAATGATGTGTCGAATGAAGTTTTTGAATTATGTGTAGAATGATGTTTAGAATGATGTGTTTAATGATGTTGTGTAGAATGATATGTAGAATGATGTGTAGTATGAAGTTGTGTAGAATGATGTGTAGAATGAGGTGTAGAATGACGTTTATAATGATGTTGTTTAGAATGATGTGCAGAATAATGTGTAGAATGATGTGTCGAATGATGTGTAGAATGATGTGTCGAATAATGTGCAGAATGATGTGCAGAACGATGTGTAGAGTGATGTTGTGTGGAATGATGTGCAGAATGATGTGTAGAATGCAGTGTAGAATGAACTGTAAAATGATGTTTCAGAATGATGTGTAGAATGATGTTTAGAATGATGTGTAGAATGATGTTGTGTAGAATGATGTGCAGAATGATGTGTAGAATGATGTTGTTTAGCATTATTTGTCGAATGATGTGTCGAATGATGTGTAAAATGATTTGTAGAGTGATGCGCAGAATGATGTGTAGAATAATGTGTAGAATGATTTGCAGAATGATGTGTAGAATGATGTGTAGAATGATGTGTGGAATGATGTGTAGAATGATGTTTAGTATTATGTTTTAGAATGATGTGTAGAATGATGTTTAGAATGATTTGTGGAATGATATTGTGTGGAATGATGTGTAGAATGATATGCTGAATTATGTGTAGAGCGATGTGTAGAATGATATGTGGAATGATGTGAAGTGTGATGTTGTGTAGAATGATGTGTAGAATGATGTGTCGAATGATATGTAGAATGGTGTGTCGAATAATGTGCAGAATGATGTTGCGTAGAATGGCGTGGAGAATGATTTGTCGAATGTTGTGCAGAATGATGTGAGGATGATGTGTAAATTGAAGTTGTATAGAATGATGCTTAGAATGATGTGTAAAATGATGTGTATAAAGATGTTGTGTAGAAGGATGTGGAGAATGATGTGTAGAATGATGTGTAGAATGATGTGTAGAATTATGTGTAGAATGATGTGTAGAGTGATGTGCAGAATGATATGTGGAATGATGTGTCGAATGATTTGCAGACTGATGTGTCGAATGATGTGTTTAATGATGTGTAGAATGATGTGTGGAACGATGTATAGAATGATGTTTAGAATGATGTGTAGAAGTAATTGTAGAATAAAGTGTAGAATGATGTGTAGAATGATGTTGAGTAAAATGATGTGTAGAATGATGTGTAGACAGATGTGCAGAATGATGTGCCGAATGATGTGTAGAATGATGTTGAAAAGTATGATGTGTAGAATGATATGTTGAATGATGTTTCGAATGATGTGTGGAACGATGTGTAGAACGATGTTTAGAATGATGTGTAGAATTAACTGTAGAATAAAGTGTAGAATGATGAGTAGAATGATGTTGAGTAGAATGATGTGTTGAATGATGTGTAGAATGATGTGTAGAATTATGTTGTGTAGAATGATGTGTAGAATGATGTTTAGAATGATGTGTAGAAAGCTGTGTAGAATAAAGTGTCGAACGATGTGTCGAATGATATATTGAATGATGTTGAGAGCGAAGTGTAGAATGATATGTGGAATGTTGTGTGGAGTGATGTTGTGTGGAATAATGTGTAGAATGATGTGTCGAATGATATGTAGAATGGTGTGTAGAATAATGTGTAGAATGATGTGTAAAATGCTGTGTAGAATTATGTTGTGTCGAATGACGTGCAGAATGATTTGTCGAATGATGTGTGGAATGACGTGTACAATGATGTGCAGAATGATGTGGAGAATGATGTTTGTGTGGAATGATGTGTAGAATGAAGTTGTGTAGAATTATGTGTAGAATGATGTGGAGAATGATGTTGTAGAGAATGATGTGTAGAATGATGTGTACAATGATGTGTGGAATGATGTGTACAGTGATGTGTAGAATGATGTATGGAATGATGTGTAGAGTGATGTGTGGATGATGATTAGACTGATGTGTAGAATGATGTTTAGAATGTTGTGTAGAATGGTGTGTAGAATGATGTTGTTTAGAATGTTGTGTCGAATAATGTGTAGAATGACGTGCAGAATAATGAGTAGAAAGATGTGTAGAATGATGTGAGATTGATGTGTAAATTGATGTTGTGTAGAATGATCTGTAGAATGATGTGTAGAATGATGTTTAGAATGATGTTGTGTAGACTGATGTGTAGAATAATGTGTAGAATGATATGTGGAACGATGAGTAGATGCTTTGCAGAATGATGCGCAGAATGGTGTGTAGAAGGATATGTAGAATGATGTGCAGAATGATGTGTAGAATGATGTGTCGAATGATGTGAAGAATGATGTGTAGTATGATCTGTAGAATGATGTGTTGTATGATGTGTGGAATGATGTGTAGAATTATGTGCAGAATGATGTTGTGTAGAATGCTGTGTCGGATGATGTGCAGAATGATGTGTAGATTGATGTTGTGTAGAATCATGTGTAGAAAGATGTGTGGAATGACGTGTAGAATGATGTTGTTTACAATGATGTGTAGAATGATGTGTAGAGTGATGTGTGGATGATGTGTAAAATGATGTGTAGAGTGATGTTGTGTAAAATGATGTGTAGAATGTTGTGCAGAATGATGTGCAGAATAATGAGTAGAAAGATGTGTAGAATGATGTGAGAATGATGTGTAAATAAATGTTGTGTGGAATGTGGTGTAGAATGATGTGTAGAATGATGTTGTATAAAATTAATTGTAGAATGATGTGTAGAATGATATGTAGAATGATGTGTAGAATGATTTGCAGAATGATGTGCAGAATGGTGTGTAGAAGGATATGTAGAATGATGTGCAGAATAATGTGTAGAATGATGCCTCGAATGATGTGTAGAATGATGTGCAGAATGATGTTGTGTAGAATGATGTGGAGAATGATGTGTAGAATGAAGTGTAGAATGATGTGTAGAATGAAGTTTTAGAATGATGTGTAGAATGATGTTTAGAATGATGTGTATAATGATGTTGTGTAGAATGATATGTAGAATGATGTGTCGATAAATGCGTGGAATGAGATGTGGAATGAGGTGTGGAATGATGTGTGGAATGAGATGTGGAATGAGGTGTGGAATGATATATGGAATGCTGTGTGGAATGAGGTGTGGATTGATGTGTGGAATGATGTATGCAATGAAATGTGGCATGCTGTGTGGAATGATGTGTGGAATGATGTGTGGAATGATTTGTAGAATGATGTGTGGAATGATTTGTAGAATTATATGTGGAATTATGGACTGAATGAATTGTGGAGTGATGTGCAGAATGATGTGAGGAATGATGTGTGTAATGAAGTGTGGAATGATGTATGCAATGATGTGTCGAATGATATCAAGAATGATGTGTGGAATAATGTATGGAATGATGTTTGGAATGATGTGTGGAATGATGTTTTGAATGACGTGTGGAATGATGTGTGGAATGAGGAATGGAATGATGTATGGACTGATGTGTGGAATGATGTGTGGATTGATGTGTGGAATGATGTGTGGAATATTGCGGAATGATGTGTGGAAAGCAATGTGGAATGATATGTGGAATGATGCGTGGAATGAGATGTGGAATGAGGAGTGGAATGATGTGTGGGATTATGTGTGGAATCATATGAGGAATGATGTGTGGATTGATGTGTGGAATGATGTGTGAATGAGTTGTGGAATGAGGTGTGGAACGATGTGTGGAATGATGTGTGGGATGTGGTGTGGAATGATGTTTTGAATGATGTGTAGAATGAAGTGTGGAGTGATGTGTGGAATGATGTGTAGAATGAGTTGTGGAATGAGGTGCGGAATGTGGTGTGGAATAATATGCGGAATTATGTGTGCTATGATATGTGGAATAATTTTTGGAATGATGTGTGGAATGATATGTGGAATGAGGTGTGGAATGAGATGTGGAAATAGGTGTGGAATGATGTGTGGAATGATGTGTGGAATGCTGTGTGGAATAAAGTGTGGAATGATATGTGGAATGATGTGTGGAATGATGTATGGAATGACGCGTGGAATGACTGTGGAATGGTGTATGGAATGCTGTGTGGAATGATGTGTGGAATGAAGTGTGGAAAGATGTGTGGAATGAGGTGTGGAATGCTGAGTGGAATGATGTGTGGAATGTTGTGTGGAATGATGTGTGGAATGATCTGTGGAACGAGGTGTGGAATGAGGTGTGGAATGATGCGTGGAATGATGTGTGGAATGATATGAGAAATGATGTATTGAATGATGTGTGGAATGAAATGTGGAATGAGGGGTGGATAATATTTGGAATGTTGTTTGGAATAATGTGTGAATTGATGTGTGTAGTGATGTGTGGAATGTTATGGAATAATGTGTGGAATGATATGTGGAACGATGTATTGAATGATGTGTGGAATGAAGTGTGGAATGAGGTGAGGAATGATGTGTGGAATGAAGTGTGGAATGATGTGTGGAATGTTGTGTGGAAAGATGTGTGGAATGATCTTTGGAAAGAGGAGTGAAATGAGGTGTGGAATGATGTGTTAAATGATGTGTGGAATGAGGTGTGGAATGCTGTTTGGAATGATGTGTAGAATGTAGTGTGGAATGATGTGTTGAATGATGTGTGGAATGATGTGTGGAATGAGTTGTGGAATGAGGTGCAGAATGACGTGAGGAATGATGTGTGGAATGAAGTGTGGAATGATGTATACAATGATGTGTGGAATGATATCAAGAATGATGTGTGGAATAATATATGGAATGATGTTTGGAATGATGTGTGGAATGATGCGTGGAATTTTAGGTGAAATGACGTGTGGAATGATGTTTGGAATGATGTGTGGAATGATGTTTTGAATGACGTGTGGAATGATGTGTGGAATGAGGAATGGAATGATGTATGGACTGATGTGTGGAATGATGTGTGGATTGATGTGTGGAATGATGTGTGGAATATTGTGGAATGATGTGTGGAAAGCTATGTGGAATGATGTGTGGAATGATGCGTGGAATGAGATGTGGAATGAGGAGTGGAATTATGTGTGGGATTATGTGTGGAATCATATGAGGAATGATGTGTGGATTGATGTGTGGAATGATGTGTGAATGAGTTGTGGAATGAGGTGTGGAACGATGTGTAGAATGAAGTGTGGAATGATGTGTGGAATAATGTGTAGAATGAGTTGTGGAATGAGGTGCGGAATGTGATGTGGAATAATATGTGGAATTATGTGTGCTATGATATGTGGAATAATTTTTGCAATGATGTGTGGAATGATATGTGGAATGAGGTGTGGAATGAGATGTGGAAAGAGGTGTTGAATGATGTGTGGAATGATGTGTGGAATGCTGTGTGGAATAAAGTGTGGAATGATATGTGGAATGATGTGTGGAATGATGTATGGAATGACGCGTGGAATGACAGTGGAATGGTGTATGGAATGCTGTGTGGAATGATGTGTGGAATGAAGTGTGGACAGATGTGTGGAATGAGGTGCGGAATGATGAGTGGAATGATGTGTGGAATGTTGCGTGGAATGATGTGTGGAATGATCTGTGGAACGAGGTGTGGAATGAGGTGTGGAATGATGCGTGGAATGATGTGTGGAATGATATGAGAAATGATGTATTGAATGATGTGTGGAATGAAATGTGGAATGAGGGGTGGATGATATTTGGAATGTTGTTTTGAATGATGTGTGAATTGATGTGTGTAGTGATGTGTGGAATGTTATGGAATAATGTGTGGAATGATATGTGGAACGATGTATTGAATGATGTGTGGAATGAAGTGTGGAATGAGGTGAGGAATGATGTGTGGAATGAAGTGTGGAATGATGTGTGGAATGTTGTGTGGAAAGATGTGTGGAATGATCTGTGGAAAGAGGAGTGAAATGAGGTGTGGAATGATGTGTTAAATGATGTGTGGAATGAGGTGTGGAATGATGTGTGGAATGAGTTGTGGAATGAGGTGCGGAATGTGGTGTGGAATGATTTGTGGAATTATGTGTGGAATGATGTGTGGAATGATTTGTGGAATGATGTGTGGAATGATATGTGGAATGAGCTGTGGAATGAAATGTGGCATGAGGTGTGGAATGCTGTGTGGAAGGTTGTGTGGAAAGATGCGTGGAATAAAGTTTGGAATGATATGTGGAATGACGTGTGGAATGATGTATGGAATGATGCGTGGAATGTTTGTGGAATGATGTATGGAATGCTATGTGGAATGATGTGTGGAATGAAGTGTGGAAAGATGTGTGGAATGATGTGTGGAATGATGTGTGGAATGATGTGTGGAATATTGCGTGTAAAGATGTGTGGAATGATCTTGGAACGAGGTGTGGAATGAGGTGTGGAATGATGTGTTGAAAGATGTGTGGAATGAGATGTGGAATTATGCATGGAATGGTGTGTGGAATGATATGAGGAATGATGTATTGAATGATGTGTGGAATGAGGTGAGGAATGATGTGTGGAATGAAGTGTGGAAAGATATGTGGAATAATGTGTGGAACGAGGTGGGGAATGAGATGTGGAATGATGCGTGGAATGATGCGTGGAATGAGGAGCGGATGTTATTTGGAATGCTGTTCAGAATGATTTGTCGATTGATATTTGTAATGATGTGTTGAATGTTATGGAATGATGTGTGGAATGAGGTGTGGAATGAGTTGTGGAATAAGGTGTGGAATGAGCTGTGGAATGATATGTGGAATGAGATGTGGAATGATGTGTGGAATGAGGTGTGGAATGATGTGAGGAATGAGGTGTGTAATGATGTGTGGAATGTTGTGTGCTTTGATGTGTGGAATGAGGTGTGGAATGATGTGTGGAATGATGTGTGGAATGAGGTGTAGAATTATGTTTGGAATGATGTGTGGAATGATGTGTGGAATGAGATGTGGAATGTTGCATGGAATGATATCTGGAATGAGGTATGGAATGATATTCGGAATGCTGTGTGGAATTATGTGTGGAATGAGGAGTGGAATGATGGATTGAATGATGTGTGCAATCATGTGTGCAATGCTGTGTGGAATGATGTGTGGAATGATGTGTGGAATTATATGTGGAATGATGTCTTGAATGATGTATGGAATGATCTGTGGAATGAGGTGAGGAATTTGTGAGGAATGATGTGTGGAATGTGGTGTGGAATGATGTGTGGAATGATGTGTGGAATGATGTGTGGAATTATATGTGGAATGAAGGCTTGAATGATGTGTGGAATGTTTTGTGGAATGAGGTGTGGAATGATGTTTGGAATGATGAGTGGAATGATGTGTGGAATGATGTGTGGAATAAGGTGTGGAATGAGGAATGGACTGATGTCTGGAATGCTGTGTGGAATGATGTGTGGAATGTTGTGGAATGATGTGTGGAATGATGTGTGGAATGGTGTGTGGAATGAAGTGTGGAATGATGTGTGGAATGATGTGTGGAATGATGTGTGGATTGATGTATGTAATGATGTTTGGAATTATGTATGTAATGAACTGTGGAATGATGAGTGGAATGATGTGTGGAATGATGTGTGGAATGATGTGTGGAATGATGTGTGGAATGAGGTGTGGAATGATGTGTGGAATGAAGTGTAGAATGATGTTTGGAATGATGTTTTGAATGATGTGTGGAATGACGTGTAGAATGAGTTGTGGAATGATGTTTGGAATGATGTGTAGAATGATGTATGGACTGATGTGTGGGATGATGTGTGGATTGATGTGTGGAATGATGTGTGAATGAGTTGTGGAATGAGGTGTGGAACGATGTGTGGAATGATGTGTGGGATGTGGTGTGGAATGATGTTTTGAATGATGTGTAGAATGAAGTGTGGAATGATGTGTGGAATGATGTGTAGAATGAGTTGTGGAATGAGGTGCGGAATGTGGTGTGGAATAATATGTGGAATTATGTGTGCTATGATATGTGGAATAATTTTTGGAATGATGTGTGGAATGATATGTGGAATGAGGTATGGAATGAGATGTGGAAAGAGGTGTTGAATCATGTGTGGAATGATGTGTGGAATGCTGTGTGGAATAAAGTGTGGAATGATATGTGGAATGATGTGTGGAATGATGTATGGAATGACGCGTGGAATGACAGTGGAATGGTGTATGGAATGCTGTGTGGAATGATGTGTGGAATGAAGTTTGGTCAGATGTGTGGAATGAGGTGTGGAATGATGAATGGAATGATGTGTGGAATGTTGTGTGGAATGATGTGTGGAATGATCTGTGGAACGAGGTGTGGAATGAGGTGTGGCATGATGCGTGGAATGATGTGTGGAATGATATGAGAAATGATGTATTGAATGATGTGTGCAATGAAATGTGGAATGAGGGGTGGATGATATTTGGAATGTTGTTTTGAATGATGTGTGAATTGATTTGTGTAGTGATGTGTGGAATGTTATGGAATAATGTGTGGAATGTTATGTGGAACGATGTATTGAATGATGTGTGGAATGAAGTGTGGAATGAGGTGAGGAATGATGTGTGGAATGAAGTGTGGAATGATGTGTGGAATGTTGTGTGGAAAGATGTGTGGAATGATCTGTGGAAAGAGGAGTGAAATGAGGTGTGGAATGATGTGTTAAATGATGTGTGGAATGAGGTGTGGAATGCTGTTTGGAATGATGTGTAGAATGAAGTGTGGAATGATGTGTTGAATGATGTGTGGAATGATGTGTGGAATGAGTTGTGGAATGAGGTGCGGAATGTGGTGTGGAATGATTTATGGAATGATGTGTGGAATGATGTGTGGAATGATTTGTGGAATGATGTGTGGAATGATATGTGGAATGAGCTGTGGAATGAAATGTGGCATGAGGTGTGGAATGCTGTGTGGAAGGTTGTGTGGTAAGATGCGTGGAATAAAGTTTGGAATGATATGTGGAATGATGTGTGGAATGATGTATGGAATGATGCGTGGAATGTTTGTGGAATGATGTATGGAATGCTATATGGAATGATGTGTGGAATGAAGTGTGGAAAGATGTGTGGAATGATGTGTGGAATGATGTGTGGAATGATGTGTGGAATATTGCGTGTAATGATGTGTGGAATGATCTGTGGAACGAGGTGTGGAATGAGGTGTGGAATGATGTGTTGAATGAGGTGTGGAATGAGATGTGGAATTATGCATGGAATGATGTGTGGAATGATATGAGGAATGATGTATTGAATGATGTGTGGAATGGTGTGTGGAATCAGGTGAGGAATGATGTGTGGAATGAAGTGTGGAAATATATGTGTAATAATGTGTGGAACGAGGTGGGGAATGAGATGTGGAATGATGCGTGGAATGATATGTGGAATGAGGAGTGGATGTTATTTGGAATGCTGTTCAGAATGATGTGTCGATTGATATTTGTAATGATGTGTTGAATGTTATGGAATGATGTGTTGAATGAGGTGTGGAATGAGTTGTGGAATAAGGTGTGGAATGAGCTGTGGAATGATATGTGGAATGAGATGTGGAATGATGTGTGGAATGAGGTGTGGAATGATGTGAGGAATGAGGTGTGGAATGATGTGAGGAATGAGGTGTGGAATGATGTGTGGAATGTTGTGTGCTTTGATGTGTGGAATGAGGTGTGCAATGATGTGTGGAATGATGTGTGGAATGAGGTGTGGAATTATGTTTGGAATGATGTGTGGAATGATGTGTGGAATGATATCTGTAATGAGGGATGGAATGATAGTCGGAATGCTGTGTGGAATTATGTATGGAATGATGAGTGGAATGATGTATTGAATGATGTGTGCAATCATGTGTGCAATGCTGTGTGGAATGATGTGTGGAATGATGTGTGGAATTATATGTGGAATGATGTCTTGAATGATGTATGGAATGATCTGTGGAATGAGGTGAGGAATGATGTGAGGAATGATGTGTGGAATGAGGTGTGGAATGATGTGTGGAATGATGTGTGGAATGATGTGTGGAATTATATGTGGAATGAAGGCTTGAATGATGTGTGGAATGTTATGTGGAATGAGGTGTGGAATGATGTTGGGAATGATGAGTGGAATGATGTGTGGAATGATGTGTGGAATAAGGTGTGGAATGAGGAATGGACTGATGTCTGGAATGCTGTGTGGAATGATGTGTGGAATGATGTGTGAAATGGTGTGTGGAATGAAGTGTAGAATGATGTGTGCAATTATCTGTTTCATGATGTTTGGAATGATGTGCGGTATGAGTTGTGGAATGAGGTGTGGAATGATGTGTGGAATGAGTTGTGGAATGATGAGTGGAATGATATGTGGAATGACGTGTGGAATGATGTGTGGATTGATGTATGTAATGATGTTTGGAATTATGTATGTAATGAACTTTGGAATGATGAGTGGAATGAAGTGTGGAATGATGTGTGGAATGATGTGTGGAATGATGTGTTGAATGAGGTGTGGAATGAGATGTGGAATTATGCATGGAATGATGTGTGTAATGATATGAGGAATGATGTATTGAATGATGTGTGGAATGATGTGTGGAATGAGGTGAGGAATGATGTGTGGAATGAAGTGTGGAAATATATGTGTAATAATGTGTGGAACGAGGTGGGGAATGAGATCTGGAATGATGCGTGGAATGATATGTGGAATGAGGAGTGGATGTTATTTGGAATGCTGTTCAGAATGTGTCGATTGATATTTGTAATGATGTGTTGAATGTTATGGAATGATGTGTGGAATGAAGTGTGGAATGAGTTGTGGAATAAGGTGTGGAATGAGCTGTGGAATGATATGTGGAATGAGATGTGGAATGATGTGTGGAATGAGGTGTGGAATGATGTGAGGAATGAGGTGTGGAATGATGTGTGGAATGTTGTGTGCTTTGATGTGTGGAATGAGGTGTGGAATGATGTGTGGAATGATGTGTGGAATGAGGTGTGGAATTATGTTGGAATGATGTGTGGAATGATGTGTGGAATGAGATGTGGAATGTTGCATGGAATGATATCTGGAATGAGGTATGGAATGATAGTCGGAATGCTGTGTGGAATTATGTGTGGAATGATGAGTGGAATGATGTATTGAATGATGTGTGCAATCATGTGTGCAATGCTGTGTGGAATGATGTGTGGAATGATGTGTGGAATTATATGTGGAATGATGTCTTGAATGATGTATGGAATGATCTGTGGAATGAGGTGAGGAATGATGTGAGGAATGATGTGTGGAATGAGGTGTGGAATGATGTGTGGAATGATGTGTGGAATGATGTGTGGAATTATATGTGGAATGATGTCTTGAATGATGTATGGAATGATCTATGGAATGAGGTGAGGAATGATGTGAGGAATGATGTGTGGAATGAGGTGTGGAATGATGTGTGGAATGATGTGTGGAATGATGTGTGGAATTATATGTGGAATGAAGGCTTGAATGATGTGTGGAATGTTATGTGGAATGAGGTGTGGAATGATGTTGGGAATGATGAGTGGATGATGTGTAGAATGATGTGTGGAATAAGGTGTGAAATGAGGAATGGACTGATGTCTGGAATGCTGTGTGGAATGATGTGTGGAATGTTGTGGAATGATGTGTGGAATGATGTGTGGAATGGTGTGTGGAATGAAGTGTAGAATGATGTGTGCAATTATCTGTTTCATGATGTTTGGAATGATGTGCGGTATGAGTTGTGGAATGAGGTGTGGAATGATGTGTGGAATGAGGTGTGGAATGATGAGTGGAATGATATGTGGAATGATGTGTGGAATGATGTGTGGATTGATGTATGTAATGATGTTTGGAAAAATGTATGTAATGAACTGTGGAATGATGAGTGGAATGAAGTGTGGAATGATGTGTCGAATGATGTGTGGAATGATGTGTGGAATGAGGTGTGAATGATGTGTGGAATGAAGTGTAGAATGATGTTTGGAATGATGTTTTGAATTATGTGTGGAATGACGTGTGCAATGAGTTGTGGAATGATGTGTGGAATGATGTGTAGAATGATGTGTGGAATGATGTGTGGAATGAGTTGTGGAATGATGTGTGGAATGAGGTTTGGAATGATGTGTGGAATGATGTGTGGAATGATGTGTGGAATGAGGTGTGGAATGATGTGGAATGAAGTTTTGAATGATGTGTGGAATGATGTGTGGAATGAGTTGTGGAATGAGGTTTGGAATGATGTGTGGAATGAGGTGTGGAATGATGTGTGGAAAGATGTATGCAATGATGTTTGGAATTATGTGTGGAACGAGGTGTGGTATGTGATGTGGAATGATGTGTGGAATGATGTGTGGAATGATGTGTGGAATGGTGTGTGGAATGTTGTGTGGAATGAGTTGTGTAATGAGGTATGGAATGAGGTGTGGAATGATGTGTGGAATGAGGTGTGGAATGATATTTGGAATGATGTGTGGAATGATATGATGAATGATGTGTGGAATGATGTGTGTAACGATGCGTGGAATGAGGTGTGGAATGATGTGAGGAATGAGGTGTGGAATGATGTGTGGAATGTTGTGTGCTGTGATGTGTGGAATGAGGTGTGGAATGATGTGTGGAATTATGTGTGGAATGAGGTGTGGAATGATGTGTGGAATGATGTGTGGAATGATGTGTGGAATGAGATGTGGAATGTTGCATGGAATGATATGTGGAATGAGGTATGGAATGATTTTCGGAATGCTGTGTGGAATGATGTGTGGAATGAGGTGTGGAATGATGTATTAAATGATGTGTGCAATCATGTGTGCAATGCTGTGTGGAATGATGTGTGGAATGATGTGTGGAATTATATGTGGAATGATGTATTGAATGATGTGTGCAATGATCTGTGGAATGAGGTGAGGAATGATGTGTGGAATGAAGTGTGGAATTATGTGTCGAATGATATCTGGAAAGATGTGTGTAATGATGTGTGGAATGTTATGTGGAATGAGGTGTGGAATGATGTTTAGAATGATGAGTCGAATGATGTGTGAATGATGTGTGGAATGATGTCTGGAATGATTTATCGAATGACGTGTGGAATGATATGTGGAATGAGGTGTGGAATGAGATGTGGAATGAGGTGTGGAATGATGTGTGGAATGATGTATGCAATGATGTGTCGAATGATATCAAGAATGATGTGTCGAATAATGTTTGGAATGATGTTTGGAATGATGTGTGGAATGATGCGTGGAATGTTAGGTGAAATGACGTGTGGAATGATGTTTGGAATGATGTGCGGAATGACGTGTGGAATGATGTGTGGAGTGAGGAATGGAATGATGTATGGACTGATGTGTGGAATGATATGTGGATTGATGTGTGGATTGATGTGTGGAATATTGTGGAATGATGTGTGGAAAGCTATGTGGAATGATGTGTGGAATGATGCGTGGAATGAGATGTGGAATGAGGAGTGGAATGATGTGTGGGATTATGTGTGAAATCTTATGAGGAATAATGTGTGGATTGATGTGTGGAATGATGTGTGAATGAGTTGTGGAATGAGGTGTGGAACGATGTGTGGAATGATGTGTGGAATGTGGTGTGGAATGATGTTTTGAATGATGTGTAGAATGAAGTGTGGAATGATGTGTGGATTGATGCGTAGAATGAGTTGTGGAATGAGGTGCGGAATGTGGTGTGGAATGATATGTGGAATGATGTGTGCAATGATATGTGGAATGATTTTTGGAATGATGTGTAGAATGATATGTGGAATGAGGTGTGGAATGAGATGTGGAATGAGGTGTGGAATGATGTGTGGAATGATGTGTGGAATTCTGTGTGGAATGATGTGTTGAATGATGTGTGGAATGATCTGTGGAATGAGATGAGGAATGATGTGTGGAAAGAAGTGTGGAATTATGTGTGGAATTATGTGTCGAATGATATCTGGAAAGATGTGTGGAATGATGTGTGGAATGTTATGTGGAATGAGGTGTGGAATGATGTTTAGAATGATGAGTCGAATGATGTGTGAATGATGTGTGGAATGATGTCTGGAATGATTTATGGAATGATGTGTGGAATGATATGTGGAATGAGGTGTGGAATGAGATGTGGAATGAGGTGTGGAATGATGTGTGGAATGATGTATGCAATGATGTGTCCAATGATACCAAGAATGATGTGTCGAATAATGTATGGAATGATGTTTGGAATGATGTGTGGAATGATGCGTGGAATTCTAGGTGAAATGACGTGTGGAATGATGTTTGGAATGATGTGCGGAATGACGTGCGGAATGATGTGTGGAATGAGGAATGGAATGATGTATGGACTGATGTGTGGGATGATGTGTGGATTGATGTGTGGATTGATGTGTGGAATATTGTGGAATGATGTGTGGAAAGCTATGTGGAATGATGTGTGGAATGATGCGTGGAATGATATGTGGAATGAGGAGTGGAATGATGTGTGGGATTATGTGTGGAATCATATGAGGAATGATGTGTGGATAGATGTGTGGAATGATGTGTGAATGAGTTGTGGAATGAGGTGTGGAACGAAGTGTGGAATGATGTGTGGAATGTGGTGTGGAATGATGTTTTGAATGATGTGTAGAATGAATGTGGAATGATGTGTGGATTGATGCGTAGAATGAGGTGTGGAATGAGGTGCGGAATGTGGTGTGGAATGATATTTCGAATGATGTGTGCAATGATATGTGGAATGATTTTTGGAATGATGTGTGGAATGATATGTGGAATGAGGTGTGGAATGAGATGTGGAATGAGGTGTGGAATGATGTGTGGAATGATGTGTGGAATGCTGTGTGGAATAAAGTGTGGAATGATATGTGGAATGATGTGTGGAATGATGTATGGAATGACACATGGAATGACTGTGGAATTGTGTATGGACTGCTGTGTGGAATGATGTGTGGAATGAAGTGTGGAAAGATGTGTGGAATGAGGTGTGGAATGATGTGTGGAATGATGTGTGGAATGTTGTGTGGAATGATATGTGGAATGATCTGTGGAACGAGGTGTGGAATGAGGTGTGGAATGATGCGTGGAATGATGTGTGGAATGATATGAGAAATTATGTATTGAATGATGTGTGGAATGAAATGTGGAATGATGGGTGGATGATATTTGGAATGTTGTTTGGAATGATGTGTGGATTGATGTGTGTAGTCATGTGTGGAATGTTATGGAATAATGTGTGGAATGATATTTAGAATGATGTATTGAATGATGTGTGGAATGAAGTGTGGAATGAGGTGAGGAATGATGTGTGGAATGAAGTGTGGTATGATGTGTGGAATGTTGTGTGGAAAGATGAGTGGAATGATCTGTGGAAGGAGGAGTGGAATGAGGTGTGGAATGATGTGTTAAATGATGTGTGGAATGAGATGTGGAATGATGTGTGGAATGATGTGTAGAATGAAGTTGTGTCGATTGAAGTGTAGAATGATCTGTAGAATGAAGTGTAAAATGTTGTGCATAATGAAGTGTAGAATGATGTGCAGAATGATGTGTAGAATGATGTGGAGAATGATGTGTAGAATGATGTGCAGAAAGATGTGTCGAATGATGTGTCGAATGATGTATGGAATGATATGACGAATGATGTGCAGAATGATGTGTAGAATGATGTTGTGTCGAATGGTGTGTAGAATGATGTGTAGAATAATGTGTAGAATGATGCGTAGAATGATGTTGTTTCGATAGAAGTGTCGAATGATGTGTAGAATGATCAGTAGAATGATGTATAGAATGATGTGTAGAATGATGTGCCGAATGATGTGTCGAATGAAGTTGTGCAGAAAGATGTGTAGAATGATGTGCAGAATGATATGTCGAATTGATGTGTAGAATGATGTGTAGAATAATGCTGTGTAGAATGACGTGTAGAATGATGTGTAGAATGATGATGTGTAGAATGATGTTGTGTGTAATGATGTGTTGAACGATCTGTAGAAGGTTGTGTAGTATAATGTGCAGAATGTTGTTTAGAATTATGAGTATAAAGATGTGTAGAATGATATCTAGACTGAGGTGTAGAATGACGTGTAGAATTATATATAGAATGATGTGTTGAATGATGTGTAGAATGATGTGTACAATGATGTGTACAATGATGTGAAGAATAATGTTGTGTAAAATGACGTGTAGCATGATGTGCAAAATGATGTGCAGAATGATGTGTAGAATGATGTGTAGAATTATGTGTAGAATGATGTGTGGAATGATGTGTAGAATGATGATTAGAATGATGTTGTGAAGGATGATGTGTAGAATGATGTGTAGAATGATGTGTGGAATGATGTATGGAATGATATGTTGAATGATGTGCAGAATGATGTGTAGAATAATGTTGTGTAGAATGATGTGTCGAATGAAGTTATGTAGAATGATGTGTAGAATGATGTGTAGAATTATGTGTAGAATGCTGTGTAGAATGACGTGCAGAATGATGTGTAGAATGATGTTGTGAAGAATGATGTGTAGAATGATGTGTAGAATGATGTGTGGAATGATGTATGGAATGATATGTTGAATGATGTGCAGAATGATGTGCAGAATAATGTTGTGTAGAATGCTGTGTAGAATGATGTGCAGAAAAATGTTGTGCATCATGTCGTGTAGAATCATGTGTAGAATGATGTTGTGTCAACTGATGTTGTGTGGAATGATGTGCAGAATGATCTGTAGAATGATGTGTAGAATGATGTTGTGTAGAATGATGTTCAGAATAATTTGCAGAATGATCAGTGGAATGAAGTATATAATGACGTGTAGAATATTGTGCAGAAAGAAGTGTTGACTGATCTGTCGAAAGATGTGTAGAATGATGTGTAGAATGGTGTGTAGAATGATGTGTAGAATGATGTTTTGTAGAATGATGTTTACAATGATGTGCAGAATGATCAGTAGAATGATGTATAGAATGACGTGTAGAATGGTGTAGAATAATGTTATGTCGAATGATGTGTCGAATGAAGTTGTGTTTAATGACGTGTCGAATGATGTGTAGAATGATGTGTAGAATGCTGTGTAGAATGACGTGTAGAATGCTGTGTGGAATGATGTTGTATAGAATGATGTATAGAATGATGTGTAGAATGATGTGTCGAATGATGCATGGAATGATATGCAGAATGATGTGCAGAATGATGTGTAGTATGATGTTGCGTAGAATGCTGTGCAGATTGATGTGTAGAATAATGATATGTAGAATGATGTCTAGAATGATGTTGTGCGGAATGATGTACAGAAAGATGTGTAGAAAGATGTGTAGAATAATGTTGTAAAGAATGACGTATAGAATGATATGTAGAATGATGTTGTGCAGAATGATGTTGTGTGGAATGATGTGTTGAATGATCTGTAGAATGATGTGCAGAATAATGAACAGAATCAAGTTGTGTCGAATGATGTGTATAATGATGTGCAGAATGATATGCCGAATGATGTGTAGAATGATGTTGTGTAGAATGATGTTGTGTAGAATGATGGATAGAATGCGGTGTAGAATGATGTGCAGAATGATGTGTAGAATGATATGTAGAATGATCAGTAGAATGATGTGTGGAATGATGTGTCGAATAATGCTTGTAGAATGATGCGCCAAAAAAGTTGTGTAGAATGATGTGTCGAATGTATATAGAATGATGTGTAGAATGTTGTGTACAATGATGTGTAGACTGAAGTGTAGAATGATGTGTAGAATGATGTGTAGAATGAAGTGTAGAATGAAGTGTAGAATGAAGTTGTTCAGAACCATGTGTACATTGATGTGTAGAATGACGTGGAGAATGATGTGCAGAATGATGTGCAGAATGATGTGCAGAATGATGTGTAGGATGACGTGCAGAATGATGTGTGGAATGATGTGTAGAATGATGTGCAGAATGATGTGTAGAATGATGTGTAGAATTATGTTGTGTCGAATGATTTTTAAAATGATGTGTAGAATGATCAGTCGAATGATGTATAGAATGATGTGTAGAATGATATGTAGAATAATGTTGTGCAGAATGATGTGTCGAATGAAGGTGTGCAGAATGATGTGTAGAATGATGTGCAGAATGATGTGTCGAATGATTTGTCGAATAATGTGTAGAATATTGTTGTGTAGAATGATGTTGTGTGGAATGATGTGTATAATAATGTGTAGAATGTTGGGTCGAATGATGTGTAGAATGATGTGTAGAATGATCAGTCGAATGATCAGTTGAATGATGTATAGAATGTTGTGTAGATGATGTGTAAAATAATGTTGTGTAGAATGAGGTGTCGAATAATATGCAGAATGATGTCGTGTAGAATGATGTGTCGAATGATATGTAGAATGAAGTGCAGAATGTTGTGTAGAATGATGTGTAGAATGATGTGTAGAATGAGGTGTCGAATGATGTGTAGAATGATGTGTAGAATGATGTGTAGAATGCTGTGTAGAATGATGTGTACAATGATGTGCAGAATGATATGTAGAATGATGTGTAGAATGATGTGCAGAATGCTGTGTACAATGATGTGCAGAATGAAGTATAGACTGATGTGTCGAATGATGTGCAGAATGATGTGTAGAATGCTGTGTAGAATGTTGTGTAGAATGATGTTTAGAATGATGTGTCGAATAATGTGCAGAATGATGTTATGTAGAATGATGTGTAGAATGATATGTAGAATGATGTGTAGAATGATGTGTAGAATGCTGTGCAGAATGACGTGTAGAATGCTGTGTATAACGATGTGTCGAATGATGTATGGAATGATATGTAGAATGATGTGCAGAATGATGTTTAGAATGATGTTTGTAGCATGCTGTGTAAAATGATGTGTAGAATAATGTTGTGTAGAATGATGTGTCGAATGAAGTTGTGTCGAATGATTTGTAGAATGATGTGCAGAATGATATGTCGATTGATGTGTAGAATGATGTGTAGAATGATGTGCAGAATGATGTGTAGAATGTTGTGTCGAATGATGTGTGGAATGATGTGTAGAATGATGTGTAGAATGATGTTGTGTAGAATGATGTGCAGAATGATGTTTAGAATGAAGTGTGGAATGATGTGTGGAATGAGATGTGGAATGATGTGTCGAATGATATCTGGAATTATGTTTGGAATGATGTCTGGAATGATGTGTGGAATGATGAGTGGAATGAGGTATGGAATGCGGTATGGACTGATGTGTGGAATGCTGTGAATGAATGATGTGTGGAATGTTTTGGAATGATTTTTGGAATGATGTGAGGAATGATGTGTGGAATTAAGTGTAGAATGATGTGTGGAATGATGTGTTGAATAATGTGTTGAATAATGTGTGCAATGAGTTGTGGAATGAGGTGCGGAATGATGTGTGGAAAGTGGTGTGGAATGATATGTGGAATGATGTGTGGAACGATGTACGTAATGATGTTTGGAATGATATGTGGAATGAAGTGTGGAATGATGTGAGGAATGATGTGTGGAATGAGATGTGGAATCATGTGTGGAATGATGTGTAGAATGCCGTGTGGAATGATGTGTGGAATGCTGTGTGGAATGATGTGTGGAATGTTGTGGAATGATGTTTGGAATGATGTGTGGAATGATGTGCGGAAGTAAGTGTAGAATGATGTTTGGAATGATGTGTTGAATAATGTGTGGAATGAGTTGTGGATTGAGGTGCGGAATGATGTGTGGAATGAGGTGTGGAATGATGTGTGGAATGATGTGTGGAATGATGTATGTAATGATGTGTGGAATGAGTTGTGGAATAATGTGTGGAATGATGTGCAGAATGACGTGTGGAATGATTAGTGGAATGAGTTGTGGAATGATGTGTGGAATGAGGTTTTGAATGATGTGTGGAATGATGTGTGGAATGAGGTGTGGAATGAGGTTTGGAATGATGTGTGGAATGAGGTGTGGAATGATGTGTGGAATGATGTGTGGGATAATGTGTGGAATGATGTATGCAATGATGTTTGGAAATCTGTGTGGAATGAGGTTTGGAATGTGGTGTGGAATGATGTGTGGAATGATGTGTGGAATGACGTGTGGAATGATATTTCAGATGATGTGTCGAATGATGTGTGGAATGAGGAGTGGATGATATTTGGAATATTGTGTGGAATGATGTGTGTAATGATGTGTGGAATGATGTGTAGAATGATGTGCGGAATGATATGTGCAATGAGGTGTGGAATGCGGTATGGACTGATGTGTGGAATGATGCGTGGAATGATGTGTGGAATGATGTGTGGAATGATGTGCGGAATGAAGTGTAGAATGATGTTTGGAATGATGTGTTGAATGATGTGTGGAATGATGTGTGGAATGAGTTATGGAATGATGTATGGAATTATGTGTGGAATGATGCGTGGAATGATGTGTGGAATGTTATGTGGAATGATGTGTGGAATGATGTTTGGAATGATGTGTTCAATCATGTGTGGAATGATGTGTGGAATGATGTGTGGAATGAGGTGTGGAATGCGGTATGGACTGATGTGTGGAATGATTTGTGGAATGATGTTTGGAATGATTTTTTGAATGATGTGTGGAATGATGTGTGGAATGAGTTGTGGAATGAGGTGTGGAATGACGTGTGAATTGAGGTATGGAATGATGTGTGGAATGATGTGTGGAATGATGTGTGGAATGATGTGTGGAATGATGTGTGGAATGATATGTGGAATGAGTTGTCGAATGAGGTATGTACTGATGTGTGGAATGATGTGTGGAATGATGTGTTAAATGTTGTGGAATGATGTGTGGAATGATGCATGTAATGATGTGTGGAATGTTATGTGGAATGAGGTTTAGAATGATGTTTGGAATGATGTGTGGAATCATGTGTGGAATGATGTGCGGAAAGATGTGTTGAATGATGTGTGGAATGATGTGTGGAATGAGTTATGGAATGATGTATGGAATGATGTGTGGAATGATGTGTGGAATTATGTGTGGAATTAAGTGTAGAATGATGTGTGGAATGATGTGTTGAATGATGTGTGGAATGATGTGTGGAATGAGTTATGGAATGATGTATGGAATGATGTGTGGAATGATGTGTGGAATGATGTGTGGAATTAAGTGTAGAATGATGTGTGGAATGATGTGTTGAATAATGTGTGGAATGTGTTGTGGAATGAGGTGCGGAATGATGTGTGGAATGAGGTGTGGAATGATGTGTGGAATGATGTGTGGAATAATGACTGGAATGATGTATGTTATGATGTTTGCAATTATGTGTGGAATGGGTGTGGAATATGGTGTGGAATGATGTGTGGAATGATGTGTGGAATGATGTGTGGAATGATGTGTTGAATGAGTTGTGGAATAATGTGTGGACTGATGTGCATAATGACGTGTGGAATGATGTGTGGAATGAGGTGTGGAATGACATGTGGAATGAAGATAAAATGATGTGTCGAATGATGTGATGAATGATGTGTGGAATGATGTGTGGAATGAGTTGTGGAATGAGGTTTGGAATGATGTGTGGAATGAGGTGTGAAATGATGTGTGGAATGATGTGTGGGATGATGTGTGGAATGATGTATGCAATGATGTTTGGAATTATGTGTGGAATGAGGTTTGGAATGTGGTGTGGAATGATGTGTGGAATGATGTGTGGAATGATGTGTGGAATGATGTGTGGAATGAGGTTTGGAATGATGTATGGAATGATGTGTGGAATGTTGTGTGGAATGCTGTGTGCAATGCTGTGTGGAATGATATGTGGAATCATGTGTGGAATGATGCCTGGAATGATGTGTGGAATGATGTGTGGAATGATTTGTGGAATGAGGTTTGGAATGAGGTGTGGAATGAGGTGTGGAATGGTGTGTGGAATGATGTGTGAAATGTTGTGTGGAATGATGCGTGTAATTTGGTGTGGAATGATATGTCAGATGATGTGTCGAGTGATGTGTGGAATGAGGAGTGGATGATATTTGGAATGTTGCATGGAATGAGGTGTAGAATGAGGTGTGGAATGAGGTGTGGAATGATGTGTGCAATGATGTGTGGATTGTTGAGTGGAATGATGTGTGGAATGATGTGTGGAATGATGTTTGGAATGATGTTTGGTATGATGTGTGGAATGCTATGTGGTATGTGGTGTGAATTGATGTTTGGAATGATGTGTGGAATGATGTGTGGAATGTTGTGGAATTATGTGTGGAATGATGCGTGGAATGATGTGTGGAATGTTGTGTGGAATGAGGTTTGGAATGATGTGTGGAATGATATGTGGAATGAGTTGTCGAATGAGGTATGTACTGATGTGTGGAATGATGTGTGGAATGATGTGTTAAATGTTGTGGAATGATGTGTGGAATGATGCATGTAATGATGTGTGGAATGTTATGTGGAATGAGGTTTAGAATGATGTTTGGAATGATGTGTGGAATCATGTGTGGAATGATGTGCGGAATGATGTGTACAATGAGGTGTGGAATGCGGTATAGACTGATGTATGGAATGATGTGTTGAATGATGTGCGGAATTAAGTGTAGAATGATGTGTGGAATGATGTGTTGAATGATGTGTGGAATGATGTGTGGAATGAGTTATGGAATGATGTATGGAATGATGTGTGGAATGATGTGTGGAATGATGTGTGGAATTAAGTGTAGAATGATGTGTGGAATGATGTGTTGAATAATGTGTGGAATGTGTTGTGGAATGAGGTGCGGAATGATGTGTGGAATGAGGTGTGGAATGATGTGTGGAATGATGTGTGGAATAATGACTGGAATGATGTATGTTATGATGTTTGCAATTATGTGTGGAATGTGTGTGGAATATGGTGTGGAATGATGTGTGGAATGATGTGTGGAATGATGTGTGGAATGATGTGTTGAATGAGTTGTGGAATAATGTGTGGACTGATGTGCATAATGACGTGTGGAATGATGTGTGGAATGAGGTGTGGAATGACATGTGGAATGAAGATAAAATGATGTGTCGAATGATGTGATGAATGATGTGTGGAATGATGTGTGGAATGAGTTGTGGAATGAGGTTTGGAATGATGTGTGGAATGAGGTGTGAAATGATGTGTGGAATGATGTGTGGGATGATGTGTGGAATGATGTATGCAATGATGTTTGGAATTATGTGTGGAATGAGGTTTGGAATGTGGTGTGGAATGATGTGTGGAATGATGTGTGGAATGATGTGTGGAATGATGTGTGGAATGAGGTTTGGAATGATGTATGGAATGATGTGTGGAATGTTGTGTGGAATGCTGTGTGCAATGCTGTGTGGAATGATATGTGGAATCATGTGTGGAATGATGCCTGGAATGATGTGTGGAATGATGTGTGGAATGATTTGTGGAATGAGGTTTGGAATGAGGTGTGGAATGAGGTGTGGAATGGTGTGTGGAATGATGTGTGAAATGTTGTGTGGAATGATGCGTGTAATTTGGTGTGGAATGATATGTCAGATGATGTGTCGAGTGATGTGTGGAATGAGGAGTGGATGATATTTGGAATGTTGCATGGAATGAGGTGTAGAATGAGGTGTGGAATGAGGTGTGGAATGATGTGTGCAATGATGTGTGGATTGTTGAGTGGAATGATGTGTGGAATGATGTGTGGAATGATGTTTGGAATGATGTTTGGTATGATGTGTGGAATGCTATGTGGTATGTGGTGTGAATTGATGTGTGGAATGATGTGTGGAATGATGTGTGGAATGTTGTGGAATTGTGTTTGGAATGATGCGTGATATGATGTGTGGAATGTTATGTGGAATGAAGTGTGGAATGATGTTTGGAATTATGTAGTGAATCATGTGTGGTATGGTGTGTAGAATGATGTGTGGAAAGAGGTGTGGAATGCGGTATGGACTGATGTGTGGAATGATGTGTGGAATGATGTGTGGAATGATGTGTGGAATGATGTGTGGAATGATGTTTTGAATTATGTGTGGAATGATGTGTGGAATGAGTTGTGGAATGAGGTGTGGAATGATGTGTGGAATGAGGTATGGAATGATGTGTGGAATGATGTTTTGAATTATGTGTGGAATGATGTGTGGAATGAGTTGTGGAATGAGGTGTGGAATGATGTGTGGAATGATGTGTGGAATGATGTGTGGAATGAGGTTTGGAATGATGTATGGAATGATGTGTGGAATGTTGTGTGGAATGCTGTGTGCAATGCTGTGTGGAATGATATGTGGAATCATGTGTGGAATGATGCCTGGAATGATGTGTGGAATGATGTGTGGAATGATTTGTGGAATGAGGTTTGGAATGAGGTGTGGAATGAGGTGTGGAATGGTGTGTGGAATGATGTGTGAAATGTTGTGTGGAATGATGCGTGTAATTTGGTGTGGAATGATATGTCAGATGATGTGTCGAGTGATGTGTGGAATGAGGAGTGGATGATATTTGGAATGTTGCATGGAATGAGGTGTAGAATGAGGTGTGGAATGAGGTGTGGAATGATGTGTGCAATGATGTGTGGATTGTTGAGTGGAATGATGTGTGGAATGATGTCTGGAATGATGTTTGGAATGATGTTTGGTATGATGTGTGGAATGCTATGTGGTATGTGGTGTGAATTGATGTGTGGAATGATGTGTGGAATGATGTGTGGAATGTTGTGGAATTGTGTTTGGAATGATGCGTGATATGATGTGTGGAATGTTATGTGGAATGAAGTGTGGAATGATGTTTGGAATTATGTAGTGAATCATGTGTGGTATGGTGTGTAGAATGATGTGTGGAAAGAGGTGTGGAATGCGGTATGGACTGATGTGTGGAATGATGTGTGGAATGATGTGTGGAATGATGTGTGGAATGATGTGTGGAATGATGTTTTGAATTATGTGTGGAATGATGTGTGGAATGAGTTGTGGAATGAGGTGTGGAATGATGTGTGGAATGAGGTATGGAATGATGTGTGGAATGATGTTTTGAATTATGTGTGGAATGATGTGTGGAATGAGATGTGGAATGAGGTGTGGAATGATGTGTGGAATGATTTGTTGATTGAGTTGTGGAATAATGTGTGCACAGATGTGCATAATGATGTGTGGAATGATGTGTGGAATGATGTGTGGAACGAGGTTTGGAATGATGTGTGGAATGATGTGTGGAATTATGTGTGGAATGATGTGTGGAATGATGTGTGGAATGATGTGTGGAATGACGTGTGGAATGTTGTGTGGAATGATGTGTGCAATGCTGTGTGGAATGATATGTGGAATGATGTGTGGAATGATGCCTGGAATGTTGCGTGGAATGATACGTGGAATGAGGTGTGGAATGACATGTGGAATAAAGTGTAGAATGATGTGTGGAATTTGGTGTGGAATGATATGTCAGATGATGTGTCGAATGATGTGTGGAATGAGGAGTGGATGATATTTGGAATGTTGTGTGGAATGATGTGTGGAATGATGTGTGGAATGATGTGTAGATTGAGGTGTGGAATGAGGTGTGGAATGATGTGTGCAAAGATGTGTGGATTGTTGAGTCGAATGATGTGTGGAATGATGTGTGGAATGTTGTGGAATTATGTGGGGAATGGTGCGTTGAATGATGTGTGGAATGTTATGTGGAATGAGGTGTGGAATGATGTTTGGAATTATGTGGTGAATCATGTGTGGAATGATGTGTGGAATGATGTGTGGAATGATGTGTGGAATGATGTGTGGAATGATGTTTTGAATTATTTATGGAATGATGTGTGAAATGAGTTGTGGAATGAGGTGTGGAATGATGTGTGGAATGACGTAAGGAATGATGTGTGGAATGATGTGTGGAATGATGTATGGAATGATGTGTGGAATGATGTATGTAATGATGTTTGGAATGATGTGTGGAATGAAGTGTGGAATGATGTGTGGAATGATGTGTGGAATGATGTGTGGAATGAGGTATGGAATGTTGTGTGGAATGATGTGTGGAATGATGTGTGGCATGATATGTGGAATGAGGTGTGGAATGATGTATGGACTGATGAGTGGAATGAAGTGTGGAATGATGTGTGGAATGTTGTCGAATGATGTGTGGAATGATGCGTGGAATGATGTGTGGAATGTTATTTGGAATGAGGTGTGGAATGATGTTTGGAATGATGTGTGGAATCATGTGTGGAATAATGTGTGAAATGATGTGTGCAATGAGGTGTGGAATGCGGTATGGACTGATGAGTGGAATGATGTGTGGAATGATGTGTGGAATGATGTATGGAATGAAGTGTAGAATGATGTGTGGAATGATGTGTTGAATGATGTGTGGAATGATATGTGGAATGAGTTGTGGAATGAGGTGTGGAATTATGTGTAGACTGAGGTATGGAATGATGTGTGAAATGATGTGTGGAATGATGTGTGGAATGATGTGTGGGATGACGTGTGGAATGATGTGAAGAATGAAGTGTGGAATGATGTGTGGAATTAGTTGTGGAATGAGGTTTGGAATGATGTGTGGAATGAGGTTTGGAATGAGGTGTGGAATGCGGTATGGACTGATGAGTGGAAGGAAGTGTAGAATTATGTGTGGAATGATGTGTTGAATGATGTGTGGAAAGATATGTTGAATAAGTTGTGGAATAATGTTTGGACAGATGTGCATAATGACGTGTGGAATGATGTGAGGAATGAGTTGTGGAATGATGTGTGGAACGAGGTTTGGAATTATATGTGGAATGAGGTTTGGAATGTGGCGTGGAATGATGTGTGGAATTATGTGTAGAATGATGTGTGGAATGATGTGTGGAATGATGTTTGGAATGACGTGTGGAATGATGTACGGAATGATGTGAGGAATGTTGTGTGGAATGATGTGTGCAATGCTGTGTGGAATGATATGTGGAATGATGTGTGGAATGATGCCTGGAATGATGCGTGGAATGATACGTGGAATGAGGTGTGGAATGAGGTGTGGAATGAGGTGTGGAATGGTGTGTGGAATGATGTGTGAAATGCTGTGAGGAATGATGTGTGGAATTTTGTGTGGAATGATATGTCAGATCAAGTGTCGAATGATGTGTGGAATGAGGAGTGGATGATATTTGGAATGTTGTGTGGAATGATGTGTGGAATGATGTTTGGAATGATGTGTAGATTGAGGTGTGGAATCAGGTGTGGAATGATGTGTGCAAAGATGTGTGGATTGTTGAGTCGAATGATGTGTGGAATGATGTGTGGAATGTTGTGGAATTATGTGGGGAATGGTGCGTGGAATGATGTGTGGAATGTTATGTGGAATGAGGTGTGGAAAGATGTTTGGAATTATGTGGTGAATCATGTGTGGTATGATGTGTGGAATGATGTGTGGAATGAGGTGTGGAATGCGGTATGGACTGATGTGTGGAATGATGTGTGGAATGATGTGTGGAATGATGTGTGGAATGATGTGTGGACTGATGTTTTGAATTATATGTGGAATGATGTGTGAAATGAGTTGTGGAATGAGGTGTGGAATGATGTGTGGAATGGCGTAAGGAATGATGTGTGGAATGATGTGTGGAATGATGTATGGAATGATGTGTGGAATGATGTATGTAATGATGTTTGGAATGATGTGTGGAATGAAGTGTGGAATGATGTGTGGAATGATGTGTGGAATTGTGTGGAATGAGGTATGGAATGATGTGTGGAATGATGTGTGGAATGAGGTGTGGAATGATGTATGGACTGATGAGTGGAATGATGTGTGGAATGATGTGTGGAATGTTGTGGAATGATGTGTGGAATGATGCGTGGAATGATGTGTGGAATGTTATTTGGAATGAGGTGTGGAATGATGTTTGGAATGATGTGTGGAATCATGTGTGGAATGATGTGTGAAATGATGTGTGCAATGAGGTGTGGAATGCGGTATGGACTGATGAGTGGAATGATGTGTGGAATGATGTGTGGAATGATGTGTGGAATGAAGTGTAGAATGATGTGTGGAATGATGTGTTGAATGATGTGTAGAATGATATGTGGAATGAGTTGTGGAATGAGGTGTGGAATTATGTGTAGACTGAGGTATGGAATGATGTGTGGAATGATGTGTGGAATGATGTTTGGAATGATGTTTGGAATGATGTGTGGAATGATGTATGTCATGATGTTTGGAAAGATGTGTGGAATGAGGTATGGAATATGGTGCGGAATGATGTGTGGAATGATGCGTGGAACGATGTGTGGAATGATATGTGGAATGATGTGAGGAATAAGTTGTGGAATCATGTGTGGAATGATGTGTAGAATGACGTGTGGAATGATGTGTGGAATGAGTTGTGGAATGATGTGTCGAATGCTATCTGGAATTATGTTTGGAATGATGTGTGGAATGATGTGTGGAATGATGCGTGGAATGAGGTGTGGAATGCGGTATGGACTGATGTGTGGAATGCTATGTGGAGTGAGGTGTGGTATGTTGTGGAATGATGTTTGGAATGATGTGTGGAATGATGTGTGGAATTAAGTATTGAAGAATGAGAGGGGACCTCATAGAAACGTTTAAGATTCTGACGGGGTTAGACAGGTTGGATGCAGGAAGAATGTTCCCAATGTTGGGGAAGTCCAGAACCAGGGGACACAGTCTAAGGATAAGGGTTAAGCCATTTAGGACCGAGATGAGGAGGAACTTCTTCACCCAGAGAATGGTGAACCTGTGGAATTCTCTGCCACAGAAAGTTGTTGAGGCCAATTCACTAAATATATTCAAAAAGGAGTTAGATGTAGTCCTTACTAGTAGGGGGATCAAGGGGTATGGCGAGAAAGCAGGAATGTGGTACTGAAGTTGCATGTTCAGCCATGAACTCATTGAATGGCGGTGCAGGCTAGAAGGGCCGAATGGCCTACTCCTGCACTTATTTTCTATGTTTCTATGTTTCTACGTGTGGAATGATGTGTTGAATAATGTGTGGAATGAGTTGTGGAATGAGGTGCGGAATGATGTGTGGAATGAGGTGTGGAATGATGTGTGGAATGATGTGTGGAATGATGTGTGGAATGATGTTTGTAATGATGTTTGCAATTATGTGTGCAATGAGGTGTGGAATATGGTGTGGAATGATGTGTGGAATGATGTACGGAATGATGTGTGGAATGATGTGTGGAATGAGTTGTGGAATAATGTGTGGAATAATGTGCAGAATGATGTGTGGAATGATGTGTGGAATGAGTTGTGGAATGATGTGTGGAATGAGGTTTGGAATGATGTGTGGAATGATGTGTGGAATGAGGTGTGGAATGATGTGTGGAATGATGTGTAGGATGATGTGTGGAATGATGTATGCAATGATGTTTGGAAATATGTGTGGAATGATGTTTGGAATGTAGTGTGGAATGATGTGTGGAACGACGTGTGGAATGATGTATGGAATGTTGTGTGGAATGTTATGTGGAATGATGTGTGGAATGCTGTGTGGAATGATATGTGGAATGATGTGTGCAATGATGTGTGGAATGATGAGTGGAATGATATGTGGAATGAGGTGTGGAATGATGTTTGGAATGATGTGTAGAATGATGTGTGGAATGATGCGTGGAATGTTTTGTGGTATGTGGTGTGAATTGATGTTTGGAATGATGTGTGGAATCATGTGTCGAATGAGGTGTGGAATGAGGTATGGACTGATGTGTGGAATGATGCGTGGAATGATGTGTGGAATGAGGTGTGTAATGATGTGTGGAATGACGTGTGGAATGTTGCGAGGAATGATATGTGGAATGAGGTTTGGAATGAGGCGTGGAATTACATGTGGAATGAAGTGTAGAATGATGTGTGGAATGTTGTGTGGAATGAGTTGTGGAATCATGTGTGGAATGATGTGTAGAATGACATGTGGAATGATGTGTGGAATGCTGTGTGGAATGATGTGTGAAATGTTGTGGAATGATGTTTGGAATGATGTGTTGAATAATGTGTGGAATGAGTTGTGGAATGAGTTGCGGAATGAGATGTGGAATGAGGTGTGGAATGATGTGTGGAATGATGTGTGGAATGATGTGTGGAATGATGTATGTAATGATGTTTGGAATTATGTATGGAATGAGGTGTGGAATATGGTGTGGAATGATGTGTGGAATGATGTGTGGAATGATGTGTGGAATGATGTGTGGAATGAGTTGTGGAATAATGTTTGGAATTATGTGCAGAATGACGTGTGAAATGATCAGTGGAATGAATTGTGGAATGATGTTTGTAATGATGTTTGGAATTATGTGTGGAATGAGGTGTGGAATATGGTGTGGAATGATGTGTGGAATGATGTGTGGAATGATGCGTGGAATGAGTTGTGGAATAATGTGTGGAAAGATGTGCAAAATGACGTGTGGAATGATTAGTGGAATGAGTTGTGGAATGATGTGTGGAATGAGGTTTGGAATGATGTGTGGAATGATGTGTGGAATGAGGTGTGGAATGACATGTGGAATAAAGTGTAGAATGATGTGTGGAATGTTGTGTTGAATGATGTGTGAAATGATGTGTGGATTGAGTTGTGGAATGAGGTTTGGAATGATGTGTGGAATGAGGTGTGGAATGATGTGTGGAATGATGTGTGGGATGATGTGTGGAATGATGTATGCAATGATGTTTGGAATTATGTGTGGAATGCGGTTTGGAATATGGTGTGGAATGATGTGTGGAATGATGTGTGGAATGACATGTGGAATGATGTATGGAATGATGTGTGGAATGTTATGTGGAATGATGTGTGGAATGCTGTGTGGAATGATATGTGGAATAATGTGTGGAATGATCTGTGGAATGATACGTGGAATGATGTGCGGAATGATGTGTGGAATGATGCGTGGAATGATATGTGGAATGAGGTATGGAATGAGGTGTGGAATGAGGTGTAGAATGGTGTGTGGAATGATGTGTGAAATGCTGTGTCGAATGATGTGTGGAATGAGGAGTGGATGATATTTGGAATGTTGTGTGTAATGATGTGTGCAATGATGTGTGGAATGATGTGTAGAATGAGGTGTGAAATGATGTGTGGAATGATATGTGCAGAGATGTGTGGATTGTTGAGTGGAACGATGTGTGATATGATGTGTGGAATGATGTTTGGAATGATGTGTGGAATGATGCGTGGAATGTTATGTGGTATGTGTTGTGAATTGATGTTTGGAATGATGTGTGGAATGATGTGTGGAATGTTGTGGAATTATGTGTGGAATGCTGCGTGGAATGATGTGTGGAATGTTATGTGGAATGAGGTGTGCAATGATGTTAGGAATGATGCGTGGAATCATGTGTGGAATGATGTGTGGAATGATGTGTGGAATGAGGTGTGAAATGCGGTGTGGGCTGATGTGTGGAATGATGTGTGGAATGATGTGTGGAATGATGTGTGGAATGATGTGTGGAATGAAGTGTAGAATGATGTGTGGAATGATTTTATGAATGATGTGTGGAATGATGTGTGGAATGAGTTGTGGAATGAGGTGTGGAATAATGTGTGGAATGAGGTATGGACTGATGTGTGTAATGATTTGTGGAATGATGTTTGGAATGAGGTGTGGTATGATGTTTGGAATGATGTGTGGAATGATGTGTGGAATGTTGTGGAATGATGTGTGGAATGCTGCATTAAATGATTTTTGGAATGTTATGTGGAATGAGGTGTAGAATGATGTTTGGAATTATGTGCGGAATCATGTGTGGAATGATGTGTGGAATGATGTGTGCAATGAGGTGTGGAATGCGGTATGGACTGATGTGTGGAATGATGCGTGAAATGATGTGTGGAATGATGTGCGGTATGAAGTGTAGAATGATGTGTGGAATGATGTGTTGAATGATGTGTGGAATGACGTGTGGAATGAGTTATGGAATGAGGTATGGAATGATGTGTGGAATGATGTGTGGAATCATGTGTGGAATTAAGTGTAGAATGATGTGTGGAATGAGGTGTGGAATGAGGTGCGGAATGATGTGTGGAATGAGGTGTGGAATGATGTGTGGAATGATGTGTGGAATAATGTCTGGAATGATGTCTGTTGGGATGTGTGTAATTATGTGTGGAATGAGGTGTGGAATATGGTCTGGAATGATGTGTGGAATGTTGTGTGGAATGAGGTGTTAAATGAGTTGTGGAATAATGTGTCGACTGATGTGCATAATGACGTGTGGAATGATGTTTGGAATGAGTTGTGGAATGATGTGTGGAATGAGGTGTGGAATGACATGTGGAATGAAGTGTAGAATGATGTGTGGAATGATGTGATGAATGAATTGTGGAATGATGTGTGGAATGAGTTGTGGAATGAGGTGTGGAATGATCTGTGGAATGATGTGTGGGATGATGTGTGGAATGATGTATGCAATGAAGTTTGGAATTATGTGTTGAATGATGTTTGGAATGTGGTGTGGAATGATGTGTGGAATGATGTGTGGAATGATGTGTGGAATGATGTGTGGAATAACGTGTGGAATGATGTATGGAATGATGTGTGGAATGTTGTGTGGAATGCTGTGTGCAATGTTGTGTGGAATCATATGTGGAATGATGTGTGGAATGATGCCTGGAATGATGTGTGGAATGATGTGTGGAATGATGCGTGGAATGATATGTGGAATGAGGTGTGGAATGAGGTGTGGAATGAGGTGTGGAATGGTGTGTGGAATGATGTGTGAAATGCTGTGTGGAATGATGTGTGTAATTTGGTGTGGAATGAAACGTCAGATGACGTGTCGAATGATGTGTGGAATGAAGAGCGGATAATATTTAAAATGTTGCATGGAATGACGTGTAGAATGAAGTGTGAAATGATGTGTAGAATGAGGTGTGGAATGAGGTGTGGAATGATGTGTACAATGATGTGTGGATTGTTGAGTGGAATGATGTGTGGAATGATTTGTGGAATGATGTTTGGAATGATGTGTGGAATGATGCGTGGAATGTTATGTGGTATGAGGTTTGGAATTATGTGGTGAATCATGTGTGGTATGGTGTGTGGAATGATGTGTGGAAAGAGGTGTGGAATGCGCTATGGACTGATGTGTGGAATGATGTGTGGAATGATGTGTGGAATGATGTGTGGAACGAGGTATGGAATAATGTGTAGAATGATGTGTGGAATGATGTGATGAATGATGTGTGGAATGATGTGTGGAAAGAGTTGTGGAATGAGGTTTGGAATGATGTGTGGAATGAGGTGTGGAATGATGTGTGCAATGATGTGTGGGATGATGTGTGGAATGATGTATGCAATGATGTTTGGAAAGAGGTGTGGAATGCGGTATGGACTGATGAGTGGAATGATGTGTGGAATGATGTGTGGAATGATGTGCGGAATGAAGTGTAGAATGATGTGTGGAATGATGTGTTGAATGATGTGTGGAATGATATGTTGAATGAGTTGTGGAATGATGTGTGGACAGATGTGCATAATGAGGTGTGGAATGATGTGAGGAATGAGTTGTGGAATGATGTGTGCAACGTGGTTTGGAATTATATGTGGAATGAGGTTTGGGATGTGGCGTGGAATGATGTGTAGAATGATGTGTTGAATGAGTTGTGGAATAATGTGTGGACTGATGTGCATAATGACGTGTGGAATGATGTTTGGAATGAGTTGTGGAATGATGTGTGGAAAGTGGTGTGGAATGACATGTGGAATGAAGTGTAGAATCATGTGTGGAATGATGTGATGAATGAATTGTGGAATGATGTGTGGAATGATGTATGAAATGATGTTTGGAATTATGTTTTGAATGATGTTTGGAATGTGATGTGGAATGATGTGTGGAATGATGTGTGGAATGATGTGTGGAGTGATGTGTGGAATGACGTTTGGAATGATGTATGGAATGATGTGTGGAATGTTGTGTGGAATGCTGTGTGCAATGTTGTTTGGAATGATATGTGGAATGATGTGTGGAATGATGCCTGGAATGATGTGTGGAATGATGTGTGGAATGATGCGTGGAATGATATGTGGAATGAGGTGTGGAATGAGGTGTGGAATGAGGTGTGGAATGGTGTGTGGAATGATGTGAGAAATGCTGTGTGGAATGATGTGTGTAATTTGGTGTGGAATGATATGTCAGATGATGTGTCGAATGATGTGTGGAATGAAGAGCGGATAATATTTGGAATGTTGCATGGAATGACGTGTAGAATGAAGTGTGGAATGATGTGTAGAATGAGGTGTGGAATGAGGTGTGGAATGATGTGTGCAATGATGTGTGGATTGTTGAGTGGAATGATGTGTGGAATGATGTGTGGAATGATGTTTGGAATGATGTGTGGTATGATGCGTGGAATGTTATGTGGTATGTGGTGTGAATTGATGTTTGGAATGATGTGTGGAATGATGTGTGGAATGTTGTGGAATTATGTGTGGAATGATGCGTGGAATGATGTGTGGAATGTTGTGTGGAATGAGGTTTGGAATTATGTGGTGAATCATGTGTGGTATGGTGTGTGGAATGATGTGTGGAAAGTGGTGTGGAATGCGGTATGGACTGATGTGTGGAATGATGTGTGGAATGATGTGTGGAATGATGTGTGGAACGAGGTTTGGAATAATGTGTGGAATGATGTGTGGAATGATGTGTGGAATAACATGTGGAATGAAGTGTAGAATGATGTGTGGAATGATGTGATGAATGATGTGTGGAATGATGTGTGGAATGAGTTGTGCAATGAGGTTTGGAATTATGTGTGGAATGAGGTGTGGAATGATCTGTGGAATGATGTGTGGGTTGATGTGTGGAATGATGTATGCAATGATGTTTGAAATGAGGTGTGGAATGCGGTATGGACTGATGAGTGGAATGATGTGTGGAATGATGTGTGGAATGATGTGCGGAATGAAGTGTAGAATGATGTGTGGAATGATGTGTTGAATGATGTGTGGAATGATATGTTGAATGAGTTGTGGAATGATGTGTGGACAGATGTGCATAATGAGGTGTGGAATGATGTGAGTAATGTGTTGTGGAATGATGTGTGCAACGAGGTTTGGAATTATATGTGGAATGATGTTTGGGATGTGTCGTGGAATGATGTGTGGAATGATGTGTTGAATGAGTTGTGGAATTATGTGTGGACTGATGTGCATAATGACTTGTGGAATGATGTTTGGAATGAGTTGTGGAATGATGTGTGGAATGAGGTGTGGAATGACATGTGGCATGAAGTGTAGAATGATGTGTGGAATGATGTGAGGAATGAATTGTGGAATGATGTGTGGAATGAGTTGTGGAATGAGGTTTGGAATGATGTGTGGACTGAGGTGTGGAATGATGTGTGGAATGATGTGTGGGATGATGTGTGGAATGATGTATGCAATGATGTTTGGAATTATGTGTTGAATGATGTTTGGAATGTGGTGTGGAATGATGTGTGGAATGATGTGTGAAATGCTGTGTGGAATGATGTGTGTGATTTGGTGTGGAATGATATGTCAGATGATGTGTCGAATGATGTGTGGAATGAAGAGCGGATAATATTTGGAATGTTGCATGGAATGACGTGTAGAATGAAGTGTGGAATGATGTGTAGAATGAGGTGTGGAATGAGGTGTGGAATGATGTGTGCAATGATGTGTGGATTGTTGAGTGGAATGATGTGAGGAATGATGTGTGGAATGATGTTTGGAATGATGTGTGGTATGATGCGTGGAATGTTATGTGGTATGTGGTGTGAATTGATGTTTGGAATGATGTGTGGAATGATGTGTGGAATGTTGTGGAATTATGTATGGAATGTTGCGTGTAATGACGTGTGGAATGTTGTGTGGAATGAGGTTTGGAATTATGTGGTGAATCATGTGTGGTATGGTGTGTGGAATGTTGTGTGGAAAGAGGTGTGGAATGCGGTATGGACTGATGTGTGGAAAGATGTGTGGAATGATGTTTGGAATGATGTGTGGAATGATGTGTGGAACGAGGTTTGGAATAATGTGTGGAATTATGTGTGGAATGATGTGTGGAATGACATGTGGAATGAAGTGTAGAATGATGTGTGGGATGATGTTTGGAATGATGTGTGGAATGATGTGTGGAACGAGGTTTGGAATAATGTGTGGAATGATGTGTGGAATGATGTGTGGAATGACATGTGGAATGAAGTGTAGAATGATGTGTGGAATGATGTGATGAATGATGTGTGGAATGATGTGTGGAATGAGTTGTGGAATGAGGTTTGGAAAGATGTGTGGAATGAGGTGTGGAATGGTGTGTGGAATGATGTGTGGGATGATGTGTGGAATGATGTATGCAATGATGTTTGGAATGAGGTGTGGAAAGCGGTATGGACTGAGGAGTGGAATGATGTGTGGAATGATGTGTGGAATGATGTGCGGAATGAAGTGTAGAATGATGTGTGGAATGATGTGTTGAATGATGTGTGGAATGATATGTTGAATGAGTTGTGAGATGATGTGTGGACAGATGTGCTTAATGAGGTGTGGAATGATGTGAGGAATGAGTTGTGGAATGATGTGTGGAACGAGGTTTGGAATTATATGTGGAATGAGGTTTGGGATGTGGCGTGGAATGATGTGTGGAATTATGTGTGGAATGTCGTGTGGAATGATATATTGAATGATGTGTGGAAAGTTGTGTGGAATGATGTGTGCAATGCTGTGTGGAATGATATGTGGAATGATGTGTGGAATGATGCCTGTAATGATGCGTGGAATGATACGTGGAATGAGGTGTGGAATGACGTGTGGAATGATGTATGGAATGATGTGTGGAAAGTTGTGTGGAATGATGTGTGCAATGCTGTGTGGAATGATATGTGGAATGATGTGTGGAATGATGCCTGTAATGATGCGTGGAATGATACGTGGAATGAGTTGTGGAAATATTTTTGGAATGATGTGTATAATGATGTGTGGAATGATGTGTGGAATGATTTTTTGAATTATGTGTGGAATGATGTGTGGAATGAGTTGTGGAATGAGGTGTGGAATGAGGTGTGGAATGATTTTTGTCATGATATATGGAAAGATGTGTGGAATGAGGTCTGGAATATGGTGCGGAATGATGTGTGGAATGATGCGTGGAATGATGCGTGAAATGATGTGTGGAATGATGTGTGGAATGATGTGTGGAATGATGTGTGGAATGTTATGTGGAATGATTTTTTGAATTATGTGTGGAATGATGTGTGGAATGAGTTGTGGAATGATGTGTGGAGTGATGTGTGGAATGATGTGTGGAATGATGTGTGGAATGATATGTGGAATGAGGTGTGGAATGAGTTATGGACTGATGAGTGGAATTATGTGTGGAATGATGTGTGGAATGTTGTGGAATGATGTGTGGAATGATGCGTGTAATGATGTGTGGAATGATGTGTGGAATGATGTATGTATTGATGTTTGGAATGATGTGTGGAATGAAGTGTGGAATGATGTGTGAAATGATGTGTGGAATGATGTGTGGAATGATGTGTGGAATGATATGTGGAATGAGGTGTGGAATGAGGTGTGGAATGAGGTTTGGAATGGTGTGTGGAATGATGTGTGAAATGCTGTGTGGAATGATGTGTGGAATATGTTGTGGAATGATATGTCAGATGATGTGTCGAATGATGTGTGGAATGAGGAGTGGATGATATATGGAATGTTGTGTGGAATGATGTGTGGAATGATGTGTGGAATGATGTTTGGAATGATGTGTGGTATGATGCGTGGCATGATATGTGGTATGTGGTGTGAATTGATGTTTGGAATTATTTGTGGAATGATGTGTGGAATGTTGTGGAATTATGTGGGGAATGATGCGTGGAATGATGTGTTGAATGTTATGTGGAATGAGGTGTGGAATGATGTTTGGAATTATGTGGTGAATCATGTGTGGTATGATGTGTGGAATGATGTGTGGAATGAGGTGTGGAATGCGGTATGGACTGATGTGTGGAATGATGTGTGGAATGATGTGTGGAATGATGTGTGGAATGATGTGTGGAATGAGGTGTGGAATGCGGTATGGACTGATGAGTGGAATGATGTGTGGAATGATGTGTGGAATGATGTGCGGAATGAATTGTAGAATGATGTGTGGAATGATGTTTGGAATGAGTTGTGGAATGATGTGTCGAATGATATCTGGACTTCTGTTTGGAATGATGTGCGGAATGATGTCTGGAATGTTGTGTGGAATGATGTGTGGACTGATGTTTTGAATTATGTGTGGAATGATGTGTGGAATGAGTTGTGGAATGAGGTGTGGAATGATTTGTGGAATGAGATATGGAATGATGTGTGGAATGATGTGTGGAATGATGTATGTAATGATGTTTGGAATGAAGTGTGGAATGAAGTGTGGAATGATGTGTGGAATGATGTGTGGAATGATGTGTGGAATGCTGTGTGGAATGATATGTGGAATGAGGTGTGGAATGAGGTATGGACTGATGAGTGGAATGATGTGTGGAATGATGTGTGGAATGTTGTGGAATGATGTGTGGAATGATGCGTGTAATGATGTGTGGAATGTTATGTGGAATGCGGTATGGAATGATGTTTGGAATGATGTGTGGAATCATGTGTGGAATGATGGATGGAATGATGTGTGCAATGATATGTGGAATGAGTTGTGGAATGAAGTTTGGAATGATGTGTGGAATGACGTATGTCATGATGTTTGGAAAGATGTGTGGAATGAGGTCTGGAATATGGTGCGGAATGATGTGTGGAATGTTGCGTGGAATGATGTGTGGAATAGAAACATAGAAACATAGAAAATAGGTGCAGGAGCAGGCCATTCAGCACTTCTAGCCTGCACCGCCATTCAATGAGTTCATGGCTGAACATGAATCTTCAGTACCCCCTTCCTGCTTTCTCGCCATAACCCTTGATCCCCCGAGTAGTAAGGACTTCATCTAACTCCCTTTTGAATATATTTAGTGAATTGGCCTCAACTACTTTCTGTGGTAGATAATTCCATAGGTTCACCACTCTCTGGGTGAAGAAGTTTCTCCTCATCTCGGTCCTAAATGGCTTACCCCTTATCCTCAGACTGCGCTCCCTGGTTCTGGACTTCCCCAACATTGGGAACATTCTTTCTGCATCTAACCTGTCTAAACCCGTCAGAATTTTAAACGTTTCTATGAGGTCCCCTCTCATTCTTCTGAACTCCAGTGAATACAAGCCCAGTTGATCCAATCTTTCTTGATAGGTCAGTCCCGCCATCCCGGGAATCAGTCTGGTGAACCTTCGCTGCACTCCCTCAATATCAAGAATGTCCTTCCTCAAGTTAGGAGACCAAAACTGTACACAATACTCCAGGTGTGGCCTCACCAAGGCCCTGTACAACTGTAGCAACACCTCCCTGCCCCTGTATTCAAATCCCCTCGCTATGAAGGCCAACATGCCATTTGCTTTCTTAACCGCCTGCTGTACCTACATGCTAACCTTCAATGACTGATGTACCATGACACCCAGGTCTCGTTGCACCTTCCCTTTTCCTAATCTGTCACCATTCAGATAATAGTCTGTCTCTCTGTTTTTACCACCAAAGTGGATAACCTCACATTTATCCACATTATACTTCATCTGCCATGCATTTGCCCACTCACCTAACCTATCCAAGTCACTCTGCAGCCTAATAGCATCCTCCTCGCAGCTCACACTGCCACCCAACTTAGTATCATCCGCAAATTTGGAGATACTGCATTTAATCCCCTCGTCTAAATCATTAATGTACAATGTAAACAGCTGGGGCCCCAGCACAGAACCTTGCGGCACTCCACTAGTCACTGCCTGCAATTCTGAAAAGTACCCGTTTACTCCTAGTCTTTGCTTCCTGTCTGACAACCAGTTCTCAATCCACGTCAGCACACTACCCCAAATCCCATGTGCTTGAACTTTGCACATTAATCTCTTGTGTGGGACCTTGTCGAAAGCCTTCTGAAAGTCCAAATATACCACATCAACTGGTTCTCCTTTGTCCACTTTACTGGAAACATCCTCAAAAAATTCCAGAAGATTTGTCAAGCATGATTTCCCTTTCACAAATCCATGCTGACTTGGACCTATCATGTCACCATTTTCCAGATGCACTGCTATGACATCATTAAAATTGATTCCATCATTTTACCCACTACTGATGTCAGGCTGACCGGTCTATAATTCCCTGTTTTCTCTCTCCCTCCTCTTTTAAAAAGTGGGGTTACATTGGCTACCCTCCACTCCATAGGAACTGATCCAGAGTCAATGGAATGTTGGAAAATAACTGTCAATGCATCCGCTATTTCCAAGGCCACCTCCTTAAGTACTCTAGGATGCAGTCCATCAGGCCCTGGGGATTTATCGGCCTTCAATCCCATCAATTTCCCCAACACAATTTCCCGACTAATAAAGATTTCCCTCAGTTCCCCCTCCTTACTAGACCCTCTGACCCCTTTTATATCCGGAAGGTTGTTTGTATCCTCCTTAGTGAATACCGAACCAAAGTACTTGTTCAATTGGTCTGCCATTTCTTTGTTCCCCGTTATGACTTCCCCTGATTCTGACTGCAGGGGACCTACGTTTGTCTTCACCAACCTTTTTCTCTTTACATACCTATAGAAACTTTTGCAATCCGCCTTAATGTTCCCTGCAAGCTTCTTCTCGTACTCCATTTTCCCTGCCCTAAGCAAACCCTTTGTCCTCCTCTGCTGAGTTCTAAATTTCTCCCAGTCCACAGGTTCGCTGCTATTTCTGGCCAAATTGTATGCCACTTCCTTGGCTTTAATACTATGATGTGTGGAATGATATGTGCAATGAGGTGTGCAATGAGGTATGGACTGATGAGTGGAATGATGTGTGGAATGATGTGTAGAATGATGTGTGGAATGATGTGTGGAATGATGTGTGGAATGATGTGTGGAAAGATTTTTTGAATTATGTGTGGAATGATGTGTGGAATGAATTGTGAAATGATGTGTGGAATGAGGTGCGGAATGTGGTATGGACTGATGTGTGGAATGATGTGTGGAATGATGTGTGAAATGATGTGTGGAATGATGTGTGGAATGTTGTATGTAATGATGTTTGGAATGAAGTGTGGAATGAAGTGTGGCATGATGTGTGGAATGATCTGTGGAATGATGTGTGGAATGATGTATGGAATGATATGTGGAATGAGGTGTGGAATGAGGTATGGACTGATGAGTGGAATGATGTGTGGAATGATGTGTGGAATGTTGTGGAATGATGTGTGGAATGATGCGTGGAGTGATGTATGGAATGATGTGTGGAATGATGTGTGGAATGATTTTTTGAATGAGGTGTGGAATGAGTTATGGACTGATGATTGGAATTATGTGTGGAATGATGTGTGGAATGTTGTGGAATGATGTGTGGAATGATGCGTGGAATGATGTGTGGAATGATGTGTGGAATGATGTATGTAATGATGTTTGGAATGATGTGTGGAATGAAGTGTGGAATTATGTGTGGAATGTTGTGTGGAATGATGTGTGGAATGATGTGTGGAATGATATGTGGAATGAGGTGTGGAATGAGGTATGGACTGATGAGTGGAATGATGTGTGGAATGAGGTTTGGACTGATGTCTGGAATGATGTGTGGAATGATGTGTGGAATGATGTGTGGAATGATGTGTGGAATGAGGTGTGGAATGAGGTATGGACTGATGAGTGGAATGAGGTGTGGAATGTGGTATGGACTGATGTGTGGAATGATGTGTGGAATGAAGTGTGAAATGATGTGTGGAATGATGTGTGGAATGTTGTATGTAATGATGTTTGGAATGATGTGTGGAATGATGTGTGGAATGATGTGTGGAATGATATGTGGAATGAGGTGTGGAATGAGGTATGGACTGATGAGTGGAATGATGTGTGGAATGATGTGTGGAATGTTGTGGAATGATGTGTGGAATGATGCGTGGAATGATGTGTGGTATGTTATGTGGAATGAGGTGTAGAATGATGTTTGGAATGATGTGTGGAATGATGTGTGGAATGATGTGTGGAATGATGTGCGGAATGAAGTGTAGAATGATGTGTGGAATGATGTGTTGAATGATGTGTGGCATGAAATGTGGAATGATATGTGGAATGAGTTGTGGAATGAGGTGTGGAATTATGTGTGGAATATGGTGTGGAATGATGTGTGGACCGATGTGTGGAATGATGTGTGGAATGATGTGTGGAATGAGTTGTGGACTCATGAGTGGAATGATGTGTAGAATGACGTGTGGGATGATGTGTGGAATGAGTTGTGGAATGAGGTGCGGATTGATGCGTGGAATGATACGTGGAATGAGGTGTGGAAGGATGTTTGGAATGATGTGTGGAATGAGTTGTGTAATGAGTTGTGGAATGATACGTGGAATGAATTGTGGAATGATGTTTGGAATGATGTGTGGAATGATGTTTGGATTGATGTGTGGAATGATGTATGTAATGATGTTTGGAATGATGTGTGGAATGAAGTGTGGAATGATGTGTGGAATGTTGTGTGGAATGATGTGTGGAATGTTGTGTGGAATGATATGTGGAATGAGTTGTAGAATGAGAAATGGACTGATGTGTGGAATGATGTGTGGAATGATGTGTGGAATGTTGAGGAATGATGTGCGGAATGATGCGTGGAATGATGTGTGGAATGTTATGTGGAATGAGTAGTGGAATGATGTTTGGAATGAGGTATGGACTGATGAGTGGAATGATGTGTGGAATGATGTGTGGAATGTTGTGGAATGATGTGCGGAATGATGCGTGGAATGATGTGTGGAATGTTATGTGGAATGAGGTGTGGAATGATGTTTGGAATGATGTGTGGAATGATTTTTTGAATTATGTGTGGAATAATGTGTGGAATGAGTTGTGGAATGATGTGTGGAATGATGTGTGGAATGATGTGTGGAATGATGTGTGGAATGATGTGTGCAATGAGGTGTGGAATGCGGTATGGACTGATGAGTGGAATGATATGTGGAATGATGTGTGAACTGATATGCGGAATGAAGTGTAGAATGATGTGTGGAATGATGTGTTGAATGATGTGTGGAATGATATGTGGAATGAGTTGTGGAATAACGTTTGGAATGATATGTGGAATGATGTATTTCATGATGTTTGGAAAGATGTGTGGAATGAGGTCTGAAATATGGTGCGGAATGATGTGTGGAATGTTGCGTGGAATGATGTGTGGAATGATGTGTGGAATGATGTGTGGAATGATGTGTGGTATGATGTGTGGAATGATGTGTGGAATGATGTGTGGAATGATTTTTTGAATTATGTGTGGAATAATGTGTGGAATGAGTTGTGGAATGATGTGTGGAATGATGTGTGGAATGATGTGTGGAATGATGTGTGGAATGATATGTGGAATGAGGTGTGGAATGAGTTATGGACTGATGTGTGGAATTATGTGTGGAATGATGTGTGGAATGTTGTGGAATGATGTGTGGAATGATGCGTGGAATGATGAGTGGAATGATGTGTGGAATGAGGTGTGGACTGATGTCTGGAATGATGTGTGGAATGATGTGTGGAATGATGTGTGGAATGATGTATGGAATGAGGTGTGGAATGAGGTATGGACTGATGAGTGGAATGAGGTGTGGAATGTGGTATGGACTGATGTGTGGAATGATGTGTGGAATGTTGTATGTAATGATGTTTGGAATGATGTGTGGAATGAAGTGTGGAATGATGTGTGGAATGATGTGTGGAATGATGTGTGGAATGATGTGTGGAATGATATGTGGAATGAGGTGTGGAATGAGGTATGGACTGATGAGTGGAATGATGTGTGGAATGATGTGTGGAATGTTGTGGAATGATGTGTGGAATGATGTGTGGAATGATGTGTGGAATGTTATGTGGAATGAGGTGTAGAATGATGTTTGGAATGATGTGTGGAATCATATGTGGAATGATGTGTGGAATGATGTGTGCAATGAGGTGTGGAATGCGGTATGGACTGATGAGTGGAATGATGTGTGGAATGATGTGTGGAATGTTGTGGAATGATGTGTGGAATGATGTGTGGAATGATGTGTGGAATGTTGTATGTAATGATGTTTGGAATGATGTGTGGAATGAAGTGTGGAATGATGTGTGGAATGATGTGTGGAATGATGTGTGTAATGATGTGTGGAATGATATGTGGAATGAGGTGTGGAATGGGGTATGGACTGATGAGTGGAATGATGTGTGGAATGATGTGTGGAATGTTGTGGAATGATGTGTGGAATGATGCGTGGAATGATGTGTGGAATGTTATGTGGAATGAGGTGTAGAATGATGTTTGGAATGATGTGTGGAATCATATGTGGAATGATGTGTGGAATGATGTGTGCAATGAGGTGTGGAATGCGGTATGGACTGATGAGTGGAATGATGTGTGGAATGATGTGTGGAATGATGTGCGGAATGAAGAGTAGAATGATGTGTGGAATGATGTGTTGAATGATGTGTGGCATGAAATTTGGAATGATATGTGGAATGAGTTGTGGAATGAGGTGTGGAATTATGTGTGGAATATGGTGTGGAATGATGTGTGGAATGATGTGTGGAATGATGTGTGGAATGATGTGTGGAATGAGTTGTGGACTCATGTGTGGAATGATGTGTAGAATGACGTGTGGAATGATGTGTGGAATGAGTTGTGGAATGATGGTTCAAATGATATATGGAATTATATTTGGAATGATGTGTTGAATAATGTGTGGAATGATGTGTGGAATGAGGTGTGGAATGCGGTATGGACTGATGTGTGGAATGCTGTGTGGAATGATGTGTGGAATGTTGTGGAATGATGTTTGGAATGATGTGTGGAATGATGTGTGGAATTACGTATCGAATGATGTGTGGAATGATGCGTTGAATAATGTGTGGAATGAGTTGTGGAATGAGGTGCGGATTGATGCGTCGAATGATACGTGGAATGAGGTGTGGAATGATGTTTGGAATGATGTGTGGAATGAGTTGTGGAATGAGATGTGGAATGATACGTGGAAGGACTTGTGGAATGATGTTTGGAATGTTGTGTCGAATGATGTTTGGATTGATGTATGGAATGATGTATGTAATGATGTTTGGAATGATGTGTGGAATGAAGTGTGGAATGATGTGTGGAATGATGTGTGGAATGATGTGTGGAATGTTGTGTGGAATGATATGTGGAATGAGTTGTAGAATGAGAAATGGACTGATGTGTGGAATGATGAGTGGAATGATGTGTGGAATGTTGTGGAATGATGTGCGGAATGATGCGTGGAATGATGTGTGGAATGTTATGTGGAATGAGGTGTGGAATGATGTTTGGAATGAGGTATGGACTGATGAGTGGAATGATGTGTGGAATGATGTGTGGAATGTTGTGGAATAATGTGCGGAATGATGCGTGGAATGGTGTGTGGAATGTTATGTGGAATGAGGTGTGGAATGATGTTTGGAATGATGTGTGGAATGATGTGTGGAATGATGTGTGGAATGATGTGTGCAATGAGGTGTGGAATGCGGTATGGACTGATGAGTGGAATGATGTGTGGAATGATGTGTGAAATGATGTGCGGAATGAAGTTTAGAATGATGTGTGGAATGATGTGTTGAATGATGTGTGGAATGATATGTGGAATGAGTTGTGGAATAACGTTTGGAATGATATGTGGAATGATGTATGTCATGATGTTTGGAAAGATGTGTGGAATGAGGTCTGAAATATGGTGCGGAATGATGTGTGGAATGTTGCGTGGAATGATGTGTGGAATGATGTGTGGAATGATGTGTGGAATGATGTGTGGAATGATGTGTGGAATGATGTGTGGAATGAATTTTTGAATTATGTGTGGAATGATGTGTGGAATGAGTTGTGGAATGATGTGTGGAATGATGTGTGGAATGATGTGTGGAATGATGTGTGGAATGATATGTGGAATGAGGTGTGGAATGAGTTATGGACTGATGTGTGGAATCATGTGTGGAATGATGTGTGGAATGTTGTGGAATGATGTGTGGAATGCTGCGTGGAATGATGTGTGGAATGATGTGTGGAATGATATGTGGAATGAGGTGTGGAATGAGGTGTGGACTGATGAGAGGAATGATGTGTGGAATGAGGTGTGGACTGATGTCTGGAATGATGTGTGGAATGACGTGTGGAATGATGTGTGGAATGATATGTGGAATGAGGTGTGGAATGAGGTATGGACTGATGAGTGGAATGAGGTGTGGAATGTGGTATGGACTGATGTGTGGAATGATGTGTGGAATGATGTGTCAAATAATGTGTGTAATGATGTGTGGAATGATGTGTGGAATGATGTGTGGAATGATGTGTGGAATGATATGTGGAATGAGGTGTGGAATGAGGTATGGACTGATGAATGGAATGATGTGTGGAATGTTGTATGGAATGAGGTGTAGAATGATGTTTGGAATGATGTGTGGAATCATGTGTGGAATGATGTGTGGAATGATGTGTGCAATGAGGTGTGGAATGCGGTATGCACTGATGAGTGGAATGATGTGTGGAATGATGTGTGGAATGATGTGCGGAATGAAGTGTAGAATGATGTGTGGAATGATGTGTTGAATGATGTGTGGAATGGTATGTGGAATGATATGTGGAATGAGTTGTGGAATGAGGTGTGGAATTATGTGTGGAATGAGGTATGGAATGATGTGTGGAATGATGTGTGGAATGATGTTTGGAATGATGTGTGGAATGAGGTGTGGAATATGGTGTGGAATGATGTGTGGAATGATGTGTGGAATGATGTGTGGAATGAGTTGTGGATCATGTGTGGAATGATGTGTAGAATGACGTGTGTAATGATGTGTGGAATGAGTTGTGGAATGATGTATCAAATGATATCTGGAATTATATTTGGAATGATGTGTTGAATAACGTGTGGAATGATGTGTGGAATGAGGTGTGGAATGCGGTATCTTCTGATGTGTGGACTGCTGTGTGGAGTGATGTGTGGAATGTTGTGGAATGATGTTTGGAATGATGTGTGGAATGATGTGTGGAATTAAGTATCGAATGATGTGTGGAATGATGCGTTGAATACTGTGTGGAATGAGTTGTGGAATGAGGTGCGGATTGATGCGTGGAATAATACGTGGAATGAGGTGTGGAATGATGTTTGGAATGATGTGTGGAATGAGTTGTGGAATGAGTTGTGGAATGATACGTGGAATGATACGTGGAATGACTTGTGGAATGATGTTTGGAATGATGTGTGAAATGATGTTTGGATTGATGTGTGGAATAATGTTTGTAATGATGTGTGGAATGATGTGTGGAATGAAGTGTGGAATGATGTGTGGAATGATGTGTGGAATGATGTGCGGAATGTTATGGAATGATGTGTGGGATGATGCATGTAATGATGTGTGGAATGTTATGTGGAATGAGGTGTAGAATGATGTTTGGAATAGGGTATGGACTGATGAGTGGAATGATGTGTGGAATGATGTGTGGAATGCTGTGGAATGATGTGTGGAATGATGCGTGGAATGATGTGTGGAATGTTATGTGGAATGAGGTGTGGAATGATGTTTGGAATGATGTTTTGAATCATGTGTGGAATGATGTGTGGAATGATGTGTGCAATGAGGTGTGGAATGCGGTATGCACTGATGAGTGGAATGATGTGTGGAATGATGTGCGGAATGAAGTGTAGAATGATGTGTGGAATGATGTGTTGAATGATGTGTGGAATGATATGTGGAATGAGTTGTGGAATAACATTTGGAATGATATGTGGAATGATGTATGCATGATGTTTGGAAAGATGTGTGGAATGAGGTCTGAAATATGGTGCGGAATGATGTGTGGAATGTTGCGTGGAATGATGTGTGGAATGATGTGTTTAATGAGGTGTGGAATGATGTTTGGAATGATGTGTGGAATGATGTGTGGAATGATGTGTGGAATGATTTTTTGAATTATGTGTGGAATGATGTGTGGAATGAGTTGTGGAATGATGTGTGGAATGATGTGTGGAATGGTGTGTGGAATGATGTGGAATGATGTGTGGAATGATGCGTGGAATGATGTGTGGAATGATGTGTGGAATGATGTATGTAATGATGTTTGGAATGATGTGTGGAACGAAGTGTGGAATTATGTGTGGAATGATGTGTGGAATGATGTGTGGAATGATGTGTGGATTGAAATGTGGAATGAGGTGTGGAATGAGGTATGGACTAATGAGTGGAATGATGTGTGGAATGAGGTGTGGACTGATGTCTGGAATGATGTGTGGAATGATGTGTGGAATGATGTGTGGAATGATATGTGGAATGAGGTGTGGAATGAGGTATGGACTGATGAGTGGAATGAGGTGTGGAATGTGGTATGCGCTGATGTGTGGAATGATGTGTGGAATGTTGTGTGAAATGATGTGTGGAATGATGTGTGGAATGCTGTATGTAATGATGTTTGGAATGATGTGTGGAATGAAATGTGGAATGATGTGTGGAATGATGTGTGGAATGATGTGTGGAATGATGTGTGGAATGATATGTGGAATGAGGTGTTGAATGAGGTATGGACTGATTAGTGGAATGATGTGTGGAATGATGTGTGGAATGTTGTGGAATGATGTGTGGAATGATGCGTGGAATGATGTGTGGAATGTTATGTGGAATGAGGTGTAGAATGATGTTTGCAATGATGTGTGGAATGTTGTGTGGAATGAGGTGTAGAATGATGTGTGGAATGATGTGTTGAATGATGTGTGGAATGGTATGTGGAATGATATGTGGAATGAGTTGTGGAATGAGGTGTGCAATGTGGTGTGGAATGCGGTATGGACTGATGAGTGGAATGATGTGTGGAATGATGTGTGGAATGATGTGCGGAATGAAGTGTAGAATGATGTGTGGAATGATGTGTTGAATGATGTGTGGAATGGTATGTGGAATGATATGTGGAATGAGTTGTGGAATGAGGTGTGGGATTATGTGTGGAATGAGGTATGGAATGATGTGTGGAATGATGTGTGGAATGATGTTTGGAATGATGTGTGGAATGAGGTGTGGAATATGAAGTGGAATGATGTGTGGAATGATGTGTGGAATGATGTGTGGAATGATGTGTTGACTCATGTGTGGAATGATGTGTAGAATGACGTGTGGAATGATGTGTGGAATGAGTTGTGGAATGATGTATCAAATGATATCTGGAATTATATTTGGAATGATGTGTTGAATAATGTGTGGAATGATGTGTGGAATGAGGTGTGGAATGCGGAATGGACTGATGTGTGGAATGCTGTGTGGAGTGATGTGTGGAATGTTGTGGAATGATGTTTGGAATGATGTGTGGAATGTTGTGGAATGATGTTTGGAATGATGTGTGGAATGATGTGTGGAATTAAGTATCCAATGATGTGTGGAATGATGCGTTGAATAATGTGTGGAATGAGTTGTGGAATGAGGTGCGGAGTGATGCGTGGAATGACTTGTGGAATGATGTTTGGAATTATGTGTGGAATGATGTTTGAATTGATGTGTGGAATGATGTATGTAATGATGTTTGGAATGATGTGTGGAATGAAGTGTGGAATGATGTGTGGAATGATGTGTGGAATGTTGTGTGGAATGATATGTGGAATGAGTTGTAGAATGAGATATGGACTGATGTGTGGAATGATGTGTGGAATGATGTGTGGAATGTTATGGAATGATGTATGGAATGATGCATGTAATGGTGTGTGGAATGTTATGTGGAATGAGGTGATGAATGATGTTTGGAATGATGTGTGGAATCATGTGTGGAATGATGTGTGGAATGATGTGTGGAATGATGGGTGGGATTAAGTGTAGAATGATGTGTGGAATGATGTGTTGAATAATGTGTGGAATGAGTTGTGGAATGAGATGCGGAATGATGTGTGGAATGAGGTGTGGAATGATGTGTGGAATGATGTGTGGAATGTTGTCTGGAATGATGTATGTAATGGTGTGTGGAATTACGTGTGGAATGTGGTGTGGAATAATGTGTGGAATGATGTGTGGAATGTTATGTGGAATGAGGTGTGGAATGATGTTTGGAATGATGTATGGAATCATGTGTGGAATGATGTGTGGAATGATGTGTGCAATGAGGTGTGGAATGCGGTATGGACAGATGAGTGGAATGATGTGTGGAATGATGTGTGGAATGATGTGTGGAATGATATGTGGAATGATATGTGGAATGAGGTGTGGAATGAGTTATGGACTGATGAGTGGAATTATGTGTGGAATGATGTGTGGAATGTTGTGGAATGATGTGTGGAATGATGCGTGGAATGATGGGTGGAATGATGTGTGGAATGATGTATGTAATGATGTTTGGAATTATGTGTGGAATGAAGTGTGGAATTATGTGTGGAATGATGTGTGGAATGATGTGTGGAATGATGTGTGGAATGCTATGTGGAATGAGGTGTGCAATGAGGTATGGACTGATGAGTGGAATGATGTGTGGAATGAGGTGTGGACTGATGTCTGGAATGATGTGTGGAATGATGTGTGGAATGATGTGTGGAATGATGTGTGGAATGATGTGTGGAATGAGGTGTGGAATGAGGTATGGACTGATGAGTGGAATGATGTGTGGAATGATATGTGGAATGAGGTGTGGAATGAGGTATGGACTGATGAGTGGAATGATGTGTGGAATGATGTGTGGAATGTTGTGGAATGATGTGTGGAATGATGTGGGGAATGATGTGTGGAATGATATGTGGAATGAGGTGTGGAATGAGGTATGGACTGATGAGTGGAATGATGTGTGGAATGATTTGTGGAATGTTGTGGAATGATGTGTGGAATGATGCGTGGAATGATGTGTGGAATGTTACGTGGAATGAGGTGTAGAATGATGTTTGGAATGATGTGTGGAATGATGTGTGGAATGATGTGTGGAATGATGTGTGCAATGAGGTGTGGATGCGGTATGGACTGATGAGTGGAATGATGTGTGGAATGATGTGCGGAATGAAGTGTAAAATGTTGTGTGGAATGATGTGTTGAATGATGTGTGGAATGATATGTGGAATGATATGTGGAATGAATTGTGGAATGATGTTTGGAATTATGTGTGGAATGAGGTTTGGAATGTGGTGTGGAATGATGTGCGGAATGATGTATGGAATGACGTGTGGAATGATGTATGGAATGATGTGTGGAATGCTGTGTGGAATGATATGTGGAATGATGTGTAGAATGATGTGTGGAATGATGCGTATAATGATACGTGGAATGAGTTGTGGAATGAGGTGTGCAATGTGGTGTGGAATGCGGTATGGACTGATGAGTGGAATGATGTGTGGAATGATGTGTGGAATGATGTGCGGAATGAAGTGTAGAATGATGTGTGGAATGATGTGTTGAATGATGTGTGGAATGGTATGTGGAATGATATGTGGAATGAGTTGTGGAATGAGGTGTGGGATTATGTGTGGAATGAGGTATGGAATGATGTGTGGAATGATGTGTGGAATGATGTTTGGAATGATGTGTGGAATGAGGTGTGGAATATGAAGTGGAATGATGTGTGGAATGATGTGTGGAATGATGTGTGGAATGATGTGTTGACTCATGTGTGGAATGATGTGTAGAATGACGTGTGGAATGATGTGTGGAATGAGTTGTGGAATGATGTATCAAATGATATCTGGAATTATATTTGGAATGATGTGTTGAATAATGTGTGGAATGATGTGTGGAATGAGGTGTGGAATGCGGAATGGACTGATGTGTGGAATGCTGTGTGGAGTGATGTGTGGAATGTTGTGGAATGATGTTTGGAATGATGTGTGGAATGTTGTGGAATGATGTTTGGAATGATGTGTGGAATGATGTGTGGAATTAAGTATCCAATGATGTGTGGAATGATGCGTTGAATAATGTGTGGAATGAGTTGTGGAATGAGGTGCGGAGTGATGCGTGGAATGACTTGTGGAATGATGTTTGGAATTATGTGTGGAATGATGTTTGAATTGATGTGTGGAATGATGTATGTAATGATGTTTGGAATGATGTGTGGAATGAAGTGTGGAATGATGTGTGGAATGATGTGTGGAATGTTGTGTGGAATGATATGTGGAATGAGTTGTAGAATGAGATATGGACTGATGTGTGGAATGATGTGTGGAATGATGTGTGGAATGTTATGGAATGATGTATGGAATGATGCATGTAATGGTGTGTGGAATGTTATGTGGAATGAGGTGATGAATGATGTTTGGAATGATGTGTGGAATCATGTGTGGAATGATGTGTGGAATGATGTGTGGAATGATGGGTGGGATTAAGTGTAGAATGATGTGTGGAATGATGTGTTGAATAATGTGTGGAATGAGTTGTGGAATGAGATGCGGAATGATGTGTGGAATGAGGTGTGGAATGATGTGTGGAATGATGTGTGGAATGTTGTCTGGAATGATGTATGTAATGGTGTGTGGAATTACGTGTGGAATGTGGTGTGGAATAATGTGTGGAATGATGTGTGGAATGTTATGTGGAATGAGGTGTGGAATGATGTTTGGAATGATGTATGGAATCATGTGTGGAATGATGTGTGGAATGATGTGTGCAATGAGGTGTGGAATGCGGTATGGACAGATGAGTGGAATGATGTGTGGAATGATGTGTGGAATGATGTGTGGAATGATATGTGGAATGATATGTGGAATGAGGTGTGGAATGAGTTATGGACTGATGAGTGGAATTATGTGTGGAATGATGTGTGGAATGTTGTGGAATGATGTGTGGAATGATGCGTGGAATGATGGGTGGAATGATGTGTGGAATGATGTATGTAATGATGTTTGGAATTATGTGTGGAATGAAGTGTGGAATTATGTGTGGAATGATGTGTGGAATGATGTGTGGAATGATGTGTGGAATGCTATGTGGAATGAGGTGTGCAATGAGGTATGGACTGATGAGTGGAATGATGTGTGGAATGAGGTGTGGACTGATGTCTGGAATGATGTGTGGAATGATGTGTGGAATGATGTGTGGAATGATGTGTGGAATGATGTGTGGAATGAGGTGTGGAATGAGGTATGGACTGATGAGTGGAATGATGTGTGGAATGATATGTGGAATGAGGTGTGGAATGAGGTATGGACTGATGAGTGGAATGATGTGTGGAATGATGTGTGGAATGTTGTGGAATGATGTGTGGAATGATGTGGGGAATGATGTGTGGAATGATATGTGGAATGAGGTGTGGAATGAGGTATGGACTGATGAGTGGAATGATGTGTGGAATGATTTGTGGAATGTTGTGGAATGATGTGTGGAATGATGCGTGGAATGATGTGTGGAATGTTACGTGGAATGAGGTGTAGAATGATGTTTGGAATGATGTGTGGAATGATGTGTGGAATGATGTGTGGAATGATGTGTGCAATGAGGTGTGGATGCGGTATGGACTGATGAGTGGAATGATGTGTGGAATGATGTGCGGAATGAAGTGTAAAATGTTGTGTGGAATGATGTGTTGAATGATGTGTGGAATGATATGTGGAATGATATGTGGAATGAATTGTGGAATGATGTTTGGAATTATGTGTGGAATGAGGTTTGGAATGTGGTGTGGAATGATGTGCGGAATGATGTATGGAATGACGTGTGGAATGATGTATGGAATGATGTGTGGAATGCTGTGTGGAATGATATGTGGAATGATGTGTAGAATGATGTGTGGAATGATGCGTATAATGATACGTGGAATGAGGTGTGGAATGATGTTTGGAATGATGTGTGGAATGATGTGTGGAATGATGCGTGGAATGATATGTGGAATGAGGTGTGGAATGAGGTGTGGAATGGTGTGTGGAATGATGTGTGAAATGCTGTGTGGAATGATGTGTGGAATGAGGTGTGGAATGATATGTCAGATGATGTGTCGAATGATGTGTGGAATGAGGAGTGGATGATATTTGGAAAGTTGTGTGGAATGTTGTGTGGAATGATGTGTAGAATGATTTTTGGAATGATGTGTGGATTGATGCGTGGAATGAGATGTGGAATGAGGTGTGGAATGAGGTGTGGAATGAGGTGTGGAATTAGGTGTGGAATGATGTGTGAAATGCTGTGTGGAATGATATGTGGAATGAGGTGTGGAATGATATTTCAGATGATGTGTCGAATGATGTGTGGAATGAGGAGTGGATGATATTTGAACTGTTGTTTGGAATGATGTGTGGAATGATGTGAGGAATGATGCGTGGAATGTGATGTGGTATGTGGTGTGAATTGATGTTTGGAATGATGTGTGGAATGATGTGTGGAATGTTGTGGAATTATGTGTGGAATGATGCGTGGAATGATGTGTGGAATGCTATGTGGAATGAGCTGTGGATGATGATTGGAATAATGTGTGGAATGATGTGTGGTATGATGTGTGGAATGATGTGTGGAATGATGTGTGGAATGTTGTATGGACTGATGTGTGGAATGATGTGTGGAATGAAGTGTGGTATGATTTGTGGAATGATGTGTGGAATGAGTTGTGGAATGAGGTGTGGAATTATGTGTGGAATGAGGTATGGAATGATGTGTGGAATGATGTGTGGAATGATGTTTGGAATGATGTGTGGAATGATGCATGTAATAATGTTTGGAAAGATATGTGGAATGAGGTGTGGAATATGGTGTGGAATGATGTTTGGAATGATGTGTGGAATGATGTGTGGAATGAGTTGTGGACTCATGTGTGGAATGATGTATAGAATGACGTGTGGAATGATGTGTGGAATGAGTTGTGGAATGATGTATCAAATGATATCTGGAATTATATTTGGAATGATGTGTTGAATAATGTGTGGAATGACGTGTGGAATGAGGTGTGGAATGCGGTATGGACTGATGTGTGGAATGCTGTGTGGAGTGATGTGTGGAATGTTGTGGAATGATGTTTGGAATGATGTGTGGAATGATGTGTGGAATTAAGTATAGAATGATGTGTGGAATGATGCGTTGAATAATGTGTGGAATGAGTTGTGGAATGAGGTGCGGATTGATGCGTGGAATGATACGTGGAATGAGGTGTGGAATGATGTTTGGAATGATGTGTGGAATGATACGTGGAATGAGTTGTGGAATGATACGTGGAATGACTTGTGGAATGATGTTTGGAATGATGTGTGGAATGATGTGTGGAATGATGCGTGGAATGATATGTGGAATGAGTTGTGGAATGAGGTGCGGAATGATGTGTGGAATAGGTGTGGAATGATGTGTGGAATGACGTGTGGAATGATGTATGTAATGATGTTTTGAATTATGTGTGGAATGAGGTGTGGAATATGGTGTGGAATGATGTGTGGAATGAGGTGCGGAATGATGTGTGGAATGATGTGTGAAATGAGTTGTGGAATAATGTGTGGAATGATGTGCAGAATGACGTGTGGAATGATGTGTGGAATGAGTTGTGGAATGATGTGTGGAATGAGGTTTGGAATGCTGTGTGGAATGATGTGTGGAATGCGTTGTGGAATGACATGTGGAATGAAGTGTAGAATGATGTGTGGAATGATGTGTTGAATGATGTGTGGAATGATGTGTGGAATGAGGTGTGGAATGATGTGTGGAATGATCTTTGGGATGATGTGTGGAATGATGTATGCAATGATGTTTGGAATTATGTGTGGAATGAGGTTTGGAATGTGGTGTGGAATGATGTGCGGAATGATGTGTGGATTGCTGTGTAGAATGATATGTGGAATGATGTGTAGAATGATGTGTGGAATGATGCGTATAATGATACAAGGAATGAGGTGTGGAATGATGTTTGGAATGATGTGTGGAATGATGTGTGGAATAATGCGTGGAATGATATGTGGAATGAGGTGTGGAATGAAGTGTGGAATGGTGTATGGGATGATGTGTGAAATGCTGTGTGGAATGATGTGTGGAATGAGGTGTGGAATTATATGTCAGATGATGTGTCGAATGATGTGTGGAATGAGGAGTGGATGATATTTGGAAAGTTGTGTGGAATGTTGTGTGGAATGATGTGTAGAATGATTTTTGGAATGATGTATGGATTGATGCGTGGAATGAGATGTGGAATGAGGTGTGGAATGAGGTGTGGAATTGTGTGTGGAATGATGTGTGAAATGCTGTGTGGAATGATGTGTGGAATGAGGTGTGGAATGATATTTCAGATGATGTGTCGAATGATGTGTGGAATGATTGGTGGATGTTATTTGAAATGTTGTTTGGAATGATGTGTGGAATGATGTGAGGAATGATGCGTGGAATGTGATGTGGTATGTGGTGTGAATTGATGTTTGGAATGATGTGTGGAATGATGTGTGGAATGTTGTGGAATTATGTGTGGAATGATGCGAGGAATGATGTGTGGAATGCGATGTGGAATGAGCTGTGGATGATGATTGGAATAATGTGTGGAATGATGTGTGGTATGATGTGTGGAATAATGTGTGGAATGATGTGTGGAATGTTGTATGGACTGATGTATGGAATGATGTGTGGAATGAAGTGTGGTATGATTTGTGGAATGATGTGTGGAATGAAGTGTAGAATGATGTGTGGAATGATTTTTTGATTGATGTGTGGAATGATGTGCAGAATGAGTTGTGGAATGAGGTGTGGAATGATGTGTGGAATGAGGGATGGAATGATGTGTGGAATGATATGTGGAATGATGTTTGGATTGATGTGTGGAATGTTGTATCTAATGATGTTTGGAATGATGTGTGGAATGAAGTGTGGAATGATCTGTAGAATGATGTGACGAATGATGTGTAGAATTATGTTGTGTATTATGATGTGTGGAATGAAATGTAGAACGATTTGTAGAATGATGTGTCGAATGATGTTGTTTAGACTGATGTGAAGAATGATGCGAGAATGATTTGTAGAATGATGTTGTGTAGAATGATGTGTAGAATAATGTGTGGATTGATGAGTAGAATGATGTGCAGAATGATATTGTGTAGAATGGTGTGTCGAATAATGTAAAGAATGATGTGTAGAATGCTGTTAAGAATGATGTTGTGTGGAATGATGTGTAGAATGAATTGCAGAATGATGTGTTGAATGATGTTGCGTAGAATGCTGTGTAGAATGAGGGTGTGTGGAAAGATGTGTCGAATGATGTTGTTTAGAAAGATGTGTCGAATGATGTGTAGAATGATATGTAGAATGATGTGTAGAATGGTGTGTAGAATGATGTTGTGTAGAATGACGTGTAGAATGATGTGTAGAATGATTTATAGAATGATGTGTAGAATGATGTTATGTAGAATGATGTGTAGAATGATATGCATTATGATTTGTATAATTATATTGTTTAGAATAATGTTTAGAATGAAGTTGTATAGAATGATGTGTAGAATGATACGTAAAATGAAGTGTAGAATGATGCTGTTTAGAATGATGTGTAGAATGATTTGTAGAATGATGTGTAGAATGATGTTTAGAATGATGTTGTGTCGAATGATATGTAGAATGATGTGTAGAATGATGTGTAGAATGATGTATGGAATGATGTGTAGAATGATGTGTAGAGTGATTTGTAGAATGTTGTGTAAAATGATGTGTCGAATGATTTGCAGAATGATGTGGCAAATGACTTGTGGAATGATGTTGTGTAGAATGATGTGTAGAATGATGTTTAGAATGATGTGCAGAATGATGTGTAGAATGATGTGTAGAATGATGTTGTTAGAATGCTCTGTAGAATGATGTGTGGAATGAAGTGTAGAATGATGTGTCGAATGATATGTAGAGTGATGTTGTGCAGAATGATGTGTAGAATGAAGTGCAGAATGTAGAATGATGTGTAGAATGATGTTTCGAGTGATGTTGTGTAGAATGATGTGTAAAATGACGTGTAGAATGAAGTGTAGAATGATGTGTAGAATGAGGTTTCAGAATGATGTGTAGAGTGATGTGTAGAATGATGTTGTGTGGAATTATGTGCAGATTGATGTGTGGAATGATGTGTGGAATGATGTGTAGAATGATGTTGTGTACTATGATGTGTAGAATGATGTGTATAAAGATGTGTGGTATGATGTGTAGAATGAAGTGTAGAATGAAGTGTAGAATGATGTGTAGAATGACGTTTTTGAATGATGTGTAGAATGATGTTTAGAATGATGTGTTTAATGATGTTGTGTAGAATGATATGCAGACTGATGTGTGGAATGATATTGTATAGAATGATATCGTTTAGAATGATGTGTAGAATGATGTGTAGAATGATGTGTAGAATGATGTTGTGTAGAATGATATGTAGAATGATGTGTAGAATGTTATTGTGAAGAATGATATCGTTTAGAATGATGTGTAGAATGATGTGTAGAATGATGTGTAGAATGATGCGCAGAGTGATCTGTAGAATGATGTGTAGAATGATGTGTAGAATGATGCATAGAGTAATGTGTCGAATGATGTGTAGAATGATGTTGTGTGGTATGATGTGCTGAATGATGTGAGAATGATATGTAGATTGATGTTGTATAGAATGATGTGCAGAATGATGTGTAGAATGATGATTAGAATGATGTGTAGAATGATGTGCAGAATTAAGATTAGAATGATGTTGTTTAGAATGATATGCAGAATTATGATTAGAATGATGTTGTTTAGAATGATGTGTAGAATGATGTGTAGAATGATGCATAGAGTAATGTGTCGAATGATGTGTAGAATGATGTTGTGTGGTATGATGTGCTGAATGATGTGAGAATGATATGTAGATTGATGTTGTATAGAATGATGTGCAGAATGATGTGTAGAATGATGATTAGAATGATGTGTAGAATGATGTGCAGAATTAAGATTAGAATGATGTTGTTTAGAATGATATGCAGAATTATGATTAGAATGATGTTGTTTAGAATGATGTGTAGAATGATGTGTAGAATGATGATTTGAATGATGTGTAGAATGATGTGCAGAATTATGATTAGAATGATGTTGTTTAGAATGATGTGTAGAATGATGTGCAGAATGATGTGTAGAATGATGCTGAGAGTGATGTGTCGAATGATGTGTAGAATGATGTTTTGTAGTATGATGTGTTGAATGATGTGAGAATGATATGTAGAGTGATGTTGTGTAAATTGAAGTGTAGAATGATGTGTAGAATGAAGTGTAGAATGATGTGCAGAATGATGTTTTAGAATGATTTGTAGAGTGATGTTTAGAATAATGTGCAGAATGCTGTTGTGCAGAATGATGTGTAGAATAATGTGTGGAATGATGTGTAGAAATATGTTCTTTAGAATGATGTGTAGAATGATGTGTAGAGTGATTTGTAGAATGTTATGTAACATGAAGTGTAGAATGATTTGCAAAATGACGTGTCGACTGACGTGTGGAATGCTGTGTGTAGAATGATGTGTCGAATGATGTGTGGAATGATGTTGTGTAGTATGATTTGTTGAATGAAATGTGGAACGATGTGTAGAATGATGTGTCGAATGATGTGCAGAATGATGTGCAAAATGATGTTGTTCAGAATGATGTGAGGAATGATGTGAGAATGATTTGTCGAATGATGTTGTGTAGAATGATGTGTAGAATGATGTGTAGATTGATGTGTAGAATGATGTGTGGATTGATGTGTAGAATGATGTGCAGAATGATGTTGTAGAGAATGGTGTGTCGAATAATGTAAAGAATGATGTGTAGAATGCTGTTAAGAATTATGTTGTGTAGAATGATGTGTAGAATGATGTGCAGAATGATGCGTAGAATGATGTTTCGAAGAATGATATGTAGAATGAAGTTGTGTGGAAAGATGTGTCGAATGATGTTGTTTAGAATGATGTGTAGAATGATGTGTATAATGATGTGTAGAATGACGTGCAAAGTGATGTGTAGAATGATGTGTAGATTGATGTGTAGAGTGATTTGTAGAATGATGTGTAGAGTGATGTTGTGTAGAATGATGTGTCGAATGATGTGTAGAATGACGAGGAGAATGATGTGTAGAATGATGTGTAGAGTGACTTGTAGAATGTTGTGTAAAATGATGTGTAGAATGATTTGCAGAATGATGTGTCGACTGACGTGTGGAATGATGTGTGTACAATGATGTGTCGAATGATGTGTGGAATGATGTTTTGTAGTATGATGTGTAGAATGAAATGTAGAACGATGTGTAGAATGATGTGTCGAATGATGTGTAGAATTATGTTTTGTAGAATGGTGTGTAAAATTATGTTTTGAATAATGTGTAGAAAGATGTGTAGAATGATGTGAGAATGATGTGTAAATTGAAGTTGTGTAGAATGATGTGTAAATTGAAGTTGTGTTGAATGATGTGTAAATTGAAGTTGTGTAGAATGATGTGTAGAATGATGTGTAGAAATATGTTGTATAGAATGATGCGTAGAATGATGTGTAGAATGATGTTTAGAATGATGTTGTGTAGAATGATGTGCAGAATGATGTGTAGAATGATGTGTAGAATGAAGTGTAGAAAAATGTGAGAATGATGTGTAAATTGAAGTTAGAAACATAGAAACATAGAAAATAGGTGCAGGAGTAGGCCATTCGGCCCTTCTAGCCTGCACCGCCATTCAATGACTTCATGGATGAACATTCAACTTCAGTACCCCATTCCTGCTTTCTCACCATACCCCTTGATTCCCCTAGTAGTAAGGACTTCATCTAACTCCTTTTTGAATATATTTAGTGAATTGGCCTCAACAACTTTCTGTGGTAGAGAATTCCACAGGTTCACCACTCTCTGGGTGAAGAAATTCCTCCTCATCTCGGTCCTAAATGGCTTCCCCCTTATCCTTAGACTGTGTCCCCTGGTTCTGGACTTCCCCAACATTGGGAACATTCTTCCTGCATCTAACCTGTCTAACCCCGTCAGAGTTTTAAACGTTTCTATGAGGTCCCCTCTCATTCGTCTGAACTCCAGTGAATACAAGCCCAGTTGATCCAGTCTTTCTTGATAGGTCAGTCCCGCCATCCCGGGAATCAGTCTGGTGAACCTTCGCTGCACTCCCTCAATAGCAAGAATGTCCTTCCTCAGGTAAGGAGACCAAAACTGTACACAATACTCCAGGTGTGGCCTCACCAAGGCCCTGTACAATTGTAGCAACACCTCCCTGCCCTTGTACTCAAATCCCCTCGCTATGAAGGCCAACATGCTATTTGCTTTCTTAACCGCCTGCTGTACCTGCATGCCAACCTTCAATGACTGATGTACCATGACACCCAGGTCTCTTTGCACCTGCCCTTTTGTAGAATGATGTGTAGAATGATGTGTAGAAAGAGGTTGTGTAGAATGATGTGTAGAATGATGTGTAGAATGATGTTTGGAATGATGTTGTGTAGAATGATGTGCAGAATGATGTGTAGAATGATGTGTAGAATGATGTGTAGAATGAAGTGTAGAATGATGTATTGAATGATGTGTAGAATAAAGTGTAGAATGATGTGTAGAATGATATGTAGAGTGATGTTGTGTAGAATGATGAGACAAATGATGTGTAGAATGATTTTGTGAAGTATGATGTGTCGAATGATGTGTAGAATGATGTGTAGAATGATGTGTGGAATCATGTGCAGAGTTATGTTGTGTAGAATGATGTGTAGAATCATGTGTAGAATGATGAGTCGAATGATGTTGTGTAGAACGATGTGTAGAATGATGTGTCGAATGATGTGTCGAATGATGTATAGATTGATGTTGTGTAGTATGATGTGTAGAATGATGTGTAGAATGATGTCTAGAATTATGTGTGGAATGATGTGCAGAATGATGTGTAGAATAATGTGTGAAATGATGTGTAGTATGATGTGTAGAATTATATGCTGAATGATGTGTAGAATGATGTGAAGAATGATGTTGTTTAGAATGATGTGAAGAATGATGCGTAGAATGATGTGCAGATTGATGCGTAGAATGATGTGTAGAATGACGTGTAGAGTGATGTTGTGGAATGACGTGTTGCATGATGTGTAGAATGATGTGTAGAATGATGTGCTGAATGATGTGTAGAATGATGTTGTGTAGAATGACGTGTAGAATGATGTGTAAAGTGATGTTGTGTAGAATGATGTGTAGAATGAGGTGTAGAATGACGAATAGAATGATGTGTAGAATGATGTGGTGAATGATGATGTTTCGAATGATATGTCGAATGATGACGTTTAGACGATGTGTGGAATTATGTGTAGAGTGATGTGCAGAATGATGTGTAGAATAATGTGTCGAATGTTGTGTAGAATGATGTGTCGAATGATGTGTAGAATGATGTTGTGTAGTATGATGTGTAGAATGATGTGTGGAATGATGTGGAGAATGATATGCAGAATTATGTTGTGTATTATGATGTGTAGAATGATGTGAGAATGATTTGTAGAATGATGCTGTGTAGAATGATGTGTGGAATGATGTGTAGAATGATGTGTAGAATGATGTGTAGAATGATGTGTAGAATGAAGTGTAGAATGATGTGTAGAATGATGTGTAGAGTGATGTTATGTCGAATGATGTGTAGAATGATATGCAGAATGATGTGTAGAATGATGTGAAGAATGGTGTTGTGTAGACTGATGTGTAGAATGTTGCGTAGAATCACGTGTAGAATGAAGTTTTGTAGAATGATGTGTAAAATGATATGTAGAATAATATGTAGAAAGATATGTAGAATGATGTGAGAATGATGTGTAAATTGAAGTTGTGTAGAATGATGTGTAGAATGAAGTGTAGAATGATGTGCAGAATGATGTTTTAGAATGATGTGTAGAGTGATGTTTAGAATAATGTGCAGAACGCTGTTTTGTAGAATGATGTGCAGAATGATGTGTGGAATGATGTGTAGAAAGATGTTCTTTAGAATGATGTGTGGAATGATGTATAGAATGATGTGTAGAATGATGCGTAGAATGAAGTGTAGAATGATGCTGTTTGGAATGATGTGTAGAATGATGTGTAGAATGATGTGTTGAATGATGTTTAGAATGATGATGTGTCGAATGATGTGTAAAATGATATGCAGAATGACGTGTAGAATGATGTGTAGAATGATGTTTAGAATGATGTGTAGAAGCATGTGTAGAATGAAGTGTAGAATGATGTTTAGAATGATGTGCAGAGTGATGTTTTGTAGAATAATGTGTAAAATGCCGTGTAGAATGATGTGTAGCTTGATGTGTAGAATGATGTGTAGAATGATGTAATGTAGAATGATGTGTAGCATGATATGCATAATGAAGTGTAGAATGATATTGTGTCGAATGATGAGCAGAATGAAGTTGTATAGAATGATGTGTAGAATGAAGCGTAGAATGATGTTGTTTAGAATGTTCTGTCGAATGATGTGTGGAATGATGTGCGAATGATGTGTCTAAAGATGTTGTGTAGAATGATGTGTAGAATGATGTTTAGAATGACGTGCAGAATGATATGTAGAATGATGTGGAGAATGATGTTGTTAGAATGATGTGTAGAATGATGTTTAGAATGATGTGTAGAATGATGTGTGGAATGAAGTGTAGAATGATGTGTAAAATGATATGTAAAGTGATGTTGTGTAGAATGTGTAGAATGATGTGTAGAATGAAGTGCAGAATGATGTTTTAGAATTATGTGTAGAGTGATGTTTAGAATAATGTGCAGAATGCTGTTATGCAGAATGATGTGTAGAATGATGTGTGAAATGATGTGTAGAATGATGTGTCGAGTGATTTGTAGAATGTTGTGCAAAATGATGTGTAGAATGATTTGCAGAATGATGTGTGTAATGAAGTGTAGAATGAAGTGTAGAATGATATGTAACGTGATGTTGTGCAGAATGAGGTGTAGAATGATGTGTAGAGTGATGTTTAGAATAATGTGCAGAATGCTGTTGTTAGAATAATGTGTAGAATGATGTTTAGAATAATTTGTAGAATGATGTGCGGAATGAAGTGGATAATGATGTGTAGAATGATATCTAAAGTGATGTTGTGTATAATGAGGTGTAGAATGATGTGTAGAATGAAGTGCAGAATGATGTGTAGAATGATGTTTTAGAATGCTGTGTAGAATTATGTTTAGAATGATATGTAGAATGATGTGTAGAATGATGTTCTGTAGAATTATATGTAGAATGATGTGTAGAATGATGTTGTATAGAATTATGTAGTTTAGAATGATGTGTAGAATGATGTGTAGAATGATGCGCAGAGTGATATGTAGAATGATGTGTTGAATGATGTGTAGAATGATGCATAGAGTAATGTGTCGAATGATGTGTGGAATGATGTTGTGTAGTATGATGTGCTGAATGATGTGAGAATGATATGTAGATTGATGTCGTGTGGAATGATGTGTAGAATGATGTGATAATGATAAGTAGATTGATGTTGTGTAGAATGATGTGCAGAATGCTGTGTAGAATGATGATTAGAATGATGTGTAGAATGATTTGCAGAATTATGATTAGAATGATGTTGTTTAGAATGATGTGTAGAATGATGTGTAGACTGATGTGGAGAATGATGCGTAGAGTGATACGTAGAATGATGTGCAGAATGATGTGTAGAATGATGCTTAGGTTGATGTGTCGAATGATGTGTAGAATGATGTTGTGTGGAATGATGTGAGAATGCTGTTGTGTATAATGATGTTTAGAATTATGTTTAGAATGATGTGTGGAATGGTGGGGCATGATGTTGTTTAGAATGATGTGTAGAATGATGTATGGAATGATGTGTAGAATGGTGTGTAGAATGATGTTGTTTAGAATGTTGTGTCGAATGATGTGTAGAATGACGTGCAGAATAATGAGTAGAAACATGTGTAGAATGATGCGAGATTGATGTGCAAATTGATGTTTTGTAGAATGATCTGTAGAATGATGTGTAGAATGATGTTTAGAATGATGTTGTGTAGACTGATGTGTAAAATGATGTGCATAATGATATGTGGAACGATGAGTAGATGCTTTACAGAATGATGCGCAGAATGGAGTGTAGAAGGTTATGTAGAATGATGTGCAGAATGATGTGTAGAATGATGTGTCGAATGATGTGTAGAGTGATGTTGTGTAGAATGATGTGTAGAATAATGTGCAGCAAGAAATGTAGAAGGATGTGTAGAATTAAGTTTTAGAAGGATGTGTAGAATGATGTTTAGAATGATGTGTAAAATTATGTGTCGAATGATGTGTAGAATGATGTGTAGTATGATGTGTAGAATGATGTGTAAAATTATGTGTGGAATGATGTGTAGAATGATGTGCAGAATGATGTTGTGTAGAATGCTGTGTCGGATGATGTGCAGAATGATGTGTAGATTGATGTTGTGTAGAATAATGTGTAGAAAGATGTGTGGAATGACGTGTAGAATGATGTTGTTTACAATGATGTGTAGAATGATGTGTAGAGTGATGTGTGGATGATGTGTAAAATGATGTGTAGAGTGATGTTGTGTAAAATGATGTGTAGAATGATGTGTAGAATGTTGTGTAGAATGGTGTGAAGAATAATGTGTAAAATGATGTGTCGAATGATGTGTAGAATGATGTTGTGTAGAATGATGTGTAGAATGTTGTGTAGAATGGTGTGTAGAATAATGTGTAGAATGATGTGTAGAATGATGTTGTCTAGAACATTGTGCAGAATGATGTGCAGAATAATGAGTAGAAAGATGTGTAAAATGATGTGAGAATGATGTGTAAATAAATGTTGTGTAGAATGTGGTGTAGAATGATGTGTAGAATGATGTGTAGGATGATGTTGTATAGAATTATGTGTAGAATGATGTGTAGAATGATATGTAGAATGATGTGTAGAATGATTTGCAGAATGATGTGCAGAATGGTGTGTAGAAGGATATGTAGAATGATGTGCAGATTAATGTGTAGAATGATGCGTCGAATGACGTGTAGAACAATGTGCAGAATGATGTTGTGTAGAATGATGTGGAGAATGATGTGCAGAATGAAGTGTAGAATGATGCGTAGAATGAAGTTTTAGAATGATGTGTAGAATGATGTTTAGAATGATGTGTATAATGATGTTGTGTAGAATGATATGTAGAATGATGTGTCGATATATGTGTGCAATGAGGTGTGGAATGAGGTGTGGAATGATGTGTGGAATGAGATGTGGAATGACGTGTGGAATGATGTGTTGAATGATGTGTGGAATGAGGAGTGGAATGAGGTGTGGAATGATGTGTGGAATGAGATGTGGAATGAGGTGTGGAATGATATTTGGAATGATGTGTGGAATGAGGTGTGGATTGATGTGTGGAATGATGTATGCAATGAAATGTGGCATGCTGTGTGGAATGATGTGTGGAATGATGTGTGGAATGATTTGTAGAATTATGTGTGGAATGATTTGTAGAATTATATGTGGAATTATGGACTGAATGAATTGTGGAATGATGTGCAGAATGAGGTGAGGAATGATGTGTGTAATGAAGTGTGGAATGATGTATGCAATGATGTGTCGAATGATATCAAGAATGATGTGTGGAATAATGTATGGAATGATGTTTGGAATGATGTGTGGAATGATGCGTAGAATTTTAGGTGAAATGACGTGTGGAATGATGTTTGGAATGATGTGTGGAATGATGTTTTGAATGACGTGTGGAATGATGTGTGGAATGAGGAATGGAATGATGTATGGACTGATGTGTGGAATGATGTGTGGATTGATGTGTGGAATGATGTGTGGAATATTGTGGAATGATGTGTGGAAAGCTATGTGGAATGATGTGTGGAATGATGCGTGGAATGAGATGTGGAATGAGGAGTGGAATGATGTGTGGGATTATGTGTGGAATCATATGAGGAATGATGTGTGGACTGATGTGGAATGATGTGTGAATGAGTTGTGGAATGAGGTGTGGAACGATGTGTGGAATGATGTGTGGGATGTGGTGTGGAATGATGTTTTGAATGATGTGTAGAATGAAGTGTGGAATGATGTGTGGAATGATGTGTAGAATGAGTTGTGGAATGAGGTGCGGAATTTGGTGTGGAATAATATGTGGAATGATGTGTGCAATGATATGTGGAATAATATTTGGAATGAAGTGTGGAATGATATGTGGAATGAGGTGTGGAATGAGATGTGGAAAGAGGTGTGGAATGATGTGTGGAATGATGTGTGGAATGCTGTGTGGAATAAAGTGTGGAATGATATGTGGATTGATGTGTGGAATGATGCATGGAATGACGCGCGGAATGACTGTAGAATGGCGTATGGAATGCTGTGTGGAATGATGTGTGGAATGAAGTGTGGAAAGATGTGTGGAATGAGGTGTGGAATGATGAGTGGAATGATGTGTGGAATGTTGTGTGGAATGATGTGTGGAATGATCTGTGGGACGAGGTGTGGAATGAGGTGTGGAATGATGCGTGGAATGATGTGTGGAATGATATGAGAAATGATGTATTGAATGATGTGTGGAATGAAATGTGGAATGAGGGGTGGATGATATTTGGAATGTTGTTTGGAATGATGCGTGGATTGATGTGTGTAGTGATGTGTGGAATGTTATGGGATAATGTGTGGAATGATATGTGGAATGTTGTGTGGAAAGATGTGTTGAATGATCTGTGGAAAGAGGAGTGAAATGAGGAGTGGAATGATGTGTTAAATGATGTGTGGAATGAGGTGTGGAATGCTATTTGGAATGATGTGTAGAATGAAGTGTGGAATGATGTGTTGAATGATGTGTGGAATGATGTGTGGAATGAGTTGTGGAATGAGGTGCGGAATGTGGTGTGGAATGATGTGTGGAATGATGTGTGGAATGGTGTGTGGAATGATGTGTGGAATGAGTTGTGTAATGAGGTATGGAATGAGGTGTGGAATGATGTGTGGAATGAGGTGTGGAATGATGTGTGGAATGAGGTGTGGAATGATGTGTGGAATGTTGTGTTGAATGACGTGTGGAATGATGTTTGGAATGATTTGTGGAATGATATTTGGAATGATGTCTGGAATGATATGTGGAATGATGTGTGGAATGATGTGTGTAACGATGCGTGGAATGAGGTTGGAATGATCTGAGGAATGAGGTGTGGAATGATGTGTGGAATGTTGTGTGTTGTGATGTGTGGAATGAGGTGTGGAATGATGTGTGGAATGATGTATGGAATGATGTGTGGAATGAGATGTGGAATGTTGCATGGAATGATATGTGGAATGAGGTATGGAATGATTTTCGGAATGCTGTGTGGAATGATGTGTGGAATGAGGTGTTGAATGATGTATTGAATGATGTGTGCAATCATGTGCGCAATGCTGTGTGGAATGATGTGTGGAATGATGTGTGGAATTATATGTGGAATGATGTATTGAATGATGTGTGGAATGATCTGTGGAATGAGGTGAGGAATGATGTGTGGAATGAAGTGTGGAATTATGTGTGGAATTATGTGTCGAATGATATCTGGAAAGATGTGTGGAATGATGTGTGGAATGTTATGTGGAATGAGGTGTGGAATGATGTTTAGAATGATGATTCGAATGATGTGTGAATGATGTGTGGAATGATGTCTGGAATGATTTTGGAATGATGTGTGGAAGGATATGTGGAAAGAGGTGTGGAATGAGATGTGGAATGAGGTGTGGAATGATGTGTGGAATGATGTATGCAATGATGTGTGAATGATATCAAGTATGATGTGTCTATTAATGTATGGAATGATGTTTGGAATGATGTGTGGAATGATGCGTGGAATTTTAGGCGAAATCACGTGTGGACTGATGTGTGGAATGATGTGTGGATTGATGTGTGGATTGATGTGTGGAATATTGTGGAATGATGTGTGGACAGCTATGTGGAATGATGTGTGGAATGTTGCGTGGAATGATATGTGGAATGAGGAGTGGAATGATGTGTGGGATTATGTGTGGAATCATATAAGGAATGATGTGTGGATTGATGTGTGGAATGATGTGTGAATGAGTTGTGGAATGAGGTGTGGAACGATGTGTGGAATGATGTGTGGAATGTGGTGTGGAATGATGTTTTGAATGATGTGTAGAATGAAGTGTGGAATGATGTGTGGATTGATGCGTAGAATGAGTTGTGGAATGAGGTGCGGAATGTGGTGTGGAATGATATGTGGAATGATGTGTGCAATGATATGTGAAATGATTTTTGGAATGATGTGTGGAATGATATGTGGAATGAGGTGTAAAATGAGATGTGGAATGAGGTGTGGAATGATGTGTGGAATGCTGTGTGGAATAAAGTGTGGAATGATATGTGGAATGATGTGTGGAATGATGTATGCAATGACACATGGAATGACTGTGGAATGGTGTATGGACTGCTGTGTGGAATGATGTGTGGAATGAAGTGTGGAAAGATGTGTGGAATGAGGTGTGGAATGATGTGTGAATGATGTGTGGAATGTTGTGTGGAATGATATGTGGAATGATCTGTGGAACGAGGTGTGGAATGAGGTGTGGAATGATGCGTGGAATGATGTGTGGAATGATATGAGAAATTATGTATTGAATGATGTGTGGAATGAAATGTGGAATGATGGGTGGATGATATTTGGAATGTTGTTTGGAATGATGTGTGGATTGATGTGTGTAGTGAAGTGTGGAATGTTATGGAATAATGTGTGGAATGATATGTGGAATAATGTATTGAATAATGTGTGGAATGAAGTGTGGAATGAGGGGAGGAATGATGTGTGGAATGAAGTGTGGAATGAAGTGTGGAAAGATGTGTGGAATGAGGTGTGGAATGATGTGTGGAACGTGGTGTGGAATGATGTTTTGAATGATGTGTAGAATGAAGTGTGGAATGATGTGTGGATTGATGCGTAGAATGAGTTGTGGAATGAGGTGCGGAATGTGGTGTGGAGTGATATGTGGAATGATGTGTACAATGATACGTGGAATGATTTTTGGAATGATGTGTGGAATGATATGTGGAATGAGGTGTGGAATGAGATGTGGAATGAGGTGTGGAATGATGTGTGGAATGATGTGTGGAATGCTGTGTGGAATAAAGTGTGGAATGATATGTGGCATGATGTGTGGAATGATGTATGGAATGACACATGGAATGACTGTGGAATGGTGTATGGACTGCTGTGTGGAATGTTGTGTGGAATGAAGTGTGGAAAGATGTGTGGAATTAGGTGTGGATGATGTGTGGAATGATGTGTGGAATGTTGTGTGGATTGATATGTGAAATGATCTGTGGAACGAGGTGTGGAATGAAGTGTGGAATGATGCGTGGAATGATGTGTGGATTGATGTGTGTAGTGATGTGTGGAATGTTATGGAATAATGTGTGGAATGATATGTGGAATGATGTATTGAATGATGTGTGGAATGAAGTGTGGAATGTGGTGAGGAATGATGTGCGGAATGAAGTGTGGAATGAGGTGAGGAATGATGTGTCGAATGAAGTGTGGAATGGTGTGTTGAAAGTTGTGTGGAAAGATGAGTGGAATGATCTGTGGAAAGAGGAGTGGAATGAGGTGTGGAATGATGTGTTAAATGATGTGTGGAATGAGATGTGGAATGATGTGTGGAATGATGTGTAGCATGAAGTTGTGTCGATTGAAGTGTAGAATGATCTGTAGAATGAAGTGTATAATGAGGTGCATAATGAAGTGTAGAATAATGTGCAGAATGATGTGTAGAATGATGTGTAGAATGATGAGTAGAATGACGTGGAGAATGATGTGTAGAATGATGTGCAGAATGATGTGTACAATGATGTGTCGAATGATGTTTGGAATGATATGACGAATGATGTGCAGAATGATGTGTAGAATGATGTTGTGTCGAATGGTGTGTAGAATGATGTGTAAAATAATATGTAGAATGATGTATAGAATGATGTTGTTTCGATTGAAGTGTCGAATGATGTGTAGAATGATCAGTAGAATGATATATAGAATGATGTGTAGAATGATGTGTAGAATGATGTGTCGAATGAAGTTGTGCAGAAAGATGTGTAGAATGATGTGCAGAATGATATGTCGAATTGATGTGTAGAATGATGTGTAGAATGATGTGTAGAATAATGCTGTGTAGAATGACGTGTAGAATGATGTGTAAAATGATGATGTGTAGAATGATGTTGTGTGTAATGATGTGTTGAACGATCTGTAGAATGATGTGTAGTATAATGTGCAGAATGTTGTTTAGAATTATGAGTATAATGACGTGTGGAATGATATCTAGACTGAGGTGTAGAATGACGTGTAGAATTATATATAGAATGATGTGTTGAATGATGTGAAGCATGATGTGTAGAATGATGTGTAGAATGATGTGTAGAATGATGTGTAGAATAATGTTGTGTAAAATGATGTGTAGCATGATGTGCAAAATGATGTGCAGAATGATGTGTAGAATGATGTGTAGAATTATGTGTAGAATGATGTGTAGAATGATGTGTAGAATGATGTTTAGAATGATGTGTAGAATGATGTTGTGTAAAATGATCAGTTGAAAGATGTGTAGAATGATGTGTAGAATGATGTGTAGAATAATGTTGTGTAGAATGATGTGTCGAATGAAGTTATGTGGAATGATGTGTAGAATGATGTGTAGAATGATGTGTAGAATGCTGTGTAGAATGACGTGCAGAATGAAGAGTAGAATGATGTTGTGAAGAATGATGTGTAGAATGTTGTGTAGAATGATGTGTGGAATGATGTATGGAATGATATGTTGAATGATGTGCAGAATGATGTGCAGAATAATGTTGTGTAGATTGCTCTGTAGAATGATGTGCAGAAAAATGTTGTGCATCATGTCGTGTAGAATGATGTTTAGAATGATGTTGTGTCAACTGATGTTGTGTGGAATGATGTGCAGAATGCTCTGTAGAATGATGAGTAGAATGATGGTGTGTAGAATGATGTTCAGAATAATTTGCAGAATGATCAGTGGAATGATGTATAGAATGACGTGTAGAATGTTGTGCAGAATGAAGTGTTGACTGATCTGTCGAAAGATGTGTAGAATGATGTGTAGAATGGTGTGTAGAATGATGTGTAGAATGATGTTTTGTAGAATGATGTTTACAATGATGTGCAGAATGATCAGTAGAATGATGTACAGAATGACGTGTAGAATGGTGTAGAATAATGTTATGTCGAATGATGTGTCGAATGAAGTTGTGTTTAATGACGTGTCGAATGATGTGTAGAATGCTGTGTAGAATGACGTGTAGAATGATGTGAGGAATTATGTTGTATAGAATGATGTATAGAATGATGTATAGAATGATGTGTCGAATGATGCATGGAATGATATGTAGAATGATGTGCAGAATGATGTGTAGTATCATATTGCGTAGAATGCTGTGCAGATTGATGTGTAGAATAATGTTGTGTAGAATGATGTGTAGAATGATGTTGTGTGGAATGATGTACAGAATGATGTGTAGAAAGATGTGTAGAATAATGTTGTGTAGAATGACGTATAGAATGATGTGCAGAATGATGTTGTGCAGAATGATGTTGTGTGGAATGATGTGTTGAATGATCTGTAGAATGATGTGCAGAATGATGAACAGAATGAAGTTGTGTCGAATGATTTGTATAATGATGTGCAGAATGATATGCCGAATGAAGTGTAGAATGATGATGTGTAGAATGATGTTGTGTAGAATGATGGGTAGAATGCGGTGTAGAATGATGTGTAGAATGATGTGTAGAATGATATGTAGAATGATCAGTAGAATGATATGTGGAATGATGTGTCGAATAATGCTTGTAGAATGATGCGCCAAAAAAGTTGTGTAGAATGATGTGTCGAATGTATGTAGAATGATGTGTAGAATGTTGTGTACAATGATGTGTAGAATGAAGTGTAGAATTATGTGTAGAATGATGTGTAGAATGAAGTGTAGAATGAAGTGTAGAATGATGTTGTTCAGAACCATGTGTACATTGATGTGTAGAATGACGTGGAGAATGATGTGCAGAATGATGTGCAGAATGATGTGTAGGATGAGGTGCAGAATGATGTGTGGAATGATGTGTAGAATGATGTGTAGAATGATGTGTAGAATGATGTGTAGAATAATGTTGTGTCGAATGATTTTTAAAATGATGTGTAGAATGATCAGTCGAATGATGTATAGAATGATGTGTAGAATGATATGTAGAATAATGTTGTGCAGAATGATGTGTCGAATGGAGGTGTGCAGAATGATGTGTAGAATAATGTGCAGAATAATGTGTCGAATGATGTGTCGAATAATGTGTAGAATGATGTTGTGTGGAATGACGTGTAGAATGATGTGTAGAATATTGTTGTGTAGAATTATGTTGTGTGGAATGATGTGTATAATAATGTGTAGAATGTTGTGTCGAATTATGTGTAGAATGATGTGTAGAATGGTCAGTAGAATGATCAGTAGAATGATGTATAGAATGTTGTGTAGATGATGTGTAAAATAATGTTGTGTAGAATGAGGTGTCGAATAATGTGCAGAATGATGTTGTGCAGAATGATGTGTCGAATGATATGTAGAATGAAGTGCAGAATGTTGTGTAGAATGATGTGTAGAATGATGTGTAGAATGAGGTGTCGAATGATGTGTAGAATGATGTGTAGAATGATGTGTAGAATGATGTGTACAAGGTTGTGCAGAATGATATGTAGAATGATGTGTAGAATGATGTGCAGAATGCCGTGTACAATGATGTGCAGAACGAAGTATAGACTGATGTGTCGAATGATGTGCAGAATGATGTGTAGAATGCTGTGTAGAATGTTGTGTAGAATGATGTTTAGAATGATGTGTCGAATAATGTGCAGAATGATGTTGTGTAGAATGATGTGCAGAATGATATGTAGAATGATGTGTAGAATGATGTGTAGAATGAGGTGTAGAATGATGTGTAGAATTATGTGTAGAATGATGTGTAGAATGATGTGTAGAATGATGTGTACAATGATGTGCAGAATGATATGTAGAATGATGTGTAGAATGATGTGCAGAATGCTGTGTAAAATGATGTGCAGAATGAAGTATAGACTGATGTGTCGAATGATGTGTAGAATGCTGTGTAGAATGTTGTGTAGAATGATGTTTAGAATAATGTGCAGAATGATCAGCAGAATGATGTATAGAATGATGTGTAGAATGGTGTAGAATAATGTTGTGTCGAATGATGTGTCGAATGAAGTTGTGTAGAATGATGTGTCGACTGATGTGTAGAATGATGTGTAGAATACTGTGCAGAATGACGTGTAGAATGCTGTGTAGAACGATGTGTCGAATGATGTATGGAATGATATGTAGAATTATGTGCAGAATGATGTTTAGAATGATGTTGTGTAGCATGCTGTGTAAAATGATGTGTAGAATAATGTTGTGTAGAATGATGTGTCGAATGAAGTTGTGTCGAATGATATGTAGAATTATGTGCAGAATGATATGTCGATTGATGTGTAGAATGATGTGTCGAATGATGTGCAGAATGATGTGTAGAATGTTGTGTCGAATGATGTGTGGAATGATGTGTAGAATGATGTGTAGAATGATGTTGTGTAGAATGATGTGTAGAATGATGTGTATAATGAAGTGTGGAATGATGTGTGGAATGAATTGTGGAATGATGTGTCGAATGATATCTGGAATTATGTTTGGAATGATGTCTGGAATGATGTGTGGAATGATGTGTGGAATGAGGTGTGGAATGCGGTATGGACTGATGTGTGGAATGCTGTGTGGAATGATGTGTGGAATGTTGTGGAATGATGTTTGGAATGATGTGAGGAATGATGTGTGGAATTAAGTGTATAATGATGTGTGGAATGATGTGTTGAATAATGTGTTGAATAATGTGTGGAATGAGTTGTGGAATGAGGTGCGGAATGATGTGTGGAATGAGGTGTGGAATGATGTGTGGAATGATGTGTGGAATGATGTGTGGAATGATGTACGTAATGATGTTTGGAATGATATGTGGAATGAAGTGTGGAATGATGTGAGGAATGATGTGTGGAATGAGTTGTGGAATCATGTGTGGAATGATGTGTAGAATGACGTGTGGAATGATCTGTGGAATGCTGTGTGGAATGATGTGTGGAATGTTGTGGAATGATGTTTGGAATGATGTGTGGAATGATGTGCGGAAGTAAGTGTAGAATGATGTTTGGAATGATGTGTTGAATAATGTGTGGAATGAGTTGTGGAATGAGGTGCGGAATGATGTGTGGAATGAGGTGTGGAATGATGTGTGGAATGATGTGTGGAATGATGTTTGCAATGATGTGTGGAATGAGTTGTGTAATAAAGTGTGGAATGATGTGCAGAATGACGTGTGGAATGATTAGTGGAATGAGTGGTGGAATGATGTGTGGAATGAGTTTTGGAATGATGTGTGGAATGATGTGTGGAATGAGGTGTGGGATGACATGTGGAATGAAGTGTAGAATGATGTGTGGAATGATGTGTTGAATGATGTGTGGAATGATGTGTGGAATGAGTTGTGGGATGAGGTTTGGAATGATGTTTGGAATGATGTGTGGAATGAGGTGTGGAATGATGTGTGGAATGATGTGTGGGATGATGTGTGGAATGATGTATGCAATGATGTTTGGAATTCTGTGTGGAATGAGGTTTGGAATGTGGTGTGGAATGATGTGTGGAATGATGTGTGGAATGACGTGTGGAATGATGCATGGAATGATGTGTGGAATGTTAGGTGGAATGCTGTGTGGAATGATATGAGGAATGATGTGTGGAATGATGTGTGGAATGATGTGTGGAATGATGTGCGGAATGATGTGTGGAATGATGCGTGGAATAATATGTGGAATGTGGTATGGAATGAGGTGTGGAATGAGGTGTAGAATGGTGTGTGGAATGATGTGTGAAATGCTGTGTGGAATGAGGTTTGGAATGTGGTGTGGAATGATGTGTGGAATGATGTGTGGAATGACGTGTGGAATGATGCATGGAATGATGTGTGGAATGTTAGGTGGAATGCTGTGTGGAATGATATGAGGAATGATGTGTGGAATGATGTGTCGAATGATGTGTGGAATGAGGAGTGGATGATATTTGGAATGTTGTGTGGAATGATGTGTGTAATGATGTGTGGAATGATGTGTAGAATGAGGTGTGAAATGATGTGTGGAATGATGTGTGCAATGATATGTGGATTGTTGAGTGGAATGATGTGTGATATGATGTGTGGAATGATGTTTGGAATGATGTGTGGAATGATGCGTGGAATGTTATGTGGTATGTGTTGTGAATTGATGTTTGGAATGATGTGTGGAATGATGTGTGGAATGTTGTGGAATTATGTGTGGAATGATGCGTGGAATGATGTGTGGAATGTTATTGGAATGAGGTGTGGAATGATGTTTGAAATGATGTGTTCAATCATGTGTGGAATGTTGTGTGGAATGATGTGTGGAATGAGGTGTGGAATGCGGTATGGACTGATGTGTGGAATGATGTGTGGAATGATGTGTGGAATGATGTGTGGAATGAAGTGTAGAATATTGTGTGGAATGATTTTTTGAATGATGTGTGGAATGAGTTGCGGAATGAGGTGTGGAATGATGTGTGGAATGAGGTATGGAATGATGTGTGGAATGATGTGTGGAATGATGTGTGGAATGATGTGTGGAATGATGTGTGGAATGATATGTGGAATGAGTTGTCGAATGAGGTATGGACTGATGTATGGAATGATGTGTGGAATGATGTGTGGAATGTTGTGGAATGATGTGTGGAATGATGCATGTAATGATGTGTGGAATGTTATGTGGAATGAGGTGTAGAATGATGTTTGGAATGATGTGTGGAATCATGTGTGGAATGATGTGCGGAATGATGTGTGCAATGAGGTGTGGAATGCGGTATGGACTGATGTGTGGAATGATGTGTGGAATGATGTGTGGAATGACGTGCGGAATGAAGTGCAGAATGATGTGCGGAATGATGTGTTGAATGATGTGTGGAATGATGTGTGGAATGAGTTATGGAATGATGTATGGAATGATGTGTGGAATGATGTGTGGAAAGATGTGTGGAATTAAGTGTAGAATGATGTGTGGAATGATGTGTTGAATAATGTGTGGAATGAGTTCTGGAATGAGGTGCGGACTGATGTGTGGAATGAGGTGTGGAATGATGTGTGGAATGATGTGTGGAATAATGTCTGGAATGATGTATGTTATGATGTTTGTAATTATGTGTGGAATGAGGTGTGGAATATGGTGTGGAATGATGTGTGGAATGATATGTTCAATGATGTGTGGAATGATGTGTTGAATGAGTTGTGGAATAATGTGTGGACTGATGTGCATAATGACGTGTGGAATGATGTGTGAAATGAAGTGTGGAATGACATGTGGAATTAAGATAAAATGATGTGTGGAATGATGTGATGAATGAGGTGTGAAATGATATGTGGAATGATGTGTGGGATGATGTGTGGAATGATGTATGCAATGATGTTTGGAATTATGTGTGGAATGAGGTTTGGAATGTGGTGTGGAATGATGTGTGGAATGATGTGTGGAATGATGTGTGGAATAATGTGTGGAATGGCGTTTGGAATGATGTATGGAATGAAGTGTGGAATGTTGTGTGGAATGCTGTGTACAATGCTGTGTGGAATGATATGTGGAATCATGTGTGGAATGATGCCTGGAATGATGTGTGGAATGATGCGTGGAATGATTTGTGGAATGATGTGTGGTATGAGGAGTGGATAATATTTGGAATGTTGTGTGTAATGATGTGTGCAATGATATGTGGAATGATGTGTGCAGTGATGTGTGGATTGTTGAGGGAATGATGTGTGATATGATGTGTGGAATGATGTGTGGAATGATGTATGTAATGATGTTTGGAATAATGTGTGGAATGAAGTGCGGAATTATGTGTGGAATGATGTGTGGAATGATATGTGGAATGAGGTGTGGAATGAGGTATGGACTGATGAGTGGAATGATGTGTGGAATGAGGTGTGGACTGATGTCTGGAATGATGTGTGGAATGATGTGTGGAATGTTGCGTGGAATGATATGTGGAATGAGGTGTGGAATGAGGTATGGACTGATGAGTGGAATGAGGTGTGGAATGTGGTATGGACTGATGTGTGGAATGATGTGTGGAATGATGTGTGAAATGATGTGTGGAATGATGTGTGGAATGCTGTATGTAATGATGTTTGGAATGATGTGTGGAATGAAGTGTGGAATGAGGTGTGGAATGAGGTATGGACTGATGAGTGGAATGATGTGTGGAATAATGTGTGGAATGTTGTGGAATGATGTGTGGAATGATGCGTGGAATGATGTGTGGAATGTTATGAGGAATGAGGTGTAGAATGATGTTTGGAATGATGTGTGGAATCATGTGTGGAATGATGTGTGGAATGATGTGTGCAATGAGGTGTGGAATGCGGTATGGAATGATGAGTGGAATGATGTGTGGAATAATGTGTGGAATGATGTGCGGAATGAAGTGTAGAATGATGTGTGGAATGATGTGTTGAATGATGTGTGGAATGGTATGTGGAATGATATGTGAAATGAGTTGTGGAATTTTGTGTGGAATGAGGTATGGAATGATGTGTGGAATGATGTGTGGAATGATGTTTGGAATGACGTGTGGAATGAGGTGTGGAATATGGTGTGGAATGATGTGTGGAATGATGTGTGGAATGATGTGTGGAATGAGTTGTGGACTCATGTGTGGAATGATGTGTAGAATGACGTGTGGAATGATGTGTGGAATGAGTTGTGGAATGATGTATCAAATGATATGTGGAATTATATTTGGAATGATGTGTTGAATAATGTGTGGAATGATGTGTGGAATGAGGTGTGGAATGCGGTATGGACTGATGTGTGGAATGCTGTGTGGAGTGATGTGTGGAATGTTGTGGAATGATGTTTGGAATGATGTGTGGAATGATGTGTGGAATTAAGTATCGAATGATGTGTGGAATGATGCGTTGAATAATGTGTGGAATGAGTTGTGGAATGAGGTGCGGATTGATGCGTGGAATGATACATGGAATGAGGTGTGGAATGATGTTTGGAATGATGTGTGGAATGAGTTGTGGAATGAGTTGTGGAATGATACGTGGAATGACTTGTGGAATGATGTTTGGAATGATGTGTGGAATGATGTTTGGATTTATGTGTGGAATGATGTATGTAATGATGTTTGGAATGATGTGTGGAATGAAGTGTGGAATGATGTGTGGAATGATGTGTGGAATGATGTGTGGAATGTTGTGTGGAATGATATGTGGAATGAGTTGTAGAATGAGATATGGACTGATGTGTGGAATGATGTGTGGAATGATGTGTGGAATGTTATGGAATGATGTGTGGGATGATGCATGTAATGATGTGTGGAATGATGTGTGGAATGTTGTGGAATGATGTGTGGAATTATGCGTGGAATGATGTGTGGAATGTTATGTGGAATGAGGTGTGGAATGATGTTTGGAATGATGTGTGGAATCATGTGTGGAATGATGTGTGGAATGATGTGTGCAATGAGGTGTGGAATGCGGTATGGACTGATGAGTGGAATGATGTGTGGAATGATGCGTGGAATGATGTGTTGAATGATGTGTGGAATGATATGTGGAATGAGTTGTGGAATGACGTTTGGAATGGTGTGTGGAATGATGTATGTCATGATGTTTGGAAAGATGTGTGGAATGAGGTCTGGAATATGGTGCGGAATGATGTGTGGAATGTTGCGTGGAATGATGTGTGGAATGATGTGTGGAATGATGTGTGGAATGATGTGTGTAATGATGTGTGGAATGATGTGTGGAATGATGGGTGGAATGATTTTTTGAATTATGTGTGGAATGATGTGTGGAATGAGTTGTGGAATGATGTGTGGAATGATGTGTGGAATGATGTGTGGAATGATGTGTGGAATGATATGTGGAATGAGGTGTGGAATGAGTTATGGACTGATGAGTGGAATTATGTGTGGAATGATGTGTGGAATATTGTGGAATGATGTGTGGAATGATGCGTGGAATGATGTGTGGAATGATGTGTGGAATGATGTGTGGAATGATGTTTGGATAGAAGTGTGGAATGATTTGAGCAATGTGGTGTGGAATGAGGTATGGACAGTTGAGTGGAATGATGTGTGGAATGAGGTGTGGACTGATGTCTGGAATGATGTGTGGAATGATGTGTGGAATGATGTGTGGAATGATATGTGGAACAAGGTGGGGAATGAGGTATGTGCTGATGAGTGGAATGATGTGTGGAATGATGTGTGAAATGATGTGTGGAATGATGTGTGGACTGCTGTATGTAATGATGTTTGGAATGATGTGTGGAATGAAGTGTGGAATGATGTGTGGAATGATATGTGGAATGAGGTGTGGAATGAGGTATGGACTGATGAGTGGAATGATGTGTGGAATGATGTGTGAAATGATGTGTGGAATGAAGTGTGGAATGATGCATGGAATGATGTGTGGAATGAGGTGTGGATGATGTCTGGAATGATGTGTGGAATGATGTGTGGAATGATATGTGGAACGAGGTGTGTATGAGGTATGGACTGATGAGTGGAATGATGTGTGGAATGATGTGTGAAATGATGTGTGGAATGATGTGTGGAATGCTGTATGTAATGATGTTTGGAATGATGTGTGGAATGAAGTGTGGAATGACGTGTGGAATGATGTATGGAATGATGTGTGGAATGATGTGTGGAATGATGTGTGGAATGATATGTGGAATGAGGTGCGGAATGAGGTATGGACTGATGAGTGGAATGATGTGTGGAAGGATGTGTGGAATGTTGTGGAATGATGTGTGGATTGATGTGTGGAATGATGTGTGGAATGATATGTGGAACGAGGTGTGGAATGATGTATGGACTGATGAGTGGAATGAGGTGTGGAATGAGGTATGGACTGATGTGTGGAATGATGTGTGGAATGCTGTATGTAATGATGTTTGGAATGATGTGTGGAATGAAGTGTGGAATGATGCATGGAATGATGTGTGGAATGAGGTGTGGACTGATGTCTGGAATGATGTGTGGAATGATGTGTGGAATGATATGTGGAACGAGGTGTGGATGAGGTATGGACTGATGAGTGGAATGATGTGTGGAATGATGTGTGAAATGATGTGTGGAATGATGTGTGGAATGCTGTATGTAATGATGTTTGGAATGATGTGTGGAATGAAGTGTGGAATGATGTGTGGAATGATATGTGGAATGAGGTGTGGAATGAGGTATGGACTGATGAGTGGAATGATGTGTGGAATGATGTGTGGAATGTTGTGGAATGTTGTGAGGAATGATGCGTGGAATGATGTGTGTAATGTTATGTGGAATGTGGTGCAGAATGATGTTTGGAATGATGTGTGGAATCATGTGTGGAATGAGGTGTGGAATGATGTGTGCAATGAGGTGTGGAATGCGGTATGGACTGATGAGTGGAATGATGTGTGGAATGATGTGTGGAATGATGTGCGGAATGGTGTAGGATGTTGTGTGGAATGATGTGTTGAATGATGTGTTGAATGATGTGTGGAATGATCTGTGGAATGATATGTGGAATGAGTTGTGGAATGAGGTGTGGAATTATGTGTGGAATGAGGTATGGAATGATGTGTGGAATGACGTGTGGAATGATGTTTGGAATGATGTGTGGAATGATGTGTGGAATATGGTGTGGAATGACGTGTGGAATGATGTGTGGAATGATGTGTGGAATGAAGTGTGGAATGAGTTGTGGAATCATGTGTGGAATGATGTGTGGAATGACGTGTGGAATGATGTGTGGAATGAGTTGTGGAATGATGTATCAAATGATATCTGGAATTATATTTGGAATGATGTGTTGAATAATGTGTGGAATGATGTGTGGAATGAGGTGTGGAATGCGGTATGGACTGATGTGTGGAATGCTGTGTGGAGTGATGTGTGGAATGTTGTGGAATGATGTTTGGAATGATGGGTGGAATGATGTGTGGAATGATGTGTGGAATGATGTGTGGAATGAGTTGTGGACTCATGTGTGGAATGATGTGTGGAATGACGTGTGGAATGATGTGTGGAATGAGTTGTAGAATGATGTATCAAATGATATCTGGAATTATATTTGGAATGATGTGTTGAATAATGTGTGGAATGATGTGTGGAATGAGGTGTGGAATGCGGTATGGACTGATGTGTGGAATGCTGTGTGGAGTGATGTGTGGAATGTTGTGGAACGATGTTTGGAATGATGTGTGGAATGATATGTGGAATTAAGTATAGAATTATGTGTGGAATGATGCGTTGAATAATGTTTGGAATGAGTTGTGGAATGAGGTGCGGATTGATGCGTTTAATGATACGTGGAATGAGGTGTGGAATGATGTTTGGAATGATGTGTGGAATGATACGTGGAATGAGTTGTGGAATGATACGTGGAATGACTTGTGGAATGATGTTTGGAATGATGTGTGGAATGATGTGTGGAATGATGCGTGGAATGATGTGTGGAATGAGGTGTGGAATGAGGTGCGGAATGATGTTTGGAATGATGTGTGGAATGATGTGTGGAATGATGCGTGGAATGATATGTGGAATGAGTTGTGGAATGAGGTGCGGAATGATGTGTAGAATGACGTGTGGAATGATGTATGTAATGATGTTTTGAATTTCGTGTGGAATGAGGTGTGGAATATGGTTTGGAATGATGTGTGGAATAATGTGCGGAATGATGTGTGGAATGATGTGTGAAATGAGTTGTGGAATAATGTGTGGAATCATGTGCAGAATGACGTGTGGAATGATGCGTGGAATGAGTTCTGGAATGATGTGTGGAATGAGGTTTGGAATGATGTGTGGAATGATGTGTGGAATGAGTTGTGGAATGACATGTGGAATGAAGTGTAGAATGATCTGTGGAATGATGTGTTGAATGATGTGTGGAATGATGTGTGGAATGAGGTGTGGAATGATGTGTGGAATGATCTTTGGGATGATGTGTGGAATGATGTATGCAATGATGTTTGGAATTATGTGTGGAATGAGGTTTGGAATGTGGTGTGGAATGATATGTGGAATGATGTGTGGAATGACGTGTGGAATGATGTATGGAATGATGTGTGGAATGCTGTGTGGAATGATATGTGGAATGATGTGTAGAATGATGTGTGGAATGATGCGTGGAATGATACGTGGAATGAGGTGTGGAATGATGTTTGGAATGGTGTGTGGAATGATGTGTTGAATAATGTGTGGAATGAGTTGTGGAATGAGATGCGGAATGATGTGTGGAATGAGGTGTGGAATGATGTGTGGAATGATGTTTGGGATGATGTGTGGAATGATGTATGCAATGATGTTTGGAATTATGTGTGGAATGAGGTTTGGAATGTGGTGTGCAAGATTGTGTGGAATGATGTGTGGAATGACGTGTGGAATGATGTATGGAATGATGTGTGGAATGATAGGTGGAATGATGTGTGGAATGCTGTGTGGAATGGTATGTGGAATGATATGTGGAATGATGTGTGAAATTATGTGAGGTATGTTGTGTGGAATGTTGTGTGGAATGATGTGTGGAATGATGCGTGGAATGATGCGTGGAATGATACGTGGAATGAGGTGTGGAATGATGTTTGGAATGATGTGTGGAATGATGTGTGGAATGATGCGTGGAATGTTATGGGAAATGATGTGTGGAATGAGGTGTGGAATGAGGTGTGGAATGGTGTGTGAAATGATGTGTGAAATGCTGTGTGGAATGATGCGTGGAATGATGTGTGGAATGATATGTCAGAGGATGTGTCGAATGATGTGTGGAATGAGGAGTGGATGATATTTGGAAAGTTGTGTGGAATGATATGTGGAATGATGTGTAGAATGATTTTTGGAATGATGTGTGGAATGATGCGTGGAATGATATGTGGAATGAGCTTTGGAATGAGGTGTGGAATGAGGTGTGGAACGGTGTGTGGAATGATGTGTGAAATGCTGTGTGGAATGATGTGTGGAATGAGGTGTGGAATGATATTTCAGATGATGTGTCGAATGATGTGTGGAATGAGGAGTGGATGATATTTGGAATGTTGTGTGGAATGATGTGTGGAATGATGTGTGGAATGAGGTGCAGAATGAGGTGTGCAATGAGGTGTGAAATGATGTGTGCAATGATGTGAGGATTGTTGAGTGGATTGATGTGTGATATGATGTGTGGAATAATGCTTGGAATGATGTGTGGAATCATGCGTGGAATGTTATGTGGTATGTTGTGTGAATTGTTTTTTGAATGATGTGTGGAATGATGTGTGGAATGTTGTGGAATTATGTGTTGAATGATGCGTGGAATGATGTGTGGAATGCTCTGTGGAATGAGGTGTGGAACGATGTTTGGAATGATGTGTGGAATGATGTGTGGAATGAGCTGTGGAATGTTGTATGGACTGATGTGTGGAATGATGTGTCGAATGATGTGTGGAATGGTGTGTGGAATTATGTGTGGAATGAAGTGTAGAATTAAGTGTGGAATGATTTTTTGAATGATGTGTGGAATGATGTGTGGAATGAGTTGTGGAATGAGGTGCAGAATGAGGTGTGCAATGAGGTGTGAAATGATGTGTGCAATGATGTGAGGATTGTTGAGTGGATTGATGTGTGATATGATGTGTGGAATAATGCTTGGAATGATGTGTGGAATCATGCGTGGAATGTTATGTGGTATGTTGTGTGAATTGTTTTTTGAATGATGTGTGGAATGATGTGTGGAATGTTGTGGAATTATGTGTTGAATGATGCGTGGAATGATGTGTGGAATGCTCTGTGGAATGAGGTGTGGAACGATGTTTGGAATGATGTGTGGAATGATGTGTGGAATGATGTGTGGAATGATGTGTGGAATGAGCTGTGGAATGTTGTATGGACTGATGTGTGGAATGATGTGTCGAATGATGTGTGGAATGGTGTGTGGAATTATGTGTGGAATGAAGTGTAGAATTAAGTGTGGAATGATTTTTTGAATGATGTGTGGAATGATGTGTGGAATGAGTTGTGGAATGAGGTGTGGAATGATGTGTGGAATGAGGTATGGAATGATGTGAGGAATGATGTGTGGAATGATGTGTGGAATGATGTGTGGAATGATGTATGTAATGATGTTTGGAATGATGTGTGGAATGAAGTGTGGAATGATGTGTGGAATGATGTGTGGAATGATGTGTGGAATGATGTGTGGAACGAGATGTGGAATGAGTTGTGGAATGAGGTATGGACTGATGAGTGGAATGATGTGTGGAATGATGTGTCGAATGTTGTGGAATGTTGTGCGGAATGATATGTGGAATGGGTTGTGGAATGAGGTGTGGAATGATGTGTGGTGTGAGGTGTGGAATGCTGTGTGGAATGATGGGTGGAATGATGTGTGGAATGATGTGTGGAATGATGCGTGGAATGATATGTGGAATGAGGTGTGGAATGAGGTGTGGAATGAGGTGTGGAATGTTGTGTGGAATAATGTGTGATATGCTGTGTGCAATGTTGTGTGGAATGATGTGTGGAATGAAGTGTGGAATGATGTGTGGAATGATGTGTGGAATGATGTGTGGAATGATGTGTGGAATGATGTGTGGAATGACGTGTGGCATGTGGTGTGAAATGAGGTATTGACTGATGTGTGGAATTATGTATGGAATGAGGTGATAAATGATGTGTGGAATGAAGTGTGGAATGATGTGTGGAATGATGTGTGGAATCATGTGTGGAATGAGGATGGGAATGAGATGTAGATTGATGTGTGGAATGATGTGTGGAATGATGTGTGAAATGTTGTGGAATGATGTGTGGAATGATGTGTGGAATGATGTGTCGAATGATATCTGGAATGTTGTGTGGAATGATGTGTGGAATGATGTGTGGAATGATGTGTCGAATGATGTGTCGAATGATATCTGGAGTGATGTGTGGAATGTTATGTGGAATGAGGTGTGGAATGAAGGATAGAATGATGTGTGGAATGATGTGTTGAATGATGTGTAGAATGATATGTGGAATGGGTTGTGGAATGAGGTGTGGAATGATGTGTGGAATGATGTGTGGAATGATGTGTGGAATGATGTGTGGAATGATGCGTGGAATGATATTTGGATTGAGGTGTGGAATTAGGTGTGGAATGAGGTGTGGAATGTTGTGTGCGATAATGTGTGAAATGCTGTGTGAAATATTGTGTGGAATGATGTGTGGAATGAAGTGTGGAATGATGTGTGGATTGATGTGTGGAATGATGTGTGGAATGATGTGTAGAATGAGATATGGACTGATGTGTGGAATGATGTGTGGAATTTTATGGAATGATGTGTGGAATTATGCATGTAATGATGTTTGGAATGTTACGTGGAATTTAAGTGTCGAATGATGTGTGGAATGATGTGTTGAATAATGTGTGGAATGAGGTGTGGAATGATGTGTGCAATGATGTGTGGCATGCGGTATGGACTGATGTGTGGAATGATGTGTGGAATGATGTCTGGAATGATGTATGTAATGATGTTTGGAATGATGTGTGGAATGAGGTGTGGAATATGGTGTGGAATAATTTGTGGAATGATGTGTGGAATGATGTGTGGAATGAGTTGTGGAATGATGTGTGGAATGATGTTGTGGAATGATGTGTGGAATGATGTGTGGAATGAGGTGTGGAATGACTTGTTGAATGAAGTGTAGAATGATGTGTGGAATGATGTGTTGAATGTTGTGTGGAATGATGTGTGGAATGAGTTGTGGAATGAGGTTTGGAATGATGTGTGGAATGAGGTGTGGAATGATGTGTGGAATGAGTTGTGGAATGAGGTTTGGAATGATGTGTGGAATGAGGTGTGGAATGATGTGTGGAATGATGTGTCGGATGATGTGTGGAATGATATATGCAATGATGTTTGGAATTATGTGTGGAATGAGGTTTGGAATGTGGTGTGGAATGATATGTGGAATGATGTGTGGAATGATGTGTGGAATGATGTGTGGAATGACGTGTGGAATGATGTATGGAATGATGTGTGGAATGTTGTGTGGAATGATGTGTGGAATGCTGTGTGGAATGATATGTGGAATGATGTGTGGAATGATGCCTGGAATGATGCGTGGAATGATACGTGGAATGAGGTGTGGAATGATGTTTGGAATGATGTGTGGAATGATGTGTGGAATGATGCGTGGAATGATATGTGGAATGAATTGTGGAATGAGGTGTGGAATGAGGTGTGGAATGGTGTGTGGAATAATGTGTGAAATGCTGTGTGGAATGATGTGTCGAATGATGCGTGGAATGAGGAGTGGATGATATTTGGAATGTTGTGTGGAATGATGTGTGGAATGATGTGTGGAATGATGTGTAGAATGAGGTGTGGAATGATGTGTGCAATGATGTGTGGATTGTTGAATGGAATGATGTGTGGAATGATGTGTGGAATGATGTTTGGAATGATGTGTGGTATGATGCGTGGAATGTTATGTGGTATGTGATGTGAATTGATGTTTGGAATGATATGTGGAATGATGTGTGGAATGTTGTGGAATTATGGGTGGAATGATGCGTGGAATGATGTGTGGAATGTTATGTGGAATGAGGTGTGGAATGATGTTTGGAATGATGTGGTGAATAATGTGTGGAATGATGTGTGGAATGATGTGTGGAATGAGTGTGGAATGCGGTATGGACTGATGTGTGGAATGATGTGTGGAATGATGTGTGGAATGATGTGTGGAATGATGTGTCGAATGATTTTTTGAATTACGTGTAGAATGATGTGTGGAATGAGTTGTGGAATGAGGTGTGGAATGATGCGTGGAATGAGGTATGGAATGATGTGTGGAATGATGTGTGGAATGATGTTTGGAATGATGTGTGGAATGATGTGTGGAATGATGTTTGGAATGATTTGTGGTATGATGCGTGGAATGTTATGGAATTATGGGTGGAATGATGCGTGGAATGATGTGTGGAATGTTATGTGGAATGAGGTGTGGAATAATGTTTGGAATGATGTGGAGAATAATTTGTGGAATGATGTGTGGAATGATGTGTGGAATGAGGTGTGGAATGCGGTATGAAAGGATGTGTGGAATGAGTTGTGGAATGAGGTGTGGAATGATGTGTGGAATGAGGTATGGAATGATGTGTGGAATAAAGTGTGGAATGATGTGTGGAATGATGTGTGGAATGATGTGTGGAATGATGTGTGGAATGTTGTGTGGAATCATGTGTAGAATGACGTGTGGAATGATTTTGGAATGAGGTGTGGAATGATGTGTGGAATGAGGTATGGAATGATGTGTGGAATGATGTGTGGAATGATGTTTGGAATGGTGTGTGGAATGATGTATGTAATGATGTGTGGAATGAAGTGTGGAATGATGTGTGGAATTATGTGTAGAATGATGTGTGGAATGAGTTGTGGAAAAAGGTGTGGAATGATGTGTGGAATGAGGTATGGCATGATGTGTGGAATGATGTGTGGAATGAAATTGGGAATGAGATATAGATTGATGTGTGGAATGATGTGTGGAATGATGTGTGGATTGTTGAATGGAATGATGTGTGGAATGATGTGTGGAATGATGTTTGGAATCATGTGTGGTATGATGCGTGGAATGTTATGTGGTATGTGATGTGAATTGATGTTTGGAATGATATGTGGAATGATGTGTGGAATGTTGTGGAATTATGGGTGGAATGATGTGTGGAATGATGTGTGGAATGATGTGTCGAATGATTTTTTGAATTATGTGTAGAATGATGTGTGGAATGAGTTGTGGAATGAGGTGTGGAATGATGCGTGGAATGAGGTATGGAATGATGTGTGGAATGATGTGTGGAATGATGTTTGGAATGATGTGTGGAATGATGTGTGGAATGATGTTTGGAATGATTTGTGGTATGATGCGTGGAATGTTATGGAATTATGGGTGGAATGATGCGTGGAATGATGTGTGGAATGTTATGTGGAATGAGGTGTGGAATAATGTTTGGAATGATGTGGAGAATAATTTGTGGAATGATGTGTGGAATGATGTGTGGAATGAGGTGTGGAATGCGGTATGAAAGGATGTGTGGAATGAGTTGTGGAATGAGGTGTGGAATGATGTGTGGAATGAGGTATGGAATGATGTGTGGAATAAAGTGTGGAATGATGTGTGGAATGATGTGTGGAATGATGTGTGGAATGATGTGTGGAATGTTGTGTGGAATCATGTGTAGAATGACGTGTGGAATGATTTTGGAATGAGGTGTGGAATGATGTGTGGAATGAGGTATGGAATGATGTGTGGAATGATGTGTGGAATGATGTTTGGAATGGTGTGTGGAATGATGTATGTAATGATGTGTGGAATGAAGTGTGGAATGATGTGTGGAATTATGTGTAGAATGATGTGTGGAATGAGTTGTGGAAAAAGGTGTGGAATGATGTGTGGAATGAGGTATGGCATGATGTGTGGAATGATGTGTGGAATGAGGATGGGAATGAGATATAGATTGATGTGTGGAATGATGTGTGGAATGATGTGTGGATTGTTGAATGGAATGATGTGTGGAATGATGTGTGGAATGATGTTTGGAATCATGTGTGGTATGATGCGTGGAATGTTATGTGGTATGTGATGTGAATTGATGTTTGGAATGATATGTGGAATGATGTGTGGAATGTTGTGGAATTATGGGTGGAATGATGCGTGGAATGATGTGTAGAATGAGGTGTGGAATGATGTGTGCAATGATGTGTGGATTGTTGAATGGAATGATGTGTGGAATGATGTGTGGAATGATGTTTGGAATGATGTGTGGTATGATGCGTGGAATGTTATGTGGTATGTGATGTGAATTGATGTTTGGAATGATATGTGGAATGATGTGTGGAATGTTGTGGAATTATGGGTGGAATGATGCGTGGAATGATGTGTGGAATGTTATGTGGAATGAGGTGTGGAATGATGTTTGGAATGATGTGGTGAATAATGTGTGGAATGATGTGTGGAATGATGTGTGGAATGAGTGTGGAATGCGGTATGGACTGATGTGTGGAATGATGTGTGGAATGATGTGTGGAATGATGTGTGGAATGATGTGTCGAATGATTTTTTGAATTATGTGTAGAATGATGTGTGGAATGAGTTGTGGAATGAGGTGTGGAATGATGTGTGGAATGAGGTATGGAATGATGTGTGGAATGATGTGTGGAATGATGTTTGGAATGATGTGTGGAATGATGTGTGGAATGATGTTTGGAATGATTTGTGGTATGATGCGTGGAATGTTATGGAATTATGGGTGGAATGATGCGTGGAATGATGTGTGGAATGTTATGTGGAATGAGGTGTGGAATAATGTTTGGAATGATGTGGAGAATAATGTGTGGAATGATGTGTGGAATGATGTGTGGAATGAGGTGTGGAATGCGGTATGAAATGATGTGTGGAATGAGTTGTGGAATGAGGTGTGGAATGATGTGTGGAATGTAGTATGGAATGATGTGTGGAATAAAGTGTGGAATGATGTGTGGAATGATGTGTGGAATGATGTGTGGAATGATGTGTGGAATGTTGTGTGGAATCATGTGTAGAATGACGTGTGGAATGATTTTTGGAATGAGGTGTGGAATGATGTGTGGAATGAGGTATGGAATGATGTGTGGAATGATGTGTGGAATGATGTTTGGAATGGTGTGTGGAATGATGTATGTAATGATGTGTGGAATGAAGTGTGGAATGATGTGTGGAATTATGTGTTGAATGATGTGTGGAATGAGTTGTGGAAAATGGTGTGGAATGATGTGTGGAATGAGGTATGGCATGATGTGTGGAATGATGTGTGGAATGAGGATGGGAATGAGATATAGATTGATGTGTGGAATGATGTGTGGAATGATGTGTGAAATGTTGTGGAATGATGTGTGGAATGATGTGTGGAATGATATGTGGAATGATGTGTGGAATGATGTGTGGAATGATGTGTGGAATGATGTGTGGAATGAATTGTGGAATCATGTGTGGAATGATGTGTAGAATGACGTGTGGAATGATGTGTGGAATGAGGTGTGGAATGATGTGTCAATGATGTGTGGAATGATGTGTGGAATGAGTTGTGGGATAAGGTGTGGAATGATGTGTGGCATGTTATGTGAAATGAGTTATGGACTGATGTGAGGAATGATGTGTGGAATGATGTGTGGAATGTTGTGGAATGATGTGTGGAATGATGTTTGGAATGATTTGTGGAATGAGTTGTGGAATGAGGTGTGGAATGATGTGTGGAATGTTATGTGGAATGAGGTATGGACTGATGTGATGAATGATGTGTGGAATGATGTGTGGAATGTTGTGAAATGATGTGTGGAATGATGTGTGGAATGATGTGTCGAATGATGTGTCGAATGATATCTGGAATGATGTGTGGAATGATGTGCGGAATGATGTGCCGAATCCGTTCTGGAATTATGTGTGGAATGATATGTCGAATGATATCTGTAATGATGTGTGGAATGTTACGTGGAATGATGTTTGGAATGATGTGTGGAATGATGTGTGGAATGATGTGTGGAATGAAATGTGGAATGTGGTATGGACTGATGTGTGGAATGATGTGTGGAATGATGTGTGGAATGATGTGTGGTATGAAGTGTGGAATGATGTGAGGAATGATGTGTGAAAAGATGTGTGGAATGATGTTTGGAATGATGTGTGGAATGAGTTGTGGATTGAAGTGTGGAATGATGTGTGAAGGAGTTGTGGAATGAGGTGTGGAATGATGTGTGGAATGAGTTGTGCAATGAGGTGTGGAATGATGTGTGGAATGAGTTGTGGAATGATGTAGTTGATGAAGTACGTAATGATGTTTGGAATGATGTGTGGAATGAGGTGCGGACTGTGGTTTGGAATGGTGTGTGGAAAGATGTGTGCAATGATGTGTGGAATGCTGTGTGGAATGATGTGTGGAATGATGTATGGAATGACGTGCGGAATGATGTGTAAAATGAGGTGTGGAATGATGTGTGGAATGATGTGTGGAATGATGTGTGGAATGATGTGTGGAATGATGTGTGGAATGATATGTGGAATGATGTATGGAATGATGTGTGGAATGATGTGTGGAATGAGGTGTGGAATGATGTGTGGAATGATGTGTGGAATGATGTGTGGAATGATGTGTGGAATGATGTGTGGAATGATGTGTGGAATGAAGTGTAGAATAATGTGTGGAATGATGTTTTGAATAATGTGTGGAATGATGTGTGGAATGAGGTGTAGAATGAGGTGTGGAATGATGTGTGGAATGAGTTGTGGAATGAGGTGTTGAATGATGTGTGGAATGTTATGAGAAATGAGGTATGGACTGATGTGAGGAATGATGTGTGGAATGATGTGTGGAATGTTGTGGAATGATGTGTGGAATGATGTATGGAATGATGTGTGGAATGATGTGTGGAATGAGGTGTGGAATGATGTGTGGAATGATGTGTGGAATGATGTGTGGAATGATGTGTGGAATGATGTGTGGAATGATATGTGGAATGATGTATAGAATGATGTGTGGAATGATGTGTGGAATGATGCGTGGAATTAAGTTTGGAATGCGGTATGGACTAATGTGTGGAATGATGTGTGGAATGATGTGTGGAATGATGTGTGGAATGAAGTGTAGAATAATGTGTGGAAAGATGTGTTGAATGATGTGTGGAATGATGTGTGGAATGACGTATGTAATGATGTTTGAAATTATGTGTGGAATGTGGTATGGAATATGGTGTGGAAGGATGTGTGGAATGATGTGTGGAATGATGTGTGGAATGACGTGTGTAATGATGTTTGAAATTATGTGTGGAATGTGGTATGGAATATGGTGTGGAAGGATGTGTGGAATGATGTTTGGAATCATGTGTGGAATGATCTGTGGAATGAGGTGTGGAATGATGTGTGGAATGATGTGTGGAATGAGTTGTGGAATGAGGTGTTGAATGATGTGTGGAATGTTATGAGAAATGAGGTATGGACTGATGTGAGGAATGATGTGTGGAATGATGTGTGGAATGTTGTGGAATGATGTGTGGAATGATGTATGGAATGATGTGTGGAATGAGTTGTGGAATGAGTTGTGGAATGAGGAGTGAAATTAAGTGTGGAATGATGTGTGGAATGTTTTGTGGAATGAGGTGCGGAATGATGTCTGGAATGATGTTTGGAATGATGTGTGGAATGATGTATGGAATGATGTGTGGAATGTTATGTGGAATGAGGTGCGGAATGATGTTTGGAATTATGTTTGGAATGATGTGTGGAATGATGAGTGGAATGATGTGTGGAATGAGGTGTGGAATGAGGTGTGGAATGAGGTGTGGAATGAGGTGTGGAATGATGTTTGGAATGATGTGTGGAATGATGTGAGGAATGATGCGTGGAATGATGCGTGGAATGATATGTGGAATGAGGTGTGGAATGAGGTGTGGCAAGATGTTTGGAATGATGTGTGGAATGATGTGTTGAATGATGTGTGGAATGATGTGTGGAACGTGGTGTGGAATGAGGTGTGGAATGATGTTTGGAATGATGTGTGGATTGATGTGTGGCTTGATGTGTGGATTGCTGTGTGTAATGATATGTCGAAAGGTGAAGTGAATGATTTGTGGAATGATGTGTGGAATGATGTTTGGAATGATGTGTGGAATGATGTGTGGAATGATGTATTGAATGATCTCTGGAATGATGTGTCGAATGAAATCTTGAATGATGTGTGGAATGATGTGTGGAATGATGTGGCATGATGTTTGGAATGATGAGTGGAATGATGTGTGGATTGATTTGTGGAATGAGGTGTGGAATGATGTGTGGAATGAGGTGTGGAATGAGGTGTGGAATGAAATGTGGAATGATGTATTAAATGATGCATGGAATGATGTTTGGAATGATGTGTGGAATGATGTATGTAATGATGTGTGGAATGATGTGTGGAATGATTTGTGGAATGATGTGTGGAATGAGTTGTGGAATGAGGTGTGGAATGTTATGGAATGTTGTGGAGAATGAGGTGTGGAATGATGTTTGGAATGATGTGTAGAATAACGTGTGGCATGATGTGTGGATTGATGTGAGGAATGATGTGTGGAATGTTATGGAATGATGCGTGGAATGAGGTGTGGAATGATGCGTGGCATGTTGTGTGGAATGATATGTGGAATGATGTATTGAATGATGTATGGAATGATGTTTGGAATGATGTGTGGAATGATGTGTGGAATGATGTGTGGAATGATGTGTGGAATGAAGTGTAGAATAATGTGTGGAATGATGTGTTGAATGATGTGTGGAATGTTTTGTGGAATGCGGTGTAGAATGAGGTGTGGAATGATCTGTGGAATTAGTTGTGGAATGATGTGTTGAATGATGTTTGGAATGATGTGTGGAATGATGTGTGGAATGATGTGTGGAATGACGTATGTAATGATGTTTGAAATTATGTGTGGAATGTGGTATGGAATATGGTGTGGAAGGATGTGTGGAATGATGTTTGGAATCATGTGTGGAATGATGTGTGGAATGAGGTGTGGAATGATGTGTGGAATGATGTGTGGAATGAGTTGTGGAATGAGGTGTTGAATGATGTGTGGAATGTTATGAGAAATGAGGTATGGACTGATGTGAGGAATGATGTGTGGAATGATGTGTGGAATGTTGTGGAATGATGTATGGAATGATGTTTGGAATGATGTGTGGAATGATGTGTGGAATGATGTGTGGAATGATGTGTGGAATGAAGTGTAGAATAATGTGTGGAATGATGTGTTGAATGATGTGTGGAATGTTTTGTGGAATGCGGTGTAGAATGAGGTGTGGAATGATCTGTGGAATTAGTTGTGGAATGATGTGTGGAATGATGTTTGGAATGATGTGTGGAATGATGTGTGGAATGATGTGTGGAATGACGTATGTAATGATGTTTGAAATTATGTGTGGAATGTGGTATGGAATATGGTGTGGAAGGATGTGTGGAATGATGTTTGGAATCATGTGTGGAATGATGTGTGGAATGAGGTGTGGAATGATGTGTGGAATGATGTGTGGAATGAGTTGTGGAATGAGGTGTTGAATGATGTGTGGAATGTTATGAGAAATGAGGTATGGACTGATGTGAGGAATGATGTGTGGAATGATGTGTGGAATGTTGTGGAATGATGTGTGGAATGATGTATGGAATGATGTGTGGAATCAGTTGTGGAATGAGTTGTGGAATGAGGTGTGAAATTAAGTGTGGAATGATGTGTGGAATGTTTTGTGGAATGAGGTGCGGAATGATGTCTGGAATGATGTTTGGAATGATGTGTGGAATGATGTATGGAATGATGTGTGGAATGTTATGTGGAATGAGGTGCGGAATGATGTTTGGAATTATGTTTGGAATGATGTGTGGAATGATGAGTGGGATGATGTGTGGAATGAGGTGTGGAATGAGGTGTGGAATGAGGTGTGGAATGAGGTGTGGAATGATGTTTGGAATGATGTGTGGAATGATGTGAGGAATGATGCGTGGAATGATGCGTGGAATGATATGTGGAATGAGGTGTGGAATGAGGTGTGGCAAGATGTTTGGAATGATGTGTGGAATGATGTATTGAATGATGTGTGGAATGATGTGTGGAACGTGGTGTGGAATGAGGTGTGGAATGATGTTTGGAATGATGTGTGGATTGATGTGTGGCTTGATGTGTGGATTGCTGTGTGTAATGATATGTCGAAAGGTGAAGTGAATGATTTGTGGAATGATGTGTGGAATGATGTTTGGAATGATGTGTGGAATGATGTGTGGAATGATGTATTGAATGATCTCTGGAATGATGTGTCGAATGAAATCTTGAATGATGTGTGGAATGATGTGTGGAATGATGTGGCATGATGTTTGGAATGATGAGTGGAATGATGTGTGGATTGATTTGTGGAATGAGGTGTGGAATGATGTGTGGAATGAGGTGTGGAATGAGGTGTGGAATGAAATGTGGAATGATGTATTAAATGATGCATGGAATGATGTTTGGAATGATGTGTGGAATGATGTATGGAATGATGTGTGGAATGATGTGTGGAATGATTTGTGGAATGATGTGTGGAATGAGTTGTGGAATGAGGTGTGGAATGTTATGGAATGTTGTGGAGAATGAGGTGTGGAATGATGTTTGGAATGATGTGTAGAATAACGTGTGGCATGATGTGTGGATTGATGTGAGGAATGATGTGTGGAATGTTATGGAATGATGCGTGGAATGAGGTGTGGAATGATGCGTGGCATGTTGTGTGGAATGATATGTGGAATGATGTATTGAATGATGTATGGAATGATGTTTGGAATGATGTGTGGAATGATGTGTGGAATGATGTGTGGAATGATGTGTGGAATGAAGTGTAGAATAATGTGTGGAATGATGTGTTGAATGATGTGTGGAATGTTTTGTGGAATGCGGTGTAGAATGAGGTGTGGAATGATCTGTGGAATTAGTTGTGGAATGATGTGTTGAATGATGTTTGGAATGATGTGTGGAATGATGTGTGGAATGATGTGTGGAATGACGTATGTAATGATGTTTGAAATTATGTGTGGAATGTGGTATGGAATATGGTGTGGAAGGATGTGTGGAATGATGTTTGGAATCATGTGTGGAATGATGTGTGGAATGAGGTGTGGAATGATGTGTGGAATGATGTGTGGAATGAGTTGTGGAATGAGGTGTTGAATGATGTGTGGAATGTTATGAGAAATGAGGTATGGACTGATGTGAGGAATGATGTGTGGAATGATGTGTGGAATGTTGTGGAATGATGTATGGAATGATGTTTGGAATGATGTGTGGAATGATGTGTGGAATGATGTGTGGAATGATGTGTGGAATGAAGTGTAGAATAATGTGTGGAATGATGTGTTGAATGATGTGTGGAATGTTTTGTGGAATGCGGTGTAGAATGAGGTGTGGAATGATCTGTGGAATTAGTTGTGGAATGATGTGTGGAATGATGTTTGGAATGATGTGTGGAATGATGTGTGGAATGATGTGTGGAATGACGTATGTAATGATGTTTGAAATTATGTGTGGAATGTGGTATGGAATATGGTGTGGAAGGATGTGTGGAATGATGTTTGGAATCATGTGTGGAATGATGTGTGGAATGAGGTGTGGAATGATGTGTGGAATGATGTGTGGAATGAGTTGTGGAATGAGGTGTTGAATGATGTGTGGAATGTTATGAGAAATGAGGTATGGACTGATGTGAGGAATGATGTGTGGAATGATGTGTGGAATGTTGTGGAATGATGTGTGGAATGATGTATGGAATGATGTGTGGAATCAGTTGTGGAATGAGTTGTGGAATGAGGTGTGAAATTAAGTGTGGAATGATGTGTGGAATGTTTTGTGGAATGAGGTGCGGAATGATGTCTGGAATGATGTTTGGAATGATGTGTGGAATGATGTATGGAATGATGTGTGGAATGTTATGTGGAATGAGGTGCGGAATGATGTTTGGAATTATGTTTGGAATGATGTGTGGAATGATGTGTGGAATGATGTGTGGAATGAGGTGTGGAATGAGGTGTGGAATGAGGTGTGGAATGAGGTGTGGAATGATGTTTGGAATGATGTGTGGAATGATGTGAGGAATGATGCGTGGAATGATGTGTGAAATGATATGTGGAATGAGGTGTGGAATGAGGTGTGGCAAGATGTTTGGAATGATGTGTGGAATGATGTATTGAATGATGTGTGGAATGATGTGTGGAACGTGGTGTGGAATGAGGTGTGGAATGATGTTTGGAATGATGTGTGGATTGATGTGTGGCATGATGTGTGGATTGCTGTGTGTAATGATATGTCGAAAGGTGAATTGAATGATTTGTGGAATGATGTGTGGAATGATGTTTGGAATGATGTGTGGAATGATGTGTGGAATGATGTATTGAATGATCTCTGGAATGATGTGTCGAATGAAATCTTGAATGATGTGTGGAATGATGTGTGGAATGATGTGGCATGATGTTTGGAATGATGAGTGGAATGATGTGTGGAATGATTTGTGGAATGAGGTGTGGAATGATGTGTGGAATGAGGTGTGGAATGAGGTGTGGACTGATATGTGGAATGATGTATTAAATGATGCATGGAATGATGTTTGGAATGATGTGTGGAATGATGTATGGAATGATGTGTGGAATGATGTGTGGAATGATTTGTGGAATGATGTGTGGAATGAGTTGTGGAATGAGGTGTGGAATGTTATGGAATGTTGTGGAGAATGAGGTGTGGAATGATGTTTGGAATGATGTGTGGAATAACGTGTGGCATGATGTATGGATTGATGTGAGGAATGACGTGTGGAATGTTATGGAATGATGCGTGGAATGAGGTGTGGAATGATGCGTGGCATGTTGTGTGGAATGATATGTGGAATGATGTATTGAATGATGTATGGAATGATGTTTGGAATGATGTGTGGAATGATGTGTGGAATGATGTGTGGAATGATGTGTGGAATGAAGTGTAGAATAATGTTTGGAATTATGTGTTGAATGATGTGTGGAATGTTTTGTGGAATGCGGTGTAGAATGAGGTGTGGAATGATCTGTGGAATTAGTTGTGGAATGATGTGTGGAATGATGTTTGGAATGATGTGTGGAATGATGTGTGGAATGATGTGTGGAATGACGTATGTAATGATGTTTGAAATTATGTGTGGAATGAGGTGTGGAATATGGTGTGGAAGGATGTGTGGAATGATGTTTGGAATCATGTGTGGAATGATGTATGGAATGAGTTGTGGAATCTTGTGTGGAATAATGTGTAGAATGATGTGTGGAATGAAGTGTGGAATGAGGTGTGGAATGATGTGTCAATAATGTGTGGAATGATGTGTGGAATGAGGTGCGGAATGATGTTTGGAATGATGTTTGGAATGATATGTGGAATGAGGTGTGGAATGATGTGTGGAATGTTATGTGGAATGAGTTATGGACTGATGTGAGGAATGATGTGTGGAATGATGTGTGGAATGTTGTTGAATGATGTGTGAAATGATGTGTGGAATGATGTGTGGAATGAGTTGTGGAATCATGTGTGGAATGATGTGTGGAATGAGGTGTGGAATGATGTGTCAATGATGTGTGGAATGACGTGTGGAATGATGTGTGGAATGATGTGTGGAATGAGTTGTGGAATCAGGTGTGGAATGATGTGTGGAATGTTATGAGAAATGAGGTATGGACTGATGTGAGGAATGATTTGTGGAATGATGTGTGGAATGTTGTGGAATGATGTGTGGAATGATGTGTGGAATGATGTGTGGAATGATGTGTGGAATGAGTTGTGGAATGAGGTGTGAAATTAAGTGTGGAATGATGTGTGGAATGTTATGTGGAATGAGTTGCGGAATGATGTTTGGAATGATGTTTGGAATGATATGTGGAATGATGTGTGGAATGATGTGTGGAATGAGGTGTGGAATGATGTCTGGAATTATGTGTAGAATGATGTATGGACTGAGTTGTGGAATGAGGTGTGGAATGATGTGTGGAATGAGGTATGGCATGATGTGTGGAATGATGTGTGGAATGAGGATGGGAATGAGATATAGATTGATGTGTGGAATGATGTGTGGAATGATGTGTGAAATGTTGTGGAATGATGTGTGGAATGATGTGTGGAATGATATGTGGAATGATGTGTGGAATGATGTGTGGAATGATGTGTGGAATGATGTGTGGAATGAGTTGTGGAATCATGTGTGGAATGATGTGTAGAATGACGTGTGGAATGATGTGTGGAATGAGGTGTGGAATGATGTGTCAATGATGTGCGGAATGATGTGTGGAATGATGTGTGGAATGATGTGTGGAATGAGTTGTGGAATAAGGTGTGGAATGATGTGTGGAATGTTATGTGAAATGAGGTATGGACTGATGTGAGGAATGATGTGTGTTGGAATGATGTGTGGAATGTTGTGGAATGATGTGTGGAATGATGTTTGGAATGATTTGTGGAATGAGTTGTGGAATGAGGTGTGGAATGATGTGTGGAATGTTATGTGGAATGAGGTATGGACTGATGTGATCAATGATGTGTGGAATGATGTGTGGAATGTTGTGAAATGATGTGTGGAATGGTGTGTGGAATGATGTGTCGAATGATGTGTCGAATGATATCTGGAATGATGTGTGGAATGATGTGCGGAATGATGTGCCGAATGCGTTCTGGAATTATGTGTGGAATGATGTGTCGAATGATATCTGTAATGATGTGTGGAATGTTACGTGGAATGATGTTTGGAATGATGTGTGGAATGATGTGTGGAATGATGTGTGGAATGAAATGTGGAATGCGGTATGGACTGATGTGTGGAATGATGTGTGGAATGATGTGTGGAATGATGTGTGGTATGAAGTGTGGAATGATGTGAGGAATGATGTGTGAAAAGATGTGTGGAATGATGTTTGGAATGATGTGTGGAATGAGTTGTGGATTGAAGTGTGGAATGAAGTGTGAAGGAGTTGTGGAATGAGGTGTGGAATGATGTGTGGAATGAGTTGTGCAATGAGGTGTGGAATGATGTGTGGAATGAGTTGTGGAATGATGTGGTTGATGATGTACGTAATGATGTTTGGAATGATGTGTGGAATGAGGTGCGGACTGTGGTTTGGAATGGTGTGTGGAAAGATGTGTGCAATGATGTGTGGAATGCTGTGTGGAATGATGTGTGGAATGATGTATGGAATGACGTGCGGAATGATGTGTAAAATGAGGTGTGGAATGATGTGTGGAATGATGTGTGGAATGAGGTGTGGAATGATGTGTGGAATGATGTGTGGAATGATGTGTGGAATGATGTGTGGAATGATGTGTGGAATTATATGTGGAATGATGTATAGAATGATGTGTGGAATGATGTGTGGAATGATGCGTGGAATTAAGTGTGGAATGCGGTATGGACTGATGTGTGGAATGATGTGTGGAATGATGTGTGGAATGATGTGTGGAATGAAGTGTAGAATAATGTGTGGAATGATGTGTTGAATGATGTGTGGAATGATGTGTGGAATGATGTGTAGAATGAGGTGTGGAATGATGTGTGGAATGAGGTGTGGAATGATGTGTGGAATGATGTATGGAATGATGTGTGGAATGATGTGTGGAATGACGTATGTAATGATGTTTGAAATTATGTGTGGAATGAGGTGTGGAATATGGTGTGGAATGATGTGTGGAATGATGTGTGGAATGATGTGTGGAATGACGTGTGGAATGAGTTGTGCAATGAGGTGTGGAATGATGTGTGGAATGAGTTGTGGAATGATGTGTGTAATGACGTACGTAATGATGTTTGGAATGATGTGTGCAATGAGGTGCGGAATGTGGTTTGGAATGGTGTGTGGAAAGATGTGTGGAATGATGTGTGGAATGATTTGTGGAATGATGTGTGGAATGAGTTGTGGAATGAGGTGTGGAATGTTATGGAATGTTGTGGAGAATGAGGTGTGCAATGATGTTTGGAATGATGTGTGGAATAACGTGTGGCATGATGTGTGGATTGATGTGAGGAATGATGTGTGGAATGTTATAGAATGATGCGTGGAATGAGGTGTGGAATGATGCGTGGCATGATTTGTGGAATGATGTGTGGAATGAGTTGTAGAATGAGATGTGGAATGTGTTGGAATGTTGTGTGGAATAAGGTGTGGAATGATGTTTGGAATGATGTGTGGAATAATGTGTGGCATGATGTGTGGATTGATGTGAGGAATGATGTGTGGAATGTTATGGAATGATGCGTGGAATGAGGTGTGGAATGATGCGTGGCATGTTGTGTAGAATGATATGTGGAATGATGTACTGCATGTTGTGTGGAATGATGTATGGAATGATGTTTGGAATGATGTGTGTATTGATGTGTGGAATGATGTGTGGAATGAAGTGTAGAATAATGTGTGGAATGATGTGTTGAATGATGTGAGGAATGATGTGTGGAATGATGTGTAGAATGAGGTGTAGAATGAGGTGTGGAATGATGTGTGGAATGAATTGTGGAATGATGTGTGGAGTGATGTTTGGAATGATGTGTGGAATGATGTGTGGAATGTTGTGTGGAATGACGTATGTAATGATGTTTGAAATTATGTGTGGAATGAGGTTTGGAATATGGTGTGGAATGATGTGTGGAATGATGTGTGGAATGATGTTTGGATAGTTGTGGAATGATGTTTGGAATGATGTATGGAATGATGTGTGGAATGAGTTGTGGAATGAGGTGTGGAATGATGTGTGGAATGTTATGTGGAATGAGTTATGGACTGATGTGAGGAGTGATGTGTGGAATGATGTGTGGAATGTTGTTGAATGATGTGTGGAATGATGTGTGGAATGATGTGTGGAATGATGTGTGGAATGATGTGTCGAATGATATCTGGAATGATGTGTGGAATGATGTGCGGAATGATGTGTCGAATACTTTCTGGAATTATGTGTGGAATGATGTATCGAATGTTATCTGGAATGATGTGTGGAATGTTACGTGGAATGATGTTTGGAATATTGTGTGGAATGATGTGTGGAATGATGTGTGGAATGAGGTGTGGAATGCGGTATGGACTGATGTGTGGAATGATGTGTGGAATGATCTGTGGAATGATGTGTAGAATGACGTGTGGAATGATGTGTGGAATGAAGTGTGGAATAATGTGTGGAACGATGTGTGGAATGATGTGTGGAATGATGTGTGGAATAAGTTGTGGAATGATGTGTATAATGATGTGTGGAATGATGTGTGGAATGATGTATGTAATGATGTTTGGAATTATGTGTGCAATGAGGTGTGGTATATGGTGTGGAATGATGTGTGGAATGATGTGTGGAATGAGGTGTGGAATGCGGTATGGACTGATGTGTGGAATGATGTGTGGAATGATCTGTGGAATGATGTGTAGAATGATGTGTGGAATGATGTGTGGAATGAAGTGTGGAATGATGTGTGGAAAGATGTGTGGAATGATGTGTGGAATGACGTGTGGAATAAGTTGTGGAATGATGTGTATAATGATGTGTGGAATGATGTGTGGAATGATAAATGTAATGATGTATGGAATTATGTGTGCAATGAGGTGTGGTATATGGTGTGGAATGATGTGTGGAATGATGTGTTGAATGAGGTGTGGAATGAGGTGTGGAATTAGTTGTGGAATCATGTGTGGAATGATGTGTAGAATGTCGTGTGGTATGACGTGTGGAATGATGTTTGGAATGATGCGTAGAATGATGCGTGGAATGATATGTGGAATGAGGTGTGGAATGAGATGTGGAACGAGGTGTGGAATGAGGTGTGGAATGATGTGTGAAATGCCGTGTGGAATGATGTGTGGAATGATTTGTGGAATGATGTGTGGAATGAGGTTTGGAATAATGTGTAGAATGAGGTTTGGATTGAGGTGCGGAATTACATGTGGAATGAAGTGTAGAATGATTTGTGGCATGATATGTTGAATGATGTGTGGAATGATGTGTGAAATGAGTTGTGGAATGAGGTTTGGAATGATGTGTGGAATGAGTTTTGGAATGATGTGTGGAATGATTTGTGGAATGATGTGTGGAATGTTGTGTGGAATGACGTGTGGAATGATGTTTCGAATGATGCGTGGAATGATATGTGGAATGAGGTGTGGAATGAGGTTGGAATGAGATGTGGAATGAGGTGTGGAATGAAGTGTGGAATGATGTGTGAACTGCCGTGTGGAATGAGGTGTGGAATGATGTGTGGAATGATGTGTGAAATGCCGTGTGGATTGATTTGGGAATGAGGTGTGGAATGATGTGTGGAATGATTTGTGGAATGAGATGTGGAATGATGTGTGGAATGATAGCAGAATGAGGAGTGGATGATATTTGGAATGTTGTGTGGAATGATGTTCAAATGATGTGTGAAATGAAGTGTGGAATGACGTGTGGAATGATGTGTGAAATGATGTGTGCAATGATGTGCGGAATAATGTGTGGAATGATGTGTGGAATTACGTGTGGAATGTTGTCTGGAATGATGTGTGGAATGAGGTGTGGAATGAGGTGTGGAATGATTTGTGGAATGAGATGTGGAATGAGGTGTGTAATGATATTTGGAATGCTGTGTGGAATGATGTGTGGAATGAGGCGTGGATTGATGTGTGGAATGATGTGTGCAATAATGTGTGGCACGCTGTGTGGAATGATGTGTGGAATGATGTGTGGAATGATGTATGGAATGGTGTGTGGAATGATGTGTGGAATGATGTCTGGAATGATGTATGGAATGACGAGTGGATTGAAATGTGCAATGGTGTATGGAATGCTGTGTGGAATGATACGTGGAATGACTTGTGGAATGCTGTGTGGAAAGATGTGTGGAATGATGTGTGGAACGAGGTGTGGAATGAGGTGTGGAATGACGTACGGAATGATGTGTGGAATGAAATGTGGAATGATGCGTGGAGTGATATGTGGAATGATGAGTGGAATGATGTATTGAATGATGTGTGGAATGATGTATGGAACGATGTATGGAACGAGGCTTGGAATGAGGTGTGGAATGATGTTTGGAATGATGTGTGACATGATGTGTGGATTGATGTGAGGAATGATGTGTGGAATGATATGTGGAATGATGTATTAAATGATTTGTGGATTGATCTGTGGAATGATGTTTGGAATGATGTGTGGATTGATGTGTGTAATGATGTGTGGAATGTTATGGAATGATGTGTGGAATGAGGTATGGAATTATGTGTCAAAGATATGTGGAATGGTGTTTGGAATGGTGTGTGGAATGATGTGTGGAATGATGTGTGGAATAATGTGTGGAATGACGTGTGGAATGATGTGTGTAATAATGTGTGGAATGTTATGGAATGATGTGTGGAATGAGGTGTGTAATGATGTGTCAATAATGTGTGGAATGATGAGTGAAATGATGTGTGGAATGATGTGTGAAATGATGTGTGGAATGATGTGTGGAATGAGGTGTGGAATGAGGTATGGACTGACGTGTGGAATGATTTGAGGAATGAGATGTGGAATGAGGAGTGGAATGATGTGTGGGATGATGTGTGGAATGATGTGGAATGATGTCTGGAATGATATGTGCAATGATGTGTGGAATGAGTTGTGTAATGTAGTGTGGAATGTTGTGTGGAATGATGTTTTGAATGATGTGTGGAATGATGTGTGGAATGATGTGTGGAATGATGTGTGGAATGATGTGTGGAATGATGTATGGAATGACGAGTGGATTGAAATGTGGAATGGTGTATGGAATGCTGTGTGGAATGATACGTGGAATGACTTGTGGAATGTTGTGTGGAAAGATGTGTGGAATGATGTGTGGAACGAGGTGTGGAATGAGGTGTGGAATGACGTGCGGAATGATGTGTGGAATGAAATGTGGAATTATGCGTGGAATGATATGTGGAATGATGTGTGGAATGATGTATTGAATGATGTGTGGAATGATGTATGGAACGAGTTATGGAACGAGGTTTGGAATGAGGTGTGGAATGATGTTTGGAATGATGTGTGGCATGATGTGTGGATTGATGTGAGGAATGATGTGTGGAATGATGTGTGGATTGCTGTGTGTAATGATGTGTGGAATGTTATGGAATGATGTGTGTAATGATATTATGTAGAATGATGTGCAGAATGAAGTTGTATAGAATGATGTGTAGAATGATGTGTAGAATGATGTGTAGAATGACGTTTAGAATGATGTTGTGTCGAATGATGTGCAGAATGATGTGTAGAGTGAAGTTGTGTAGAAAGATGTGTCGAATGATGTGTAGAATGACGAGGAGAATGATGTGTGGAATGATGTGTAGAATGATGTGCAGAGTGATGTGTAGAATTATGTGTAGAATGATGGTTAGATTGATGTTGTGTCGAATGTTGTGTAGAATGATATGTAGAATGGTGTGTAGAATAAAGTGTAGAATGCTGTGTCGAATGCTGTATAGAATGACGTTCTGTAGAATGACGTGTAGAATGACGTGTAGAATGATGCGTAGAATGATTTGTAAAATGATGTGTAGAATGATGTTATGTAGAATGATGTGTAGAATGATATGCATAATGATGTGTAGAATGATATTGTGTAGAATGATGTGCAGAATGAAGTTGTATAGAATGATGTGTAGAATGATGTGTAGAATGATGTGTAGAATGATGTATAGAATGATGTGTAGAATGATGTGTAGAATCATGTTATGTAGAATGATGTGTAGAATGATATGCATAATGATGTGTAGAATGATATTGTGTAGAATGATGTGCAGAAAAAAAGTTGTATAGAATGATGTGTAGAATGATGCGTAGAATGATGTTGTTTAGAATGTTGTGTCGAATGATGTGTGGAATGATGTGAGAATGATGTGGATAAAGATGTTGTGTAGAATGATGTGTCGAATGATGTTTAGAATGATGTGCAGAATGATGTGTAGAATGATGTGGAAATGATGTTGTTAGAATGATGTGTAGAATGATGTTTAGAATGATGTGTAGAATGATGTGAAGAATAATGTGTAGAATGATGTATAGAGTGATGTTGTGTCGAATGATGCTTCGAATGATGTGTAGAATGATGTGTAGAGTGATGTTTAGAATGATGTTGTGCAGAATGATGTGTCGAATGAAGTGTGGAATGATGTTGTGTAGAATGATGTGAAGAATGATGTGTAGAATGATATTGTGTAGAAGCTTGTGTAAAATTATGTGAGAATGATATGTAGTTTGATGTTGTGTGGAATGAAGTGTAGAATGATGTGTAGAATGATGTGTCTAATGAGGTGTCGAATAATGTTGTGTAGAATGATGTGCAGAATGATGTGTAGAATTATGTGCAGAATGATATGTGGAATGATGTGTAAAATGATGTGTTGAATGATGTGTCGAATGATGTTGTTTCGAAGGATGTGCAGAATGATGTGTATAATGATGTGTAGAATGATGTGTAGAATGGTGTGTATAATGATGTGCAGAATAACGTGTAGAATGATGTGCAGAATGATGTGTCGAATTATGTTGCGTAGAATGATGTGTAGAATGAAGTTGTGCAGAATGATGTGTAGAATGATGTGTAAAATGATGTTGTTTAGAATGATATGTAAAATGATGTGTAGAATAATGTGTAGAAAGATGTGTAGAATGATGTGAAAATGATGTGTAAATTGATGTTGTGTAGAATGATGTGTAGAATGATGTGTCGAGTGATGTGCAGAATGATGTGTAGAATGATGTGCAGTGTGATGTTGTGTCGAATGATGCGCAGAATGCTGTGTTGAATGATGCGTAGAATGATGTTGTGTAGAATGATGTGCAGACCGACGTGTAGAATGACCTGTAGAATGAGGTTGTGTAGAATGATGTCTCGAATGATGTGTAGAATGATGTGTCGAGTGATGTGCAGAATGATGTGTAGAATGATGTGTAGTGCGATGTTGTGTCGAATGATGTGCAGAATGCTATGTAGAATTATGTGTCGAATGGTGTGTAGAATAATGTGTAGAATGATCTGTAGAATGCTGTGTAGAATGATGTTGTGTAGAATGACGTGTAGAATGATGTGTAGAATGATGTGTTGAATGATGTGTAGAATGATGTGCAGAATGATGGGTCGAATAATGTTGTGTATAATAATGTGCAGAATGAGGTTGTGCAGAATGATGTGTAGAATCATGTGTCGAATGGTGTTGTTTAGAATAATGTGTGGAATGATTTGTAGAATGATGTGTAAAATGATGTGTAGAATGATGTGTAGAATGATGTTGTGTAGTATAATGTATAGATTCTACAACATCATTCCACACATCATTCTCCACATCATTCTACACATCAATCTACATGTCATTCTGCACATCATTCTTTCTTTCCATCATTCTACACATCATACTACACATCACTATACACATCATTCTACAAATCATTGATTCGTAACATTATTCCACACATCATTCTAAACATCATTCTGCTCATCATTCATTTTACAAATCTTTCGGCACATCATTCTACACATCATTCTACACATCATTCTACACATCATTCTGCACATGATTCGAATCATATTTCTACACATCATTCTCCACGTCATTCTACACATCATTAATTTTACAAATCTTTCGACATATCATTCAACACCTCATTCTACACATCATTCATTCTACACGTCATTCTACACTTCATTCTACACATCATTCTGCACATCATTCTGCACATCCTTCTGCACGTCATTCTGCACATCATTCTGCACATCATTCTACACATCATTCTACAAATCATTCATTCGACACACCATTCTACATATCATTCTACACATCACTCATCACTTCATTCTGCACATCATGTAATCATCTTTCATTCTGCACGTCATTCTACACATCATTCCAAACATCAATCTACACATCATTCATTCTACACATCATTCTACACATCACTCCGCACATCATTCACTCTCCACATCATTCTACACATCATTCTACACATCATTCTACACATCACTGGACACATCATTCTACACATAATTGATTCTTAACATCATTCAACACGTCATTCTATACATCTTTCTACACATCAATCGACACATAATTCTACACATCATTCGACACATCATTCTAAACATCATTCTACACATCATTCTACACATCTTTCATGCTGCACGTCATTCTACACATCATTCTACACATCATTCCACACATAATTCTACAAATCATACTACACATCATTATACTCATCATTCTTCACATTATTCAATCTGCACATCATTCTACTTAGCATTCTACACGTCATTCTAAACATCAGTCATTCGACACATCATATTATACATCATTCATTCTACACATTATTCTACACATCATTGTTAACATCATTCTGCACGTCAGTCTACAAATCATTTTACAAATCAATCATTCTACACATCTTTCTACACGTCAGTCTACACATCATTCTGCAAATCATTCATTCTACACAGCTTTCGACACATCATTCATTCTAAACATCATTCCAAACATCATTCTACGCATCATTCTACATGTCATTTTACACATCATTCATTCTGCACATCATTCTGCACATCATGAAGCAAATCATTCTGCACATCATTCTACACATCATCCGATACATCATTCCACACATCATTCTACACATCATCATTCTACACATTATTCGAAACATCATTCTACACATCATTATACTCATCATTCTACACATCATTCATTCTGCTCAGCATTCTACACATCATTCTACACATCATTCGACATGTCAATCTAAACACCAATCTATACAGTATTCATTCTGCATATCATTCTACACGTCATGCTACACATCGTTCTACACATCATTCTACACATCATTGATTCTGCAAATAATTTTATGCATCATTCTACATATCATCATTCTACAAATCGTTATACACATCATGCTGCACATCATTCTACACAGCAATCGACACATCGTTCTACATATCATTCTACACATCATTGATTTTGCAAATGATTCTACACATCATTCTACACATCATTCTACACATCATTCTACATATCATTCTACGCATCTTTCTACACATCAATCTACACATCATTCTACACGTCATTCGACACATCATTCATTCTACTCATCATTCTGCACATAAGTCTAAACATCATTCTACACATCATTATACTCATCATTCTACTCATCATTCATTCTACACATTGTTCCACACATCATTCTGCACATCATTCTCCACATCATTCTCCGCATCATTGTGCACTTCAATCTACACGTCATTCCACACATCATTCATTCTACACATCGTTCTCCACACCATTCTACACGTCACTATAAACATCATTCTACACATCACTGATTCTTAACATCATTCTACACATCTTTCTACACATCAATCTACACATTATTCTGCACATCATTCGACACATCATTCTAACATCATTCTGCACATCATTCTACACATCCTTTATGCTGAACGTCATTCTACACATCATTCTACACGTCAATCATTCGACACATCAATCTACACAATATTCTACACATCATCATTCTACACATCATTCTATACATCATTCTACGCATCATTCTTCACATCAATCTACACATCATTCTTCACATCATTCTTCACATCGTTCTACACATCATTCTACTCATAATTGTACACTTCATTGCACACTTCATTATACTCATCATTCTACACTTCATTCATTCTTCACATCATTCTACACATCATCATTCGACACATCATTCTACACTTCATTCTAGGATTCATTCTGCACATTATTATAATCATTATTCTGCACATCACTTATTCTACACATTATTCTACACATCATTCTGCACTTCATTCTACACATTATTATACACCTCATTCTCCTTGTCGTTCTGCACATCATTCGACAATTTATTCTACACATCAATCATTCCATACATCGTTCTACACATCATTCTGCACATGATTCTACACATAATTCTACACATCATTCTACACATCATTCATTTTACAAATCTTTCGAAACATCATTCTACACATCGTTCTACACATCATTCATTCCAAACATCATTCTACACATCATTCTACACATCATTCTAAACATCATTCATTCCACACGTCATTCTTCACATCGTTCTACACATCAATCTACACATCATTCTGCACATGATTCTACACATAATTCTACACATCATTCTATACGTCATTCCACACATCATTCATTTTACAAATCTTTCGACACATCATTCAACACTACATTCTACACATCGTTCTGCACATCATTCATTCTAAACCTAATTCTTGACATCATTCTACACATCATTCTACACATCATTCTACACATGTTTGATTCTACACGTCATTCTACACTTCATTCTACACATCATTCTCCACATAAGTCTGCACATCCTTCTGCACGTCATTCTACACATCATTCTACTCCTCATTCCACACATAATTCTACACATCATACTACACATCATTATACTCATCATTCTACACATTATTCAATCTGCACATCATTCTACTTAGCATTCTACACATCATTCTACACATCAGTCATTCGACACATCATATTATACATCATTCATTCTACACATTATTCTACACATCATTTTTAACATCATTCTGCACGTCAGTCTACAAATCATTTTACAAATCATTCATTCTACACATCTTTCTACACGTCAGTCTACACATCATTCTGCAAATCATTCATTCTACACAGCTTTCGACACATCATTCATTCTAAACATCATTCCAAACATCATTCTACGCATCATTCTACATGTCATTTTACACATCATTCATTCTGCACATCATTCTGCACATCATTAAGCAAATCATTCTGCACATCATTCTACACATCATTCGATACATCATTCCACACATCATTCTACACATCATCATTCTGCACATTATTCGAAACATCATTCTACACATCATGATACTCATCATTCTACACATCATTCATTCTGCTCATCATTCTACACATCATTCTACACATCATTCGACATGTCAATCTAAATATCAATCTATACAGTATTCATTCTGCACATCATTCTACACGTCATGCTACACATCGTTCTACACATCATTCTACACATCATTGATTCTGCAAATAATTTTATGCATCATTCTACATATCATCATTCTACAAATCGTTATACACATCATGCTACACATCATTCTACAAAGCATTTGACACATCATTCTACATATCATTCTACACATTATTATAATCATTATTGTGCACATCACTCATTCAACGCATCATTCTACACATCATTCTGCACATCATGCATTCGACACATCATTCTGCACATCATTCTACACATCATTCCACACATCATTCATTCGACACACCATTCTACATATCATTCTACACATCATTCATCACATCATTCTGCACATCATGTAATCATCTTTCATTCTGCACGTCATTCTACACATCATTCTACACAACATCCATTCTACACATCATTCTGCACATCATTCTACACATCATTCTACACATTATTATAATCATTATTCTGCACATCACTCATTCAACGCATCATTCTACACATCATTCTGCACATCATGCTTTCGACACATCATTCTGCACATCATTCTACACATCATTCTACACATCATTCATTCAACGCATCATTCTACACATCATTCTGCACATCATGCATTCGACACATCATTCTACACATCATTCGACACAACATTCTACACATCATTCTGCACATAATTCTACACATCATTTTACACGTAATTCTGCATATCCTTTTACACGTCATTCTACACATCATTCTACACATCATTCTATGCATCATTCTGCACATCATTAGACACATCTTTCATGCTGCACGTCATTCTACACATTATTCTACAGATCATTCATTCTACAGATCATTCTACACATCATTCATTCTACACATCATTCTACACATCATCCTACACATCATTCGACACATCATTCGACACACCATTCTACGCATCATTCTACACATCTATCATTCTACACATCATTATACACTTCATTATACATATCATTCTACACATCATTCTACTCATCATTCTACACATCCTTCGACACATCATTCTACACATCATTCTACACATCATTCTACACATCAAGCATTCTACTAATCAATCTACACATCATGCTATATTTCATTTTACACATCATACATTCCACACATCATTCTCCACGTCATTCTACACATCATTCTACACATCATTCTACACGTTAATCTACACGTCATTCTGTACATCATTCATTCTACACATCATTCTGCACAACATTCTAAATATCAATAATTCTGCACATAATTCGACACATCATTCTACACATCAATCTACACATCATTCCACACGTCATTCTACACCTCAATCTACACGTCATTCTACACATCATTCATTCAGCACTTCATTCTTCACATCATTCTAAACATCATTCCATACATCATTCTAAACATCATTGATTCTTAACATCATTCTACACATCTTTCTGCACATCAATCTGCACATCATTCTGCAAATCATTCGACACATCATTCTACACGTCATTCTACACATCATTCTACACATCTTTCATGCTGCACGTCATTCTACACATCATTCTACACATCAATCATTCTACACATCATTCTACACATCATTGTACACATCATCATTCTACATATCATTCTACACATCATTCTACGCATCATTCTACACATCAATCTACTCATCATTCTTCGCATAATTCTTCACATCATTCAACACATCATTCTACACATCATTCTACGCATTATTCTACACATCAATCTACTCATCATTGTTCACATAATTCTTCACATCATTCAACACATTATTCTACACATCATTCATTCGACACATGATTCTACACATCATTCTACACATCATTCTGCACGTCATTCCTTCTACACATCAATCTACACATCATTCTACACATCATTATACACATTATTCCACTCATCATTCTACACATCATTCATTCAGCTCATCATTCTACACATCATTCTTCACATGAATCTTCACATCATTCTACACGTCATTCTGCACGTCATTCATTCTTCACGTTTTTCGATACATTATTCTACACAACATTCTACACATCATTCATTCTACACATCATTGTACACATCAAGCATTCTACTAATCAATCTACACATCATGCTATATTTCATTCTACACATCATACATTCCACACATCATTCTCCACATCATTCTACCCATCATTCTACACATCAATCTACACATCATTCGACACATCATTGAATCTACACAGCATTCTGCACGTCATTCTACACATCATTCTACACGTTAATATACATGTCATTCTGTACATCATTCATTCTACACGTTAATATACATGTCATTCTACACATCATTCATTCAGCACATCATTCTTCACATCATTCTTCACATCATTCTTCACATCATTCTACACATCATTCTACACATCATTCTACACATCATTCTACGCATCATTCTACACATCAATCTACTCATCATTCTTCACATAATTCTTCACATCATTCAACACATTATTCTATACATCATTCATTCGGCACATGATTCTGCACATCATTCTACACATCATTCTGCACGTCATTAATTCTACACATCAATCTACACATCATTCTACACATCATCTACACATCATTCTACTCATCATTCTACACATCATTCATTCAGCTCATCATTCTACACATCATTCTTCACATGAATCTTCACATCATTCTACACATCATCAACACATCATTCTACACAACATTCTAAACATCATTCATTCTACACATTATTCTACACAACATTCTACACATCATTCATTCTGCACATCATTCTGCACATCATTCTGCACATCATTCTGCACATCGTTCTATACATCTTTCACTCTACACATTATTCTACACATCATTCTACACATCATTCCACACATCCTTCTGCACATCATTCTACACATGATTCTAAACATCATTCTACGCATCTTTATAAACATCAATCATTCTACACATAATTCTCTACATCATTCTTCACCTAATTCTATAAATCATTCTGCACATCATTCTGCACATCATTCTACTCATCATTCATTCTACACATCATTCTACACATCATTCTACACATCATTCTACACATTATTCTACACATCATTCTGGCCATCATTCATTCTACGCATCATTCTACACATCATTCTACACATCATTCTACACATCATTCTGCACATCATTCATTCCACACATCATTCTCCACATCATTCTACCATCATTCTACACATCAATCTACACATCATTCTACACATCATTGAATCTACACATCGTTCTACACATCATTCTGCACGTCATTCTACACATCATTCTACACGTTAATCTACACGTCATTCTGTACATCATTCATTCTACACATCATTCTGCACAACATTCTTAACATCAATATTTCTGCACATAATTCGACACATCATTCTACACATCAATCTACACATCATGCCACACATCATTCTACACATCAATCTTCACGTCATTCTACACATCATTCATTCAACACATCATTCTTCATATCATTCTAAACATCATTCCATACATCATTCTAAACATCATTGATTCTTAACATCATTCTAAACATCATTGATTCTTAACATCATTCTACACATCTTTCTACACATCAATCTGCACATCATTCTACACATCATTCGACACATCATTCTAAACATCATTCTACACATCATTCTACACATCTTTCATGCTGCACGTCATTCTGCACATCATTCTACACATCAATCATTCTACACATCATTCTACACATCATTGTACACATCTTCATTCCACATATCATTCTACACATCATTCTACGCATCAGTCTGCACATCAATCTACTCATCATTCTTCACATAATTCTTCACATCATTCAACACATTATTCTACACATCATTCATTCGACACATGATTCTACATATCATTCTACACATCATTCTGCACGTCATTCCTTCTACACATCAATCTACACATCATTCTACACATCATCTACACATCACTCGTTCAGCTCATCATTCTACACATCATTCTTCACATCAATCTACACATCATTCTACACATCATCTACACATCATTCTACACGTCATTCTGCACATCATTTATTCTGCACGTTTTTCGATACATTATTCTACACAACATTCTTAACATCATTCATTCTACACATCATTCTGCACATCATTCTGCACGTCATTCTATACATCATTCTAAACATCATTCTACACATGATTCTACACATCCTTCTGCACAACATTCTACACGTCATTCTAAACATCATTCTACACATCGTTCTAAACATCAATCATTCTACACATAATTCTCTACATCATTCTTCACCTAATTCTATAAATCATTCTGCAATCATTCTGCACATCATTCTACTCATCATTCATTCTACACATCATTCTGCACGTCATTCGTTCTATACATCATTCATTCTACGGATCATTCTGCACATAATTCATTCTACACATTATTCTACACATCATTCTGCACATCATTCATTCTGCACGTTTTTCGATACATTATTCTACACAACATTCTTAACATCATTCATTCTACACATCATTCTGCACATCATTCTGCACGTCATTCTATACATCATTCTAAACATCATTCTACACATGATTCTACACATCCTTCTGCACAACATTCTACACGTCATTCTAAACATCATTCTACACATCGTTCTAAACATCAATCATTCTACACATAATTCTCTACATCATTCTTCACCTAATTCTATAAATCATTCTGCAATCATTCTGCACATCATTCTACTCATCATTCATTCTACACATCATTCTGCACGTCATTCGTTCTATACATCATTCATTCTACGGATCATTCTGCACATAATTCATTCTACACATTATTCTACACATCATTCTGCACATCATTCATTCTGCACGTTTTTTGATACATTATGCTACACAACATTCTTAACATCATTCATTCTACACATCATTCTGCACATCATTCTGCACGTCATTCTATACATCATTCTAAACATCATTCTACACATGATTCTACACATCCTTCTGCACATCATTCTACACGTCATTCTAAACATCATTCTACACATCTTTCTAAACATCAATCATTCTACACATAATTCTCCACATCATTCTTCACCTAATTCTATAAATCATTCTGCAATCATTCTGCACATCATTCTACTCATCATTCATTCTACACATCATTCTGCACGTCATTCGTTCTATACATCATTCATTCTACGGATCATTCTGCACATAATTCATTCTACACATCATTCTACACATCATTCTGCACATCATTCTACACATCATTCGACACATCATTCTACGCATCATTGCACACATTTTTCATTCTACACATCATTCCACACATCATTTTACACATCATTCTACACTTTATTCTATACATCATTGATTCTACACATCATTCCACACGTTATTTTACACATCATTCTGCACGTTTTTCATTCTGCACATCATTTTACACATCATTCTACATGTTATTCATTGTACACATCATTCTATACATCATTCTATACAGTATTCTACACATTATTCAACACATCATTCTGGCCATCATTCATTCTACGCATCATTCTGCACATCATTCTACACATCATTCTACACATCATTCATTCCACACATCATTCTACACATCATTCTACACATCATTCTACACATCATTGTACACATCGTTCTACACATCATTCTACACAACATGCTAACCTTCAATCAAACTATACATCATTCTACACACCAGTCTACACATCATTCTACACATCATTCTTCACATCATTCATTCTATAGATCATTCTACACATCATTCATTCTACACATCATTCTACACATCATCCTACACATCATTCGACACATCATTCGACTCACCATTCTACACATCATTCTACACATCTATCATTCTACACATCATTATACACATCATTCTACACAACCATCTACGCATCATTCTACACATCCTTCTACACATCATTCTACACATCAATTTTCACATCATTCTACAGATCATTCTACACATAATTCTATACATCATTCTACACATCATTCTACACATGATTCTACACATCCTTCTACACATTATTCTACACATCATTCAAATCATCATTCTACACCGCATTCTAAACATCAATCATTCGACAAATAATTCTATATATCATTCTGCACCTAATTCTATACATCATTCTACATATCATTCTGCACATCGTTCTACACATCATTAATTCTACACATCATTCTGCACATCATTCATTCTACACATCATCATACACATTATTCTACACATTATTCTACACGTCATTCGACGCATCATTTTTTCTACACATCATTCTACACATCTTTCTACACATCATTCTACACATCATTATACACATCATGCATTCTACTCATCATTCAACATATCATTCTGCACTTCATTCTGCTCATCTCACATTCTGCACATCAATCTACACATCATTCAACACATCATTCTGCACCTCATTCTACACATCATTCTACATATCATGCATTTTACTCATCATACTATACATCATTCTACACTTCATTCTACATATCATTTATTCTACACATCATTCTACACAAAAATCTACTCATCATTCTACACATCATTGATTCTACACATCATTCTACACATCATTCTACATATCAGTTTACACATCATTGATTCATAACATAAACCTACACATAATTCTACATATCATTCTACACATCATTTATTGTACACATCATTCTACACATCATTCTCCCTTTCATTCCAGATATCATTCTACATATCAATCTCCATATTATTCTACACATCAATCTACACATCATTCGACACATCATTCATTCACACATCATTCTACACAACATTCTACACATCATTCCACACATCATTCTAAACATCATACATTCTGCTCATCATTCAACACATCATTTTACACTTAATTCTACACATCATTCATTCTACACAGCAAGCCGCACATCATTCAACACATCATTCTGCACCGCATTCTACACATTATTCTTCACATCATGCACACTACTCATCATTCTACACATCATTCTACAATTAATTCTACACATCATTCATTCTACACATCAATCTACACGTCATTCTAAACATCATTCATTCATACATCATTCCACACAACATTCTACACATAATTCCACACATCATTCTATACATCATACATTCTGCTCTTCATTCAACACATCCCTTTACACTTAATTCTACACTTCATTCATTCTACACAGCAAGCCACACATCATTGTTTTTTATACTCACCCGGGTTTTTTCCAAGGGCGTCCAGCGACTCCGGGAAATCCCGTCGACTACGCCATTGTTAGCGTTAGTGTTTTCTTAGAAGAATCACTCAACACTCAGGGTCGGTTCCAATGCTGAAGCAGCTTTTATTACGCTCAGCGGGAAGGAAAAACTCAGGACCGTATCCAGGTTTCTCTTCACAGAACAAAGAGTTACATGTACCTTTATATGTTTCACAACAGTTACAAAACAGTTTACTACAGCTACACAGCCCATCACGGCTGGACACAAGCCAATCACAACGATTATAGATTACATATAGGTACGTTTAACCCAATAGAATTCTCCTAGTATCCAGGGAACCATATGTTCGGTTATTGTCAGTTTGGGCTGATCGATGACTTTATAGGTTCTCTCCCTAGTTCTTTCATCTGGGAGAAATGATTGGTTTGTAGCCTTGTTTACAGCAAATGGTTTCCCTCTTATTTTTCTTCCTGGGGAATTAATTGGTTTATGACCTTGCTCACAGGAGATGACTTCCTTCTTATCTCTGTCTTCCCAGGCATTCCTACAGTGGGCCTCACAGGGTTATTGCTCGGTCAGTGAACGTTCAACAGTTCACAGATTGACTACCTGGTTTCCCATCATGCCTGGGCAGCCATTTTATGTGTGTGTCCATTTAAGCTTATGTGAGTTTTAAATATCCAGCAGGTGCCTAATGCCTAAGTCTATATATATCTTTCGACTCTCTACAACAATTCCACACATCAATCTACACGTCATTCGACACATCATTCTACACATAATTTAACACATCATCTAAACATCATTCTACACATAACTCTACACGTCATTCTACACATCATTCTATACATCATTCTGCAAATCATTCTACACATCATTCTACACATTATTCTACACATCATACATTCTACACATCTTTCGACACATCATTCTACACGTCATTCTTCATATCATTCATTCTACACATCATTCTACACATCACTCTGCACATCATTCCACACATCATTCTACACATCATTCTCCACATCATTCTACACATCTTTCTACCCGTCATTCTACACATTATTCTACAAATCATTCATTCTACACGTCGTTCTATGCATCATTCTGCAATTCATTCCACACATCATTCATTCCACACATCAATATACACATCATGCTACACATCATTCTACACATCATTCAATCTACACATCATTCTGAACATCATTCTACACGTCATTCTACGCATCATTCTACAAATCTTTCATTCTACACATCATTCTACACATCATTCTGCACTTCATTCTGCACATCATTCATTCTACACATCAAGCCGCAGATCATTCCACACATAATTGTACACATCATTCTGCATATCATTCTACACATCATTCTAAACTTCATTCTACACATCTTTCATTCTACACATCATTTTTCAAATCATTCTACACATCATTCTACACATCATTCTACACGTCATTTTGCACATCATTCATTCTACACATCATTCTACACATCTCTCTGCACACCATTTCACATATCATTCTACACATCATTCTACACATCATTCTAAATATCATTATACACATGATTCTACACATCATAGTACACATCAATATACACATCATTCCACATATCATTCTACACATTATTCTGCACATCATTCTACACATCATTCTAAACATCATTCTACACATCTTTCATTCTACACATCATTCTACACATCATTCAACACATCATTCTGCACTTCATTCATTCTACACATCTTTCGACACATCATTCTACACATCATCATTGGACACTTAATTCTACACGTCATTCTACACATCATTCATTCTGCACATCATTCTACACATCATTCTACACATCATTCTATACATCTTTATACACATCATTCTGCACATCATTCGGCACATTCAATAAATCATTCTACACATCATTCATTCTAAACATCATCATTCTACACGTCATTCTACACATCATTCTCCACATCATTCTCCAATATCATTCTGCACATCATTCTTCGAATTATTCCACAGATCATCATTCTGCACATCATTCATTCTGAACATCATTCTTCACGTCATTCTACACATCATTCTGCACATCATTCTACACATCATTCATTCTACCAATCATTCTGCATATCATTATATACATCATTCTACACATCATTCTACACATCATCATTCCACACATCATTCATTGCACACATCCTTCTGCACAAAATTCTAATCAGCATTCTACACATCATCCTACACATCATTCTACACTTCATAGATTCCACTATTGTTCCACACATCATTCTCCATATCATTCTACACATCAATCTGCACGTCATTCTACACATCATTCTACACATCATTCTGCCAAATATTCTACACATCATTCTACACATCATTCGACACATCATTCATTCTACACTTCTTTCTACACATCATTCTGCACGTCATTCTGCACATCATTTATTCTACACATCAATCTACCCGTCCTTCTGCACATCATTCATTCGACAAATCATATTCCACATGATTCTACAATTCTTTCTACAAATCATTCTACTCATCATTCTACACATCATTATAGGCATCATTCGCACCGTCATTCTGCACATCATTCTTCAAATCATTCATTCTACACGTCATTCTATACATCATTCTGCAATTCATTCGACACATCATACATTCTACACATCATTCTACACATTATTCATTCTACACATCATTCTGCACATCATTCTACACATCATTCTACGCATCATTCCAGAAATCATTCATTCTACACATCATTTTGCACTTCAAACTGCACATCATTCATTCTACACATCAATCCGCACATCATTGTACACATCATTCTACACATCATTCATTCTGCACATCATTCTACACATCATTCTACACATCATTCTGCACGTCATTCTACACTTCATTCATTCTACATATCTTTCGACACATCATGCCACACATCATCATTCTACACTTCATTGTTCACGTCATTCGACACATCATTCATTCTACACATCATTCTACACATCATTCTACACATCATTCTACACATCATTCTCTACATCTTTATGCACATCATTCTACACAACATTCGGCACATTCAATACATCATTCTACACTTCATTCATTCTAAACATCATCATAATACACATCATTCCACACATCATTCTCCACTTCATTCTACAACATCATTCTGCACATCATTCTTCGCGTCATTCCACAGATCATCATTCTACACATCATTCACGCTGCATATCATTCTTCACATCGTTCTACACATCATTCTACACATCATTCTACACACCAATCATTCTACATATCATTATATAAATCATTCTACACCTCATTCTTCACATCTTCATTCCACACATCATTCATTCTACAGATCATTCTACACAACATTCTCATCATCATTCTACACATCATTCTACACTTCATTCTACACATCATTCATTCTACACATCAATCTACACATCATTCGACACATCATTCTACACATAATTCCACACATCATTCTAAACATCATTCTCCACGTCATCATTCTACACATCATTCATTCTACACATCATTCTACACATCAATCTGCACGTGATTCTACACATCATTCTACACATCATTCTGCAAATCATTCTACACATCATTCTACACATCATTCTACACATCATTCATTCCACACATCAATCTACACATCATTCGACACGTCATTCTACACATAATTCTAAACATCATTCTGCACATCACTCTGCACATCATTCCACAAATCATTCTACACATCATTCTTCACATCATTCTACACATCAATCTACACGTCATTCTGAACATCATTCATTCTACACATCATATTCCACATGATTCTATACTTCATTCTACACATCATTCTACACTTCATTCTACACATTGTTCCACACATCATCTGCACATCCTTCTACACATCATTCTCCACATCATTCTACACATCATTCCACACAACATTCTAATCATCATTCTACACATCATTCTACACATCATTCTAAACATCATTCTATACATCTTGATACACATCATTCATTCTACACATCTTTCGACACATCATTCTACACATCATTCTTTCTAAACAACATCATTCTACACATCATTCTACACATCATGCTCCACATCATTCTACAACTTTATTCTGCACATCATTCTTCGCATCATTCCACAGATCATCATTCTACACATCATTCATTTAGCACATTATTCTTCACATCAATGTACACATCATTCTACACATCATTCTACACATCATTCATTCTACACATCTTTCGACACATTATCCTACACATCATTCATTCTACTCATCATTCTACACATCATTCTACACATCATTCTAAACTTCATTCTACACAATATTCTAAACATCAATCATCCTACACATCATTCTACACCTCAATCTACACTTCATTCTACTCATCATTCTACAAATCATTCATTCGACACATCATTCTACACATCATTCTGCACTTCATTCTGCACATCATTCATTCTACACATTAATCCGCACATCATTCTACACATCATTCTACACATCATTCTACACATCATTTATTCTGCACATCTTTCTACACATCTTTCAACACATTTTTCTAAACATCATCATTTTACACTTCATTCTACACGTCATTCTACACATCATTCATTCGACACATCATTCGACACAACATTCTAAATATCATTCTATACATCTGTATACACATCATTCTTCACATCACGGCACATTCAATACATCATTCTATACATCATTCTTTCTAAACATCATAATTCTACACATCATTCTACACATCATGCTCCACATCATTCTACAACATCATTCTACACATCATTCTTCGCATCATTCCACAGATCATCATTCTACACATCATTCATTCTGCACATCATTCTTCACATCATTCTACACGTCATTCTACACATCATTCTAAACATCATTCATTCTACCCATCATTCTACATTTTATTCATTCTACACAACATTCTAAACATCAAACATTCAATACATCATTCTACACAGCATTAATTCTGCACATAATTCTACACATCATTAAACACATCATTCTACCCGCCATTCTACACGTCATTCTACAAATCATTCATTCTACACTTCATTCAATACATCATTCTGCAATTCATTCCATACATCATTCATTCGACACATCAATATACACATCATTCTACACACCATTCTACACATCATTCTACATATGATTGTACACATCATTCTACACATCATTCTACACATCATTCTACACGTCATTTTGCACATCATTCATTCTACACATCGTTCGACTCATCACTCTGCACATCATTTCAAAACATCATTCTACACTTCATTCTACACATCATGCTACACTTCATTAATTCTAAGCATCATTCAACACATCATTCTGAACATCATTCTGCACATCAATCGACACAGCATTCTACACATCATTGATTCCACACATCATTCTACACATCATTCTGCACGTCATTCTGCACATCATACTGGACATCATTCTACACATCATTCTCCACTTCATTCTACACATCAATCTACATGTCATTCTACACATCATTCATTCTACACATCATTCGACACATCATGCTACACATCATTCTACACAGCATTCATTCTACACATCATTCTACACATCATTCATTCTACACATCATTCGTCACATGATTCGACACTTCATTCTACCCTTCATTCATCACATCATTCGACACATTGTTTCACACATCATTCTGCACATCCTTCTACACATCCTTCTCCACATCATTCTACACTTCATTCATTCAACTCATCATTCTGCACATCATTCTACACATCATTCGAAACTTCATTCTACACAACATTCTAAACATCAATCATTCTACACATAATTCTACACATCATTCTACACATCATTCATTCTACACTTCATTCTGCGCCTCATTCTACACGTCATTCTGCACATCATTCATTCTCCATATCATTAATGCTACACATTATTCTACATCTCATTATACACATCATTCTAACCGTCATTCTACACATCATTCTACAAATCATTCATTCGACACGTCATTCTATACATTAATCTGAAATTCATTCCATTCATCATTCACTCTACACATCAATATACACATCATTCTACACACCATTCTGCACATCATTCTACACATAATTAATTCTACACGTCATTCTACACATCATTCTGCACGTCATTAATTCTACAAATCTTTCGACACATCATTCTACACATCATTCTACACGTCATTCTGCACATCATGCTGCACATCACTCTGCACATCATTCCACATATCATTCGACACATCATTCTCCACATCATTTTACACATCAATCTACACGTCATTCTGCACATCATTCATTCAGCACATCATTCTGCACATCATTCATTCTACACATCATTCTACACATCATTCTGCACGTCATTCTAAACATCATTAATTCTACATATCATTTTACACATCATTATACACATCATTCTACCGGTCATTCTACACATCATTCTACAATTCATTTATTCTACACGTCATTCTATACATCATTCTGCAATTCATTCCAAAAAACGTTCATTCGAAACATCAATATACACAACATTCTACACACCATTCTACACATCAGTCTGCACAAAATTCATTCTACACATCATTCTACACATCAATCTATATATGATTGTACAAATCATTCTTCACATCATTCTACACATCATTCTACACATGATTCATTCTACACTTATTTCGACTCATCACTCCACACATTATTCAACACGTCATTTTGCACATCATTCATTCTGCACATCATTCTACACATCACTCCGCACATCATTTCACACATCATTCTACACTTCATTCTGCACATCATACAACACATCATTCATTCTAAGCATCATTCAACACATCATTCTAAACTTCATTCTACACATCATTCTACACAGACATCAACACATCATTCTGAACATCGTTCTGTACATCATTCTATACAGCATTCTACACATCATTGATTCCATACATCATTCCACACATCATTCTGCACATCCTTCTGGATATCATTCTACACATCATTCTCCACATCATTCTACACATCAATCTACATGTCATTCTACACATCATTCATTCTACACATCATTCTATACACCATGCTACACATCATTCTACACAGCATTCATTCTACACATCATTCTACACATCATTCAACACATCATTCTAAACTTCATTCTACACATCATTCTAAACAGACATCAACACATCATTCTGAACATCGTTCTGTACATCATTCTATACAGCATTCTACACATCATTGATTCCATACATCATTCTACACATCATTCTGCACATCCTTCTGGATATCATTCTACACATCATTCTCCACATCATTCTACACATCAATCTACATGTCATTCTACACATCATTCATTCTGCACATCCTTCTACACATCATTCTACACATCATTCTACACTTCATTCATTCTACTCATCATTCTGCACATCATTCTACACATCATTCTAAACTTCATTCTACACAACATTCTAAACATCAATCATTCTACACAGAATTCTACACATCATTCAACACATCATTCTACAAATCATTCATTCTACACATCATTCTACACATCATTCTGCACATCATTCATTCTCCATATCATTAATTCTACACATCATTTTACATCTAATTGTACACATCATTCGAACCGTCATTCTACACAACATTCTACAAATCATTCATTCGACACGTCATTCTATACATCAATCTGCAATTCATTCCATACATCATTTATGCTGCATATCAATATACGCATCATTCTACACACCATTCTGCACATCATTCTACACATAATTAATTCTACACATCATTCTACACATCGTTCTGCACATCATTAATTCTACAAATCTTTCGACACTTCATTCTACACATCATTCTACACGTCATTCTGCTCATCATTCATTCTACACATCATTCTGCTCATCACTCTGCACATCATTCCACATATCATTCTACACATCATTCTCCACATCATTTTACACATCAATGTACACGTCATTTTGCACATCATTCAATCTGCACATCATTCTGCACATCATTCTACACGTCATTCTAGACAACATTCTAAACATCAATCATTCTACACAGAATGCTACACATCATTCTACACATCATTCATTCTACACATCATTCTACGCATCATTCTACACGTCATTCTGTACATCATTCATTCTCCATATCATTAATTCTACACATCATTCTACATCTCATTATACACATCATTCGAACCGTCATTCTACACAACATTCTACAAATCATTCATTCGACACGTCATTCTATACATCAATCTGCAATTCATTCCATACATCATTTATTCTACATATCAATAGACACATCATTCTACACACCATTCTGCACATCATTCTACACATAATTAATTCTACACATCATTTTACACATCGTTCTGCACGTCATTAATTCTACAAATCTTTCGACACTTCATTCTACACATCATTCTCAACGTCATTCTGCACATCATTCATTCTACACATCATTCTGCACATCACTCTGCACATCATTCCACATCTCATTCTACACATCATTCTCCACATCATTTTACACATCAATCCACACGTCATTCTGCACATCATTCATTCTGCACATCATTCTGCACATCATTCTACACGACATTCTACACAACATTCGAAACATCAATCATTCTACACAGAATTCTACACATCATTCATTCCACACATCATTCTGCACACCACTCTGCACATCATTCCACACATGATTCTACACATCATTTTCCTCATTATTACACACATCAATCTACACGTCATTCTGCACATCATTCATTCTGCACATCATTCTGCACATCATTCTACATATCATTCATTTTACACATCATTCTACACATCATTCTACACATCATTCATACTACACATAATTCTAAACCTCATTCTACACATCATTCTATGCATAATTCTACAAATCGTTCATTCTACACATCATTCTACATATCATTCTACTCTTCATTCTACACATCGTTCATTCTACACATCAATCTACACATCATTCTACACATCATACTCCACATCATTCTACAACATCATTCTACACATCATTCTTCGCATCATTCCACAGATCATCATTCTGCACATCATTCATTCTGCACATCATTTTGCACATCATTCTACACGCCATTCTACACAACATTCTAAACATCAATCATTCTACACAGAATTCTACACATCATTCTACACATCATTCTACACATCATTCATTCTACACATCATTCATTCTACACATCATTCTACGCTTCATTCTACACATCATTCTGCACATCATTCATTCTCCATATCATTAATTCTACACATCATTCTACATCTCATTATACACATCATTCGAACCGTCATTCTACACAACATTCTACAAATCATTCATTCGACACGTCATTCTATACATCAATCTGCAATTCATTCCATACATCATTTATTCTACATATCAATATACACATCATTCTACACACCATTCTGCACATCATTCTACACATAATTAATTCTACACATCATTCTACACATCGTTCTGCACATCATTCATTCTACACATCATTCTGCACGTCACTCTGCACATCATTCCACATCTCATTCTACACATCATTCTCCACATCATTTTACACATCAATCTACACGTCATTCTGCACATCATTCATTCTGCACATCATTCTGCACATCATTCTACACGTCATTCTACACATCATTCTACACATCATTCATTCCACACATCATTCTGCACATCACTCTGCACATCATTCCACACATGATGCTACACGTCATTTTCCTCATCATTACACACATCAATCTACACGTCATTCTGCACATCATTCATTCTGCACATCATTCTGCACATCATTCGGCTTATCATTCATTTTACACATCATTCTACACATCATTCTACACATCATGCTACACATCATTCTACACAGCATTCATTCTACACATCATTCATTCTACACATCATTCTCCACATGACTCGACACTTCATTCTACCCTTCATTCTTCACATCATTCTACACATTGTTCCACACATCATTCTGCACAGCCTTCTACACATCCTTCTCCACATCATTCTACACATCATTCGAAACTTCATTCTACACAACATTCTAATCATCAATCATTCGACACAGAATTCTACACAACATTCGACACATCATTCAACACATCATTCATTCTACACATCATTTTACGCATCATTCTACACGTCATTCTGCACATCATTCATTCTCCATATCATTAATTCTACACATTATTCTACATCTCATTATACACATCATTCTAACCGTCATTCTACACATCATTCTACAAATCATTCATTCGACACGTCATTCTATACATCAATCTGCAATTCATTCCATACATCATTCATTCTACACATCAATATACACATCATTCTACACACCATTCTGCATATCATTCTACACATAATTAATTCTACACGTCATTCTACACATCATTCTGCACATCATTAATTCTACAAATCTTTCGACACATCATTCTACACATCATTCTACACGTCATTCTGCACAACATTCATTCCACACATAATTCTGCACATCACTCTGCACATCATTCCACACATGATTCTACACATCATTCTCCACATCATTCCACACATGAATCTACACTATATTCTGCACATCATTCATTCTGCACATCATTCTGCACGTCATTCTACCCATCATTCATTTTACACTTCATTCTACACATCATTCTACACATCATTCATTCTACACATCATTCTTCACATCATGCTCCACATCATTCTACAACATCATTCTACACAACATTCTATGCATAATTCTACAAATCGTTCATTCTACACATCATTCTACATATCATTCTACACTTCATTCTACACATCGTTCATTCTACACATCAATCTACACATCATTCTACACATCATTGTGCACATCATTCTACACTTCATTCATTCTACACATCCTTCAACACATTATTCTAAACATCATCATTTTACACTTCATTCTACACGTCATTCTACACATCATTCATTCTACACATCATTCTTCACATCATTCTAAACACCATTCTATACATCTTTATACACATCATTCTACACGTCATTCGGCACATTCAATACATCATTCTACACATCATTCATTCTAAACATCATCATTCTACACATCATTCTACATATCATGCTCCACATCATTCTACAACATCATTCTACACATCATTCTTCGCATCATTCCACAGATCATCATTCTACACATCATTCATTCTGCACATCATTCTTCACATCATTCTGCACATCATTCTGCACATCACTCTGCACATCATTCCACATATCATTCTACACATCATTCTCCACGTTATTTTACACATCAATCTACACGTCATTCTGCACATCATTCATTCTGCACATCATTCTGCACATCATTCATTCTACACATCATTCTACACATCATTCTGCACGTCATTCTACACATCATTAATTCTACACATCATATTACACATCATTATACACTTCATTCTACCGGTCATTCTACACATCATTCTACAAATCATTCATTCTACACGTCATTCTATACATCATTCTGCAATTCATTCCACAAATCGTTCATTCTAAACATCAATATACACATCATTCTACACACCATTCTAAACATCAGTCTGCACATAATTCATTCTACACATCATTCTACACATCAATCTATATATGATTGTACAAATCATTCTTCACACCATTCTACACATCATTTTACACATGATTCATTCTACACATATTTCCACTCATCACTCCACACATTATTCTACACGTCATTTTGCACATCATTCATTCTGCACATCATTCTACACTTCACTCTGCACGTCATTTCACACATCATTCTACACTTCATTCTGCACATCATACAACACATCATTC